>NC_045553.1:38784879-39384879 GCF_009769535.1 Thamnophis elegans
TTACAATTTATATTGTTTTATTTGTTTCCTAGTACGATTTGATAACTTATTAGTAACTTTGACTATCACTTTGTTGTATCTTTTTATTCTTGATGAATGTATTCTATTTTATTCTCCTTATGTACATGGAGAACATCTGCACCAAAGACAAATTCCTTCTGTGTCCAATTACACTTGGCCAATAAAGAATTCTGTTCTGTTCTGTTCTGTTCTGTTCTGTTCTGTTCTATTCTATTCTATTCTATTCTATTCTATTCTATTCTATTCTGACAAGTCAGTTCCCCTCTCTTGTAGTTGCCAATTGCCAAGTGTCATTCCGGAAGCCAATTCTCAGACAGTTCTCCATGTATGCTTCTTGCCTCCCATACTTTCAAAAATATTTTCTGGTTAGGCAAGATGAGGGCTCTTTTTATAAATGAAGGTAATTTTTGATAGCTTTTTGAAGTATTATACATATTTTCTGAATCACTAAGCTGTAAATTTCAAAACATTAATAAAACCAGGTGCTGCCTATTGTCCAGATGAAGGGGTGGACCAGCAAATGTCCCTTTTTCTCTTTGGTTTTCAATTTTAAGTGGTTTGGATTTTTAATTTGCTAAATCTTTTAAATTTTTAAAAAAATCCCTTTTCTCACCCAGCTGTCCAACAGCACCATGTGAAGGCAGTATTTTACAACTTACTTTGTTGAACCTAGCAAAGGAAGAAAACCCATTCTCCTGATCTGCTACTCTGCAGATTGGAAGTTTTCTCTCCATACTGGTTAGAAATAAGCAGTACATCAGCATAGGTGGTCTTTCTCTGGTTATCTTTCAGAATCTTTCATCATGACCTCTATTAGGATTAACTATGAAGACTATTTTATCCTTCTCATATCAGTTACAAGGCTACACTAGGCTATTTTGATTTAATAGGAGGACACAAAAGTTCATATAACTAAATTATAACTGCAAGCAAGACTGAAGTTTTCACTTTAGTACTTTTTCTTGAATTTCAAGCGTCTTAGCCCCACCATCACTGTCACAGGAGTGTTTGATATGACATCTACAGCGCCCGTTTGATAGCTTTTCGCAAACAGCATCAACAAGCCAGTTTGATTGTCAAGAAATAAAAAGTGTCAGGAGAAGGATGAAATGACATGGTGTGAAATCCAGGAACTGCCTATGAAAGACTGAAGGTGCTAAAAGGGAAGTTCAATTTTTCAAACTTTAAACATCTCTCCAGAGCATCTCATTCTGCATGATACCAACTTACATGTCTTAAAGGGATGGTGGAGCTACATACGCATTCCTTTTTTCCTCCCTCCAGATTCTTTCTCCAAAGCAGGTGTTCAATAATTTAGTAATTAACATGCACATCTAACTCCATCGTAGCCTCTGTTGATCTCTCAATTATAGTTAGCAGGTCCTCTGCCGTTTGCCATAGCTAATTACAGCATTATTGAACAGGCAGATTTGGCAGCCAAGGTTCGTAATCAACTGACAACTAAGTCCCATATACTTAAAACAGTTTGGTTCTTGACCTATTTATATCGGGTCTCAACTGGAGATGTTGTGGAAACAATTCCCAATTGTAAAATACCTGGACCAAAATTCTTGCTTGGACAAAAAGAGATGTGGTGGATGTTTTGACCCAAAGATGCATTTTCAAAAGCCAACTGGGATTTCTTGGGGTTTTTTCCCTTGAAAACGTTAGCTTCTCATCCAAGAAGCTTCTTCAGTTCTTCTTGGATGACAAACAAAACATCTTCAAGGGAAAGAAAAAAGAAAGTCCAGTTGCCTTTTGAAAAAGCACCTTTGGGGCAACCATGAACTGGATGATTGAGACTCTCCATAGATATACAGATGTTGACATCCAATTAGCTGTATCCATTTATCCCACCCTTTTGAAAATATCTGCTATCCATAACCTTGACATTTCATGTAAAATGCCAAACAGCTCAATTTTACACACCTGTCTCCTCTTCTCATTCTCGATACTCCCCTCTAAGTCAACACACTTAGTAAAAGGCTTTGCCTCTAGCAGTAGAGTCAGATCAAGCTAATAGTCACCTTTATCTACACCAAAATATCTGAAAAGGTCTGATGTGTTTGATAATTCCAGAATCCACACAGTAGGAAGACGGACTGTTCTAATGTAAAATGTTCTTCCTGCCTCATTTTAAGGAATGATCAGAACATTTAACTGAAACAAGATAAGGGAGAAAAATAAAGTTGGTGATTAATATACTACTGCAAAGTATCTGGTTTGGATACCTGCTAAAATATGCTGGAAGGTGGCCATTGAATTCAAGAGCATACAATGTGACTTCTAGCTCAGAATGCGTTGGTGGTAATTGTTCTAATCCAGCAGAGCCCCTCTAACTATTTTCAAGAGAGGAAAAAAGAAGCACACTGATTTTAAAGCTTTGACATCTTGATCAGAAGTATGTCAAAAGGAAGTTTTATCACTGACCCCCACATGGCAGCTGCTGCTATTACATTTGGGAAGCTGAGCTTGAGGAAAGAAATAAACGAAGAGTGAAGATTTAAGAAATTAAGAAAGCAATTTGGAAGACAATAATTAGATCTCCCTTTTGCACCACATTGGGAAAATTAAATTACATTTTTATGAAGGTGTACGTATCCTCTCAGCGAAGTATTGTAGAGAGATTATATTTTTAATATTCTCTCTCTTGTAGCCCATTTCTCTTTTTCTTTTGCTTCGAAGCAAGTGGCACTTTTAGCCTTCAGCTGTTGCAGCCGTTCATCTTCAATAATTGCATTTGCTGCATAAATTGCCAACAAATGTGGAGAATAAAATTAGTTTAAAAAAATGAGGCCAAATGGCAGATCTCTAGCAAATATCATAAGGGAAGGAACTTATATTCCCTGATTTCAGAAAGAGAGAGAGAGAGAGAGAGAGAGAGAGAGAGGGAGAGAGGGAGGGAGGGAGGGAGGGAGGGAGGGAGGGAGGGAGGGAGGGAGGGAGAGAGAGAGAGAGATGAGGAAAAAGGGCAATTTTTATTTCAAATTAATGAAAATAGACATTTAGAAGGGTTTGGAAAGCTATTTCAACCATGATCAGACTATCAGGATTTTTTTTTACATATTTGGGGCATTTTAGGACATTTTAGATAACCTAGCTCAGTAGTTTTCCTAGTTATGTAATGCATTAACAATAATTGTAAAGACGCACTTGCTATGCAAGAATTATAAACTAACCGCATGGCTGGATTTACATGGGGCTCTCTACTGTGTTTACAAAAGCAGCCATGTCCATGTTAAGTATAGACAAGACTGAATCCATAACAACTGCAAATCAAAGTATTTTCCTATGCACTTAAGAAATTTAACCAACTTCAGTAAATTATCCTATTTTAAAGAAAAGACTGAATTATATTCTTGTCCATTTGCACTGGCCAAATGCAACAGATATAGTTTATCCCCAAGGAGGCATCTATGTGATAACAGTATGATATATACTTCTTAAAAACTGATCCTGACAGAATTAAGAAGAGATGACAATTCTAATTCAATGCCCAAAACATCACTATCAAAGTCTCCTGATCAGATGCTTTGCATTCACCCTTATTCCTCGTATTTTAAGAAAATGTTCCATATGTATAAAGGACGGTAGAACATGGTAATTTTCTCTAAAAAGAAACTGAACATCACTGCCACCATCCAGGTTCATCTCTTGATTTCTGTTTCTGCAAGCTAATTTTACACTCTGTTTTATGGAGGTCATGAAGCAAACACTATAGTTCTTCAGAGAATCCATTGTCGACACGTGAGTTTTACTGGAAACCAAAAGTAAATGCTGGTTTTTGATTTTAAAAAGTCTCAAAAATTATAAAGTGCAATCAGGTGGCCGTTGTGAGGAAGGGGATCAGAACTTTGAATCCGGGTCATTAGTAATCCTGGGAGGTCTATTAGAACTTTGAACAAAGCAACAGGTTGTAAATCAAGGAATACCTGTATTTGAAAATTTCCAAAGTTATTGCTGATCACTGTTGGAAATGGGATGTTGAATTTACCAAACCCAAAATTGCATTCTTTTTGTATTCAGAAAACGTGCACACACAAACTTTCTGGGAACCATCAGAAATTATAACTTGATTGTATCACTCAATTCTTATCCTTTCATAACATATTAGAGCCAGATAATTCTATTCCTATTCTTTCTCTTGCTTCTTCCTGGTATTATTGTCCTGACTTTTATTTAATAAAGACTTATTTTTTGTGCTGCATAATTTTTAAAATCTTGTCACCCTTCTGAAAACCACTTTCAGATCTCCAGCTTGAGAAAAGAGGCAGTATCTTTGAAGATAACTTTATTAATTTAGTAGATAGTTCTGGCATTTAATGCAGCATATGTTTTAAAGATACTATGGAGACATCTAAAAAGATGCCCCTTGATACCACACATCATAAAAAGCAGCTATAAAATAGCTTGGCTTGCCATTTTTTGTCTGTATTATAACTTCACTTAAAATATTAAAAAAAGAAATAAAAGTGCTGTGTTGCTCTGGCAATGACTTTCTATAGTTTGAGATGGAATGGAACAAAGATTTAACTTTAATTGTATGGCACTATTTTTCCCCCCAATCCTTAGTTATCGAAAGAGACAAGAGACAGTTGGCAAGATGAAGAAAAATGGTCTCTTGCAATATTTATAACATATACACATGCTCTGCTTTGGAATATTTTGCATCTTGGAATGCACTCATTTTGAATTTTATTCACAATTTGTGTTTCATTCTTCTTCTTCTTCTGCTTAAAATATATTGGCCTGTCCTAGTATTATTATGCTTACAGGAAACTTTGTTATCTCCCTCTTCATCCTCTACACCACAGGTATCAAACTTGATCGCATCATGTGATGTATTGTGATGTCTCACAACGTATTTTGCCTTTGTGAACCTGGGATGGGTGTGGCCTCTGTGTGATGCATCCCGCCTGCAGGCCGCCAGTTTGACAGGCCTGCTCTACACTAACTCAAGGAGCAGAAATGAAATTTGCACCGATTACAAGAAAAATAGACCCAGTTTTGATTTCCCCCTTCACAAAGGTAAACACCACCTTCCAAATTCTTGAAAAACTAAATTCAGGAAGTCCTTGACTTACAACAGTTCATGTAGTGACCATTCAAAGTTACAACAACACTGAAAAAAATGACTTGTGACCATTTTTCACACTTATTGCAGCATCCCGATGGTCATGTGATCAAAATTCAGATGCTTGGGAACTGGCTCGTATTTATGATTGTCACAGTGCCCCAGGGTCATGTGATCACCTTTCCCAACCTTCTGACAAGCAGAGTCAATGGGGAAGCCTGATTCATTTAACAACGGGGTGACTAATGTATCAACTGCAGTGATTCAGTTAACAACTGTGGTAAGGAAGGTCATAAAATGAGGTAAAATAAAAATGTCTTGCTTAACATGTCTAGCTTTGGGGTCAATTGTGGTCAAACGTTAAGGACTATTTGTAAATAAATCAGTAAATGAATCAGTAGAAAGGGCCAGATAAATTTCATTCCAACGGCTCGTGGAGTATATAACCAACAAACTACACACTAGATGTCTCCACAGAAAAACTAGAAGTTTGAACATTGTAGGGTAAAATCTTGGCAGAAGTACAAGCTGATTTCGCGGAAGGGCTTTGAAACCAGCATCTTATCCTCTATTAATTTATTCCATTTGTATGACTGTTCATCTTAATACCATTAGAAAAAATACCCCTATTGCTTGCTTGCCAACTTTGCTGAAGATTTCATTTGATCCCGGGAGAAATGTCTGCTTTTTTCTAGTGATCAATATCTGCTATTGCTGGTCAAGAAATTACATGGCAACACTGTAATGCAAGTACACCAGAGGTGGGTTCCTACCAGTTCGCACCTATTCGGTAGAACCGGTTCGTCAAATCTACCGAACCGGATAGAAGAGGTTCCACCAGTGGACCCGGAAAGCAGGCCACACCTACAGAAGAGGTTCCAAAATTTTTTGAAACCCACCACTGGTCCTTGGATATGATTATTCTACACTATCATGCTCATATTTATAAAATGCAGTGCCTCTGTGAAAGGTAAGGATGACCACTGCATTTATGGTGCAATCAGAACATTGCATGTTGAAGTTGTTTTAACGCAAACCAAAGATGCCTTTTAAAAAACAAGTTTACATCATATTCTCATGCATGCCAGTGCTGTGTGTGAGGTAATTTAAGGTGGTTCTGACAAGTGTCGTCGGCATCTTCATATCTGGTCACATGGGTGGCAAGCCACTCCCATCCGGTCACATGGGTGGCAAGCCACTCCCACAAAGGAGGCCACACCCACAGAGTAGGTTCGAACAATTTTTGAAACCCACTACTGCACTGCACTAAGTAATAGACCTGTGCAACCCATCTCCAGCCTTTTATACACTGATAATATAAGTACTTCTTTATTTAGCACAAGAAAGTGCCTTTATCCCCATTACCCAGCACTGCAGTAGGGAACATCAAGTTATTAACTACATTAAAACCAAAACAGTGATCTTCTCCAAAAGAATGGTTTCTTACTGCCATTCTTGGAAAAGGAATGGCTCCTACATCAATCATCTTTAGGTCTTTGTACAATAGGTCAAACTTTTTCTTCACCATGGGCCCCGTTTAAATATTTTTGGTGGCTGTCGACCCCTCTTTAACTCAAGATTTAAATCAAAACTTTTTTCAAGCCTTCACAGACCGAAAGTCAGGGTTCCAAGTGACACCCCCAACAAAAGAAGACTCTGAGGCTTGAGTTTTCTCAAAGTTCCATTTTATTAGAGATGTCATATTGGCACCACTGGGAAAACCTGAATCTGAAAGCTTCCAGGTTTTCCCCACCCAAACGAAAGTTCAAGTCCCTGCCCAGAACCCACATGTCCATCACATGGTCCAATCAGGCACCATCCCAAAGTAGAGATGCCTCCCAGTCACACCATCGAAGCTGCAGAGCAAGGTGGCCTTGACTCTCTGAAGAAGGAATGTTATTTTGACTATATATCTCCCGTACTCCATATAATCCCCACTCCCACAGTAGAAATTGTGGCCCAATGTAAAATATGGCTTCCAAAAGATGCCACCCGCTGTGACATTGCATCCCCCACCATAGGTTGACAACCACTACAATATGGAATCAGGAGCTATCAATAATGGTAGCTCAACCTTGGGGCCTTCAAACTTCCAAACAGTAGTTTGCATTTCACCTATTATAATGCTAGTAATCCTTTCTCTGGGAAGTTTTTTTGAACTTCAGCTTCATTATCTGTCTTTCCAAAGAATTGTCAGGGTTGATTTCCCTTAGGAACGACTGATTTGGTCTCCTTGCAATCCCAGGGACTCTCAAGAATCTCCTCCAACACAATTTTAAAGCATCAATTCTTTGGTGTTTCCTTCTGGTCCAACTCTCACAGCCAGATATTACTACTGAGAAAAATCATAGTTTTAACTATATGGGCCTTTGTCAGAAAGGGGATGTCTTTGTTTTTTGTTTTTTTTTTTAAGATGTTGTCAGGTTCGTCATAGCTAGATATTGTGTTCAACTAGACGATTTAGTACACATATGAAAGTTATTACAACTTTATTATCCTGTTTGAATAAACCAATTAAAATAATAGCATTTTCTTAGATTAGTAAGGCTGTTCAGAAATGTCTCCCTGAAGAGACTTTATAGCAGTGTTTCTGTGTTTTACTTCCAGATCATAACACCTTTTAAACTTGCAGGGGATACCCACATGTTCCAACAATTTACATGCTTTGGTTCAGCAGTGAGATGACCTGGAAAGAAAAAAGAGCTATTGCCTGTGGTGATCAGTGATCAGCTGTTTTGTCCAACTAGACTGAAAGAGGGTGTGGGGGGGGAGATAGTTGAACATAAATATGTTGCAGTAGCCTCTTTCGTTTCTTCCTTCAGCATTCTTTCAATATGGTCTTAGAGCCAGTTTGCTCTTGGGGCACTTTTAGCATGAGGAACAGATGTTTGGAGAAAGTGGGCAACACAAAGGACTTTGTCAATGACATTGAAGTATTTGGTATTGTATTTCTGACATGGGATGCTAATTGTTGGAGTATATGAGCCCATAAGTTGCCTTCTATGAAGTTAGGCCTATTAAATTCAGCCGAGGCCTTTTAGCATGGCATTTTTGTGTTGCTCTAGTGAAACCATTTTCTCCTTGCAAGGTGTTTTTGGAGCATTTTTGATGATTTCTGTTATTTTTTGTTCATGAAGGGCTCCGGGGAAGCTTCACTGACAAAAGGTTGCAGAAGAAAATGCTGCTCGGTATTCAGATACACGCTGATACATTTTTAAGGACCACAACAGCAAGCAAATTACCACTGTTGCTGCCATTAGTCTAGTAAATTTCATTTCCTTCCTACTAGTGCCTGGTGTTAATCATGCTTTTATGTTATATGCACTACCTTGGCATTATGTAGCAATTAGCAAATGTACTGCTAATTAATTTTACTTTGTAATGCAAATCCTGCTAAACTTTGAAGTCATAACATTTCAAGCTTCTGATGATTACAAGGTCGGTTTCGTATTCAGCACAATATTCGTAAGACTAATGAATGCATTTGATATGCAGCAGGGTATCCTGTATTTTTCCCTGGTGGTCATTAACATTTATCAGTAGGTACTTTGTTTAGATACTAAGTTCTGGGTGGCCAGGAAGAAGCATAAAAATATTTCAATTAATTGAAACTTTAAAGGTGGCCCCAGTAACAACAAAGGGTGTCTTCAGGGGATGTTAACGTTTCTTATACGTAACTAGCTAATAACCTGGCATTGCCTGGTTATTTATTTATCCCAATCCTGTATTAGACAGGAATGGTGAAGTCAAGTGGCAATGTAGTGCGGAATGGGCTGTCCTCCCTCCTTCCATTTATGTTGCTGCAATTCCTGAAGAAGTGATGGCAAGAGCAACTTCTCCCTGAGCCCTGCTTTTGGCGATAATTCAATTAGTTAAAATTGCTTTCCCTGTGCACCCAGCAATGTAATTTCTAATGGTGGATTTTCCCCCTTACCAGAGGGAGCCCCCTTGTGGAGTACTGTGAAGCCATTACTATTGCAAGTCCAATGCACTGTATAGTAGAAGCCATTTTAAGGCACAACAGGCTGTATCTTAACAGAGCACAGAAGACACACCCCAAGGGGTGTTATGGGTGTCTTACCCCCACAGTGTTTTTTTCCAGAGAGTAAGTCATCTGTGTACCAAGTTTGGTTGAAATTGTTCAAGGCATTCCAGAGTTATGCTGGACAAACACACACACACACACACACACACACACACACACACACACACACACAAACACACATTTTTAGATAGATAGATAGATAGATAGATAGATAGATAGATAGATAGATAGATAGATAGATGATTTTGAGTAGTAAACTTCAGAGATAGCATGTGCATTTGTTGCTAACAGCTGGACAGTTAAAACACAGGTCACCCTTGGTACTTCAGCGTATAAGAATATTCAAATTTTCCTTTTAGGCATATAGAGTTAAGGTCCCGGATTTGTACAAGGGAGACCCATACTTAAATGCTCCCAATAACTATGAAACATATCGGGGATTTTGAGTGACTGTCTCAGTTGAATCTCTCTTCCAAGGATACTTTTGTATAAGTTAAATGAACAGAATGGAGCGGGAGAGAGTCTTCAATTTTATTTCACCTCACTTGACAGAAGAATTGTTTTTATCACTCCTTCTCCCTCAAAATAGGCTGAGTAGGGTGTCTATAGTAAATTGTTTCGTTTGTATGAGTGAATGCTCAACAGCAGTGTTAAAATAATGCTTTGGCTGTTTGCTGTCATCCCGGAGCCATTAGAGTTCAGCTCCATGACTCATTGTCAGAAACCGCTTCATTATGGTAGCCATATTGGATAGAGAAAGAAGAGTGGTAAGGTGGCCTAGAGGCGAAGTCTCTTGCCTCACAAGTTGCGAGTTCAATCCTAGACAGTGACAGATGATTCTCTATCAGGGCGCAACAAGAAGGTGTCTGCTGCAAATTTCACATAGGTGTCAGAAAGGGCATCTGGCCAGTAAATGCTGAGCTCCATTCAGTTGCTCTGACTCCACTCTGATAAAAGGGTTTTAGGGGGTCATTAAAAATGGATAGAGAAAGAAGGAATGAAAGGCCAGCATCTGCTGGAATGTGGGGTGTAGAAGAGAGGGAGAGTTTGGTCCACCTTAAAAACAAATAAAACATAATAAAGAACAATGGAAGAAAATCTACAAAATGGCTGTCTTTTTCTAAGGCTCTGGAGAAAAATGTTTGGTGAATAATTTCAGCTCAATTTCAAAGAGGAATATATAATTTTCTAAATTTCCTGTAACTCTTCTAGTTTAAAAATATTAGTTATGATTTCTCTATACACTCTGAATTTCAAAGGGCTGTTTCCTCTACACCCCAATCCCATTCTATTTGGAGGCTGGGAGAAAATATTTAAGATAATGGCTTTTATTCTTTTAAGAATAAATTAACCCTAGGAAGATAGTGAATCCCATTACGGATGCCTTTCAGCAAATTTCTGGCATTCTTTTAAAGTCAAACTTTAAAGTATAATGTACTGATCTGTTAAAATCTTTCCTCTAATGATATTTAAGTGATGGAAATGTGTATCAATGCATTCAGGCACTGTATTGATTTCATAACTAAAGCTACTGAGTCCCATCAAAGCACTTTTGATGCATGCAGGATGCACAATGCTCTTTAAAAAGATCCTTTAGTGGGGGGAAAGCTTGAGTCAAAGTCATTATCCTGGGAAATCTTGACTAAAGAAGGGGAAAGAAGGGGAGGGGAAGAAATCAATGGGGAGAAGATATGCCTTAAGGAGAGCAGTAAGGAACATGTAGTCCTAAAAAGAGAAGGAGAAATATGGTCCAATTTCTACAAGCTACACTTCTTGGATTCCATTTAACATTTCTTTCCAACTTTCTTGATTTTTCTAGCGGAAAACAAATCCAGCAAAGGACAAATCTGAAAAGGAAACGAGCTTAGAAAAACAGCTTTGAGAATGTTGAAAACTCCTCTTTTTTATGTTTTCTGGAAAGCTGGCGGAAGTCTTCTAGATACAGAGGGCTCATCCTCTCCATTATTTCTGACTCCTTGATGAGAATGAAGAGAAGGAAAATCAATGGAGCAATTTTCTACCCTTTTCTCATTAGACCTGTTACTCTTCAGCCCAATGAAATATGACAACCATCTCTCCCAGATATTGCAAGAGTCACACTCACACTTTCACCGCAAAGAGCAGATTCTCTGACTCACTATTTGAGCAAATCCACCATTAAGAAGACTCTCATTACTGAATTGTTATTTCAGAGGAAAATTATTTATTCCAAAGCTTTGTGGGTTTGTCACTCAAGAGGAGTAAGAGTCCTTCTAATCAAACTTTCCTGAATATCTCATCAAATATTATATATCTATTGTGAGCATATTCTCTACCAATAAAGATGCTTGTAATAAATAAATAGATTGTAATAAAGCATCATTTCAGGGCATCTTCGGGGATGTGGTGGGGGGAGAAGAGGATAATGCAAACAGAATTTTCTTCGGCATATTTCTACTTGTTCTCATTCAGTTGGATTACTGAATGTGCTTTCCACAATACTTTCAAAAGAAAATTGGGCAGAGTGCTTCATTTGATTACAAGGTGGCCAAGGAATATGCATCCTTTATTGCACAATCATTTTTTTCTAGTGCTTTTCAGCATCTCTTGCTTCTTGTGTTTCTAGGCAATCCTAAGGAAACCAAAACTGTCCACCTTTTCAAACTGGAAGTGTTAGAATGAAGGAAAGATATGCCACAGAAAGCAGCAGCAGCATCAGTAGCCCTTCCTCCATCTCCATGAGCAAAGTCCGCTGATTACTGGGCAGTGTTGAGCTTCAGGATTTAATGAGCATGATCTTGGCAGCAGATTTCTTGATGTCAGGCCAGGTGATCTGCTACAAAAACCACGAGCAACTGATTTGGGTCCTGTCTTTATAGCCTGGTGACCTGATTTCTGATTGGCCTTTAGCCAAGCTACTTTCCTATTGGAGCATTTGATGAGGGTTAGTCTCAGCTAAAAACCAATTAGAAGTCCAGTCATCTATCTATAAAGATATAGGACCCCAATTAGTCCCTGTTGCCCGGGATATGCCCCTTGCATGCTGAAGTTACCAGCCACAGGAACTTTAGGAAAACTGCTCTTTAAACCATGGTTACTAAACCCTGAAATTTAATACTGTCCTGTAGCAGTATATTCCATTTATTATCGTGCCAGAGTTGTATTTTAACTAAATAAATAAATACACCACCAAGAAAAACAGAAAGCCTAAAGCAGTGTTTCTCAACCTTGGCAACTTGAAGATGTCCGGACTTCAACTCCCAGAATTCCCCAGCTAGCATTCGCTGGCTGGGGAATTCTGGGAGTTGAAGTCCAGACATCTTCAAGTTGCCAAGGTTGAGAAACACTGGCCTAAAACCTCCTGTTGTGGAGCAAAGCTCTGTAATTTCTTTTACAAAGAACAATGAGGAGTTGGGAGATGGTTTTTCAGCAAAGCAGTTAGAAAGAGATGGCTGTGTTTGGTGACAATTTCATGTTCACTTGGTTCTTCAGTTCTAGTGGAGGGGCATATCCATAATTGTTACTTCAGCCAATTGTTGTAGATCAACGTTTTCCAATAGGAGCAGAGTAAAGGAAAGACCAAAGTTGACTGCATATTTCCTTATCTTGCCTTACTATCGACTTCCTGGAAGGCATCAAGGGGAAGGGAAGCCAGAGGGAGAAATTGCTTTCCCTATTGAGAGTCTCAGGGTTTTTCATTGCTCTTTATCAATTGATCCATTCTACCCGGTGCCAGAACTTCTAAAGCAAGCAGACTTAGTCTCCCCTCTTTTCTTCAAACCCTTGTGAGACAAATAGGGATTACTATCTAGGTAGCCCACCATCCTTCGCTGAAGGAATTCCAAGCAAGGTTAATATCAATCATCTTTAGATCATTCCGTGAAAGGCAACGATTGCATCTCAAGAAAGAAAGGAGCAGCCAAAAATAAAATAAAAAATAAAAAACCCACAGCTTCTCATTCTGCAGAGCAAGGTCTATAGTATTCTAGTCCCTAGACAGAGTAATTATATTACAGGGAAGAAATGTGCACTCCTATCCTTTACTATTAATATGTTTTTGATTTAAGGGACTATTACTGTAATTTTAAAAAAATGGCTAGCAGAGTTAAACTGTGCATTTACAAGGAATAAAAAAAAAAAGAAGACGACTCTAAAATCTTTCCTGCAATTAACACTTGCTAAGAACATTTAAAGCTTCACATATTTTCAGTTAACAACATAGGGAACATAGATACACAGTTATTAAGAAGAGGCGATTTCCATTTAGCCTAGCTGAAATATAGTGTCTGTAGCATGTTTAATTAAAGATGTTCTACAAAGAGATGAAGGTTTGTTTTCAGTACTGCTTTGACTATTAGCTTCCACCACATTGTTTCAATTTCTGGGTCCGATTGATGTACATTTTCAACTAGGAATCCAGCAGTTGTAGATGATAGTTCTCACAAACTTTTAACCATAAGTTATGATGGCTTATTTCAGAGAAATGATAACCTGATGCATGTCACGTGGGAGGGATCAAGTTGAGTTCATTGATCTAACATGGTCTCAGTTGCCTCCCTCCCTCCCTCCCTCTCTTTCGTGGGATGTCCTAGACATCCAACATACAATGCCTTTAGTGGTAGAAGAAGCTGTGTTTCGGGAGATAAAGCTCATGTTTTGTATGCAGAAAGCTGCAAATGTAAATCTGATAGCATTTCTGTTTGGATCTGAGAAGAATGAAGAACAGTTATCAATAGGAATAGCAATAGCACTTAGACTTATATACTGCTTCACATTTCTTCACAGCCCTCTCTTAAGCAGTTTACAGAGTCAGCCTCTTGCCCCCAACAATCTTGATCCTCATTTGAGAAGAGCCGAGGTGGCGCAGTGGTTAGGGTGCAGTACTGCAGGCCACTTCAGCTGACTGTTATCTGCAGTTCAGCGGTTCTAATCTCACCGGCTCAAGGTTGACTCAGCCTTCCATCCTTCCGAGGTGGGTGAAATGAGGACCCAGACTGTGGGGGTGATATGCTGACTCTGTAAATCGCTTAGAGAGGGAGGAAAGCCCTATGAAGCGGTATATAAGTCTAACTACTATTGCTATTGCTATTGCTATTTTACCCACCTCAGAAGGATGGAAGGCTGAGTTAATCTTGAGTCTGGTGAGATTCGATCTGCCAAATTGCAGGCAGCCGGCAGTCAGCAGAAGTAGCCTGTAGTACTGCACTCTAACCACTGTACAACCAAGGCTCATAATAGAGGGAAACATCCTATGTCCTTGAGCACAATGCGTAGTATGATTACTATGACTAATAACAATAGACCGACAACTTTATTATTTAAAGCGTGTTCAGTTAGTAGTCAATAACCACTTGTCTGTACAAAATCTATTACTATTTTCAATGGATGGCTGAATGTATTGCTTGATGTTTTAGAGAGGTTATCAATCATAAGAGGAGACTGTTATTAGTCATTGCCAGTGAAAGATGGATCCAAGTTCAGATTCTGATACATATAACCAGAGGTGATATTCAGCCAGGTCTGACCAATTCTGGAGAACTGGTAGCGGAAATTTTGAGTAGTTTGGAGAACTGGCAAATACCACCTCTGGCTGGTTCTGTCCCCATCTATTCACTGCCTCCCAAGTCCCAGCTGATCGGCTGGGTTTTCTTCTGTTGCCCTGCACAGGAGAACGGAGCTGGAAAGTAGGTTAGTAGGGTGAGGAGGGAATGGGGATTTTACAGTATCCTTGCCCTGGAGCAGGGTGGAAATGGAGATTTTACAGTATCCTTCCCCTGCCACAGCCACCAAGACTCGCCATGCCCACAGAACAGGTTGTAAAAAATTTGAATCTCACCACTGCACATAACCAATGTACTGTATTTATGAGACAAGGAAGAAATCGCTTTCAAAGCATCCATCGCTCCAAAAGAAGAGAGATTTATATTCTGGTTTCATAAGGCTGCCAAATTCAACTCATCCAGGCTTAATCATCAAATGGTAGCATGTCTACAAAGAGCTAGAGGCCACTTAGGCTGGAGAGTAGGGATGTTTTCACTTGCATCTTATATCAGGGACTTGAAGGATGAAAACAAAGATCATAACAAATATGCAGAGTACACATTGTGATCTGTTTCGGCGTCCTATACAGATTAAAGTAAAAGTGGTCTTTTTCTCTCTTTTAGTTCCAGGCCACAAATACATCTTATAAGGCATGAAATAAGAAGGTGGGGAATAGAATGTTTGCATTGGGAACTATAAAAGGGACATTAAACTCACAATGCACTCCTAGCTTCACTCTCATATAAATTGTTTGGTGTTTAATAGGATATTGGAGGTGAGGGGAAAAGCCCCTTTTAAATGATCTTTTCATTTTGTTTCCCTTACAGAAACACTGTACATACCTCATCTCAATCCTATTATTTGATTTCGTGCTATTTGGTTAAAATGAGTTTTCAGGTACTTAAGTATTGTCACCCAAAGGTCTAATCAGGAAAATAATAATAATACTTGGATGAGATATTGGATTGCAAAAATAGCTCTTTTGCCAGGCCATTTAAAGAATAACAGAATTTCAAAAGCAAAGTCTTTCATAAATAAGAGGTCATTCCTGAAAGTGTTTTCTTTTAAAAGTTCCTAACCTTCCTCCGGTGCTTCCAGCTTTATGGAGGTAGATTCAAATAAACACTCTTAAGACCACTGGAAAAATGGGCAGGGGGATATTGAGAGCAGAGAAATAATTCTCTGTCCCACTTAAGTTATCATCTTTTCAGCGACTGAATTTGTCAAGCACTCTCCTGCAGAAATGGAGCATATCAGAAAGATAATGAAAGCTGGACAGAAGGATGATGGGAATTTATTCTTGAAAAGCAGTGGGGAGGGGAGGGCAAGTAGGAACTGGTCTTCTGGAATTACAAACTGTTCTTAATACACATTCAAATGAGCAAAATGAGGCTCCTCCCCCCCCAAGCAATAAGCCACAAATGAACCCAAGATAACCCAAACAACATGTCTTGAAAAGTGATGAGTACCAATGGGTGGTAAGAATACCACCAGCTATACCATCTAGACAGCAGCAATGTTGATTTAAAATGCCTACACACAACCCTAACAGTCATGGATAATATATTTGGGGGCTGACACTGCACCAATTTGGGGGGGGGAAAGGAGTCAGAGTGTTGATCTTGCAGCCAAAGCAGATGAGGGATTTGTGACATCTCGAAGACCAACACCTTGCACTTCATGCTTTGATAGACATTTCCTTCAAAGTACTGGACATTTATTATGTGCAAAAATTACTATGATATAAGGCAGTATAAATAAGAACAAACAGAATGGAAACAGAAAAAGGAACGCTCTGGATACCCAGGGATGACCACGTTTGAACTTTCTATATAGAAAACACTCAGGAATTAAAGTCATGAAAAAGAAATGGATGAAAGATTGTGATCCGCATGAAATGAATTCTGTGGTTTAGCGGGGGTTTCAATTGGGTCCCTCCAATCAAAGTCCAATTCAGTTGTATACATAAATATTAACGTAGGCAGTGGACATATTCCAAAGCACAAATAAAGCATTGAACCTGTAGGAAGTTAGCACTCACCCCTCTCCTAGAAGAATGAAATATTCTAGGAAATATTAAAAAGGCAGAATATTGTACCTCCCTGGATGAGAAATGGAGAAACATGTTTTTTTAGGCAGGAAGCAGACTCACTGTTAATAGCCCTCACCTTCCTTAATAGCCCACAGGAGATATCAGCACTTAAGAGATAAAGAGCTAGGTAGGTCTATTCATAAGCAAATAACCTCACCCAACAAGGTAGGATTAGCTCTCTACCCATCTAGCAACAGAACTCACCACATGCCACCTAGGGAGATTGTTCTGAACCCCCCCCCCCTCGTCCCACACCAAAGCACGCCGAGCCAAAGATACTTTACGGAATTTATTAACAGACAGACAGGTCCTTGGCAGCAATCCAGCACAGAGAAGCCTCGGCAGCAATCCAGCCTGCCAAGCTAACACTACAGTTCTCCAACATTAGTTAATGCGTTGACTCCTGCAAAAGGGGCATGTGCACAAGCATTCCTTTTATAGTCTTGAGAGAAGCCTAATTACCACCAGCTGAGTGCAATTACCTCCTGTAACTGGGCAACTGTTCCTTACGCTTGTTAGCTTTCTGGTGCCGGGCATCCAGGAACAACTCCCTTGGCTCCTCCCCACTGCTGACATCCGGATCACACTCCCTTGTCTCCTCCCCACTGGTCCAAGGCTCAGGCGCCTCCTGGTGGCCAACCAGCCTCTCTGTGCCATGCTCGGAGTCGGAACCCTGACCAGAGTCCTCCACATCCTCCGGAGCTGACTCATAGGGCTCCTCGCTGTCGGAGTCTGGTGGCAGCTCCAATGGCGCCTGCTGGGCCACAACAGGAGATTATATTACCCAGCAAGATTCAACCAAGCTTGGGAATCAAGACACTATAAAATTACCCCTGCATAGCCCCATGGGAGTCTGACAACCAATCAGAATACATTTCTTACACAGGAACAGAAAGCTCCAAGGCTTTAAGAGGATATAAATCTCTCTCTCTCTCTCTCTCTCTCTCTCTCTCTCTCTCCCTCCCTCCCTCCCTCCCTCCCTCTCCCTCTCTCCCTCTCTCTCTCTCCCTCCCTCCCTCTCTCTCTCTCTCTCTCTGTCTATCATCAAACCATCTTTCCAAACAGTCTCCATGTTTCCAGTGAGTTTCTCTCCACTTGGAACAGAACCCAGATGGAGATTTCTTCCAACAAACCTATAGTCATCAATTCTGTGCAAGCAAATACATATGTATGTTTCTGGCACTGCTTCTTTTAAACCCTGGTCTGTTCACTGCCTCTGACGATCCTTCTCCTTTTCCATTCCCAAAGCAAATTGAGCATTTGAGAATTTTCAGGAAAGGGGGAAATGAATGGTTTAACCTTGTAAATGGATGAAAACAGAATGGGAATGGGAAGAAACAAAAGGAGAACAAGTATATTCTGGATATTAATGCAGATTGATTGTTTCTGCTTGGTTGCTATTGCAACTGTCAAAGATTATTGCTGATATCTATAGATGCAGAAGAAGCAAAATCAAACCGATTAGATTTATAATTTCTGATTGATTCCAGCCTGGAAAAACATCTCACAGAAATCGTGAAAAAGCAGGGGTTCCTCCACCATGGAACATAATGTAAGCTGGTATATATCCAGAGAGACATTACGAATATGACTGCAGTTTGAGAATAGGGAGATATTACATCCATGTGGCTCTAAGCGCACTGCCATGGAGTTCAAAAGCACCTCTAAACCTATGGGACCTAATGACATGGATCTAATTCTGAAGCTGAGCGGATTTATTTCTACCTCAGCAGTGTTGCACAAATATTTTCTTTTCAAAAATTCAGAGGCTGACTTCTTGCAGAGTTTGCAAATAATCCTTTTCTCCAGCGAAGGAAATTTTTGCTCCCCTCCCCTCCGAGCACCTCCAGAAAAGGAATTCTGGCTCCATTGGGCAGAAATGAAACTGATAGGGGTTCTGTTCTCCCCCTCTAAAATTTGTTTGTTCATCATTCATTCATTCAATGTCTATGTAGATTCTCAGTCATCCAGGTCATGGTTGTCCCAAAGGTGCTTTTTTCAAGAGGCAACTGGACTTCTTGGATGAGAAGCAAAATGTCTTCAAAGAAAAACCAGAAAGTCCATTTCCCTCTTGAAAAAAGCACCTTTGGGACATCCATCCATCCATCCATCCATCCATCCATCTTTCAATTATGGTGCGCAGGTTTGTGTGAAGAGACCTTAATTCAGCAGAATGGAAGTAGTTATGCTGTGAAAGGATCCTTTACAATGAGTTTCACTTCTTACACTTCATCACTGGAGTCTTTCAAGAAGAGACATCTGTCAGAAATGGCATAGGACAGGGGTGTCAAACTGGCATTGTCATGGTGGTGTCATGTGACATATTGGGGTTCCCCCTCTTCACTAAAGCGGATGGGGCGGGGCCAGCATGTGATGCATCCGGCCCATGAGTTTGACACACCTGATGTAAGGTCTCTTGCCTGGGCAGGGGGTTGGACTAGATGACCTAACTTGTCCCTTCCAATTCTGTTAATCTGTTCCTAGCCTAAAATGTCTGCAGTTTGTTTAAAGCTTATTGACTTCTTTCACTTCTACAGCCAGAAAGCTGCAGCCATGAGAACAGAATAGAAAATAATAGAATAGAATTCTTTATTGGCCAAGTATAATTGGTCACACAAGGAATTTGTCTTTGGTACATATGCTCTGAGTCTACATAAAAAGACAAGATACATGGGTCAAGAATCATAAGGTACAACACTTAATGATAGTCATCCCACCGTCCAGTGCGATCCCACAGAGTTGGCCTCCTCAGGGTGCCGTCGGCCAGACAGAGTCGGCTAGCGACCCCCAGGGGGAGAGCCTTCTCTGTGGGAGTGCCTTCCCTCTGGAATGAGCTGCCTCCGGAGCTTCGCATAATCCCTGACCTCCGGTCTTTCAAACGCACCCTAAAAAGTTGGGTTTTCCAGCAAGCCAGCCTGGCCTGAATAGAATAAAATATAGGATTAATTTGGTTGTTAATTTTAATTTAATTTTTAATTTTTTATTGTAAATATCAATTGGGGTGGGGTTTTTTTTGGATACTTTATTTAATGTCCCTTTTAATTTTTGAAATATGTGTTTTCTTTTATGTTGCACGCCGCCCTGAGTCCTTGGGAGAAGGGTGGCATATAAATCCAATAAACCAACCAACCTATCATAGGGTACAAATAAGCAATCAGGAAACAATCAAAATCAATATAAATCATAAGGATACAAGCAACAAAGTTACAGTCATACAGTCATAAATGGGAGGAGATGGGTGATAGGGACGCTGAGAAGACTAATAGTAACAGTAATACAGATTTAGTAAATAGTTTGACCGTGGTGAGGGAATTATCCCACAGATTAGGCCTCCTCCGGATTCCATCAACTAGCCAGTGTCGACTGTCGACCCCCCGGGGGAGGGCATTCTCTGTGGCTGCTCCGGCCCTCTGGAACGATCTCCCCGTGGAGATTCGGACCCTCACCACCCTTCAGGCTTTCCGCAAAGCCGTTAAAACCTGGCTGTTCCAGCAGGCCTGGGGCTGATGAGTTCCCAGCCCCACTCGAATGGTTGTGGCTGTTGACAAGTTTTTAATTTGTTTCTTTGTACTTGTTTTGTCTTCATTGTTTTTTGTACTCCCCCTTTCCCTATTTGGTTTGTTAGCCGCCCTGAGTCCCCTCTGGGAATAGAGCGGCATACAAGTTTAATCAAATCAAATCAAATCAAATTGTTTAGCAGAGTGATGGCATTCAGGAAAAAAACTGTCCTTGTGTCTAGTTGTCGGTGTGCAGTGCTCTATAGTGTCATTTTGAGGGTAGGAGTTGAAACAATTCATGTCCAGGATGTGAGGGGTCTGTAGATATTTCTACGGCCCTCTTTTTGACTCTTGCATTATACAGATCCTCAGTGGAAGGCAGGTTGGCAGTAATTGAGGGAGACTGCCTTCCCACCAAATGTCTTCCCTACAGGACCCTCCCTTCTGCCTTACCTTCTGAGCAGCCGCCAGTCTTCAGCTTTTCCCACCAACTGCTATTGCCTAAAGCACCCACCATTTTTAATTTCTAACACTGTTTAAGGACTTCGGGGGCCTTCTTTAGAATAAAAAGTCTGCTTTGCTTTGCAGCCTACCTGCTTACCCTTTAATCTGCCTTTAATTAAAAGAATCCAGTAGAGTTATCTGCAGGCTTCGTGTTGTCTACCACAGAGGGTAGCCATCCTCTCAAAGGGAAGGGGCTGAGAAAGCAATCCTGCCACGTTGCTATGCACAAAAGATGGAGCCTCGACCAGTCAGATTGCTCTGCGCAAGGGTTGGGCACAGATGCCCAATTCCGTCAATGCAACGGAGCAAATGCCACTAGCAGGAGAGAGAGAGAGAGAGAGACGAAATGGAACTGACAGGCTGAGGCATCCTACTTTTTGTTTGGCTTCAAAGCTGCCAGTTCAGGTTTCTAGGTCAGAAATCATGTTATCTGCTAAACCATATGCTTTGTAGAACAAAATGCCTGGCAGATTTCAGAGTGGATTTATTGTAAGGTTCACAATAACACAACAAGTATCTCTCGGTGATCGCTCCTTGGTTATCATTAGGTGGCTGTGAAATGGAGAAGGGAGAAAAAGAAAATAGGTTTTTCTTTTTTTTGTTAAGGTGGATGTAGGTTGACTTAGCATGGCTTTTATTCCCGTTTTCCAGAGATGCTCTCTTAATTACGTCTCATTTTTTAACATGTAGCCCTTCCTTCCTTTCTTCTTTTTTCTTTTCTCTGTCTCTCTCTGTCTCTCTCTGTCTCTCTCTGTCTCTGTGTCTGTCTCTGTCTCTCTCTTATCATGATAACAAGGCACCATCAACAGTACAGCTAGTCGGAGCTGAAAGTGCAGTCAGAAACAAGTTAGCAGAGCTTTCCATGGAGAAATAGACTGTAATTATAGCTGCAATCAACAAATTTCACTTTTGATCTCTCTCTCTCTCTCTCTCTCTCTCTCTCTCTCTCTCTCTCTCTCTCTCTCTCTCTCTCTCCCCTCTTCCCTCCCTCCCTCCCTCCCTCCCTCACACATTCACACACATACACACAGAGTCTCTGGAAGACTGACACAGTATGCCTACCTCATCATTCTACTCAAAGTGTTATTTCAGAAAGTTTTGCAGCAATGTTATCCTTTCCTAGCATCAGGAGACGCAGGACCAGTTGGTAATGGTGAGAGCAGAATATGGAAAGGGGAGATGGATGGATTGGAACTCTTACCCCAGACTTCAAAGCACGGAAGAAGAAAAGAGATAAAAATTGACGGAGATAAAGAGAGAAATCTTGATAGAAGCACTAGCGATAACCAAAGATAAGCTGATGGAAAGAGCAAATGTTGGGTTTCAAGCTTTTGTGGGATATGAAAGGAACAGCATGTTCCCAAGGGAGGTTTATACAAGATTTATTAAGAAAGTAACTAGAACATTAATGCTACAAATGGCAAGAGATATAAGACCGTACTATTGCAGGAGGGATACAAGTTGATGCAATGAAAATGTATAATAAAAATTAAGCTAAATTTAGTTTGCTAGTAGTATGTATAAAATGAAGCGACAATAGCTATAGTTAAATAATGATTAATAATGATAACAATACATATAGATATATTAGTTTGATAATATGAAATTTTATATAAACAATATATGGAGATTATGAGAGGAGGTTTAAAAGCTTTATCTAGAATATGTTATAAAGATGTATTGTGATTGGATGATTTTAGGATGACTTAATGGAATGTTACCACATAATTCTATTCTAGATTTTGAATATTATATATAAAAGGATGTAAAAACAATTATAGTCAAATTAAGGTTGAGATATATTAATTGTGATATACATGAATATAGGTGAATTTAAAATATGCAATTTGATATGAAAAGCAGGTGGTGACTATGGAAGAGATTCATGGAAATACTCTAACCAAATGACACACTTTCTACACTTTGTAATGGAAGATGGGATTTTATTATTATGTTTGTCTTTGTTCAAAAATAACTAAAAATTGTTGTTGTTTTTTTAAATGTAAAGGACGTACTGAAGACAGCAGGAATGTTGGGCCATAGAAGTCATGTAACCAAATCCGACCTCTTGGTGCATTTAGTGCATCAACAGTGTCATAAGATCCTGGTACAAGAATATCATCTAAAGAACAGCTGTTCCTTGAATCTCCCATTGCCATCTTTGAAAGAAGACAAAGGACAGCTGCCGAAGACTGTCTTCATCTTACTGACGGGTTTGTACCAAATGGCACTTGATTACAATCACAACAAGTCCTGATCTATCTAGGCACTGTAATATTTAGGTTTACGGGATTTCCCTCTTCTAAAACCTTCCCAATCTTACCCACCTGCTCCTTCCCCATACAGATGTTGTGTCACCTATTAGAATGTTGATATCACTTTACATGGTGCTATTTCTGAAGTTACTTTTCTGTCTGCATCCGATATATTTTGACAGTGTGTGTTTGCAAGTTGTCGTGCTGTGTTCATTTCCTGTAGCATTTTTCCCCCCTTTCAAAGTGCTTAATTCTTCTCTTTCCTTAACTTGTTTGCTGGGCCCAATTCTTCAATAGACTATTACAGGTGGTCCTCAACTTAGGAGATTGTCCATAATGGTCATAAGTTGTGATGGTTGTAAAGTGGGTCATCTCATGACCAGAACTGTTTTTACAACAACATTTGTTTTGCAGTGGTTGTTAAGTGAAACCCTTGATCTTTTTGGTCTGTTTTTGCCTAAAAAGAGAAGTAAACACTGTTTTTTTTTTAAAATAAAATATTGTAAATCACTGACACATGACCCTAGGTTGCTAATAATGTCCATAAAAATGGATCAGTTGCCAAGTGCCCTAAATGTAGTGTTCTGATCATAAGGGCGGGGCAGCCATCAGAATTTTGGAAATGGGTCAGAAGTACTTTTTGATAGATCCATTAAAACTTTGAACTAAGCTAAGCAATCAGTCATAAGTTGAGAGCTACCTGAACAGGTTTTTTTTTCAGACCTCCCACCTACATTTTTTATTAGCCTTCAGCAATACTTTTTTTCCCCCAAAAAAATACTGGCCAACTTATGTTCATTAAATAAAGGATATGCCTATCATGATGGAATGAGCCAACTTGCCATGGCCAACTCATCTTGGGACAATTTGCCGCAGCCAACTTGCTGTGGGACAACGAATCACAGGACAATTCAATAAATACAACAGTTAAGTTAATTTCAGTGGAACTGTGGCTAGTAATAATAAAATAAAAAAGTCAATCCTGAAATACAAGGTAAAATAATTTTGATGAAAACGTAATAAAAGTAACTGAATGAAATGATACAGCATCGAAGTGTCCTGCAGTGAGTTGTCCCCACAGTGAGTTGGCCATGAAGAGTTGTCCTACATAGACCTTATTGTGATACTTTTGTTGTTCTTACACCCTCCAGATGTTTCATAGCCAATGAACTTAGGCTGAGAAATGCAAATTGGATGAGCTGGTATGAATTAACTTAAAGTCAGCTTTACAAAACGTTGTTATGAAAAAAAAAAAAGAAGTTAAAACTTTAGTGTTGAATATATGAGAAGATTGGGGGAAAGCCCTTTCGCAAAAAGGATATTTTTAGAGTTAATCTTGCTATAGAAGCAGCGTAATAGAGGTTTGCACCTAGAAGGCATCTTTCAACTTTAGGTGTGCTGCTCTCTGGAACAATTAGTAAATGAAATAAAATTAAAAGGAAAGAATATTAACTGGTATTAGGACGCACTTGACATAAATGTATTGTAATGCTGCTGAGTTAGGAATTTAAGTGGCATGCTTGGTTATGAACATTAATATCCTTGCTCGTTTACAAGTAAAATTATTACAGCCTCAAGTCATAGGCATGGTACTGAGTAATCTAGAGTTTTTCTATGCCATCCTTCAACCAAGGGGCTTCTATGCCGTCCTTTAACATTTAGTCTCTACATTTTTGCCATAGGCTAAATAAATAAGTGCTGAGAAGACACTTTCAATTATTCTTAGCATGCTGTTTGACACAGAGGGAGTGACTTTCCAAGCTCATGTTAATGGTCATTTATTGTAATGATCAGATTTTTTTAAAAAAACTTTAAAATAATTTTACAATTGGACCTAATCTTGGACTGCCATGATGTTCCTTCATATTCTCCCATGCAGCCCATGGTATAAAAGTCCATTTGCTAAAGGAATCCAAAATATGCCTGACTCAGTGACGGTTTTAGCTGTGCCTCTGCACATTCTAGGGAAAGTACATCTGAAGTACATTGGGTCTAGATTGAGACTGCAGGCTCAACTACCTCCTAGTCCCATGATGGCCAACCTATGGCACGTGTGCCCAAAGTGGCATGCAAAACCATGTCACCCGGCACACACGGGCTTGTCTTCCGGGTTTTTGGTGCACATGCATGATGATCAGCTGTCCTTTGTACACACGGCAGTGCTGAAAACCGGTGTGTGCATGCATGCACAGAGCCGAGGTGGCGCAGTGGTTAAATGCAGCACTGCAGGCTACTTCAGCTGACTGCAGTTCCGCAGTTCGGCTGTTCAAATCTCACCAGCTCAGGGTTGACTCAGCCTTCCATCCTTCCAAGGTGCGTAAAATGAGGACCTGGATTGTTGGGGGCAATATGCTGACCCTGTAAACTGCTTAGAGAGGGCTGAAAGCCCTATGAAGCGGTATATAAGTCTAACTGCTATTGCTATTGCTATTGCTATTGCTATTGCTATGCACACCGGCCAGCTGATTGTTGAGTGCGGAGATGCATCAGAACTTGGAAGTTTGGCTTTTCCAAAGCGCAATCCCTTTGTGCATGGTGATGGTGCCAAAAAACTGGTGTGTGCATGCAGGCCACACAATCGATTGCCCGGTGCACATGTGCATTAGAACCCAGAAGTTTGGGTTTTCTGGAGTGCAGCCCTGACACATGTGTGCACGATCTTTCCACGCAACCTTTTCGGCACTCGGTGCCAAAAAGGTTCTTCATCGCTACCCTAGACCTACAGTGGTGCAAGGAGAAATCCATTATGAAGTAAAAAGGATTTTAGACTCTAGACTGCATCGAGGTAGATTACAACAGGGCTGACATTTGAGAAAAGAGTGGAATTTAGACTAGAGCAAGAAAGAGTTCCAGACTCACAACAATAGCAGGCGTTCTTTAAGTTGCTCGGAAACCATAGAGGGAGTTTCTGTTTTCATTTTGATCTGCCAGGTCTAACACCTTCTGAAGGCTCAGATGGTTTCATGCCCCTGAGGGCACCTGATAATTACTATACTGTCAGCGTATCATAGCTTTGTCCTTCCAATGAGAAAAACATCACAAGACAATTTGTTACGGCATGCTGTTTGACACGGAGGGAGTGACTTTCCAAGCTCACGTTAATGGTCATTTATTGTAATGATCAGATGTCAGAATGGATCAATGAGCATAACTTGCCACTGAGCTTTGAGGTCACCGCTTCAAAAGCCACACCAGGACTGTGCTGCTTACCGACAAGGTACAGAAAATAATTTCACCTATGTGCTAAGAAGAGAAAGAGAGGAAAACACGGAGAGATAGCTGCTCTCAGCTTGGCCAGTGATGTTGATTAATTAATATACTACAAAACACAGGACAAATGGAACATGGATCTCCTTTTACATTCATTTTATTATAGATCCTCATAATAACAAACAGACCATAGTAATGGATGGCTGTGGCAACTACAGTCTAGTTGGCATCCATCACTCTTTGCTGGGAAACTTCATTAATGAATTAGTAGGCATAAAAGTAACTTAACCATAAGAATTTAGTTATGAAAATTGCATACAGCTGCAAAAAGTATTAATTAATGAAAGTTACATATCAAAAGCATTGTATAATTAGGGAGGTGGCATAGAAAACACACCAGGGATTGTCGCATTTGCATAATATGCACACTAGGAAAAATTGGGTGAGAAAAAAGTACTTTGGGGGAAATAACAAAAATGTTCAAATTATGGGAAAAACATAAAGCAATTGTAATGAAATCAGATTCAACTATGTGCATATTTGAAGGAGGAACCAATTTGTCAAGAAGGAAACCAGACGGAAAAGAAGAAAGAAGTGACTGCAGAAGACAGGCCTATGTGGAAGACTGTAAGTACTTTACAGTCATCTTTGATGCTTCTGGTTTGAAAGGATTTTCCAGTGTCAACACGGTCACAAAAAACAATGCCGTCTTCAGGGAGGATCCTTTCATGCCATCTGGTCAAGAATAATGAAGAACCGGGGAGGGGGGGGCAACTTATTATCCAAAGCACCAGAGGGCAGGACAAGAAACAAGGGTTGGAAACTGATCAAAGAGAGAAGCAATCTGGAATCAAAACCTGAAAAACTTCCTAACAGTGAGGACAATTAACCAGTGGAACGGAAGTTGCCTCCAGAAATCATGGGGGCTCCATCACTGGAGGTTTTTAAGAAGAGTCTAGACCAGTGGTCCTCAAACTTTTTAAACAGGGGGCTGATTCATGGTCCCTCAGACTGTTGGGGGGGGGGGGCAGACCGGCTGGGTGGGCGTGGCTAGGTGGTCATGTGGCTGGGTGGGCGTGGCCAATTTAGCAGTCCATTTTGCCTTTGTCCTTGTTGTACATGCCCCTCCCCTGCTCACTCCCCAGCCCTGGATCGTATGGCTGTGGAAAACACCCTGAAAGGCTCTTTTGAAAGGCTGCTTTACAAGATGACAGCTGCTTTTCAAGCCACCAGCAACCCCTCCCCTACTCACCCACTGGCCTTGGATCACATGGCTGCACTGGCGAGATCACACCTCAGTCAGCGGGCCCTCTACCATGCCCTTCAACCTTACCTTTGGCAGTACAGGTATGATCAGAAGTGCAACTCAACTGGGGCAATAACTAACCAGAAACGCAGCTGGAGTGGCTGTTCGCTGGAAGATAAGGCCGATGGTGAGGGGACGGGTGAGGGGCAGGGCTGAATCCCACCATTCTGCAGGCCGGATACTTTTCATTGATGGTTGGGATCCAGCCTGTGGGCCGCAGTTTGAGGATCGGTGATCTAAGACAGTCACTTGTCTGAGATGGCGTAGCTTCTCCTGCTTGAGCAGGGGACTGGACTAGAAGACTTCCAAGCAGTGATGAAATTGATTTTTTTTAAATTACCGGTTCTGTGGCTGTGGCTTGGTGGGTGTGGTGTGGCTTGGTGGGCGTGGTTTGGTGGGCATGCCAGGGGATGGATACTACAACATCTCCATTCCCAACCCACTCTGGGTCCTGCCAGAAGTGGCATTTGCCAGTTCTCTGCACTACTCAAAATTTCCGCTACCAGTTCTCCAAACTACTCAAAATTTCTGCTACAAGTTCTCCAAACTACTCAAAATTTATGCTACCAGTTCCCCAAACTACTCAAAATTTCCACTACCAGTTCTCCAAACTACTCAAAATTTCCACTACCAGTTCCCCAAACTACTCAAAATTTCCACTACCAGTTCCCCAAACTACTAAAAATGTCCACTACCAGTTCTCCAAACTACTCAAAATTTCCACTTCCAGTTCTCCAAACTACTCAAAATTTCCTCTACCAGTTCTCCCAACTACTCAAAATTTCTACTACCAGTTCTCCAAACTACTCAAAATTTCCACTACCAGTTCTCCAAACTACTCAAAATTGCTACTACCTGTTCTCCAAACTACTCAAAATTTCTACTACCAGTTCCCCAAACTACTCAAAATTTCTGCTACAAGTTCTCCAAACTACTCAAAATTTCCACTACCAGTTCTCCAAACTACTCAAAATTGCTACTACCTGTTCTCCAAACTACTCAAAATTTCCGCTACCAGTTCTCCAAACTACTCAAAATTTCTGCTACAAGTTCTCCAAACTACTCAAAATTTATGCTACCAGTTCCCCAAATTACTCAAAACCTCCACTACCAGTTCCCCAAACTACTCAAAATGTCCACTACCAGTTCTCCAAACTACTCAAAATTTCCACTACCAGTTCTCCAAACTACTTAAAATTTCCGCTACCAGTTCCCCAAACTACTCAAAATTGCCACTACCGGTTCTCCAGAACCTGTCAGAACCTGCTGGATTTCACCCCTGCTTCCAAGATCCCTTCCAGCTCATTCATTCATTCTATTCTAACCTTCTATTCTATATGGAAATCATTCAATGGACTGCGTAGTAGGTTAAGAAGATCAAAGGGCAATCTAAGAACATGGGGCTTCCCTGTAGAAAATGCTCTTGTGAATGTGGAGAAGAAGAACAATCCCTCTCACATACGCTACAAGGCATGCCATGCCCTTCAACCTGTATGGAGGACGAGCTCATGCTGGCGAAAGAAAATGCTGTTGATGTGGCCCAATGCTGAGCGTATGTCATTGAGTTTTAATCCTATTTATTTTAAATACTTTTTACACATGCTATACTTTTATGACCTATTTTATACTCATTTTATTTGCTCAGCATTGAAGGCTATATGTCTATAATTCAAACGTCCTTCTGACACAAGTAAAGAAAGAAGCACTTTATGTATTTAGTTATTGGAAACAAGCTAAATTGTTTAACTGAAAGTTTTCATAAAGGAAAATACAAATCGGCATAAACTGAATAAATAGATTCAAAATCCACACGTATTTTATATTTCTTAAAGATCAAAGAAATCCTGAAAATAAAGTAATACAATGAATCAACAATTATGTTCAGGAAAGCTGCATAATGCATTGAAAGTCTTTTGGTATTTATAGCATTAAACACATGACAGTTGGCGTCTGAGTATACTGTGTTTTCTCAGTTCAATAAAGGCAAGCTTACTATTATTTGGGTTGCAAAAATCTGGAACAATTATTAGGTGGGGAAAGAGAGAGCTCTGATTTTGTTGTTGAGTGGGAGGCTATTCTTCAAAGAAGACTCAGCTAATAATGGAATATGAATTTTTCCACCTATTGTGGCTATAAAAGCTACATAACAACAGAAGAAGCTTCTATAACCACAATAGGAAAAATGTTCACGTCCCTTAGCTGAGTGTGCCTCGCAGTTCACTAGGAGGCTGTTTATCTGGCTATCCGTCTGCTTAATATTATTTATTTTTACTTTGTCTAGTGCTTTCCAGATAGTTTAGATAGATTGCAATGCCAATAATCCTCACCCTTGGACATCTTAAGTGCAGCAGAGGAAGGTTTTACTTCAAAAAAACCCTTAAGGACCTCATATTGTGACTGATGGAGCTATACATATTGAAAACAATTCTGTGTTTGTTTGCTTTTTCTACATCTGGAACCCTTCCAAGCAGGGGTGGGTTGCTAATCCCGTTCCAACCGGTTTGGTTGGAATGGGGCCGGCGGCGTCCTCGTGCACACGCGCAGTTCACGCATGCGTCTTAGCGCCTTCGCGATGCTCCAGCCGCTCGCGGAGACTCGCGCACGCGCTGTATGTGCCATGCGCCTGCGTGGAAGTGCAGAAGCCTTCAAAGACCGGTAAGGAGCGCGGGCGGGCAGGTGGGCCCTTCGCCATTCCCAGAAGTTACTTACTTCCGGGTTCGCCGACCAACCGGTTTGCGGGGACCACTGCGAACCGGTTGAAACCCACCCCTGCTTCCAAGCTACATCTGATACAGATTCAGATTGAATCTGGGAGTTTGTGAGTGAGGTGCAAATATTGTACCATTTAATAAAGATAGTTCAGTAAGCTGAGTATCAATTTTGAGGCAGAAAAGAGCAAATCTACAGAATAGTTGGTAGGTTGGTGGTGGAACACAATCATTCAGAGGGGCAATGTGGTGAGTTCCAGAGAGATATCCTCTCTTCTTGAATTTCATCTCCGTTCCCTGAAAATAGCTGAAATATTTTCCCTGCTGTCTACCAAAGAGAGTAGGGAATTTGTTGTGTTTCAGCTTTTCCTTGTTTGAAAAGCATTCTGAAGGAATTATGAAAGAAGGCTCTATCAGATTGCACAAATTCAGTTGCCCATAAAGGAACCAATTTTATCGTGGATTTGCATTATTTTTGAAAAGCACAAAATGTCTGGGAACACAACACAAATCTAATCAAAGAATCGCTTGTTTCCAACCAGCATGGATGTAGTTAGATTTTTCCTTTAGTGCAAACAACTTTACCCTGAAAAGGTAAAACAAAAAAAAAAGATTCAAATAATAATCATATCCATTGTTCACAAGACATGTTAAAATAGATTTGGAATAACAAAAAAAAAATTTTTTCCACACGGATTAAAAATGAAAACAGCCTACCATTGATTAGCTTAACTAATTAAAAAAAAACCTTATGGACAACATATTGTGACTGATGGAGCTATACTTATTGAAAACAATTCTATGTTTGTTTGTTTTTTACATTGGAACCCATCCAAGCCACACCTGGAAATCTTACAGATTGAACCTGGGAATTTATGGATGCGGTACAAATATTGTACATTTTAGTAAAGATATTTCAATAAACAGTTCATATTTTGAACTGCTTTGCCAACAAATGAACAAAGTTAAGAGGAAGATGAAATCGAAGAAAAGCATCCTATAAAAGCTTAAAGTGTTCACATCAATAGGTTTTGGATTATAAGAAGTCTCTACTTAATTGTTTTTGAGTACCTTACAGATTCTGTATCTAGCAAACTTTAAATATCTCACATAATTAACTGATCTATGAATTTCTACCGTGCATAATTTAGATTATTGTAAAAATATTTCAGCAACATAATGGCAAGGTACTTTTGTTATGCTGAGCACTATACTTAACTATAGAAAGTTAATGACATTATTTGCAGAACAACAATAATTATATTTGAAGTACCCAAATTATGACTCTCTCAAACGCTTCAAGAAACAATGAAGAAATTTGAGCATAGTCTTGTACACAATATTAACAATTTTAAAAAGACACAGGATGGACAATCCATAACTGACTGAACACTTGAAACTTTAAAATTGTATTGCAGCCAAAGAGCAGCACAGAACAATGCAAGATAATTTTTTAAATATATATTATGATGAAGAAGAGAACTGTACAAAAATACTAAAAAAAAAGAAAGCCCAAGCTACTGCTTAACAAACATAATAAGCAAAGTAATCCTTAATGATAGAAAAGCCACAAGTTCTCAAAAATCAATATAAAAATAGAACCATTGTAAAATCACTCTACTTAAAAATAAGAAGAACCTTCCTACTTTGGACACGTGATATGAAGATACAGCAGTCTGGAGAGGGTTCTAATGCTGGAAAAGGTAGAAGAGAAAACAGAGAAGAAGAGGAAAACCAGCAGTAAGGTGGAAGGACTTGGTTACAGTGACAATGGAGGCATCATTGAGAGCCGAGGTGGCACAAGGGTTAGAGTGCAGTACTGCAGGCTACTTCAGCTGGCAGCCAGCTGCATCGGCAGTTGAAATCTCACTGGCTCAAGATTGACTCAGCCTTCCATTCTTCCGAGGTGGGTAAAATGAGGAGCCAGATTCTTGGAGACAATGTACTGGGTCTGTAAACCGCTTAGAGAAGGCTGTAAAAGCACTATGAAGTGGCATATAAGTCTAAGTGCTATTGGTATTGCTACCATTGGAAGACCAGTAAGGGACAGATTGTCCTGGAGAAAATCTTTGTGGCTGCTAAGAGCCAACACCAACTTGATGGTACATAATCAGTCAGTCAATCAATCATCAATTTGTTAGATTTATATCTGACCTTTCCTACATGAACTCCAGTTGGCATACCTATTGCTTTGTCCTTCTCTTTCAGCCCAAAACAATAATCCTGTTGTAGCAGAAAATGAGACAAGACCAGCTCTTTGTCAGAGGGAGAGATTTATTTGCGCAAAGGTTCAGGAGCGATTGGTCAAGCAAAATCTGAACCCTGAAGGGCAGTTGTTTACAGTCTTTTATACTCTTAGCCAACTTATCGATCATCTCCAAATACCTGGCCTTCCTGTGTCATGTAGACCCCTTTCCTGTGTCATGTAGGCCTCGTACACAACCTCCCAAAACAGAGTCCGGACATTCATTACTCAATTACCTCCCCACAGGGGGTATTGATACCAATATCCTGTTTCATTTGTTTTAGTTAGGTGAAGCAAACAGAACAACTAATCTTAAGGGTAATCATTCCTTTTTCCCATTCCACATGGTAAAGAAACTTTTAATACCCAAATAATCTGTCTAGTTGTCAAATTCTCTTTTACTGTGAGATAGTTTAGTTTGAAAGAAGAGGAATCAGCCTAGAATCCCCAAGCAGCCACAAGCAAAGTAAGCCAAACCCCTTTGAATTCCATTGATCCTTAACCCCAAGCAGGTGCAAACTCTTAGTTGAGAAGATTCTTGTGCAAAGGCATGATTAGCAATAAATCAGTTTAATTGGACTTTCACATGTGGACCTGATCTTACACTCAGCCAATATATTAAGTACAAAAAAATAAGAAACACCATTTCAAAACCTGAAATAGGCATTCAGATATGATTCCCCCATACCCACCGGTAACATCAGAAAATCACCCTTCCACCCAATGTGGTTCAAAAATTGTTGCCTTATGAGGTCAATAAAAGATGGCAGGGGGTTTAGTAGCATATCAATGTCTATATTAATTATCAGGAAGGGAGCAAAATCTCAACAGGGTTTTTCTTCCTTTCATTTTCCTATTGTTGCATAGTTTTCTCGGGCTAATATTCTACCTTTCTCTCTGAACAAGACAAGTCTCTTCTAGTCTACATTTTTATCAATTTCCTTTAAGCTCGCTAAATAACTGCAGAAACTTTCCCTCCCTAGTTACTTTTACACTCCGAGAGTGAAAAAAGAAAAAAAAATGATAACTAAGAAAAAGATTTGATAACTACAGACCCAATTTTAATGCCTTTGGGATATTAAAAAAAAAAGGAAACCTGTACAATTTTTCTGACTCCTCATCTTATTTCTCTGCTTATTACATCCATTCGTACAGACAGAATTCCATTCGTTGAGTCAAAATTCCACAGAAATACACACACACACACACACACACACAACCACACACACACACACACACACACACACACACACACACACACAGAGCCTATCTAGGCCAACTCTGTTTCCCAAAGTAAAGCATTTCAATCGTATTCTCCAAGAGGCATAATATGGCAGAGGTAATATGCTGGCAACCCTAATAACTTTATTTTCCATGAATCTGTCAAAAACCTAGCTACCTAAGAGAGTAAGTGTTTTCAAGCTACCCAGGGTAACAGCCATTTTTACCTCTTATAACAGCAATTTCCCCTTCTTTCTCAATTTTTTTCACCTCAAAAGAGTCAGCAAAATCTTTCTTCACAAAACAAAAATTCTACTGCTCACATGTAGGGGAAATTAAGGGCTGCAGTTTTTGCTTGGCCTTAGCGAAAGCACAATTGTTTCTTTAACTCCAGCAAACAAGGCAAAATGAAAGCATCACTGCTACTTTCTTTCTTTTTTTTTTAAGATGAATTAAATATCTGATGTTCATTCCCAACTGCCCCCGGGCCAGATTCCACATTAAAAGGAGAAAGTGTGCAACTAGCGGAAAAAATAGCTTTCATGGATGAAGGAAATAATTATTTCATTAAGAGGAAATACAAAGTATGTTTTTTGCAAACAAAAAATGAGAATCAAATAACCGTGCACTGTAGAAAACCCTGTTATGAGTTAGTTTGGTATTTGTACGCCGATCGAGGAATAGATCAAATACCTCAATTTTGCTTCAGTAGACTTGAACGGGAGGGGCTCTCTTTGGGTTGAACTGAACGTTTGAGTATTTCAAAGCTGAGTACCAATTTTGAGGAAGGAAAGGGCAAACCTACTTGATGGAGGTAGAACACAATAGTTCAGAGGGGCCACATGGTGAGTTCCAGAGAGATTTCTAACCTCTCTTCTTGAATTTCATCTCCATTCCCTGAAAATAGCTGAAATATTTTCCCTGCTATCTACCAAAGAGAGTAGGGAATTTGTTGTGTTTCAGCTTTTCCTTGTTTGAAAAGCATTCTGAAGGAATTATGGAAGAAGGCGCTATCAGGCTGCACAAATTCAGTCCCCATAAAGGAACCAGTTTTATTTGTATTCTTCTTGAAAAGCCACAAAAATGACTGGGGACACAAACACAAACCTAATCAAAGAGCCTTCTTGTATCCAACCAGTGTGGTTGTAGAGTTTTCCTTTAGTTTAAGGCAAACAACTTCACGCTGAAAAGGAAGCAAACATACAAAAAGATTCAAATAATAATCACACCTATTGTTCACAAGACATGTTAAAATAGATTTGGAATAACAACAACAACAAAATTCCACATGGACTAAAAACAGCCTACCGTTGATTAGCTTAGCTGCATCACAGAAAGCTTGTACTGTACTATGCCAAAAGAAATGCCAGTCAATTTGCCAGAGTTAAAAACCAGCTAAAGAGCATTAAGTTTTTCTAATTCATGTGTGCACCACTTGGAGAGGCTTCTGGGAACATTGTTCCTTAAGCACACCTCTGACGCACTGCTGTCTCTTACTTCTAGAATGATGAACTAGTACTTGACTGCATTCAACTATTATTATTTTTAAAAATCTAAGCTTTAAATTATCAATTGAAACACTCAGAAGCTGAATTCTAAGAGCTGAAAAGCAAACAACATAATTTTCAAGTAAGCAGGAGCACTTCCTAAAGCTAAGAAGGATCAGAGCTGGTTAGCACTTTAACAAGAGACCACCAAGAGATTTCAGAGTTGTAGGTTAGCTGTAGAAGCCCAAGAAGCATCAAAAAAACATATGGAAGAAAGCCAATGCTTCTTCATGTTAACCTTCATGTTAAGAAAACTACACGGAATTGGGCTTAGCTCAAAAAAGAATGCTACAAGGCAGGAGAGGAATTGAAAAGGAAGCTTGTTAATGAGAAGCTTCTGGCTGATCCAAAATCTAGGAGTACTTGGGGGGGGGGGGGGAGAACCCAGAAGACTTCCAGAAAGGAGAAAATGGATTTCGCAGTTCCATACTTTAGTCCCAAAGGTGCTTTTTCAAAAGAACTTTGTTTTTGCTTCTCATCCAAGAAGCTTCTTCAGTTCTGACTTCTTCTTCAGTACTGAGACATCTTGCATGAGAAGTGAAATGTCCTCAAGGAAAAAAACAAAAGTCCAGTTGCCTTTTGCAAAAGCACCTTTGGGACAACCATGACCTGGATGACTGAGAATATCCATAGGCATTCCATATTGTAGCTTACTCCAGACCACGCTAAATGAATGGATGTTTTAAGGCAGTGAGTATTAATGGGATGGGTTTTGTTGCAGTATTATTCTCCAGAATAAACTTGGGCCGGTCCCTCTCTCTCAACCCAACCCAGTTGAGGGGAAAATAGGAGAATGAAGGAACATTTATGCATGTTTGCAGCCTTGAGTTATTTAAAGATAATGAAGGCAGGGTAACACACACACACACACCTCTTTAAAAAAAAGACAATTACTCCAAATGCACATACAATTTTGTTTCCACCCTTTCTCTTTATAAATAGGCATTTATCTCAGTCGTCTAGGTACAGTTCTTAAAGCTAGAGAATGATGAACTTGACTGGCTTCAGGCATTGCTCTCTTTTCTTTCTTTCTTTCTTTCTTTCTTTCTTTCTTTCTTTCTTTCTTTTCCCTTTCTTTCTTATCAGTAAACAACAGCTTCTCTGGGGCAGATATTCTGCCCTAGTAGTAAAGTGGTACGGTTGCAATACAGACTAATAGGGCATACACTTCTGCAGCTTTAAAATCTGCATATGAATAAAACAATATTAGCGAAAAGTGCATGCTTGACTTCTTTTAAATATTATGTCTCGGAAGATGTATTCCCTCTTATGTATGAAATAAGGTGAAGGACCTCTTTTAAAGTGATTCTGAACATCTATAAGGTATTACTTTTCCTTGTACGTTTTATGAACAGTTTTTTTTTTAAAAAAAAGCTCACAACCATTCACCGGCAGACTATTCAGATTTTTTGCTTAGTCAAGAAAGAGATTTCTAAGAATATGATGGAATTAACGTAAGTGGGGGCTGACTAACATCAGTTAGCACCTTGGTTTACTGAAGCACACCAGAAAACAACCAGAAATGAAAACTGGAATGCTAGTGGAGATGAGACAAAAAAAAATGAATTGGAATCATATCCAGGTCTGCGTCAGATGTGTATAAGGAGGAGTCAGCTGCAGAGTTGAGAACAATTTGTCAGAAGGAATTTCCTGACAGCAAGACCAATTTAATCAGTGGAACGACTTGCCTCCAGAAATTGCTCCAACACCAGGGTTTTTTAAGAAGAAATCGGACAACCATTGGCCTGAAATGTTATAGGATCTCCTACTTAATCAAGGGGTTGGACTAGAAGACCACCAAGGTCCCTTCCAACTCTATTATTCTGATCAATTTGAACAGCAATTTTCCCAACAAAGTCACTGGGGTTTACCAAAGTCTTGACTGGCCATAGGCAGTATCTTTAGTGATGACAGGGATACTGCCAAGTCATATTATCTGGGTTCCCTTCCGACCTGGATAGAGTGGTGTTGTGGTCCGGCAGGAGCTGTTGGAGCTGCCGCCAGACTCCGACAGTCAGGGGTCTTATGAGTCAGCCCTGGAGGAGGTGGAGGACCCTGGACAGGGTGCCGACTCCGAGCATGGCGAGGAGAGACTGGTTGGCCACCAGGTGGCAGCGGAGCCTTGGATCAGAGGGAGTGTTCAGGAAAACACTTGTGAGTTGTTTCAGGATGCAGCCTGTCGAAGGGCTACTCGACAGAAGGAACAACTGTGTAATTGTAGGAGATGATTGCGCTTAGCTGAGGCTGATTAAAATCCTCTCCTGATTATAAAAGAGACTGTTTGTGCCACGCCCTGTTTGCAGGAGTCAATGTTGACGATTCAGAGAAACCAACTTGGAGAAGTGGTTTGTTATGAGAGCTTGTTTGCATTGCCTAGGTTTGTAGTAATTGCTGCCAGAGAGCTTATTACTGTTTATTTTGGGCTTGCAGCCAACAAGAGTCTGGACTGATTAAAACATTCTTTCGTACGTCTGTTTTGGCTTTCGCTCCTGGAAGGAGAAGGGGGAGTCAGAACAGAGTGGTATCTAGAATGTCTTCTGCTACTGTGGACCATGCAGGTGGAAATGTAACTATGTAGATGTGAGAAACTGCCAATGCCCCTCTGTGAGGGGGAAGCTACCAGGAGTTTTGGAAAAGGCTGTGCTACATCTCCTTTTGAACAGGACATCCTTGGATCAGATGTCTAGGAGGATTCTCAGTCATCCAGGTCATGGTTGTCCCAAAGGTGGTTTTTCAAAATGCAACTGGACTTTCTTTTTCCCAGAAGATGTTTCACTTCACATGCAAGAAGCTTCTTCAGTTTTGACCAGTCCTGCCATTCTCCATCATTCAGTCAGAAATGAAGAAACTTCTTGGATGAGAAGCAAAACATCTTCAAGGAAAAAGAAAGTTCAGTTGCCTTTTGAAAAATCATGTTTTGTGACTTGGATCAGATGATCTTTAAGAACATAGAGGAGAAGGATGTCAGGACAGCAGTGGTAGATTTAGTACACAGCACTCTAGAAGAAGGGCTATTTATCCTAAGGTGTAACCCTAGCACTGTTCTGACCCAGGCTTCCTTAGAAAGCAAGAAGCAAAGTCTTGGTCCTGACAAAACCTCTTTTATTTACACGACTGTGAATTCCTTTCATTCACAGTCAGCAAGGTTTTTGCAAACAGTCTTTCAGAGGAATGTTTATCCACACGCACCTTATCTCATTTAGAGCCCTTCCAGATAACTAGTTTCCAAAGACAGGGCAAAATTAAACTTGGCACAGAGTCTCTTATAATCACAACAGAGGTGGGTTCCTACCAGTTCGCACCTATTCGGTAGAACCGGTTCGTCAAATCTACTGAACTGGTTAGAAGAGGTTCCACCAGTGGACCCGGAAAGCAGGCCACACCTACAGAAGAGGTTCCAAAAATTTTTGAAACCCACCACTGGTCCTTGGATATGATTATTCTACACTATCATGCTCATATTTATAAAACTCAGTGCCTCTGCGAAAGGTAAGGATGACTACCGCATTTGTGGTGCAATCAGAACATTGCGTGTGTTGAAGTTGTTTTAACGCAAACCAAAGATGCCTTTTAAAAAACAAGTTTACATCATATTCTTATGCATGTCAGTGCTGTGTGTGAGGTAATTTAAGGTGGTTCTGACAAATGTCGTCGACATCTTCATATCTGGTCACATGGGCAGCAAGCCACTCCCATCCGGCCACATGGACAGCAAGCCACTCCCACAAATGAGGCCACACCCACAGAGTAGGTTCAAACAATTTTTGAAACCCACCACTGAATCACAAACATTACTTTCTGGACCGAATGAACAAATTGTTTCCTGCAAAAGCCCACTCCCTCTTTTGTTTCCTCTGGGAGGGGCCAATCACCTCCAAGGTGTGGCTTTATTCCCAAATCAACCCTGCTTTCTTGGTTGTTCTTGTCTTCTGGCAGCTCTCCGCATGTATACACTGGGAACAGTCTCCAGTTGTTCTTCTGCCTCACTGCTGTCTAGCTCCCTCTCTGCCTCCGATGCAGAGCCCTCGTCTGAGCTTTCCTCAACCCCCAGGACTGGCCCATGTTCTTCCTCAACCTCCTCACTGTCCGACTCTGCTGTCAGTTCCACTGGCCGCCAGCAGGCCACAACAGGCACATAGTAATTGTGACTTCACCAGCCGTGGGATGACCAGACTACAATTCACACCATTATTAATGCTTGGCCCGACAACTGCAATGTGCTTGGATGACAAGTGCAAAAATACAAGCAGCCCATGTTTTAAGGGGGACCCTGTAACCGGAAGTGCACAGTACTAGTCTTACAGCAGTGGTGGGTTTCAAAAAAAATTCGAACCTACTCTGTGGGTGTGGCCTCCTTTGTGGGAGTGGCTTGCTGGCCATGTGACCTGGTGGGAGTGGCTTGCCGGCCATGTGTTTTCTTTCTTTCTTTCTCTTTCTTTCTCCCGCCCTCTCTATCTTTCCTTCCTTTTGTTTGTCTGTCCCTTTTTCCTTTTTTTCTTTCATCTCTCTCTCACTTTTTCTTTCTTTTTTTCTTTTTTTATTTCTTTCTTTCTTCCCTTTTTTCTCTTTCTCTCTCTGTGTGAGTCTGTGTGTGTGTGTGTGTGTGTGTGTGTGTCAGTGGTGGGTTTCAAAAAATTTTGGAACCTCTTCTGTAGGTGTGGCCTGCTTTCCGGGTCCACTGGTGGAACCTCTTCTAACTGGTTCAGTAGATTTGATGAACCGGTTCTACCGAACTGGTGCGAACTGGTAGGAACCCACCTCTGTCTTACAGCCTCTGTCCTGGTTGCTATCTGGTTTCCTGGTACAATTTGAAGGGCTGCTTTAAACTTTTTATGCTTTTATGGCTTGGCTCCTGGGTACCTGCAGGACCATCTGTTCCTATCTGAATTGGCCCAGTGTGCTCAGGAGACAACTCTTTGTAGACGCATACATCTGGAAAGTCATTGGAGCCAAAAGTGAGGAATGCTGCTTTTTTTGTGACAAGCTCACTGCTTCCAGTGGAGATCCATCTGTCCCCACCTTGATAACTTTCAGGAAGGCTTTGGAAATGGAGCTGTTTTGGAGAGGGTTCCGATGATATCATGAACTATTCCAGCTTTTATACTTCTATTTAATTGTGGTGATTTTATTTTTGTCGTGTAAAAGTTGCCTTCCTCCCACCCGTGCCATCTAGTCTCTTGCAAAGAGTCTGCTAAGAAGAATGCGCTGTCACAAAAATTCTCTCTCCACCCCGCTCTCCCCCATCTCAGAGGCAACCTCATTATCACATTCCTTTTATTTTCGTTCCTGTCGTGACCATGCTCTGAAGTACAAGATCTGGGTTCCCACTGGATAACAGATCATAGGGAAAAGGGGCCTCGAAGGCCATTCGTTATCATAACTGAAAATTCTATTTTATCATGATAACAAGGCACCATCAACAGTACAGCTAGTCAGAGCTGAAAGTGCAGTCAGAAACAAGTTATCAGAGCTTTCCATGGAGAAATAGACTGTAATTATAGCTGCAACCAACAAATTTCACTTTTGATTTCTCTCTTTCTCTCTCTTTCTCTCTCTCTTTCTGTCTCTCTTTCTCTCTCTGCCTCTCTCTCTTTCTCCCTGTCTCTGTCTCTGTCTTTCTCTGTCTCTCTCTCTCTGTGTTGTGCATGCATGTGGCTGTGTGGCTGCAAAATTATATGCTAAAGGTAGAATTTATTGCAGAATGGACATTTCTGAAAAATAAAGGCAGATTCCCGTGACCCGACAAAAGGGCGAACGACAAAACCGCGTCCGACTAAACCGCGTTGCTGACGTCATCAATGCGGCGACAACAGCCAGCACGGAGAAAGAAGGGCACTTTAAATAGCGCGTTAAAAGAAAGCCGATTTAACTTAAGGTAAGGGTTAGGTTTAGGGTTACGTTAAGGGTTAGGGTTAGGTTAAGGGTTAGGTTTAGGGTTAGGTATAGGTTTAGGTTTAGGGTTAGGTTAAGGGTTAGGTTTAGGGTTAGGTTTAGGATTAGGGTTAGGGTTAGGGGTTAAGTTTAGGTTTAGGGTTTACAGCGTGCTTCTGTCTCCGCGCCCGTTGTCGCCCTGTTGATGATGTCAGCGACGTGGTTTAGTCAGGCGCGGTTTTGTCATTCGCCCTTTTGTCGGTGAACCGGCAGATTCCTTGTTTTGTATTTTTTTTTCATTTTGGTTTCAAAAATGGTTGACTTGCACTTCTTTCTTCTTCCTTACTTTTCAAGACTGCACTTCTTCCCTGAAGAAAGGGCTATACCGCCATAACGACCTTGGTTCCTACTCGTGCAACACCTTAATCAGGTTTCCCCTCAGTAGAAAAAGATCTCTAGAGCATTTATTGTTCATTTCTCATTGCAGGCTCAGCAATTCTCCAGCCTGAGGCTGTTTGGAATCAGAGTTTCACTTTAATGGTGGAATGAAAATATAGCCACGTACAAATTATCACTTTATAATTAATTATGCAGAATAACGCAAGAGAACTTGTCTCTAGTATGAAAGCAGCTTTGGGATTTCCCACCCGCCCCTATTTTCTGTGGGTTAATAAGTCATTAATCTTTCTGAACCATCAACCTGTCTCTCACTCATTCACACAGACATACCTGCTAGGTTCATTAATACAATTTGTTAAGGTTTCCTTTACAGAAAAAAAAAAGAGTTAAGCACATGCAGAATTTGCCACTGCACTTGAGAACAGTCAGGAGTGGAGTGCTGCAATGCACTCTATAAGAAGGGTGTCAAGCTCAATTTCATTGAGGGTCTCATCAGAGCTGTGGTTGACCTCGGGGGGGGGGGAAGGGGGCATGGCTGTCTGGTTGGGCATGGCCAAATGGGTGGGCGTGACCAACTTGACGCCACTCCCCAAACTGCTGGCATGTTTCCTCTTCAATTGGATAGACCAGGCTGAAGCCATGTGAGTTGGCCCCTTAGATTTTCCAGGATGGCCCAGTAGGCCAGATCTGATCACATCGCCAGCTGGATCCAGCCCACGGACCTTGTGTTTGACACCCCTGCTCTATAATAAGATGTTCTGACCCCCCACTTCTCCGTCCAGGTACGAAAGCCAAACAGACGTACAAAAGAATGTTTTAATCAGTCCAAGCTCTTGTTGGCTGCAAGCCCAAATAAACAAAGATAAGCACACTGGCAGTAAGTCTCACAAACCTAGGCAATGCAAACAGGCTTCCCACTTCTCCAAGTTCGTTTCTGTTAATTCATGAACGTGAACGAAAACGTTGACTTCTGCAACCAGGGCATGGCCCCAGCAGTCTCTTTTATCAGCAGGAGGGGATCTTGATCAGCATCAGCTGTTCGTAATCACCTCCTGTAGTTACTCCGTTGTTCTTTAAGCTGAGTAGCCCTGCGCCTGCATGCATCCTGATACAACTCCCAAATGTTTTCATGAACATTCCCTTTGATCCAATGCTCTGCCACCACCTAGTGGCCAACCAGTCTCTCCTCGCCCTACTCGGAGTGGATACCCTGTCCAGGGTCTTCCATCTCCTCCAAGGCCGACTCATAAGCCCCCTCACTGTCGGAGTCTGGCGACAGCTCTAACAGCTCCTGCCAGGCCACAACAATAAGGCTTCCCCCAAAGACCACCCAAAAGCTACGACTGGTTGGAACTACCTGTTTGCCCAAACCGATCTGAACCGACAGCAGACCACCTCTGGTTTTAGGCAAATGAAATCAGACCTGAGTGCTTCAGTTTTCTAAATGCAACATTTCCCTTTATGAAAAGGTTGGATCATAGCTAAACAAAGTTATCATCAAATGATTGCACTGGGCACCTTCTTACTTACTTGTCAACCTAAAAGTTAGGACTGACAGCTCCAAGGAATTATTATTATTTTTCTTTTACTTTCTGGGTGTTGGGACTGGTGACCCAGAGAAGTGACCTTTTCAAATCTGATTCTCAAGATGGGGCCCCTAATGGAAGACATTCATTATTGTGCTGGATTATAGAAAAAAAAATTGGTCTTGGAACTTTTGAAGAATTGGAAGCACTTTCTCTGCAACCTGCATAAATATGTGTCTTGATTTCCACTTCCCCTTCGCCTTGAAAGAATATATCCTGCTGAAAGATTCTGTTTGCCTGCTGAGGACATTTTGTTCAAGCATGGTGGTCTATTGTGAAGGTCATCTCACAAACGTATTATTTATCTCCCAGCAACCCAATCAGTCATCATAATTCAAACTGCATAATTGAATGTCTCTCCTTCCCAGTGACCCTGTATTGTTTTGATTAGCATGGGCTGCTGTGATACAGTCAAAATATCATCAATATTGTTCTGCTCAGCCGTAGCTCATTGGAATCAAAATGTACAAATGCACGAATCAACAACCAAGCTACAAACTATGCATAATTAGCCAGTGAGTTGGCTTCTTTACGGAAGAGAGTGTGTGTGTGTGTGTGTGCTGGGATGATTTTTAAAGGTGACTGACTACGGTGATGTGATGAAAAATTTAAATTTGTTTTATTTATTCAATTTGAATGCTACCCATATCCAGCTGACTTTCTGGGACATTTCTTTTTCTGTCGTTATTTTGTTATACTATTTTTTGTTACTGTAGCTTTCTGAAGCAAAGCTTTTTCATATTTTCATGGCCATTTGGGGTTTCAGAAAACCATGAGGCTTGCTCTGTATTTCTTCCCTCTTGTTCCTCCACTCTGTCTTAGCACTTAGCACTTTGACTGATATACCACTTCACAGTGCTTCACAGCCCACTCTAAGCAGTTTACAGAGTCAGCCTCATGCCCCCCAAAATCTGGCTCCTGATTTTACCCACTTCAGAAGGATGGAAGGCTGGGTCAACCTTGAGCCCGGTGAGATTTGAACTGCCAAACTGCTGGCAGCCAATGATCAGCAGAAGTAGCCTGCAGTACTGCACTCTAACCACTGTGCCACCATGGTCTTCTTGCTTTTCTATCCTTAAATTTATTGGATATTTCTCATGCCACTGAAAGGACAACATTCAGCCAAGATAGACTTATACCTAACACATATTCCTGTTTATAATCTGCACGTCCTTTGCTAATTGCCTAACTAAAACTTAATAAACACTGTGAATTCTTGCATCTAGCATGGTTCTATTGCTGTTAATAATTAACTTCTGGGCCCTTGAAGCCCATCAAGATGTTTCTTCTGCCGTTACTTCAATAAAGTTCCTTGTTCACATTGTCACATTTTTTTTAAAATGACCTTTTAATTCCTTTCTTCAGGGTGAAGTCTGGGAGATTGAATTAAGCTGAGCCGGATTCCTGGCCAGATGCCCTTCCTGACTCCTATGCGGAGTTTCCAGCAGATATTTTTGTCTGATAGAGAAACATCTGCTGCTACCTAGAATTGAACCCTCAACCTTCTGCGTGGGAAGTGAGCATTTTCATCTCTAGGCTACTGTGCAGCTCATCACATTAACGTTAAAGAAACATATTTAAACCAGTATCAAGGATGATAATGGTGCAAGTAGAACAAGAGTGGAACAAGATAAGGAGAGAAAGGGGACGTTTTTCTCCTAAATCCAGAATTTCAAAATAAATTCACCTTCCACCTTATCTGCAAATGCTGCTAATTTTCTTAACAGTGGGATTTAAAGATGGGGTGGGAAATAACTGTTGAGCTTCCAATTTACTTATTAAATTTATGTCCTGGCTTCCAAATATGCGATTCTTGTAAGATTAAAAAGGGATTCTAAAAGAGAAACATCCTTGCCATTCTTCCCCCCACTGTGCCTATTGTTGTTTCCTTTCATTATCTAAGCATTCAAGGATATCTCAATCAGATACAAAGAAAGATTGGCAAATTGTCATGAGATCATTTCCTACTAATTATTTATTGGTGAAACATCAACTGCTCATCCTGAATCAGCAAGCCTTGTTTAATGAAGAATGAAATTGGAAAAAATGGAGATCCAGCAAAAACAGACTTTTCTTTGAATACCTTCCAACCATAATATAATATAATAACAGAGTTGGAAGGGAACTTGGAGGGCTTCAATCCAACCCCCTTCTTAGGAAACCCTACACCACTTCAGAGAAATGGTTATCTAGTCCCTTTTTAAAAACCTTCCAGTGTTGGAGCATTCACAACTTCTGAAGGCAAGTTGTTCCAATGATTAATTGTTCTAACTGTCAGGAAATTTCTCCTTAGTTCTAAGTTGCTTCTCTCCTTGACTAGTTTCCACCTATTGCTTCTTGTCCTGCCTTCAGGTGCTTTGAATAATAGCTTGACTCAGCCCCTGAGATATTGGAACACTGCTATCATATCACCCCTAATCCTTCTTTTGATTAAACTAGACATACCCAGTTCCTGCAACAGTTCTTCCTATGTTTTAGTCTCCAGTCCCCTAATCATCTTTGCTGCTTTTCTCTGCACTCTTTCTAGAGTCTCCACATTCTTTTTACATTGAGGCGACCAAAACTAAATGCAGTATTCCAAGTGTGGCTTCACCAAGGCCTTATAAAGTGGTATTAACACTTCATGTGATCTTGATTCTATCCCTCTGTTTATATAGCCTAGAACTGTGTTGGCTTTTTTTGGCAGCTGCTGCACACGGCTGACTCATGTTTAAATGGTTGGTCCACTAGGACTCCAAGACCCCTCTCACAATTACTACTGTTGAGCAAGGTACCACCTATACTGTACCTGGGCATTTCGTTTTTCTTGCCTAAATGTAGAACCTTACTCTTTTCACCATTGAATTTCATTTTGTTAGGTAGCCCCCAATGTTCAATGAAACATAATAGTGTTTTATAAATATTTTATAAATTCTACCCTATGAGATATGTCTACAATGGATGAAGGGACTAATAAAAGAATTTTGGACTGAGAGTTTAGGAAAATATTGCAGCTTGAAATTCTTTCAACCACATGTTTTGCTTTCAAGATACAGTTTGGGTATTGGCAGGAGAGCTGGCACACCCACTGTTTATACCACAGGAAAATATATAAGTAATAGACAAAGGAGTACATTAAATCTTATTTGCACAACTCGTTCTTGATAATGGAAACAAAGGCTTCCTATATCAGCTTTGCTTTGCTCATTGGGGTCCCTCGGCAGTATTCCGTCCCACACACAGACACTACCATACCTTGCTTGGATGCCAAGGAAAACTCAGTTGACATGGCACTGTTTTACAAGCTTCAATAGCTAGCTGTTCTGATCCCCCCCTCTTTGCTCGTTCAGAAACTACAGCCACACACAGCTTGTAAAGGAATGTCTTTATCAGTCCCGGCTTTTGCTGGCTGTGAGCCCAAAATAAACATAGATAAATTCTCTGGCAAAAAGTTAAACAGCAAATGCAAAAACAAACTCTCACAGCAAACCAGGTTTACATAAATCAAATCACTTATCCAAGTGCTTCTTTGAATCATGAACACGAACTAGCCCAGGAACGGAATGAACAAACGAACGTTGACTTCTGCAACTAAGGCGTGGCACCATCCGTCTTTTATCCACAGGAGGAGATCCTTAATGAGCCCCAGCTGCTTGTTATCATCTCCTGTGAGCATCCTGAAACCACTCACAGTAGATTTCCGTGTCAGTCTGATAGCAGCTCCAAAGGCTCCTACCGAGCCACAACAGCTAGCAATGGGGAATGAAGAATGGAGCAGTAAAAAAGAACAATCTAGTAATTTTTAAATGGTTAACATTTTATTTCTACATTTAGAAACCAGAACAGAAAGACATGAAAAGAATCAACTTAGAACATTTTGGATCCTCTCACTCGCTTCTCCAGATATGGACTAAGAGATGACACAGCCAAGGACAAATACATTGAGCGCAGTTAAGAGATATTCAAAGATCAGATCAATTAAAGTAGAGGTTTTCCATGAAACGCAAGGAAAATTATTTGTTGCCATCTTCTTATTAGCACAAAGGGACGTGGTGGCTCAGTGACTAAGACACTGAGCTTGTCAATCAGAAAGGTCAGCAGTTCGGTGGTTCGAATCCCTAGCACCGCCTAAAAGAGTGAGCTCCCGTTACTTTTCCCAGCTTCTGCCAATCTAGCAGTTTGAAAGCAAGTAAAAATGCAAGTAGAAAAATAGGGACCACTTTGGTGGGAAGGTAACAGTGTCCCTGCACCTTCAGCATTTAGTCATGCTGGCCACATGACTACGGAGGTTGAGGTTGAGGTTTATTCGATTTATATGCCGCCCTTCTCCCAAGGACTCAGGGTGGCATACAACATTAAAAGAAACACATACTACAAAAGTTAAAAAGAAATTAAATAGGATATCCCCAAAACCAATTAAAATTAACAATGACATTTTTTAAAAGAATTCAAATTAAAATTAACAATAATCAATACTTTGATTTGTTTTGTTCAGGCCAGGCTGGCTTGCTGGAAAAGCCAACTTTTTAGGGCACGTCGGAAGGACCAGAGGTCGGGGTTTATACGAAGCTCCGGGGGCAGCTCATTCCAGAGGGAGGGCGCTCCCACAGAGAAGGCTCTTCCCCTGGGGGGGTCACCAGTCGACACTGTCCGGCCGACGGCACCCTGAGGAGGCCAACTCTGTGGGATCGCACTGGACTACGGAGAAGTCTTTGGACAGCACTGGCTCTTTGGTTTTGAAACGGAGATGAGCACTGCCCCCTAGAGTCGGGAATGACTAGCACATATGTGTGAGGGGAACCCTTTACCTTTACTTTTACCTTATTAGCATTTGAAGATGCAACTTTTTAAAAAAAAAATGAAAGAGAATATAACTGCATGACAGAAGACAAGGCGCTCCAAAAATCAATTTAGTCCCTGCATAAAATCAATGTAAAGCTATTTCAGTAATGCAGCTTGGACACCAGGTCAGCTTAGCTACTTTCACTTTTTCCCAATGTCTACAGATAATTTTAAATAAGGTTTTTAGATTGCAGGCATTAAACTTGTCACTATTAGGGAGGAATCCTATTTCTCTTAATGACCAAGTGTTTAATGCGGCTTGTAAGCTTGTAACCACTGAATGGTTCTGTTCCTTATAATACAAATCAATTGTCTTAGTTGACAAGCATATTTTTAAATAATTATATATAAATGAAAACAGCCGTTCTTCAACATATACAAAACCAAGCAGGAAGCAAAGGAATTGGGAGAGTTTGAAATAAGAACTGAACCGATAGTAACTTTAATTGCTGTTATTCTGGGAAATAATAATGAAAGATGTCATGACAAGTTCTGTTTCTATCAGGAGAAAAAAAATCATTTTTAATTGGTGCCAATTCTTTTTTTTTTTTTAATATACTTTTATACAGATTCACCTAAACTGATGACATACTTCTTGAAGCTAATTTTGTGATCTTTTGTAGTGTTAATTAACATACAAATCCATTTATTAGGGTTCATTTTTAAACCTGTCACTCTTTATGAATTTTGTTTAATCTGAGCTGGAATGTCTCACCATTCTTGGACTGACAAATAGTTTACTGATAACTTTTTTTGGAACTGAATTATTAAAGACAGATTCCAACTCAAACCCACCTATTCTGGTACAGTAATAAATAAATTCATAATGATCTCATAACAATGTCGAACTATAGGTATCCCTTTCAAAAGCAAAATAGTGTTTTTGAAGCTCATCAGTGCTTCTAAACATTCTTCTAATAAGATGTTTTTTTTTCTCTCTCTCTCCCTCAGATAGTTAAAAAGTTTTGGAGCAGAAAAAAGTTCAAAGACAGATGCTAACTGTTATGTTTTCAAAGCTTCATTAGTTATAATGCTGGCCTTTTGTAATAATTAGGACTCCAAGTAATACATTACAGTGCCTGCTATAATTTCTTATTAATTAACTGTAACGCAGAAGTGACAGCTGAGATATATATGCTAAAGAGTCTTTCTATGCAAAAACAAGGGAAATTAAGAAACCTTTCATTCTCATCTGTTTACGCTCCATTCTCTCACTGGGTGAAATATTTATGCATATTCCCAGCTTTATTATTTTTATAAATAATTCAAAGTGATAAGCATGCACAATTCTCTTCCCTCCTCCTATTTTCTGCACAAGAACAATCCTGTGAGGTAAGTTGGGCTGAGAAAGAGCAATTGACCCAAAGTCACCTAGTTGGCTTTCATGTCTAAGGTGGAACTAGAACTCCCAGTCTACTGGTGATTAACTCAAGTCACCTAGCTGTTTTCATGGCTAAACTCCCAGTCCCCTGGTTTCTAGCCTGATGCCTTAACCCAGGGGTGTCAAACTCAACCCCCACATGCCAGGTCTGGCCCGCGGGGTGCTTAGATCTGGCCCGCAGGGTTGCCCTGGAAACGGCAAAGGACTGGCCCATGGTGCCTCTGCCAGTGAAAATGTAGCTTGGGAGGGTCGCACAGGGCCTTCCCATGTTCCATTTTCACTAGCAGAGGGTTGCAGGAGGCCATTGCAGCCGAAAATGGAGCCTGAAAGTCAGTTTTCACTGAGAGCACTCGGGCCACCACAGGTGCCCCTGACATGAGGGACATTGAGCTGGCCATGGCCATCCTGGCCACACCCACCCAGCCTCCTGAGTTCAAACACAACCCTGATGCAGGCCTCAATGTAATTGAGTTGGACATCCCTGCCTTACCCACCAGACTGAACTGGCTCTCAATAATGACCTGTGTGAAAGCAGACCAGAGGTGGGTTCCTACCAGTTCGCACCTATTCGGTAGAACTCGTTTGTCAAATCTAGCGAACCGGTTAGAAGAGGTTCCACCAGTGGACCCAGAAAGCAGGCCACACCTACAGAAGAGGTTCCAAAATTTTTTGAAACCCACCACTGGTCCTTGGATATGATTATTCTACACTATCATGCTCATATTTATAAAACTCGGTGCCTCTGTGAAAGCTAAGGATGACTACTGCGTTTATGGTGCAATCAGAACATTGCGTGTGTTGAAGTTGTTTTAACGCAAACCAAAGATGCCTTTAAAAAAACAAGTTTACATCATATTCTTATGCATGCCAGTGCTGTGTGTGAGGTAATTTAAGGTGGTTCTGACAAGTGTCGTCAGCATCTTCATATCCGGTCACATGGGTGGCAAGCCACTCCCATCCGGTCACATGGGCAGCAAGCCACTCCCACAAAGGAGGCCACACCCACAGAGTAGGTTCGAACAATTTTTGAAACCCACCACTGCTTACGACCATCATGGAGTCTGCCCATTGTGGACATACTGTAAGTAATGATGGTCATAAAGCGGGTCACCACATGACTGCTCTGATTTTGTAAACTTTTCTGCAGAGGATATTAAGCAAACCCATTGTTCACTATCGAGCATTTTTGCCGAAAATCAAAAGTGAATTGCTGGTTTTGGTAAAAATGTTGTAAGTCAAGTGACTGCAGGATGTAGTCATAAATGTGTTATGAGGAGGATCTGAAATGTGGGTCATGTGAGCAGTTTGAACATTTAAACTTCAGAACGACAGGTTATAATATTTTTGGAGGGTTCAATCATAATGTCAAAATGATTAAATGTTTCAGAATTATGACAGACACAAAAATAAGGTACTTACAACCCGCTTCTGAATGATACATTTATTTGTTTGAAGTGAAGTTCAAGCACAATAGCCTTTATTTAAAAAGATAATTCCTTGAAAATGTTTCAAGCTTTTGAATACCATTAAAAGATCCCTTTCCCACCCCCACCCCGTTACACTGCATTTATTTATTCTGCCATAACCTGAGTTGTGTTAATTTAAAAACATGGATGTTTATGTCATTAAGTTATCAGCGGGAAAAAAAAATGCCCTGGGAGCTTTGTTGATGCAGAACAAGATATCAATTTCCTAAGTAAATGAATTTTAAATAAGTTATTACTTCGTAAGATGTCAACAACTTAAAACAGAACTCAGAAAGTTGTATCAGTAGTGAAGAGTGTCCGTGTATAATTTGGACTAGACGGGCTGAGAGATAGGCCAGTGAATTCAAATCCCCATCCACTGTGTATAATTTAAGCCTATTAATCCTTCTTGTAAATTCTACATTAATCCATAATGGTGAAAGAACATTGAAAAATGCATGTCAGCCCAACATCAGAATAAAATTTATCTCAAATTTATAACTCTGCTACAAAACCCGAATTTCATCAGAAAATACTGAAGCTGTGAGAGACATTCAAGGGACTTTGGTAGATAATTGTAGGTAGCCTCAGCTGGGGTAAAAAAAAAAGTGAGACTTTCCTAATTGAAGGTTTGGGGAAGGGGGCCGAGGGCAGAGGAAGTGACAGCAGAACTGGAAACAAGCCATTAATTGCACGCTGATGTTGGAAAACAAGAGAATAGCAATGCCGTATCTCACACCCCCAAAAAAGGTATCATCATCCATCTCCATCAGGCAGAAATAGGCTGCTCAACCATTAAGAGCTTAATTAGTTTCTTCAATAAATGAAAGAGGAACACACTTGGGGGGCAATTCTAAAATGAGTTTTGCATGCAACAAAACCCATTAGATATTTGAAGGGGAAAAAAAGCTCTTATGAACATTCTGGAAATTAAGCATCCCTCTAAAAATGCAGGTATTTCTTCATTTAGAACAGATGTGGTCCAGCCATGCCTTTTTTTCATTGGCACACTAAGCTCCCATAAGCCCCATCAACTTTTCCACCCTTCAGCTTACAACTGGGTGATGAGTTACGGCAATATGCACCAAGGCCACAGGGAATGATTTTTCAAGTACAGTGCTTAGATCTTTAAGCAGAATGTGGGCAGCCAATTGCTGGGGGATATTTAAATTTGAATTTTTGCCTTGAGCAGGAACTTAGAGTCCATGACCTAAGTGACTCCCTTCCAGCTGAATGAATCTACAATTCCCGGTTACCTACTTCTGTAGGGAAAAATAGACTTGTCTAGGGCAATTGAAGAAGACAGCCATCCAGTGATAAATAAACATGAGTAGGTATTGATACATGTCTGTTCTGACCCCCTCCTCCGTCCAGTAACGAATGCCGAGACAAGCTTAACTGGAATGTACTTTAATAGCAAGACACCAAAACCTTGGTGGCTGAAAGCCAAGCAAAACAAACAGATAAGGACCTTGGCAGCAACTCAGACAAACTCAGGCAGCAATAAACACAGATAAGGCTTGGCAGCAATCCAGCCTGCCAAGCTCACAGTAATGTCCTCCGATATTCAATCCTGTGTTGACTTGTGGAAAGAGGGGCATGTGCACCAGCAGCTTTTTATAGTCTGGAGAGAAGCCTAATTACCACCAGCTGAGTGCAATTATCTCCTGTACCTACGCAACTGGTCCTGATGCCTAGTAGCTCTTCGGTGCCGGGCATCCAGGAACAACTCACTACTGGCCTCCGGCTCACTCTCCCTGTCTCCTCCCCACTGGTCCAAGGCTCAGGTGCCTTCTGGTGGCCAACTAGCCTCTCTATGCCCTGCTCGGAGTCTAAACCCTGTCCAGGGTCCTCCACCTCCTCCAGAGCCGACTCAGAGGGCCCCTCGATGTCGGAGTCTGGTGGCAGCTCCAACGGCACCTGCTGGGCCACAACACATGTCTATACAGGGGTGGGATTCAGCCAGTTCGCACCACGTGGTTGTTAACTTTCTGAGCAGTTTGGTGAACTGGTTGTTGGAAGAAATCATTAGGGCAGAGAACCGCTTGTTCAATTATTTGAATCCCACCACCATTTCTATATGTTTTTTGTAAGCCACCCGGAGTCCCTCGGGATTGGGCGGCCTATAAACCTTATTAATAAATAAATAATAAATAAATGTGCCATTCAAGATTCAACTTCAGACATTATAGGTAGTCCTCAATTTACAACAGTTCATTTAGTGTCCATTTTAAATTACAACAGCATTGAAAAATGACTGTTTTTCACCCTTAACAACCATTTCAGCCTCCCCATGATCACATGCTCAAAATTCAGACTCTTGCCAACTGTCTCATACTTATGACGGTTGCAGTGTCCTGGGGTCACATAATCCCCTTTTGCGACCTTCTGAGCAGCAAAGTCAATGGCGAAGCCATATTCACTTAACAACCATGTTACTAAGTTAACAACTGCGGTCATTCACTTAACAATTGTTGCAAGACAGATTGTAAAATGTAGCAAAATTTATTTAACCACTGTCTTTTAGCAACATAATTGTTGGGTTCCTTTATGGTCGTGAAATGGGAACTACCTATACTGAATATCCAGCTGACCAAATACCTCCTGCAATAATCATTCTAGATCAGGATAGTCACTTCTGACCTCCAACCAGCATGCACAGTGCCAAGGATTGGGGGGAGTTATAGTCCTTTTTTTAAAAAAAAAAATGGATCCTAGATTGCTACATCAATTCTAAAACTCCCACCTCTGATTGATTGGATAATCTGGGATATAGGACTGATGCTCTATATTTTTTGGTCCACAGCTCTGACCAAATACTACCTCCCTTAACCTTTCAACTGGTATAAAGCACTGTCAATACTTTCCCCCCAAATGAACAACAGCTGCTTCTTCCTTAAAGTGAGAAGAAAGTTTTAAGCATCTCTACCTGTAGCTTATAAACAGAAATGAGCCAAAATTAAAACAGAGAAATAGATAGGTGTGAAAGATTGACTGATCTCAGATATATTTTGTTCCCAAAACAATGTTTAAAAAGGTCAGGATATTCTTGTGTGGTTCTTGGCATCAGGGACACGTGTGACTGATTTAACCATTTCTAACATGATCCACATTCTCCTTTCCCAACACTGTATGAGAGGTGGGTGATTTATTTTGGGGGGAAAACTTGATTTAAATTAAAATAAATTTAAAGGAGAGGAAAAGCCTTTTGTAAGGTCTGCTGAGTTAATGGATTCATAATGACTTCTAAAGCTTCACTTGGGGAAGAAATACTGTTCATTCCATAATTGCATATAAATATACTCTCTCATAATCTAGGACAGCATGGCAAAAGGAAATCTACTAGCTTAATTATGAGCCTTTTTATTAGCTGAAACCCTGCTGTTTAAAAAAAAATATGGGGAGAGGGTAATCTTGTACTGTTTTCATCCAACAGACAAAAGTGAATTGAAGTGGAAGAGAGGATAAGCATCTTAATATTAAATAAATTGTGAAAGACGCAATCAAATTATTTCTTTATATTGTTAGCCTTGGCTTCTGGCTTTCCATGAGGGCTCAAGGGCTAATAATTTCAAATAAATCTGGGAGGGGGGGCAGGTTTCCAAAAATATAAGAAGACACAGATTACGCTGCGTAAGATTGTATGGAAAATTCTCACTGCATGTTTTATTGGATTTGCATATAAGAAACAGGAGGAAGTCAATTGCACTAAATGCTATTTGGCAATAGGGAGTCACCTCATTTTGAAATACAATGGCTGTGTTTGTGCTGGGTAGAAATATCAGTGGGTCACAGGAAAAGGAGCTGCTAAGAAAGGGAAGATTGGAAGGACTAGGAGGTGATCTCTTTGAGCCGATAGGACAGACATGGTAGGGGGCCTGCATCTTAGTAACCTTATAGAAAAAAATATATGGGAGGATCAAACTTGATTAATAATTTGATGTTCTGACCCCCTCCTCAGTTCAGTAACGAAAGCCGAGACAAGCGTAAAATGGAATGTCCTTTAATTAGCAAGTCCAGACTCTCGGTGGCTGAAAGCCAAATAAACAAACCGATAAGGACTTTGGCAGCAAGTCCGAGAAACCTTGGCAGCAATGCAAACAAACTCTGGCAGCAATCCAGCCTGCCAAGTTTGTTTCTCTTTAGTCCCAAACGTTGACTTCTGCAAGAAGGGTGTGGCAAAAGCAGTCTCTTTTATAGTCTGGAGAGGAGCTTAATGACCATCAGGTGAACGTAATTTCCTCCTGTAATTATGCAGTTGTTCTTGAGGCAGAGTAGCCCTTCGACAGCATGCATCCTGGAACAACTCACAGTTGGATTCTGGATCACACTCCCTTGTCTCCTCCCCACTGGTCCAAGGCTCAGACGTCACTTGGTGGCCAACCAGTCTCTCTGCACCCTGCTCGGAGTCAGAACCGTGTCCAGGGACCTCCACATCCTCCAGGGCTGACTCATAGGGCCCCCTCACTGTCGGAGTCTGGTGGCAGCTCCAATGGCTCCTGCCAGGCCACAACAATTTGATATACAGATTGTTGACTTACAACCATTCATTTAGTAACCGCTTGAAGTTACAACAGTCAATAAAAGGACTTGCAACTTATGACCATTGTAGCATCCCCAGAGTCATATAATCAAAAATTCAGCAACTGGCATGTACCGTATTTTTGAATGATAAGACACACTCCCCCCCAAAAAAAAACTGTGTGGAAATGTCTGTGCGTCTTATAGACCGAAAATGGTCAAAAATGGGATGTGGAGGGTTTGGCAGGCCTGCAGAGTGCTCCTGGGGGCCAGGGAGGGCAAAAACCAAGTGCAGGGAGGCCAAAAACTATTTTTTTCTTGTTTTCCTCTTTGAAATCTAGGTGCGTCTTATACTCCAGTACGTCTTATAGTCCAACAAATATGGTATTTACAACAGTTGCAGCATCCTGGGTTCATAGTCACTATCTGCAACTTCCCAGCTGGCCTACCAATAAGCGAAATCAATGGGGGAAGCCAGATTTACCTCACAATTGCACGGATGCACTTACACATGGCAAAAAAAAAAAAAAGATTGTAAAATAAGGAGTAGCCTTGAGGAACAGAAGGAAGAGCCGCCACCAAGACAACAATCGGAGTAAAGAAATTTGAGTCCAAAGCAGAAATGTCATTTGGAAAAGCATCTTGGAGTAGATCTTCTCTACTTCTCATGAAGGAAAATAGGAGGAGTGAGGAAGAAACTCAAACTTACAGGAATCTGTTACAAAACTGATTTGGGTTTTTTAGGCTGGAGTATATCTTGAAGGGATAACATCTGTCAGAAAACCAGTAAAGGTGGGCAAACCACTCTGGAAGTAAAAATAAGTAATCAGGTAAACAAAGTTAATAATAGCCAAATACTTCAAGTGTGCTGCTCCAAATACCTGCATAGAGTTGTCCTTGAAATCACCAGAACCGAACTTTATTCAGAGAAAACATGACATGACATGGCAAATGTGGAAAGCTGGAATAAGAACTCAGAATAAATCATTTCTACAATCATATGCTTACTTATTCAAATATAGATTTATGCTTTTCATTACATCTGTTTCTTAGCTGTAAGAATGGAATTCCCTTTTCTGCACAAATATTCACAACCGAATTAAGACCTTGGGAGAAGATGATACAATTCAAGGCATTTCCTTACCTCTCTTCCTTCCACAGTACAGTACATTTTATTAACGTATTATTAATATGATTAAGATATCAGTTAAAGTCTCAGACCACCCACACATCAAAGAGGCTATGTTGAACTTCAAGGAATGTGCCTGTAATCTCTACCATCATGAAATATGCTCACATCTTCCTTTGGTGTTATCTTGTTTATTTACCAGTTATAAAAAAAATATTTCTGTATTTGGAATCTTCACTAGTACATATGTATGTTCTATCTCTCTCAACACTCTACTTAACATGTATGCAACTTTCGGGCTCTTGAGGCAGCGAATATGCCTCCTATTTCCCCCACAACAACCCGCGAGGTGAATTGGACTGAGAGAGAATAACTGACTCAAAATCACCCAGCTGGCTTTCATGCCTAAGGGACTAGAACTCACAGTCTCCTAGCCATTGGGCCAAAGTCACCCAACTTACTTTCATGCCTAAAGTGGGACTACAACTCACGGTGTCCTAATCATTGGCCCAAAGTCACCCAACTTACTTTCATGCCTAAGGTGGGACTACAACTCACAGTCTCCTAGCCATTGGCCCAAAGTCACCCAACTTACTTTCATGCCTAAAATGGGACTGCAATTCACAGTCTCCTAGTGATTGGCCCAAAGTCACCCAACTTACTTTCATGCCTAAGGTGGGACTACAACTCACAGTCTCCTGGTGATTGGCCCAAGGTCACCCAGCCAGCTTTCACACCTAAAGTAGCACCAGAACTCATCATCTTCTGGTTTCTAGCCCGGTGTCTTCATCACTAAACCAAACTACTTGTATCTCCCATCTTTTCTTAGCACTCTAACTTTCGCTTGGTTGAGGCTTCTTCCCAACCCCCCCTTTTTTGGGGGGGCACAAAACATAGCAGACACTTCATTTTGATCCACTTTGAGATTTGCTTGTTTTTTTTTAAAGGTTTAGACATTCTTTTAAGAAAGGTGACAGCTCTTGTATTTAAGTAAAAATGGAGGTTATTTATATACTGTACATAAAAAGAAAGCAAATGAGAATCTAGGGAAATGCTGGTGAGGAAAGGAAACCGCATATTCATCATATCAAACTAATGGCATTTAAGCAAAATGCATTTAATGGTGAAGTAAACCTTATGAAAGTGTCCTTAATGTGTTACAAGCATCACAACACTCGCTACTTTACTATTAGATTCACACTTCAGCTTGCATTAAGTAATTACATTTCACGAAGCTTTGTCTCCAGTAACACTGTACTGCTAACTTGGCCATACAAAACCTTTGCCAGACCAATCCTCGAATACAGCTCGTCTGCCTGGAATCCACACTGTATATCGGACATTAATACAATCGAGCGGGTCCAGAGGTATTTCACGAGAAGAGTCCTCCACTCCTCTGCTCACAATAGAATCCTTTATGCCACCAGACTCGAAATTTTGGGCTTGGACAATCTGGAACTACACTGCCCACTGTCTGATCTAAGCTTAGTACATAAAATTGTCTGCTACAATGTCCTACCTGTCAATGACTACTTCAGCTTCCACTGCAATAACACACGGGTAAACAATAGATACAAATTCAAGTTAAACTGCTCCAAACTCCATTGCAGAAAATACAACTTCAGCAGTAGAGTGATCAATGCCTGGAATGCTCTACCTGACTCAGTTGTAACTTCCTCTAACCCCCATAGCTTTAACCTTAAACTGTCCAGCGGGGACCTCAGCCCATTCCTAAGAGGCCCGTAAAGGGGGCCTGCATAAGTGCACCAGCGTGCCTACCATCCCTGTCCTACCGTCCCCAACTATTTGTCCCCATTTCATGTCCTCATGTCCATGTTTATACTTATACCTGTTATCTCGTACATGTTTGACAAAGAAAAGAAAAGAAATAATTCCTACCTCCAAGAAACCATTTTTTCCCCAGCAGCTTACTGGATCTTTATCTTTATCTTGAGAGCCGAGGTGGCACAGTGGTTAGAGTGCAGTACTGCAGGCCACTTCACCTGACTGCTAACTGCAGTTCGGCGGTTCAAATCTCACCGGCTCAGGGTTGACTCAGCCTTCCATCCTTCCGAGGTGGGTAAAATGAGGACCCAGATTGTTGGGGGCAAGAGGCTGACTCTGTAAACCGCTTAGAGAGGGCTGAAAGCCCTATGAAGCGGTATATAAGTCGAACTGCTATTGCTATTGCTATTGTTGCTCTAACTGAGACTAGAACTTTGATTGTGGGATGAAAATTCTGGAATAATTAAGAGGAGGGGGGGACTTTGAGCTTGTTAATATTCGTTGAAAAAAGATTGGAAGTGATCTACTTTGGTTTCTTTAGATGTTTCTCTCTCTCTTTTTATTATTTTTACTTTGCACTTTATCTTCTTTATTTCTTCACTTTTTTCCTTTATTGCATTGGGTTTATTTATGAAAAAAAATCTTCAATAAAAATAAAAATAACAGAGAGATTAGAACATTGGTTCCAAGAACTATTTTGAACACAATAATGCCAGGGGAAGGGAAGGGTGAACATTATTATTGGGAACTGCCTGGAGTAGATTAAAAGATGGGCAGCTATATAAAGATTATTATTATAAATAACAATAATAATAAATTACGTATTTCAATATTTTTCCTCAACTTTTCAATTCAAGTCACAAGTCTTTCCTTCCTTTGTTTGCTCACAAAAGCAGGAAATATCACAAATGCATATCACAAACTTTTAAAAACTTCAGCCACCTCACTTTTATGTAGGGAATATTTTTTAAAAAAACAGTTGTTACACTTTTAGATGCTGAAAACTATAATCTTCCTCAAATACTCTGTACGGGGGCATGAAAATTATCACTGGCCTCCCACCACTCAAAGGAAATGTTGTGGCCCACTAGTGGCCTGTGGAGCTGGCAACAGAGTTGGACAGTGAGAAGGTTGGGGAGGAAGATGGGCCAGTCCTGGAGTTCGGGGAGGCTCGGATGAGGGCTCTGCATCAGAGGGAGAGAGTGGGCCAAGGGCATCTGGTAGTTATTTGCTGCTTCTGGAGCCTCCGGAGTATGACATCAGTGAGGCAGAAGAACAGCAGGAACCTGTTCCCAGTGTGCGCATGCGCAGAGCTGCCAGAAGGCAAGAACAATGAAGAAAACAGGGTAAACTTGGGAGTAAGGCTTGGAGATGATTGGCCCCTCCCATAAGACCTAAAATAGGAGAGAACGGGAAGTAAGCCTTTACCGGAAGCAATTAGTTTATCTGGTTCAGTTCACGCTTTGAAAAGTTCTGTTTGACTCTGTATTAAGTTTGGCCTTGCTCTGCATTTGGCAATTAGGTCTCCAGCAGCCTTTCAAGGAAGATAAAGCGGGTGCTTATCAACATTAGCAGTAGCAGTTAGCAGTTAGACTTATATACCGCTTCATAGGAAGTTTGGAAGTTTATTGGCATTTGTATGCCGCCCACTCCCTAGGGACTCTGGGCGGCTTACAGACAAAACAAGGGAATATAGAAAAATTAAAACAGAAATACAATAGTTTAAAATTACGCAACATACGTACTACTTAAAATGGGGCTGGATGCTAATCAACATCCCCAGGCCTACCGGAACAGCCAGGTCTTAGTAGCTTTACAGAAGGCCGGAAGAGTAGTGAGGGTCCGGATCTCTACGGGGAGATCATTCCATAGGGCTTTCAGCCCTCTCTAAGCGGTTTACAGAGTCAGCATATCGCCCCCACAGTCTGGGTCCTCATTTCACCCATCTCGGAAGGATGGAAGACTGAGTCAACCTTGAGCCGGTGAGATTTGAACCGCTGAACTGCAGATAGCAGTCAGCTGAAGTGGCCTGCAGTACTGCACTCTAACCACTGCGCCACCTCGGTTCTACATTCCCTTGAAAGACTGTGGCAACTCGAACAGACATCTGTCGGAATCGTTACAGACTTTTGTGAAGTCGTGTGGGCTGTGAATGACCATAATTCACAGTCATATAAATAAAAGAGGGTTTTGGAGACTAAGATTGTGATTTATACTTTCTCAGGAAGCCTAGGTCAGAACAGGCAAGGATTCCATGCCTACAACTCATATTATTATGTTTTAGCAACCACATAGATTTTCTCCATGGCAATCTAGCTCTCGCCTGGTCCGTCAACAAATCCAATGGTGCACCTTACCACCACTATAACTGAATCCACTCCCTCTGCTGCTGGTTGTCCTCTTTCCCTTTTATCTTTCCCAGCATTAGCACTTTCTCCAGAGAGGCAATTCTTTGGATATTGTGTCTGAAAAGCAAGATATTTTGAGCCTGGTCCTTTGTGAGTACGTTGGGTTGATTTGTTCAATGATCCATTTGTTTGTTTTTCTGGCTGTCCATGATATTCTCAGGAGTCTTCTCCAAATACTTACTGAATATTTATACCTCCATTTTCTGCTACGGAATGGAAAGGGGGAACATCTTTTAAAAATGATTTGACATTTTCTTCCCAACTATTTTATTTTTGTTACTAGTAGGAGCCTATAGCAAACATGGATAGTTTGAGACCAACTTTCAACTATGACAAACTCAACAATGACAACAACCACATTGTTAGGAATATAATTCTAACGGTTGGGTTGGCAATATATAAGTCATATAGCAATGCTGTACCTGTTTCTTTAAATCATACTGTAAAATGTGATTGGTTGCTGTTTTCCTCAATCGGCCATAAGAGGGAGCCAGAATGACTGTTAGCTCTCTGTTTGTTAGATGCTGGGCTGACCTGATTTGGAAGCTGGCTGTTAGAAAGTGCCGTGAGCTATTGTAAGTTTTGCAACTGTTAGCAAACTTTGTGTACTGAACTGATTATATGATACTGGACTATGTTATTTGGATTATCCCTTAACTGAAAGACATTGTTGACTGACTGTCTTATCCGTGTATGACTTGGACTGTTTGATGCACTCTGATACCTCTATTTCCACAAAAGTAAAAGCCTATTTAAACTGCAGTGTCTCTGTATGCTGGTTTGTGTGTTCTCCAACACAACTCTCACAAACGCTTCTCCAAACGTACTCGCTCTCCCAACGGGGAGCTTACTTCACACACATTACAATAATAACGTTCATATGTATTTTTGATTCCTGGAATATTTGGTTCCAAAAAGAGGAAGCCAGAGGAGCATGGATCAACTCACCAAACCTGCTTTCCTCCTCTGCGCAGTTAATAGTCTCCTCTTATCTACACAAATATACATCAATAGCTGCTGGATATGATAACTACTACATCTTTCAGCATGTCTCTTAAATATCAGTTGTTGGGAGACAAGCAGAGATTGGTGTGAGTGACATCCACAACATGGAGTCCAGTTAGTAAGCATTGACAGCTTCATTGTTTCAAGTGGAACTTGGCATTAACTAACCCTATGATGAGCCAAGAATTATACCAACAGTAAAATGCTTTTCACCTCCATTATTTCACAATATGTTTATCGTCTGGACTGTGTCAGGGCCCATATCTAATCACAGTCTGAAATTTGCATTCCATACTAAACTACGCTCCATTGCTGAAGATGGAGGGCAAACTGACCTTTTCATACTTGGACTGATTTTTGATGTACAAAAAAAGTTAAGGGGTCTTCAGAACTTCGATGCTTCCCTTTAAAGTTGCATCATTTTAGAAGTACGTTGACGGAGAGAAGAATCTCAGTGTTTCCAAAACGTCACGATGGAGAGACAGCCACTTCAGTGTGATAAATGAGGACAATGCACATCATGTATCAAAGTGAAGCACCCAGCCAAAGCAGATTTTTTTTTCCAAACCACCAAGCAAATCATGTTCTGTTTGCAGACTCCCAAGAAGGATATGGTCGGTCACTCTCAGAAACAAAATTTCAGACTTGACAGACTCTTAGTCTAATCCGGTTGGGTTGTTTGATATATTTATTAGATATTATCAAGTGCCTACTCCTCTGAAGGTTCGAATCCCTAGAGCTCCGTAACAGAGTGAGCTCCTTTTATTTGTCCCAGCTTCTGCCAATCTAGCAGTATGAAAGCACGTAAAAATGCAAGTAGAAAAATAGGAACCATCTTTGGTGGGAAGGAAACAGCGTTCCATGCACCTTCGGCATTTAGTCATGCCAGCCACATGACCACGGAGATGTCTTTGGACAGTGCTGGCTCTTCAGCTTTGAAAGGGAGATGAGCACCACCCCCTAGAGTCAGGAACGACTAGCACAGGGGAACCTTTACCATTACTGCTCTGAAAAGGTTGCCTTGAAATGTAGCACAAAAGTGAAATGTATCTGATTATAGTCACTAGAAGCAGTCTGTGGCCCAAATATTAAAGCTGGGAAAGGGTAGCTTAAACAATACAGGTATTTCTCAACTTATAACAATTCATTTAGTGACCATTCAAAGTTACAAAGGCATTAAAAAATGACAGGTTTTCACAGTTACTATCATTACAGCATCCCCATAATCATGTGATCAAAATTCAGATAGTTGATACCTGGTTCATACTTAAGACTGTTGCTATGTCCCAAGGTCATGCGAGCATCTTCGCCAACCTTCTGACCAGTAAAGTCAATGGGGAAGGCAGACCAGTGGTGGGTTTCAATTTTTTTTAGAACCTCTTCTGTAGGTGTGGCCTGCTTTGTGGGAGTGGCTTGCCAGCCATGTGATCAGGTGGGAGTGGCTTGACTGCCATCTGGCCGAGAGGGAGTGGCTTGGCAGTCATGTGACTGGGTGGGCGTGGCCAATTTGTAAAATGTGGTGCAACTCACTTAACAACGCTCTTGCTTAGCAACCAAAATGTTGGCTCAGAAACTCTGGCACTTGAAGCACGCAAGTCTTAAAGCTGTCAAGTTACAAGACCCTTGCACCCCTAACCCTTTAGAAAAAAAAAACCCAGGGGTGTTCAAACTTGACAGCTTTAAGACTTTTGGACTTCAACTCCCAGAATTCCTCCTCTCGCTCTTCATCTTGATGATGTGCGGACGGGCGGGGGAGAGGGAGCTGGACCCGGTTCTAAAGGGCTCTGTAGATTTGTGGAACCTCTTCTATAGAAGAGGTTAGAACTGGCAGGAACCCACCCCTGAGGCAGACCCACTTTACAACTGTGCCACTACATTAACAGGTGCAGTGATCCACATAACAGCTGTGGCAAGGAAGGTTGTAAAATGGAGGAAAAACTGTCTTACTTAAAAGTAGAAAGGTTGGGCTAAATTGTGGTCATAAGTTGAGGACTACCTGTATCTCTGCATGATCACAAATGGGTAAAAGCTAAGAGAGGGAAAAGACTAGTCCAATGGTAAAATAAATGAGATATATGGGGAAACACAGCAAAGCAGCTGATGTCAAAATAAGTCCCCCCCCCCAAGCATTCATAACTCAAAAATCCTTCTATCTTTTGCCTTACTGGCCACTGAGAGTGATTTTCTTTTCATTCCGTGTCTCCCTTGTGGATTGCAGCAGTTCACCCACAACATTCGCCTCGACTCTTCTGTCAGTTTAGGTCTACCTACTCATTCATCCTTTTTCCTACTGCGGTATCTTTCTCTTTAAGTTAGCATTTAGAATGTCAAAATCATTTCATCTGACAAAGCCTCCACTTGTTGGAATCTCTCTTGTCTATCCTGATTTCCATCAGTCTTTTTTCCCCCCACTTGTCTAAGCGTTTTAATGACATATGGCTCTACGATGGGGCAGCGTAAGAGGATGCTAGATGCAGAGCACATGTCTTGAATGTTTAAGGGGAAATCTCCTTTAATTTCAGGGGACAAATGGTGAGAGGAAGATAAAACCTTTCATTCGGGAGTATTAAAGAATGTTGATATGAGACACTTTCCCTAAAGAGGCACTGTTATAGGAGTGCTTGCAACTGATAGCAAAAAATTATTTTGAATCACCATTTTATTTCGACTCAAACACGGCAGAAGCTGGCGCTTTACCCCCTCTTCTTTTCAATCACTGATCTCTTCATTTCTCAGGATCTCTCTCAGGCTGGCTCAATCCTCTAGTTATAAATTGTTTTGATCTTCAGTAACATATCTACCTCCTTAATACTTCAGAGTCCTAGACAACAATCACTTACATATGAAAGTAGCATGCAGCAACAGCAGCCCCCCAAAAAGAGCTAATGCAATCCAGGACTGCTTTTATAAAGGGATAGAATCAAGATCAAGTGAAATTTTAGTACCGTTTTACAAACCCTTAGTAAGACCACAGTTGGAACACTACATCCAATTTGGTCACCGCAATATTAAAAAAAAAGGTGTTGAGACACTAGAAAGAGAACAGAGAAGAGCAGTGGTGGGATTCAACTGGTGTAACAACCGGTTTGCTCCACATACACGCAGTGCATTTGAAAAGAGCTCAAAAACTTACCTTCTACTGCAGCCCCAGTGAGTACAACAGTTAATGTGTAGTAATCCACTCTGCTGCGCCTAGCGGCTAGGTTTCAAACAAAGGAAATATAGGTCGGTATAGCACAGGGATGGGCGGGCGGGCAGGTGAACCGGTTCGCTCTCAGCTGATCATTGGAGCTACTGGTTCGCCTGAACCCACCAGAACCGGCTGAATCCAAGCCCTGGTTCCAACATTTAAGGGACTACCACAAAGACGGGGAGCTCAACCTATTTTCCAAAGCATCAGAAATCAGGACAAGAAGCAGTGGTTGGTAATCAATCAAAGAGGGAAGCAACCTAGAACGGAGGAGAAATTTCCTAACGGTGAGAACAATTAACTAGTGGAATATGTAGGTGCCCCATCATTGGAGGCTTTTAAGAAAAGAGTGGACAGCCACTTTCTGAAATGGTATATAGGATCTTGCTCTAGCAGGGGATTGGATTAGAAGACCTCCAAGGTCCCTTCCAACTTTGTTATTCCAAGTTCTATAATACATTCTTAAATAAAAAAAATAAAATTTTTATTTCATTTCCTCTATACATGTTCCCTGTCCCACTTTTTCAGACATACTTCTTATGGTTATTGCCTATTATGGATTCCTTCTTGCTCACAACTTCCAAACTGCTACCCAAGAATTTCATCATGGGAAAGACTGTAATTGATTACTACGTTTTATCTGTAGGATGTTGTTACTTTAGTGGTGCAAATTAGAGCCTGTAGCCATACATATGGTGCTCGCATCTCTCTCTCTCTCTCCCTCTTTCTTTCTCTCTTTCTCTCTCACTGGAGGTTGACAATTAAATACTTAACTTCTTTATAAATCAAAACTGAACTTCATAGGTGCCTGAAGCGGACTGTGTATATTTACTTTTATACACACCATTCAATCCTACTTCCTTACAAAGTACAAAGTGTTATTACTGAGGCCTCGGCTTTATTTTTTATTTTTTTTACATGAAGTGGATCTATATGGGATTTACCTCTATTTCATTGTGTTCTATTGTGTGGGTATCACTTAATATATTGCATTTAATATATTTTTAAAGCAAAGTATTTTCACTTGCTCTGCAGAAATCCATGAGGCATTTAATAAGGACAATCGATAGTCACTTATTAGAAAGTAGGAAGCTTCTGAGTTCCGAGCTGAAATTCTGCTCATCACCTTCTACACTTTTACATTTTCCTCCAGAATGTCAGCTAGAGAATATCAAAACCAAATGTCACCAGAAGACAAAACCAAAACATCTTCTTCACAAAGTTACCTAGAGAGTGGTTATAGACACGTTTACAAATATTTGCAGAATAGTATATATTGTTTCTTTTCGCCCAAGAGACCAAAGAAAGGAAACCTTTTGCCAGCCGTGAATATTGCTAATACTGAATTTATATTGCTCCCATATGACGCTTATAAATTTAATAAGGTGACACAAGATGAAAAGGGAGGGGAACATCTCTTCCCCCAAAGCCCTTACTCAAGTAAACAAACAAGCCTGAACCTCTGGTCTTCTCTACTTTTCAAGAAAAATGAATCAAATGTTTAATATGCTGTAGAGCATTGTTTCTCAACCTTGGCGACTTTAAGTACTGTGGACTTCAACTCCCAGAATTCCCCAGCAAGCGTCTGGGGTATTCTGGGAGTTGAAGTCCACAGGACTTATAGTCGCCGAGGTTGAGAAACACTGCTGTAGAGCCAGGGGTGGGATTCAACCGGTTTGGATCGGTTTGGGCGAAGTGGATGTTAATTTTGTATCTGGTTCGCCAAACCGGTAGTTTCAAGGACTGGCTGGCCCCTCCCACCCACTCCGCCTCTCCCAGGAGTCTCCACACGGCCCACTTTGGATGCCAGATAAGTGCAGGGCCTGCGTGGAGGCTCTGGGAGGGCAAAAAACAGGCCTCCCGGAAGTTCCAGAAGTCCAGAAACAGGCCAGTTTCCGACCTCTGGAGGCCTCCCGTGCCTGAGGGAGGCCATTTTCACCCTCCCGGAGGCTCAAACGATGCCTCCGGAGCCTGGGGAAAATGAAAACGTTCCCCTGTGGTGCAGGAGGCCAAGTAGACCACCATGGCCACGCCCACCCAGCAACCAGGCAGAGAACTGGTTGCTAAAAATTTTCAATCCCATCCCTACGTAGAGGTAATCCTTGATTTATGACCACAATTGATCTCGAAATTTATGTTGCTAAATGAGACGTTAGTTAAGTGAGTTTTGCCTCATGTCTTACCACATTTGTTAAGTGACTCAGTGCAGTCATTAAATTAGCAACATGGCTGTTAAATGAATCTGGCTTTCCCCATTGCCTTTGCTTTTCAGACGGTCGCAAAATGGAATCACGTGACCCCAGGACATAGCATCCATCATAAATATGAACCTTGGGAGAGCTTCTGAATAATGATCGCATGACCTCTGGGCCGCTGCTATGTCTGTCAGTGTGAAAATCTGTCATAAAGTCACTTTTCTCAGTGTGTCGTTGCTTTAATTTTAAAGTTTAATTTTAATCCTTTGATTTTTACACTTTTCTTGCATTCAAAAATTCTAATCAAACATTAAAATGAATAAATAAACGGCATTAAAGTCATCAAGTGCTCAGACAAATAACACGTATTATACAGTGTCCCAACTTCCCAAAAAAGAAAACAAATATTGGTTATGTGATTGTTCTTTTGTTATTGATTTACTGATCACAATATGAAGTCCCGTAGATGAGTGTTTATCCCACAGCAGAAATCAAGACCTTTGATAGGAAGCTCAAAAATCAAAGTATAAATATTTAGCTTTTTCTCTTTAGCTGTTATCACTATTCCCCACCCCCACCCCAAAAAAAGGCAGAAGAAAACAAAACTCAACCATCAAAAAGTTTGTTTTAAGCTGGTGCTTTTTCAGCAAAGTTAACCAATTTATCAGATATTCTTCTCAGTGTCAGAATCTACAGCCCTCTCAGTATGAGAGCATATCCAACATAGAAATAGACAAGATACTAAGATCATTTGTGGAGCTTCTTAAGAATTGTGAGAGTCTCATCCAAGCAACATACACTAAGGGAATTCTCCCCCTACCTCATTGTAAAACCTGATCCCTTTAAAAAAAAATTGCCCAAATTATTGATGGAGAACAATTTTCCTGCTTGTTCCATGATCTGTAAGCTGATTTAGACAAACCATAAGCCTCTCCACTTCATATTTTTTTCAGAAGTATAATCTATAGATGATTGCAAAGGAAGGTATCATAATTTGATCCTGGAAAAATAAGACTTCTGGACAGCAAAAAGAGAGTCATAGATAAAAGAAGCTGCATGCTACAGAAAATATCACTACAGTTGGATGATAATGAGAAAACAACAGGGTGTAGCCAAAGAATTCTTCACCGCAACCTCACATTGTCTTGTATTGAGTAGACAGTTATATGTCTCTCTTCAACACTATTTTACACCTGGCTACAGTGGAGAGAACTATAGGATCACTCAAAAACAATTCTAAATGAAAGAATAGATCAAGAATGTGAGGAACGGATTCTTATTAATGGCAATTTGATATCTCCGTCCCTCTCTGCTAATTTAGCTATTTCTAACCTAGGGCTTTCCTACAATGTAAGCAATTGGGTCATGTAGGATTAATAGTGATGTTAAGGTTCAAATTCCAAATAATCTCATCCACTAGAAGATTACAAAGGTTCCCTTAATGCGCATAACATTTTTTTTTCCAGATCGGTGAGCCTGTACTTAGAGCAATGAATGACAGTTGTGAGCATTCTGAAGTTATTGCCAATGAAAGCTTTCCAAGGAATATGGAGAGGAAAAATACAAAGATATGTCAAAAAAAGAGAGATGGAATCTTTCTGGGACTCCACAAAGGTTTCAGAAAACCCACAGGTGGCCACTGCATTCTCTGGCTTAATCAACAGTGCTTATTTCTTCCTAGTACAATGACCAAATGCAATGAACAAATATTGGACTATCATTTATACGGTGCAGGTTCTTAAAGGTGTAGCACAAGAATCCAGCCAGATGAATGAGCAGAGAAAGGACAGAAATATGATACTTCAATGACTTCAATAGCAACAAGGCAATAATTTCCAGTTAGCAAACTTACTGTCAGGCCTGCAATATTATTCCTTTTAGAATTTTGGCCTGTCACACTTTCTCTTATTTCAATATGCTGTTTCATTAGTATAGTTGATGGGAGGGGGGAATATACAGGAGTAAGATTGTGGAATGTGTTGTTTTCATTCTTTACTAGAAGCCAAGGTCATCTTTTGTCTCAGCACTATTACACCTGACCGGAAACAGCTGGGTGTGGATGCCAGTGTGGAAGAAGAAGATTGGCCCATGTGATGGATTGTGGGTGTGGGGACAAGATCATGAACTTTTAACTGGGTGGAATTCTGATGTCATTTCCAGAATTGGGATTAACACAGATGTGCCTAAGATGTCTGATTTATTAAATTGGAACTTTAAGGATCGTTTTGCCTTGGACTCTGATTTAATTCTACATGATACTTGGAATGCTGACACTTATGTCTTATGACACATAGACCATAATTCTTATAATTTCCAAAAATGTGGATTGACATCGGCTCAGTCTGCTTTTAGATCAACCTTCCACAACCTGGTGCCTAACAGATGACAGATTAACAGAGCTGGAAGGGACCTTGTAGGTCATCCAGTCCAACCCCTCATCCAAGCAGGAGACTCTACCTACACCATTTCTGACAGATAGTAGCCTCTACCTATACCATTTCTGACAGATAGTAGCCATCTCTTCTTGAAAGCTTCCAGCTCCTACAACTTTTGAAGGCAAGCTGTTCCATTGATTGATTGATTGCCTTCTAGATATGTTCATAGTACAATGCAAAATTCCACAGTCAGACTGAATATACCAAATGTCTATGAAGATTCTCAGTCATCCAGGTCCTAGTTGTATCAAAAGTAGCTTTTATTTTGGAACTGATGTTTCTCTTCCTATCCTGGAAGTTTTATTAGTTGTATTGGACGATGTGGGAGATGGAAGGACAGTTATTGACAGCTGAGGTTAGTTTGCAGTGTGTGGGTGTAAATGATAGGATGAGGGAGGGGAATATAAAGACTGTGTTTTCTTTGCAAACAACTGGTTTTAACACTCTCTGATAGCCATTGTGATTACTTGGGCTTTTATCAGTGACCTCAGGGTCACCTGAATCAAAGGTGTGGAATCTTGGATACAACCGTGTAAAACAATGTTGGGAAGACTTCCTTATCCTGTACTGTACTGTAGATGCTTTCAGTTGATCACAGCAAAAAAAAGGTAATTAATGTACAGATCGGAATCAAAGCTAACTTAATTTATAATTTGACTTTCTAATTGAATATAAGAATTTCCAGCTGATTGTTAGACACATGTTTCTAGAAAAGAAAAGAGTTTCTTCTAATTCTGTTGGATTTCCTTGTGCTTTCTACCTACTGCTGCTTTGACGATTTCCTCCTTCCCCGTTGCTGCTGCTTATTTCTCCCTGAATTAGTCACGAGTGACCTGAGCCAACTGGAGTCCAGGTAGTTAATGAGATTTCACAATACTATGTAGCCAAATTTAGCTACCTGATTATGTTATCAATGGCAAATTAAGTCAACTGAGAGAGAAGAGAAAAGCTGTAACTAAATTATTGAAAGCGTGCAGGGAAAACAAAATGCTTGAAAATGGTCTTGCCCCCTCCCCTAAATTTGCTTGAGTTCATATATTTGTTTATATATCATTGCACTATTTATTGCTTTCTCTGTATCTCTATTGATGGATCCCCGCTTTACACATGCGCACACACATATAGTTCCACCATAGAAGGGAAAACCTTTGAAATATCTTGTTAAATAAGGCTGAGGAGTGTTATATTTGGTCCAAGGAACTGTCTCTGAGTGCATATAATGCAGTTCTACTTCTGAAGCCAAACAAGATTGAAGGTCTTTAATTGCCATGCAAGAGAGACTATCTAAAATAATACGTTAGTTAAGCTACTTGAATGTAATGGAGTATAACGTGACCCAACAAATGCGCGCCCGACAAATGCCGCCGACAAAACGGCGCCGACAAAACGGCGCCGACAAAACCGCGCCCACTAAAGCACGGCGACAAAACCGCGGCGACAAAAGCTCGATTAGGGTTTTTAGGTTAGGGTTAGGGTTAGGGTTAGGGTTGTTAATGTTGTTACCATTGTTTTCGCGTTGTTTTCGATGGCACGCTTTTGTCGGCGCGCTTTAGTGGGCACGGTTTTGTCGGCGCTGTTTTGTCGCCGCGGTTTTGTCGCCGCGCATTTGTCGGGCGCGCATTTGTGGGTGAACCGGAATATAAAAGCAAAAAGAAAAACCCTAGGAAAAAATCTTATCTTTGCTGTATCCAACATGAAATTGCTTATTTTATATAAGTTTGCTGATATTCAGATTCAAGTCTATCAATAAATCAAGTCATAGCTGACTCCTAATGACTTCCTGCACATCTCCATGTGGCTTATTGTCACAAAGACAGAAGTTGTTTCTAACTGCCAGCTGGAGTAGGGGTGATAGTAATGGTTGTTTGCAACTTCCTGGGTGAGTCTAAGACCTAACCCCAAAGGTGCTTTTTCAAGAGGTAACTAGACTTTCTGGTTTCTCTTTGAAGACATCTTGCTTCTCATCCAAGAAGCTTCTTCAGCTCTGACTGGATGATGAGGAATGGAGGGATTTATACTCCTTGCAGACAGCTGATCATTTGCATTCTTTTTAGAGAATCATTGAGCTTACCTGGGGGTTTAACTGTGTGATCAGGGGATCTCAAGTGTGGCACGACAAAACCGCGCTCGTCAAAATAGCAGTGATAAAACCGCATCGCTAAAGCCGCGACGTCATCACCGTGCGTCATCACCGCCGCGACAACAGCGCAGCAACAGAAGGGCGCTTTAAAACAGCGCGGCGGCAGAAAGCTGATTTAAATTAAGGTTAGGATTAGGTTTAGGGGTTTGCTTTAGGGTTAGGTTTAGGGTTAGGATTAGGGTTAGGGTTAGGTTTAGGTTTAGGTTTAGGTTAAGGGTTAGGTTTAGGGTGCTGAGTGCTTCGGAAGGTGCGGATTTGCCCTCCGCCCTTATGTCAGCGCGGTAAGGTCGCATTTGCTTTAGCGATTCGGATGGCGCGGATTAGGGTTCGCGCTTATGTCTCCGCGGATAAGGGCTTCGCGGTATTGTGGTGGAACCGATCTCAAGGACTTGCTAAAAGAATGCAAATGACCAGCTGTCTGCAAGGAGTATAAATCCTTCCATTCCTTACCATCCAGTCAGAGCAGAAGAAACTTCTTGGATGAGAAGTGAAACGCCTTCAAAGAGAAACCCAGAAAGTCCAGTTGCCTCTTGAAAAAAAGCACCTTTGGGACAACCTTGACCTGGATGACGGAAAATCTCCATAGACACCTAAGTCCTAATATATTCCATGGAAATTTTCTATCTAACCAACTCTTCTTAGTTTGTAAACCCAAACAACATTAACCAGGGAAAACAAATATATTAAACATTGAAAAAATAGATTAAAATTCATAATGATAATACATTCTTTATTTGAGGATCACAAATGAGGAGCTGAAGTCCACATATTTGAAAGTTGCTGAGGTTGAGAAACACTATCCCAGGGAGTTCTAAAGCCATGGGTTTTCTCACTGGCAAGGATTTATAGATAGAGCAGCGAGGGGCCCATGAGAAAGTTATTATCCAAGAAAACTCAAGGATTCTAAGGAAGTATTGATTGCTTTGTTTTTATTTTCGCCAACTAGAACATCATTGTTTTTATCCAGAGCTGGGAATATTGAGTGATAGCCCTATTGAACCTCAAGGGGAAGCAAAAGCAATCAATTTCTGAATCTATCTAGCCAATACTATTATTAATATATGAGCAGACTTTTGTATTATCATACCTGGTTAAGCCATTCTATTACTGATATTTTATCTCTTTCTCAAACCCATAGCTGGATTTCTGATAAGCTTTTAGCCTTACAAGATAAGTTAGGTAAACTATGAATAGCTCAACATTCGCTTTCTATGGGGGGTCCTTGGTGCTTTCTGAGCTTGGTTGTCTTATTGCTAATGTTTCATTCATCTGCAGGAAAACCACCAAACCTAGAGACGGCTAAGGACCCCCCAGTTCAATCCCGAGCTTCAATTATTCCCTTCTACGGGTGCTCACTTTCTATTTTATGAAACCCCAACTCAACAGCTGTATGATTTGAGATACACAACCTAGCCCACCCGATGTTTCAGACAAATCAACTTCCCTCAAAATGGTCAACGGCAAGTGATGGAGAGAACTGGTATCCAAAACATCTGGATTAAATCAGGTTTCCTACCACTATTTTGCAAGAACATAACATCTGTCATACTTATTTAGGATTGCATCCAGTTTTGGTCGCCCACAATATAAAAAAGATGCTGAGACGCTAGTAAGGGTGCAGAGAAGAGCCACAAGATGATTAGAGAACTAGGGGCAAAAACATATGAAGAATGGCTGCAGGAACTGGGTATGTCTAGTTTGATGAAAAGAAGGACTAGGGGTGACATGATAGCAGAGTTCCAATATCTAAGGGCTGCCACAAAGAAGAGGGGGGTCAACCTCTTCTCCAAGCACCTCAGGGTAGAACAAGAAGCAATAAGATCACACAGGATTGGCCTTCTCCGGGTGCCCTCAGTGGGACAATGCCGACTGGCGGCGCCTAGGAGGAGGACCTTCTCTGTTGCCGCTCCGGCCCTATGGAATGAGCTGCCCCCAGAGATCCGGGTCCTGCCCACTCTCATGGCCTTTCGCAAAGCCATTAAAACCTGGCTTTTCCAGCAGGCCTGGAGCTGTTGACCCCTTGATTGAGGTCCAGCCCCCTCCTGATTGGGTGTTTTTTTTTTAAAAAAAAAAAACTTTTTTTCATTTCTGTAAGCCGCCCGGAGTCCTTCTGGATTGGGTGGCATAGAAATTCAATAAATGAAATGAAATGAAATGAAGCAATGGATGGAAACTGATCAAAGAGAGAAGTAAGCTGGATTTAAGGAGAAATGTCCTGACAGTAATTACAACTAACCAATGGAATGGCTTACCTTCGGATGTTTTGGGTACTCCACTACTGAAGGTTTTAAAGAAGAAACTGGACAGCCATATGTCTGAAATAGTAGTTGTTCTCCTGTTTAAGCAGAGGGTTGGAATAGATGACCTCCAAGGTCCCTTCCAACTCTGTTATTCTGACTCAGCCTTCTGACTTATTGCATCTGCTTCCCTTGTATTTTTCTACCACATATATATCCCAGATTTATTACCTGGCAAATGTTTGCAAGCTCAGCCTTCATTAGCATAAGAATGTATTGTTAGGGGTTTTGTGAAATAAATTTCTCTGTTCACATCCCTGCTCTGGGAACTGTGGTCTTTGTAGGAGCTTTTGCAGGCTTTGGCTTGTGAACTGCCACACCAAGATAAAAACACCAAGACATCAACTCCTCTGCGTAAGCAGCGCTTTTGAAGAATTAGCCTCCTTCTACAATATACCAAATGCCAAGGTAGATAATGCCAGTGATATCCAGATATCCACCAAGCCCGGAATACTGCCTATCTCTGCAAGACAGCTATAAGACTGTTAAGAGCTATATAGGGTATTTTGGATGCCCCAAATATTATTTCCAAAATTCCTGCTGTACCAAAATGCATTTATTTCTTTTAAGTAAATAATGCGAATGTTCAGTTATTGCTCAATCTGGGATATAGAGAGCTGAGGTGGCGCAGTGGTTAAATGCAGCACTGCAGGCTACTTCAGCTGACTGCAGTTCTGCAGTTCGGCTGTTCAAATCTCACCGGCTCAGGGTTGACTCAGCCTTCCATCCTTCTGAGGTGGGTAAAATGAGCACCCGGATTGTTGTTGGGGGCAATATGCTGACTCTGTAAACCGCTTAGAGAGGGCTGAAAGCCCTATAGAGCGGTATATAAGTCTAACTGCTATTGCTATATAGAGAATTCAGGAAGAAACTGAAAATTTCAGATTTAATTCTCAGCTGTGCAGCACAGTGGGGAAAAAAAACTCTTCATGATTTCTTAGCAAAATACTCATAAAATATATTCAAATCAATACCTAGTTTCTCTTTACATAATTCCTTCTTTGCCTGCATTAGCACAGAGAATAATACAGCTGTGTTTGTTGACTTTCAAAGCATTAGGCAGATTGTGCTTTGGAGCTGAAGTTTTTTCCTTATTCTATAGAATTAAGAGTTTTAACACATGTAATAGCTAGTGTTTTTGACTAGCTGAAGAAGTTTGCTTACATTCAGAACCAAAAACTGCCTTTGGCTTCTATAAGCTTCAGCGCAAGGATTGCTTATGAACCAAACTAGTACCCGACATTGCAAGGAGCTAAATAACATAGTTTTACAAATAACCTTATTTAATTAACTGGTTAAAGATGCTGAGCTTGGGAGCTGGAGAGCTGAGAATCTGGGCCCGAGGCCTGACCGCTGCATGATGGGGTAAGTTCTCATTCCTGCCCCAGCTCCTGCACACCTAGCTAGTTTGGCTAGTCTAGAGAGAAGAAGGATTAGGGGTGCCATGACAGCAATATTCCAGTATTTGAAAGGTTACCACAGAAAGGAGGGGGGTCAACTTATTTTCCAAAGCACCAGAAGGCAGGACTAGAAACAATGGATGTAAACTAATCAAAGAGAGAAGCAACCTGGCATTATGGAGAAACTTCCTAACAGTGAGGACAATTAACCAATGGAACAGCTTGCAGTTAGAAGTTGTATGCGCTTCATCACTGAAGGTTTTTAAGAAGAGGCTGGACAGCTACTTGTCTGAAATGGTATAGGGTCTCCTGCTTGAACAGGGGTTTGGACTAGAAGTCCTCAAAGGTCCCTTCCATCTTTATTCTGATTCTCAGTTTGAAAGCACGCAAATGTGAGTAGATAAATAGGTACCAATTTTGGTGGGAAGGTAACAGCATTCCATGATCCTTGACATATACTGTAATCATGCTGGCTACATAATTACGGAAGCATCTTTGGATAACACTGGCTCCCTCAGCTAAAGAAACGTAGATGAGCACTGTCCTTAAAAGTCAGACACAACTGGACAGGCGAAACCATTACCTTATTTAACAAGGATTTGGAAATACCAAACTGGACCCTCAATACACAAACAAGTATGGTTGCAACATCAAGCCATAATGTTAAGCCTGAACAGCAACTTCTCAAACTTCCCAAGGCAACTAGACACAAGATCAGCTTTTTCCCGAATGCCATCACTCTGCTAAACAAATAATTCCCTCACCACTGTCAAACCATTCACTAAGGCTGCATTACTATTAAATCTTCTCATTGTTCCTATCACCCATCTCCTCCCACTTATGACTGCAGGATTGTAACTTTGTTGCTTGTACCCTTATGGTTTATATTGATGTTGATTGTTGTGTGTCCAATCACACTTGGCCAATAAAGAATTCTGTTCTGTTCTGTTCTGTGGTTCCATTCTATTCCATTTTATTCTATTCTACTCTATTCTAGACTGCATATGAGCAGGCGTGCTGCTTCCTGTCCTCATCCCTAATTCGTGTGTCTTTCACATTCATTTGCACTTTTGCTTAAACCACAACTTATTCAATCAACTGCAACAGCTAGGCTCACCCAGATCCATCCAAGTTGTGAACTACAGCCAGACAAATCACATTATGACTTAGCTCAGTGTGGAAATATGGTCAAAATTAAGGGCAAGCAACTTGCTTTAAATATGTTGGCTCTGCACACAGTTTAGAAATCTGTAATGATCCCATATTTACAGTTCTTTACTCCAGAAATGATCTTTACAAAAAAAGAAAAAGTGAGAGGAATGCAAATTGGATGACAAGGTGATAAAGCCAGGAAATATGACCCAGCCATCGCAGCTTCCTGTTCAAATAATGTTCATCTTGGAATCACATATTGACAATTGGTGTTGTGACCCATGTGCTAATTAGCTGCAGTAGGTAGCACTTGCAGAGCATTAGACTAGGGAGAGATGTCACATCCCTTTCTCATATTATTGGGAGGAGTGTCATTATTGAAGAAATGTTCATGCTTTATTTAAATACAAGCCAGCAATCTTTTCCATCCTGTATGACAATTGACTCCCAATGTGGGTCTCATTAAGTTTCAAAATGTAGAACAAATGAGCTCATCTAGCTTTCCACTTAATATTCTTTCCTGGAGCATCAAGACCTATGACTTTAAAAATGCCCTCTTCAATCTCATCAGCATCACAAAAAGTGGTTTGCCATTTTGTGTGGACTGTGATTGAAGCCAGTGGCATTTTCAAATTCACATTAAGCCCCATTTGCAGAAGGGCTGAAGCAGTTTTCAGTCAAAGTGAGACAAGGGAACAGAAGGGAATTTAAAAAAAATGGATACAAGGAAGGAAATCACACACCTGCTCCCTTGTTCCTTCTTGTCTCCCAAGTGAAAATTTCTATAAGGATAGTCCTTTTTACCATATTCATGTAGGAGATGACCAGGCTGAGCTCAAGGGAATGGTCAAACACATCATTAGTAATGAGTCCCTTCACACCCACAAGAGTTCTACATCCAGCCCACCCTGTATTCCTTGGACTCTTATCTACCATCAATTTGCTTTGGCCGTTAGTAGCTCAGATTCTTGTAGAGAGCTTAAAGTTTGCAATAAATTGTTATACACGTTTGAACTGCCTGGATCTTCTGATTTCCCTAGCACTTGACAATTAATGTGGCTTATGTATTGTCTCTGTTCCTCAATTACAACAATACATTCGGCCATGTCAGCAGTCTGCAACCTCCCTGACTTTACATACCTCAATCAATTCCAAAGACAAGACCATAGTGGGGAACTGCTTCAGTTGTCCCTGTGATGAAGCAGTGGGTAACCATGGAATCCAGAGGTGGTATTCAGCCAGTTCTGACAGGTTCTGGAGAACCGGTAGCAGAAATCTTGAGAGTAGGGCGGGAATGGGGGTTTTGCAGTATCCTTCCCCTATCATTCCCACCAAGCCACGCCCACAGAACCGGTAGTAAAAAAATGAATCCCACCACTGATGGAATCCCCAAATGGAAAGATTTCTAACAAGAATGGCTGCCCATTTGTTCCCCCCCCCAACTTTCAAGAATGAAGGAAGCCACAACCACAAAAGAAATTCAATAATATGCTGAGAACAAAGTACAAAAGTTCTTCCTTCACGTGAAGAAACTGGGGGGGGGGGGCAGATTTTGGCGCAATGATAATCTCACCAGCATTGGAAGTTTAGCTTCTACTTTGTTTTCAAGTGTAAGTTTGCTCACATCTTCTGTGTCTTAGGAGCAGAATATCTGAAGATGAGATGACACCGATTGGTTTTTCAGAGCTCTGTATGGACTCCATGACCATCACCACCACCCAACCTTCCATTGCCTCCTGCTTATCTGTCTGCACTTACATCATTTAATGTCTTTTAGAGTTCCATTGGACAGCTTGAGCTTGGGATGACTTGAAAAAAATTCTGTTCCCATTTCAAGATCATCCTCCAAGTCTGAACTTCTCTGAGCCCTCCCCAAAGACACTACCACTCAAATGTGAGATGGGCAGCTATAAAAATATATCAAATAAATATATTTCCAAAGAGAAGGCAGCCCTTTACATCCAAGCCCTTCATCTTTAGAGAAGCACCTTCATTTATGACAGTGAGACTCAAACTTTTTTAAATAAAAAAGACTCCCAAAGATTAAAATATTTCACTGTTTTTGGTCACTTAAACATTTGACCAATCATTGTAGCAATGTTATCTGCTTCTTACCCTGTTCCTTTTTAGAATAGCAAACTCTTCCTCCCTTTTATGTTGTTTTAGTGTCTTAAAAGGGGTGCGGTGGCTCAGTGGCTAAGACGCAGGGCAGTTCGAATCCCTAGGGCCACATAATGGAGTGAGCTCCTGTTACTTGTCTCAGCTTCTGCCAACCTAGCAGTTCAAAAGCATGTAAAAATGCAAGTAGAAAAATAGGAACCACCTTTGGTGGGAAGGTAACAGCATTCCGTGCGCCTTTGGCACTTAGTCATGCCGGCCACATGACCACGGAGTGCTGTCTTCGGACAGCACTGGCTCTTCAGCTTTGAAACGGAGATGAGCACTGCCTCCTAGAGTCAGGAACGACTAGCACATATGTGCGAGCAGAACCTTTACCTTTATCTTTTAGTGTCTTAAATGTTTGCACAATTATTGGACTAACAATGTGTGCTTCTCATCCTGTTTCTTTTTTAAGGAAGGAAACTTTTTCTCCCTTTTACTGCATGGTTGTTAGAAATCTTGCCTCAGCTACCTTCCTGCTTTCTGCACTGCAGGGTGGTGGTCTTTAGTCAATTTCATAGACAAATTTATCAACTAGCTTAATCTTAATCCCTCTAGTCCATTTCTACCCAGTTCTAAAGAATCTGCAAAAACTGTTGGGCTTGATTTTGCTCACTTGAATAAACAGTCCATGCCACAGGCTTGTCTTTTCTGACCTCCAGCCTCTGGGCTTAGGCAAGCTGTTATCTCCTGCATGCATGAAAAGTTACAGAGATCCTAGGTTGCAAACTATGATCATCATTGCAGCTATTGGGAAAAGCTCCCGATTGCAAAACGATGGGTTTGTGCCATCATTTACAATCCTGCTTTCTTTCAGGAATGTATAGGAAGGAAAGTCTCCATCTTGGCAGCCAGGCAGTTTTCTTCTTCTACCTCCTCCCCCCGCCCCCCTCAACAAAGTATCTAGACAAATACAAACATGGAAGAGCTGAGAACTAGCAATTTATTTCCCTTCTTTCTGGTTGTTTGCAAAGAAAACAGAATGACAATTTTTGCATTTGCTGGCTCATACAAGAACATTAATTGGTTCGTGTCCTTCCTTACCTGCTCTGTCAATCACAGATGTTCAGATGATTGCTCAGCCAACCTCAAAACACCAGAGAGCCTACAGCAGTGAAGGTTAACCTATTCAGCACCGAGTGCCGAAACTGGAGCGCGCCAGAACTCGGAGGAGAGAAGTTGGCCAGTGCCCATGCATGCGGTGGCCAGCTGCACTTCTGAGTTCCATCATGCCCATGCATGCTGGATAGCTGCTCTCTTCCAAGTTCTGGTGCACATCTGCCAGCTGGTCTTCACATGAAGATCAGCTGGCCAGGGTGCATGCATGCGATGGAATCTGGAAGAGAGCAGCTAGCACCGGAGCAGCTGGCCAACATGCATGGACATGACGGAACCTGGAAAAGCAGCTGGTGACAGCATGTGTGCCCACAGCGAGGGCTCTGTATGCCAACCTCTGGCATGTGTGCCATAGGTACGCCTTCACAGGCCTACAGAGTAGAAACGGTGTTATGCAAAACTGCCCTATACTTCTTAATCTTTGCATTTATCCAAACCAAGGACAGCGACATGGTCTCATGGTTTTGAGCCAGAGGTGGGTTCTGGCAGGCACTACTGCTGTTTGACTGGTGTGTGCATCTAACGTGCGCATACATGCGCAGTGCGATTAAAATTGTTCTGTGCATGCACAGAACCAAAAAACAAGATGGGGAACCAGTTGTGGGGAATGGCAGGCCTGGGTCGCTGCTGGTTCCAGCATCCCAGGTTGTCAAACCACTACCGGTTCGGTAGAACCGGTCTGAACTGGTAGCAACTTGACATTGTTTTGAGCCATGTGAGATGAAGTTGTGACTTTAAGAGACTCTGTGCCAAATGTTGCCTTGCCCTGCATTTGGAAACCAGTTTGCTAAGCCTTGCTGACTGTGAATGAAAGAAATTCACAGTCATGTAAATAAATAAATTAAAGCCCTACATGGCCTAGGACCTGGATACCTGCGAGACCGTCTTCTGCCACATACCTCCCTTAGACCAATAAGATCGGACAGGATGGGCCTTCTCCGGGTGCCTTCAGCGGGAAAATGCCGGCTGGTGACACCTAGGAGTAGGGCCTTCTCTGTTGCCGCTCCGTCCCTATGGAATGAGCTGCCCCCAGAGATCCAGGCCCTACCTACTCTCATGGCCTTCCGCAAAGCTCTTAAAACCTGGCTTTTGCGGCAGACCTGGGGCCATTGACCTCTTGATTGAGGTCCGCCCCCCCCCCACTCCGATTGGGTGTATGTTGTGTTTTTTCTTAACTTTGTTGTGGCTCATTGTTTTAATTCTTTTTAAATAATTTTTCATTTCTGTAAGCCGCCCGGAGTCCTTCGGGATTGGGCGGCCTAGAAATTCAATAAATGAATGAAAAATGAATGAAAAGAGGAGTTTGCAGGGACCAAGACTTTGCTTCTTGCTTTCTAAGGAAGCCTGGGCCAGAACAATAAGTGCAAATGTTAACTAGCATAACATTTCGCAATATTTGACTTGATTTTACGGCTGGTGCAGATGATGTGCCTCTAGATTCAAAAGGAAATGCAAGTAGTGAGGGATCCAACAAAGCCAAAACTTTTTTGATATATTGATCCATTTAGCCAGTATTAAAAGTGCATATGGAAAGAAGGAAAACCTTGATTGGATCATTTAAAAAACAAAGTGCTTGCCAATAAGGTAATAAGGCCAAAATGTTTTGGCTAATCCATACTCGTGACTTGCCAAATCTACCTATATGACTAATGCCAACATTTCACCTTAATATTGTGCAGATTTACAAAGCCTTGAATAGAATCCCCAGACAGTCACAAAATTGTAATGTAATGTGACAGAATAGGGTAAGTATTAAATTTCTGATAATGGGTCATCATTAACTCAGTTTAATTTTATTTAAATTTAAACATAAACCAAACCAAACCTCAGTTTGATTGAGGACCAACCCACTGATTTTGGAATAGCATTTAAAAGCCCAGAAAAACATCTGTTGTATGTTTTCAGTAATATAAATCACATATAATGTTTAGGTAGTCACTGGCTAATCATCCAAGCTAATCCCTATTAATGTCCTCGTGCTTGATTTTTGCCCCAACTATGGTACTCCAGAATTCTGGACCTTTTTAGATTGAAAGAACTAAGTGGAAAGATTGAATGATGATAAATAAGGTTTGATTGAGAAACAAGATCTAGAAAGAACTAATAATCAGGATATCAGCAAGCCTGTTGTTCTATTTATAGGATTCTTGCTTCTTCTAAGTGTCCATGCTTAAAGGTGGACAAGTAATTGTCTCTGATCTCTTCATTAATTCCTATAGAGAAATAAATGATTATACTTAAGACAAATGTCACTGCGGCCAATTCGTCATGGCCAACTCATTATGGTGGGACAACTCAACAAGGTCAACCCACCACAGGGCAACTCGCTGTGGGGCAAGTCAACAATCCAATTTAATCATTTAAATTAATTAAAAATTATTTTAATTTTTGACATTCACCTTTCATTTGTCATTCCTTTGGCATCCTTTCTTTAAAGACTGTTTTTGTTGTGAATTGCAAAGTCATGTCCGACCCATCCCGACCCCATGGACATTTCTCCAGGCCTTCCTGTTCTCTACCATTCCTCAGAGTCCATTTAAGCTCATGCCTACTGCTTCAGTGACACCATCCAGCCACCTCATTCTCTGCTATCCCCTTCTTCTTTTGCCCTCAATCGTTCCCAGCATTCAGCTCGTCTCCAGGGGAGTCCTTCCATCTCATTAGGTGGCCAAAGTATTTGAGTTTCATCTTCAGGATCTGGCCTCTAAAGAGCAGTCAGGGTTGATCTGCTCTAGGACCAACTGGTTTGATCACCTTGCAGTCCAAAGGACTCACATGAGTCTTCTCCAGCACCATAGTTCAAAAGCCTTAATTCTTTGACACTCAGCCTTTCTTATGGTCCAACCTTCACAGCCACAAATTGCAACTGGGAAAACCATAGCCTTGACTAGACACACTTTTGTTGGCAAGGTAATGTCTCTGCCACTGGCTACCTGATGACTTCTGCTCTTGACTACCATAGAAAGATACAAAGCTCAGAAGTCCCTCTATGTCTCCAACAAAGTTATTTTAACACGCAAGCTTTTCTCCTATGACTAATCATTGCATTCCATCTTTTGTCAGGTCAACAGAACATTGGTCAATCTGTCCATACAAAACCTCACTTGGTACATTCATCAAAACAGAATGCATTGCCAAGCACTCTTCAAATAATATCATGTTTCCCCCAAAATAAGACCTCCCCGGATTATAAGGCCAATCAGGCTTTTGAGTGCATGCGCTACAATAAGTCCTTCCCCAAAAATAAGCCCTCCTGAAAATATTGCAACACAGTAGCAGCTCTGAGGTGACCACACTCGCCGCCTCCAGCACCTCAAAAATAGTAAGACCTCCCCGAAAATATGACCAAGTTCTTATTTTGGGGGTCAAAAGAAAATAAGATCCTCTCTTATTTTCGGAGAAACATGGTGCACCACCTTAAATTCTCAGTCCTGAATATCACCAGTAGCAGCATCTTATTTAGGTCCAAGCCCAGGGTGCTTTAATTCATGTGACATACAAAAATTGGACATTTGCATTTATATTACTTCAGCTAAATTACGGTTAAGTACAGAAGGCCCATTTTTAATCCTACCGTCATTCTAGTTATATGGCAACCCTTCCTCTTTTCATCATAAATGACAAACATTTTCTAGTTCCTCGTACGAGTATTAGCTGCAGTCTTGAGGTCTCTCTGAAAGGCCCATGACACGAACAAGCTCAACCTGGTTCCCTCTGGATTTTTGAAGCGGCTGAACAGGCAAGAGAGATTCCCATAATGAGCTTAGCTGCAGTGATGCATTGGAGAAGTCAAAGGGCAGAGAGATTTGACAAGCAGGCATCTGAAACTTCTACATACCTTGGCCAGTTTACACTGCATTCGACTACCTCAGGGATCAGCAATTCGTGGCTCTGAGCCACATGCGGCCCTGTCATCCTTCTGCTGCAGCTCCCTGTCACAGGTCAGCTCCACAATTGATTCAGTTAGGACAGGTAGAGGAAAAAGGATGCCATGGTAGGAGGAGACTCTATGGTAGGGGAACCAGGCTGTTAGGGTTCCAAATAGCATCCAAAACTAAATCAGAGTCCAAGGCAAAGCATTGCTCAAAGTTTCAATTTATTAAGAGAGCCATGTTGGCACATCTGGGGAAACCTGAATCTGAAAGCTTCCCAGTTTTCCTAGTTGAAAGTTCAAGATCTTGTTCCCACACCCAGAAGTCCATCACATGGTCCAATCTTCCACTGCCATGCTGGCAGTTCCACCCATCCAGTTCCGGTCAGGTGCAGAGGTGTAAAGACAAAGGATGACCTTGGCTTTCTAGAAAGAATGTTGTTATGGCTACATAGCTTCTCACTCCTTACAATCCCCCTCCCATTTTCCCACAATAGAAAATATCATAGTAGAATAATAGAAAGTGTGGCAGGCCAAAGATCCAAAAGAAAAGATGGCTGCAGGCCTGACATGGACTTCCAATTGGCTCCGGAATTGAACAGGAGGCTTCCAGTTAAGCCCTTTGTGGGTCTTTTGAGTGTTTAAGGTTGCCGATCCCTGGACTACCTGGAAAGGATGGGAAAAAGCAGCTCCAGGTTTCTCTTTTTTGTTGTAGCTTTGCAATGTGTGGTACAGCTGGGAATTGAGTCATCATTGTTTCTCTCTCACCTAGTCTGTAATTGCAGCAAAAACTCCCCGCAGTCATAAGCCATAGGGAATACTCAGGCTTTATGCTAGCCTAGAAAGTTGCAAGAGAAGCTCAAAAAAAAAATTAAAAAAATACATAAAGTGCTTAGAAACAACTTTTGTGTTTGTGAAAACATGGGTATTTCTTTGATTTTTTTCTCCTGACTTTATTACTTTATTAGGAAGATAGGACGTTGGTCTTACCTGAACGTCTATTTTCAGAAGGGGGAGGGAATGGTCACACGTGGGTTGTTGTCAAAGCCTGATTGGTCCAAGACTGAGAGAAAACGCTTAAATACTGGTGCCTTCCATTCCTATCCCAGTTTCCTCGAAGGCGAACGGTAGAACTGAAAAGACAAAAAAACAACACACAACAAAACCCCCGGGAACCACCCGGGCCCTCCCCTTGGCCCTGACGGAAAGGTCTCAGGGCGGGTTGTGACCATTCCCTCCCCCTTCTGAAAATAGACGTTCAGGTAAGACCAACGTCCTTTTTCCAGAAGAGGGGGAGGGAATGGTCACACGTGGGACATACCCAAGCTACCGTCCCAGGGAGGGAGAACGAGAATCACCAGGGCCCAAGGGGAGCCTCAACCGCCACCCCCAGAGGGTCCTGCCACCAAGGACACACTCGCATCTGCAAAGCTCCCAGACCATAGCGCCGGAGGAAGAAGCCGGGGAATCCAGAGGCCACGCGACAGACGGCCTCAACTGGCCCCCCCCGCGGCCCCCGAGGCCACGCTCGTGTCGCTCCTAATAGGCTGGGCCGTGAACTCTGACGGGACTGGCCCGTCGACCCGAAACCCCGAGGGCTTCCGCAATGGCCCGGCGCAGCCAACGTCAACGGTGGCTGAAGACACGCACGAACCCAGCGACCCCCGGCTGGAGGATCAGTCCACAAGGGCTCGACCTACGGACCCCTCGGTCCGCTGGCGATGGAGCCACAGGGCGCGGTGCGCGCCCAACCAATGCCAGAGCTTAGCGAAGGAAGTGGCCACCTACGAGAAGAAGGCACGAGCAAGGCGAAGCCTCGCCCCGCCCCTTAGAGGCGACGGGAACGACCTCAGAGCAGGGTGCCCAACTCCACGTACCCGGGCGGAGACAACCGCCACCAGGGAGCCAGCCGACGAGCATACCGAAGAGATTCGAAGAAGCCCCCCCTGAGCACAAGGGGGAAGAACACACGGGGAACCCGCGGACCGAGGGGGACCCAGAAGCCGCCCCCTACCGAGAAGCTCGATCAGGGGGACCTGAGAGAGGGAGAACCCCCACCCCCTCCAGGGCTGAAACAATTCCGCCATCAGGCGGCACAATCTTGTGGGTTTCCGAAGTCAGGCCCCTCCTGCAGGAACTCCTGACGTTTGAGAGAAAGGTGCCCTGCCAGGCGAAGCCAGGGGAGGCCAGGCGGATAACACCGCCGGACGATACCCAGGTGGAACCGCAGCCGCGGTCCGTACGGCCCCCAGGCATCCCTAGTCGAGAGTGACCCCGTTGGCTAGACCAGCCTCCAACAGCTGCCGGACAAGAGTCATGGGCCGGATGCAACCCCAGGGACCAGGCGAAGCAGGACCACCACCCCCCGCTGCCAGGCCAACCCTTCCCACGGGCGCCTCCGCGGAGGGCCACCGACAGCTGGACGAGGTCCGCGAACCAAGGCCCCTAGGTCCTAATGGCCCACCCCCACGATCAGGGTCCCCATGCCACCCCCCTCCGGGGAGACCTGGAACCAGGGGGACGGGAGGCCCCATACCGAGACCGCAGGTCACCTCCTTTCGAGGGCACTTGCGCCCTCCACAGATCAGGATAGGAAATGGGTGAAACCCCAGGGAGGAATAGAACACGCGGCGAGCAAGGGAGTGTCGAACTGTCAACAGATCTGCCAAAAAAGGAAGAACCGACGACTGAGGGAGTAGGCCCGCTCCCCTGGTCAGGGCCGCCCGACGCTGCCGAGCCGCCCGGAGACAGGAGAGCCTGGGGAGATTCTCGACTCTGGGGGCAACAGAGGCCCCACCGCCCAGACGTCCAGTCCCGAGCATTCCGGTCGAGGGCTGGAGAAGACCCCCCCCCCCTGACAGATGAGGGCCTGAGCGGTCCCCGTGCCAGCGGGAGGTCACGCGATGCCCAGCTACGGGACCCAAGGGAGCGCAGAGCCCAGCGGGACAGCACAAGTGCCATTCCAGTGACGAAGGGTAAGCCCCGAAAGCGACCACCTGCCGAGAGCGAACCGGGAGCCCCCTAACCAGGACGAGGCTCCCCAGGAGAGTCCAAGGGTCCGGCGGGCGGGACTATCCCTGCTCAAGAAACATCTCGCCCGATCTGATAGAGGGAGGTTGAAACCGAACAACATCCCTAAGGCCCTACGCCAGCGGGCATAGGCCGAGGTGGAGCTCCTGGACAGACTCACCCCCTCCCCTGACATGGAGCCTATGACCGACACCAGGCAAGCGGAAAGGGAAGAGGTGGACGCCGGAGAAGCCAGCCGAGGAACAGGACGGGGCTCCAGGCTCCTAGAACAGGCGCTAAATAACCGAAGACCTGAATAGGCTAGCCCGCCAAGGAATCAGAGCCCCCAGGATGGGGCGCGGACAAGTCGCCCGGGCCGCCAGGCCTTAGTGAAATCCGGAGAACGGAGACCAGACCAAGGGAAAAGCCCCAGGGGGGAACCTCAGGGACCCGCGATGGCCGGCCAGAGCCGAGGAACGAAGATAAGCCCCCCGAAGAGCCACCAGGCCAGGGGCCTCCTGTCTGAAACCCCGAAGGACCGAAAGGGGGGAGAACGCTCTCCCCGCCTGTGCACTAAAGCGGTGCAGAAACGAGAGGGCCCGCTAAGCCTTCCGGCCACCCGTCCGAACCGCAGACAGATGCGAGAGGCGCTCCAGGCCCTGGTCATCCGGAGGAGTCATCTGCACTCCCTGAAGGCCGAAGAGAAGGGCAATGGCCTGAACCACCGGGTAGCAGCCCCCCCCCCGGCTCCCGGACGGAGGGATCCCCCAAAGAGCCGGCGGGGTGGAGAGAACCAACGCGGGAGCGAGGCAAGCAGAGGCCCGTGCCCAAGCGTCCAATGCCGGCCGCTCTGAGAACACGCCTAGCGGCTGATGGCCTCCAATGGGACGACCCGAGGTCAAGCCCCCCCCCCGAGCGGAAGGGGTGCTGCCCCCCCCCTTGTGGCTGGACCGTCTGGACCAGAGGAGGGAGCCGTAGGCGCTCCTGAGGGATGAGCTGGAGAACTGCCTACAAATGGAAGAGAAAAACGCAAGATTATTGACAGAATCGGAAATCCATGCTGGCACATGACAAAGAAGATTTAGATCCGGCTCAGCTGTCACAAGTGGGCGAACTGTCCCGTGTCTCCATCCTCGGACCGGGAAGAGCCCCCCCCCAAGGGGTCAGGCCTCTCGAAGGCATGGTCATCCAGAGACAGCGGGCCGAGCCGGTCCTCAGTCAGTGACGCCGGCAACGAAGCCCGGACGACGTGACCGAAGTGGTCAGCATCCTGGACGCAAACTTGAGCGAGCCCCAGTCGCCCCAGGGAGGAGGGGCGGGCTGCCCCGAGTCAGAAGAGACCCAGGCGGCGAGGCTCCCTGGGACGTGAAAGCGCTCCCGGCGCTGCCCCAGTCACTGACCGAGGCCTGACGAAACTACCGGGAGTTGAGTCCGCAGAGGGCGACCCCCGCAGCGGCAACAGGAGGACATCTTAGAAGCTCAGCGCGCCCGATGAAACCAGGGCAGCCACTAGAGGTGACGGACTGCAACTGGATCGCCCAGGCAAGGGCCCAGTTACTCTAGAGCCAATGGCCCAGGCCCCCAGACAGGTCGGAGGAATGCGTCCACTGTGGTCAGCGCCTCCGTGCCAAGGGAGGAGTCGAGATCTCTTTCCAGACCATGGCCGTGGCAGAACGTGGTCCTGCCAGGATCAGTGGGTGGAGGCATCAAGGTCCCCCCCACCAGCTGGCCATGCACCGAGCCTGCCCCAGGCACAGCAAACAGTCTGAGCCAAGACGCCCAGAGATGGGCCCATCCAGGGCCACAGCTGCGATTAAAACGCCTGAGCCGGTCTACTCTACATAACAAAGATCGGATTAGCCTGCAACAGAAACTCACCACCTGGCATCTTGGAACTCAATCTCCAAAAGGGAATGCTACAGATCTAAGCAGGCCAGGAAGAACCCCTGGCCTCAATAGAATGTTTTTTTTTGTTTTTTTTTTAAATTATCATTATTATTATTAACTTATTTATTTATTTATTCATTAACTTTTAGTCCACTTTATTTTCCTAGCAAATTTCCAATTTCATCATTGACCGCGGATCAAGTAGGGGGGAACATAGCCCAACGATGGGCGCGGCCCAGACCTCCATGTCTAGAAGGGGCGGAGAACCATCTAATCCTCCGTACCACCATAGGCAAAACCAGGCCCCGGGAGAGCCTACCTGCACACGGGTTAAGACCCTCGACTCACCACCACCCCCTGGACCCCCTGAGTGGGGGAGGGAGAGAGGAACCCCACTCTACTTGGAAGGAAGGGGAAACCTGCCTGGGACCCCCAGGGCAGGAAAACCAACCCCTAGGAGTGATTTGGGGGGAAAAAAAGGCCTGAGGCGGGACCAACCCCAGACCCTGGGATAAGGTCAAAGGCTCATACATGTAGGCCTGATGCAAGTCCCCAGAAATGTGCACGGCCCTCTGTTGGGCCCCACAGGACAACAGTTCCCAAATGGCTAACCTCTGAAGGAGGAAGGCAGAGCCAACCCAGAGTAGGCCCGGGTAGAAGCCCCGGGCACCAGTAGCAAAAGGAAGACTAATATTGCAAGCCCTTAAGTTCTCATCTGCTAGTCATCCCTTACTGGCATTGAATTAAGCACAGTTGTGAAGTGCGTTTGTACATATATGTATGTATATATATATCTATATATATATTTGTATTTGAGCTGATAAACAAATAAGGGAGACTCGTATAGTCTATTACAATCCATTTAGCTCTCATCAGCTAGTCTTATAATAAAGGGAGCTATTTAGACCTTATGTTAATTGCAATGTGAAACCTCCGAGCCACAATACTGTTCCTGCACAATGCAGCCCCTGACCTCCTCCCACGAGAAGGACTTCAGGGCAGAGGAAGACATGGGGGGGGGGGAACACCCTCCCCCTCCCCCTGCAAGGGCTTTCTCACCTGCCGCCAGGTCTGCCACCTGGCCCTGGGGAAACTCCAAGCCCCCCCTCCATTTCCCCACTTACGCGTCCAGCCGGAAGGAATGGAGGATTCCAAGCCACTGTAGGCCCCACCGGGACCTGGGCCTGCTTTCTCCGCTGCCTGCCATGCCAAGGAAGAGACCGCACCAGCCAATGGACCTGGGTCGAGGCCCGGTCCTCGCACACGTGGCGACAGAGCCAACATGGCCGCCGGAACTTTCATTTTCGATCTGCGGCTCCGATGGCCTGCTGAAAGGCCGTGCTGAGGCAGGCAAGGACGGGGGAGGCCACGCGGCTCTCAGGCACGCTCCCCCTCCCCCAGGAATGCTCGTAGCAGTCCGAGCCGATTCTCTTGCCTCTCCTGGCTATTTAAAGGAGAAGGTAGCCTCTCCAGCAGCTGAAAGGAGATCTGGCACCCCCGCACCCGGGGACGGGCTGAGACTCTGGGCCTGCGGGGGGGAGGCAGCATGCCCCACTGGGCCCTCCCCCACCGCCCGGGGCAGTAAACTGTCCCTTGGGGCCGCAGCTGCTGAATTTAGTAATTTAGAAATCTTTTAAATGCCCAATTAAACCAAATAAGACCAAATTGAATAAAGTAATCCTACCAGTAATTCTCAACAGTTCTTGGACCAGAAAAGACTGAGAGGAAACTGGGATAGGAATGGAAGGCACCAGTATTTAAGCGTTTTCTCTCAGTCTTGGACCAATCAGGCTTTGACAACAACCCACGTGTGACCATTCCCTCCCCCTCTTCTGGAAAAAGTGAATATGCATACATAATTCTCCTTCCTCCTCTTTTATCCCAACCCTGTGAGGTGGATTGAGCTGGGAGACAGGAAGTGGCCTAAAGTCACCCAGAAAGTTGTTAGGCTTAAGGCGGGATTAGAACTCTTGCTCTCCTGGTGATTGGCCCAAAGTCGCCTCGCCAGGCTTCAAGTCAAAGGGGTACTAGAACTGACAGCCTCCTATGATTGGCCCAAAGCCAACCAGGTGGTTTTCATGTTTAAGGCGGGATTAGAATTCATACTCTCCTGGTGACTGGCCCAAAGTCACCTCTCCAGGCTTCATGCCTAAGGGGTACTATAACTGACAGCCTCCTGTGATTGGCCCAAAGTCAACCAGCTGGCTTTCATGCCTGAGGCAGGATTAGAACTCACGTTCTCCTGGTGATTGGCCCAAAGTCCTCAAGCTAGGCTTCATGCCTAAGGCAGGACTAGAATTCCCAGTCTCCTGGTCATTGTTCAAACCATTCTTTCTCTATTTCTTTGTTCTCTTTGTTGTGTGTTAGTTTGTGTTCCATTTTTTTATATTCTCTTTAAAACTTTTAACCCATCTAGTAGTGGAAGAATCTTGAAAGTGCGATGGAGTATCCAAAAGGCAGTGCCTATCTTGAGTTCCCTCCTCATCTCCTCCTCTCTTTCCAGGCTAAGTTGATGCTTGCTGTAACCCGCTTGCTACATCTCTTGTTTGAGGCTATTTCCGTGCTCCTATAGGAAATCTGCTGCTAAACCAGAAATAGGCATCTATGTACGTATATAATCAGCCCCGAGCTGGCGAATTCTCATGTTAGATAGAAACTATGCCTGCTAGCATCCTGTTAAACAAGATTTTGCCGCAGAATCACCAATGAGATAATTAAGGCCACCAGCCGTAACCTCTGCCCGGGGCCAACGCTTCCCACACAGATGGTTCTCCAGCGTCGACAGAAATGCAAACAAGGGAAAAAGTTCACCATCTCCGCGGCTAACGTATTTCCTCAGTTTGGGATGGCTGGGTCTTTGTTCTCAGAAAAAGCCTTCCTCTCCTCCAAGCCATTAAGAGATTTAACTGTGTTATTTCTTAATTCTGAATCAGGTGTTTCTTATCTCTGTAGGCTTTCCTTAATTGCAGAGGAATCTGATTCTTCAAATAATAACATAAAAGAGACAGAAGAGAAAGCATGAAGCTAATTCATGCAGACAGAGAGCTTGGCTCTCCTGAAAGGAGGATTTCTCAAGCTTTGAAATAATCATCTGACCACGGACTTTTTATGCAACATTTTTGAAGTCGAAGGCTGAATTTAACACACACACACACACCTTCCCTAAATCAGTGTTCCTCAAACCTGGCCACTTGAAGATAGGTAGTTCATAACATAGGATTGCAATCAAGACCAGAACTTCCATGGCTGAGCCAGGTGGTTATTAAGTGAATTGTGTCCTGTTTTATGATCTTTTTTTGCTGCAGTTATTAAGCAAATCCAACTTCCACCCTTGACTCTGCTTGTTGGAAGCTGGCTGGAAAGGCCTCAAACGATTATCATGTGACCCCAGGACACTGCGACCATTGTTTGGGTCAGGGGTGGGATTCAAAAATTTCAGCAATGGGTTCTCTGCCAGGTTGCTGGGTGGTGGGCGTGGCCTAGTCGGCCTCCTACACCATGGCGGGAGGGGGGGCGTTTTCACCTTCCCCAGGCTCCAGTTGCTTTCCTCAGGCCTTTGGGAGGGCGAAAACTGCCTCCCCCAGGCTCCCGAAGCCCTCTGGAGGCCAGTTCTGGCCTTCTTGACCCGTTTTCCCCCTCCCTGAGCCTCCGTTCGAGTCCTGCACTTGCCTTGCATGCAAAATGGGCTGTGTAGAGATTCCTGGGAGGGGTGGGGTGTGCTGGGAGGGGCCAGCCAGGGGTGGGATTTGGAGGTTCTCCAAACCAGCCATAATGTTAGCTACAGGTTCTCCTGAACCCGGGCGAACCTGTAGCAGCCCACCCCTGGTTTGGGTTAGAGTTAGGGTCTAACCCTACATTTAAATAGCCCCCAAATTTTGATCATATTGTGAGGATGTGTTTATAAATCACTTTTTTTCCAGCACCACTGTAAGTTTGAACAACTGTTAAATAAAGTCAAGGAATGCCAGTATGCGGACTTTTGAAGAGCTACACATCTTCCGATAGGCAGGGCTGAGAAACACTCTTCTAAATGGATCCAGCTTTAAAGTTCTATGTAATGCATCGCCCGCTGTAGTTTAAAAGCCATGGTTTGTGATTTTGCATATTATGTTAATTCAGATCATTGTAGCAAACTGGGGCTTTACATATTATAGCTTTAGTAAAGTCTGTAAATGTTCCATCTGAGATATTCATTGAGATGTTCACGCTCTTCAAACAAAGTTGAGGGCTAAGACAAAAAACATAAATAAAGCTAGAGGACAACTGTAAGATTCAATTAATAAACTGTTAAGATTATTAGTCTCATTCTTTTAAAAAAAAAATCCTTCAGTCACACAGGATGAGGGTTAGAACGTGGGTTGGGAGTAACAGAAGAGCAAATTCAATGTAACAGAGCATTGTAGTAGTCTAAGAAGGTAGTAACAAGGGTTTTAAGCCACAAAATGCAATATTGCAGGCTAATTCTGCCAACTGCCAGCAATTCGATTCTCAACAGCTCAAGGTTGACTCAGCCTTCCATCCTTCCGAGGTCGGTAAAATAAGGACCCAGATTTTGGGGGGCAAGAGGCTGACTTTGTAAACAGTTTAGAGAGAACTGTAAAGCACCGTACAGCGGTATATAAATCTAAGTGCTATTGCTAGGAGTTCCTCTTGCTGATGAGAAACAAACTTTCCTATGCAAGCTTTGTTCTCTTACGGGGCTGTAAAGCTCAGTGAAGGAGCCGAGATCGCACAGTGGTTAGGGTGCAGTACTGCAGGCCACTTCAGCTGACTGTTATCTGCAGTTCAGCGGTTCTAATCTCACCGGCTCAAGGTTGACTCAGCCTTCCATCCTTCCAAGGTGGGTGAAATGAGGACCCAGACTGTGGGGGCAATAGGCTGACTCTGTAAACCGCTTAGAGAGGGCTGAAAGCCCTATGAAGCGGTATATAAGTCTAACTGCTATTGCTATTGCTAAGTGATATATAAGTCTAAGTGCTATTGCTTCCTTGCTTCCTTCCTTCCTTCCCTCCCTTTCAATGGTTAGAATGCAGTATTGTACGCTAATTCTACTGACTGTCAGCAGTTCAATCCTGACCGGCTCAAGGCTGACTCAGCCTTCCATCCTTCCGACGTCGCTAAAATGAGGACCCAGATTGTTGGGGCAATATGCTGACTGTGTAAACCACATAGAGAGGGCTGTTAAAGCATTACGAAGCGGTATATAAGTCTAAGTCCTATTGCTATGAGTTCCTCTTGCAAAAGACACCACTGATGAGACAGAAACTCTCCTATGCAAGCTTTGTTCTCTACAGTCAGCCTTGTTCCTAGAACAGCTTTTGAAGACAGGAGGCACAAAGGAAAGGGGACAGAAATGTTTCCTGCTACTTCTGCCTAGTTCTCAAACACATCTTCTTAGTGCAGCACACTTTCACTTGAAGTAAATATCTATTTTCAATTAGCACACATTTCAAAAGCGGCATGCATCATTTAGAGCGCTAGCTTCCTTTCCTCTCATTATTAGCCGGGAGTCATTGAGGTTTAACTAACAGCATTTTAAAAGACTGCTTCAGAGTGAGCACGCAAATCCGCATCCTCTCTTCTGCCACATGATTCTGAGATCCTCTTACCTTTTAAGGTGGCGGGGGGAGAGAAATGAAATTTGGCAGGGATGGTTTCCGATTACCATCCATGATGTGATACAATCTGGCTAATAGATTATCTGAGTAGCTTCTCGTCATTTTGGGATGTACAGGAATGTGGCATGTGCAATCTGGGTCTTAGTTCCTTTATAAAACTACAATAGGTGAGTGCCGATCAAGGAAAAGACGACTGCTTAGATTCTACTGCAAACACTCACAGCATTTCCTTGCAATGGGCAAACATTAGCTTTGCTTCACCACTGATGCTGAATTCAGACAATTCAAACAAGCTACAGGGCTCTGGATTTGCACACACTACAACCAGGGGTGGGCTTCAAAAATTTCACCAATGGGTTCTCTGCTTGGTTGCTGGGTAGGCACAGCCATAGCAATAACAATAGCAGTTAGACTTATATACCGCTTCATAGGTCTTTCAGCCCTCTCTAAGCGGTTTACAGAGTCAACATATCGCCCCCACAGTCTGGGTCCTCATTTCACCCACCTCGGAAGGATGGAAGGCTGAGTCAACCCTGAGCCGGTGAGATTAGAACCGGTGAACTGCAGATAACAGTCAGCTGAAGTGGCCTGCAGTACTGCACCCTAACCACTGCGCCACCTCGGCTCCTATGGCCTAGTTGGCCTCCTGCACCATGGCAGGGAGGGGCATTTTTGCCTTCCCCAGGCTCTGGAGGCTTTCCCTGAGCCCCTGGGTGGACAAAAACTGCCTCCCCCAGACTCCGAAGGCCTTCTGGGAGGCCCATTTTTCCCCCTCCCCAAGCCTCCGCATGGGCCCTGCACTTACCTCACATCCAAAACGAGCCATGTGAAGACTCCTGGGAGTGGTGAGGTGGCAGCGATGGGGCATGGTGGGCAGGGCCAGCCGGTGGTGGGATTTGGAGGTTCTCCAAACTGGCCATAAAGTTAGCTATGGGTTCTCCTGAACCCAGGTGAACCTGTAGCACCCTACCCCTGACTACAATCTATGAAATGTTGTCTGGCAACCATGCAGGACTTATGAATAGATGCAGGCAAGAGATTTTTATTTTATTTTATTTATAGCCCACTTTTATTATTACTTTCACAAATAATTCAAGGCAGCAAACATACCCAATACACTTCCCTCCTTCTATTTTCCCCACAACAACAACAACCCTGTGAGATGAGTTGGGCTGAGAGAGAGAGAATGACTGCCCCAAGCTCACCCAGTTGGCTTTCATGGCTAAGGCAGGACCTGAACTCATGGTCTCTTGCTTTCTAGCCTGGCGCTTTAACTACTAAACCAAAGAGGCACTCGGATAAACTACATGGAATGCTCAAACATGAAGAAAAGCGATAGCATAGCAATAGCAAAACCAAGAGCATTTAGCCTTATGCACTGCTGCATAATGCTTCATAGCACTCTCAGAGCAGTTTACAATGTCAGCATATTGCCCCCAACAATCTGGGTCCTCATTTCACTGAACTTTGAAGAAAGGAAGAAGGCTGAGACCACCTTGAGCCCTGCCAGGATTGAACTCCAAGCTGCGGACAGAGTTTGCCTGCCATATGTACTTTAACCACCGTGCCACCATGGGCTCTCAGATGGGTTCCATTCAGAGATGGTATTCAGCAGGTTCTGACCAGTTCTGGAGAACCGGTAGTGGAAAGTTTGAGTAGTTTGGAGAACCGGTAAATACCACCTCTGACTGGCCCCACCCCAGAGGTGGGTTCCTACCAGTTCGCACCAGTTCGGTAGAACCGGTTCATCAAATCTACCGAACCGGTTAGAAGAGGTCCCGGAAAGCAGGCCACACCTACAGAAGAGGTTCCCAAAATTTTTGAAACCCACCACTGACACACACACACACACACACAGAGAGAGAGAGAGAGAGACTCACACAGAGAGAGAAAGAGAAAGAAAGGAAGAAATAAAGAAAGGAAAAAAGAAAAAAAGAAAAAAAAGAGAAAAAGAAAAAAGAAAAAAAGAAAAAAGAAAAAAGAAAAAAAAGTGAGAGAGATATGAAAGAAAAAAAGGAAAAAGGGACAGAGAGACAAAAGGAAGGAAGGAGAGAGAGAGAGAGAGAGAGAGAGAGAGAGAGAGAACACATGGCTGGCAAGCCACTCCCACCAGGTCACATAGCCGGCAAGCCACTCCCACAAAGGAGGCCACACCCATAGAGTAGGTTCAAAAAAAATTTGAAACCCACCACTGCCCCGCCCCCATCTATTCTCCTCTTCCCGAGTGCCAGCTGATTGGGAGGGAATGGAGATTTTACAGTCTCTTTCCCCTGCCATGCCCACTAAGCCACACCCACCAAGCAATGCCATGCCCACCAAGCCACACCCACAGAACCAGTAGTAAAAAAATTTGAATCCCACCACTGGTTTCATTTAAATTACAACAGACCTATGCCACTGGTGTTGAACTTTAGAAAAGTAGTGGAGTAGCTTTTAAGCTTTGTCCTACAGAAAGTTAACAGCAGTTGATCTCTCTCTGGAGAATTGGTGTTAAATCCTTCTGATTGTTCAAACTGAGAATAAGCCAATATAAAATATGAGAGTTCTCAAAGCTACATAAAGTTCACAAGAGAAATGTACATACCAGAGAAACTGGGCAGACATAATATATAGGACTTTCTATACTAACTTTCAGAGCCTCCAAGCCAAGTTAAGAAAGTTGAGAAGATTGAAAGGGGAGAACAGAGGAAACACTTAGTAAAATTGGAATACTAGGACACAGTCGTCTTTATAACAGGAGTAGGTACCCCGATACCCTCCAGAAACTTTGCACTTCACTTCAGATCTACTCCAGCCAGCATGGCAAATGCCAGAGGACTGGGAGAAATCTATTCAGCTCATTTAAAGGGTATCAATTTCCCTGCCATTATTCTATAGGGCGGCCAAAGAAGACGACATTATGAATGCACATTTTCACATCAAAGAAACTATAAGCACCAATTAATAATCACTTCACTCTTCACATAAAAAACTGCACTATGCCAAACAACAGCTTTTTTTGCTTTAATTTGCGCATACCTAGTGGCTGGTATTTCAGTGAATAATTTTAGCAAAAATCCTTCCTTGGAAAACAGTTGAAAATCAGGCTCCTGATATATTAATACCTCCTTCCCAATTTACGGCAGTGCAATAGTTCAGTGGTTAAGACACTGGGCTTGTCAGCTGCAAAGGGACCCGAGCACCACCTAAAGGGTGAGTTCCTGTAACTTGCCCCAGCTCCTGCCAACCTAGCAATTTGAAAACATGCAAATGCAAGTAGATAAATGGGTACCCCTTTGGTGGGAAACATTCTGTGACATCATTCTTGGCTACTCAACCATGGAAATGTCTTTAGAAAGTGCTGGGTCAATGGCCTTGAAACGGGGATGAGCATCTCCACCTATAGTCAGCAATGACTAGCAGAGTAAAATCCATAGGATTTTACTTTACTTTATCTTTTTCTTAATTTAGAATGAATTGGTCATCAAGCTTCAGAAGAAGACACCAAAGATTTGGAAAAGATATTCAGAAAAAAAAGAAGAGGAAAAAATTAAAGCAAAAAAATAATGATTAAGGAGCAAGAGCAGGGGTAGACAAACTCAAGGCCTGAGGCCTGGATCCAGCTTGCAGGGTGCTTAGATCCACCCTTAGATACACCCTGGAAACAGCAAATAACTGGCCCACAGTGCCTCTGCCAGTGAAAATGTAGCTCCATTTTGGCTGGTGGAGGGCTGCAGGAGGCCATTGCAGCCAAAAACAGAGCTTATGAGGACTGTGTCCAGCCCTCCCGAGCTTCGTTTTCGCTGGCAGACAGTTGCAGGAGGCCATCCCAGCTCAAAACGGAGCTTTGGAGCCCGTTTTCGCTGGCAGAATGCTCGGGCCACCACAGCCCTCCCCCCGACACAAGTGATGTAGAGCTGGCCACACCCAGCCCAGCCACGCCCACTCCACCCCCTGAAGTCAAACACAACCTTGATGCGGCCCTCAATGAAATCGAGTTTGACACCCCCGAGCTAGAGCAATTCCCTTACTGAGAAAGATTCTACTAGATCTAAATCAACACAACACAAAACCATCTATTGTACTAAAAGGACCGGACCAGGAGAATCCTTGGGACTATTTTCCTTGATCCTCAACATCTGCATTTTGCCAAATCTATAGGATCCAGCCATCTGCAAAGATCTTGCCCCAACCAGAGCCTTTCTGAATCCGCCTGTAGCTCTCTGCTGATGAAGTACTGTTATAAACATAACGGGACTATTATACTTTGCTCATTATGTTTCATTTTTATTGCAGAGCCTCATTAAGTTAGCAGCTCCAATGCTTAACTGCCTCTCTTGGCCTTTTGGGGGCGGGGAGGAATGGCCCATATTTTTGTCATTAATCACCACTTTATTAAACATACAGGAGGGGAGGGGGGAAAAGAGAGAGAATTACTATTCTGTGCACTCCTACCTATCAATCAGTTTGTATTGCCTCAAAGGGTTTCTGTTGGTTTCTTTGCACAGAGGCAAAATGAATTTTGTCAGCACCTTTTTAATCACTGGGAATTTCTAATGTAATTATGAACAGATTAAGGCTCTTTCCAAGAGGAAAGACCCCCAAGTCATGTTCCCCTTTGCTGTTATCCAGCAGAAAGGGATCTGTCACGACCCAAACGAAACAAAATAGATGGTGAAGCAGAAAACAGTCCGAAGTTGAGCGTGGTAATACTTATCCACCCGCCTTTCAACTCCGGAGGAATGTCAACATGGCTTATACAAAATTGGATGTGCATTGATATGCTAAATCGGCTCGTGGGGGGGAAAGGTTCGGGTGGTGGTGGTGGTGGATTACAAAGGAAAGAAATGAAAAGACAGTAAAACACAACAGGGAGGCCAAGTAAATATATTTAAGGGCTGGCACTTACACGCTACCAAGTCTGAAATGCTTTCGCCACGGGCCAAAACAGTCCGTAGTGTGAGCCCCCGACAAACTTTCTTAAAGGCAATGTAACAAACTGACAAAAGCTGCATCCGTGAACTCTTTGCCAAGTCTGATTCAGAAGCAGTGTATCTGAAGCCTAAGGACACTAAAATCCTGTATCCAAAGATACTTTAATTGAGACAATAAGGATACAGCATCAGTGCAGCTGATGAAAACATGGGCATCGTATAATCACAGTAGCCAACTCCCATCAGTTATCTCGTAGTCTTAAAAAAACAGACACACAGACACACACACACAGACCAAAGTATCAGGCTTGGGTTGCCAAGAGAAATTAAGCTGCTTGTTCACTAAACTTTACAAGGTTTTGATGTTCGGTTCCCTACATAAGCCGATGTTACCATCCCTTTTTTTAATTTATGTATTTATCAGATTTATGTTCATCACAGTCAGACTCTTTACTGGGTTTACAATAGATCTAGAGTACACAATAAATGCCCACTGCAGAGGGAGTCAAACAAACCAACGGACAATAAATTCAATACAATTTTTTTAAAAAATCCAAGATAAACAACTGAATAACCGGTCAATATTCACATAACATTTACAAAGCTCATAAAATTGGTGATGATGCTTGTATTGACCCTGTATCTTGTTTGAAACACTCCAGTTGCAGAGAGAAAGATCAGTGATCAAAGACACATATTGAATATGTGGGGAATATGGACAGATCAGAATCTATATTATGCCAGCTTGTAGGGGTAACTGATTAACCACCATCAAGTCTGCGCCAACTCGTAGTACAATCTTCCAATTCTACTCCCATTTTCACATACCTAAAACTAAACACCTTGTTACAGGTCTTCTTTCCTTCCTTCCTTTACCCTTCCCCAGCATTATAGACTTTTTTTTTCAAAGACCCAGGTTTTTACATAATGTGTCTGGTCATTTGTGCTTTGAGTAACAACTCTGGGTTGAATAAAATGTACTGAATAGTGCTTTATGAGAATAAACAAGGGTTCTGCCATAGGCCTCAATTAGGTTGATTGCAACCTAATAAAAAGCAAAAAAACAAAAAACAAAACCTGTAGCTAGGTTTCAGAGGAACATCAAGAAATAACATTCACTTAATGACTGTGATGATTTGCTTAAGACCACCACAGCAAAATTGGATGCAATTGCCCACTAGGGCAGGAAGGCAAGGAATATTGTGGGTCCCATTCCCTAGGAAGATACATCTGGTGGGACCAGGAAAAGGACCTTCTTCATGGTGGCTCATCTCTCTAGAACATCCCCCAGAAATTATAATGAACTACACTCTTAACATTCTTTCGGAAGGTGCTGAAGACGTGGTTCTGCCAGTGGGCCTGGAGAACCCAGAGTGGGATGGAAACCATAATTGGCTTGTATAAAAATGTGTTGTCACCAGGGTGGGGGTTATTATTTTATTATTTTATTATTTCTATTTGATATGATGCTTTTATATTGTGTAAGCTGCCTTGATGGGACGCGGTGGCTCAGTGGCTAAGATGTTGAGCTTGTCGATCAGAAAGTTCGGCAGTTCAGCGGTTCGAAACCCCTACCGCTGCGTAACGGAGTGAGCTCCCGTACTTGTCCCAGCTTCTGCCAACCTAGCAGTTCAAAAGCACGTAAAAATGCAAGTAGAAAAATAGGAACCACCTTTGGTGGGAAGGAACAGCGTTCCGTGCGCTTTTGGCATTTAGTCATGCTGGCCACATGACCATGGAGACGTCTTCGGACAGCGCTGGCTCTTCGGCTTTGAAACGGAGATGAGCACTGCCCCCTAGAGTCGGGAATGACTAGCACGTATATGTGAGCGGAACTTTTACCTTTATCTTTTAGTGTCTTAAATGTTTGCACAATTATTGGACTAACGTGTGTGCTTCTCATCCTGTTTCTTTTTTAAGGAAGCAAACTTTTTCTCCCTTTTACTGTATGGTTTAGAAATCTTGCCTCAGCTACCTTCCTGCTTTCTGCACTGGGGGGTGGGGGTGGGGGTCTTTAGTCAATTTCATAGACAAATTTATCAGCGAGCTTAATCTTAATCCCTCTAGTCCATTTCTACCCAGTTCTAAAGAATCTGCAAAAACTGTTGGGCTTGACTTTGCTCGCTTGAATAAACAGCCCATGCCATAGGCTTGTCTTTTCTGATCTCCAGTCTCTGGGTTTAGGCAAGCTGTTATCTCCTGCATGCACGAAAAGTTATAGAGTTCCTAGGTTGCAAACTATGATCATCATTGCAGCTATTGGGAAAAGCTCCCGATTGCAAAACGATGCGTTTGTGCCATCATTTACGATCCTGCTTTCTTTCAGGAATTTATAGGTCTTCAGACAGCGCTGGCTCTTTAGCTTCGAAACAGAGATGAGCACTGCTCCCTAGAGTCGGGAACGACTAGCACATATGTGTGATGGGAACCTTTACCTTTTAAGCTGCCTTGAGTCACCATGGGTGAGTAGGCAGCAATATATTTTTTTTCTTAAATTAATTAATTAAATTAATAGCCGCATCTCTTTTCAATGGATATTCTGGTCCCAGGAAATTGTGGCCATAAGTTGAAGACTTACTTGTACACCAACCAATATAACCTGCTCCCATCAGCCACTGTCAGTTCCAAATATTTAAGAAGTTACCAGGTGGCTTGTTCCAAAATATGGATTGTTACTTGTTTTTTTTTTTTTAAGAAGTGATCAGAAGAGGAAAAAAAAAACAAGTGGTGAGATGCCAAAAGGCTTCAACTGCTTATTGCCAGGTTACCTACTCCATTGTGAAGTTAAAGACATCATGTCCTACAACACATATTTTCTTCTCATATACTCTATATTACTTCTATTCTTCTTACATTTTTTTCATTTCATTCAGGTGGCCCTTTCTGCTCTCTTATGATACCATTGTGTTAAAGAAAAGCAGTAAGAGACCAAAACTGTAAAAGAGAAGTACTTTACTTAGAAACATGCCTATAAAGCAACAGATACAGCAATTCTATGTTAGATTTCATGAAGAAAAGATGAATGGGATGTTAGGAAAAGATGATATTTCATCAGGTTTTTTTTTTAAAAAAAAACCAGAATAGAGACATCAGTATGACCCCAGTTTTTTTAAAAAAAATCATTTAAAGGGCTCCGAAGATTAGAAAACAAACTTCTGTGTTACCTGGTTTTGTTTTAAATTTTCTCTCATTTAAACCAACACTGTAATCTGGAATGTGACCCAAGAAAGCCATCACCTTCAAAAATTCTTCCGAATGCAGAAAAGAGAAACCTGCTCACACGCAACAACCAAAAATGTCATAAGCTTGTTGGAAGAAATATCCATCTGGTTCAGTTCCAAGCTGGGAGAAAGGCACTGGAGACAAAATGGAGGCTGGAGGCTGATTGGAAAGAGGATTTAATGATGAAGCAGAACCACATGTTTGTGATTCTGGGCAGCTGGCCACATGGAGTTGAGAGTGGGAGTTTTTTCATACCTTCTCTTGGGCTTTGCACTTGAGCTTCCTGTTCCTGTGCAAGAACATGTATTCTATTGGTTGTTGTAGGAGTCATAGCTGGCTCTATAGGTTGTCTGAGCTCCCAGGTTTGGTTGAGGTTTGGACTGCTGAGATGATGCAAAGCTTTCTGTTCTGAAAGGATGTTGGGCAAATCATATTATGGCTTAATGGCTTTGTCCTGGTTTGGATGTTGAACCAGGGCTAATCCTGTCACTCTGCCATTGTTCAGATTTTGCTGCAGGGAGTAATGAATTGCCAAATCTGTATTTCTAAAGGTTGGCCCAGCTCAGTATCTGCTTGGGGGGGGGGGCAGATAGTTAGGGCTCTGAGTTTCTGTCTCGCTTAAGATTTTTTATTTCTCTTTTAGGGGGAATAGTTTATCCTGCCTTTTTAAATATTTCTGAAAATATTTCATTCTTCTAGAAGGGAAAAAAGAAAGGAATGCAAACCCCACAGGCTTTCATCCAACTTAACCATGCTACATTAATGGACCATCTGAATAGCATTTCAGCTATCATAGGATCCAACAGCAAAGCTACTTCTGATCTCATGCAAAGTTTCAGGATTTCAGTACATCATTTTTTTAAAAAAAAAGTTCTTACTCATATACAGTATTATGCTTTGGGTTGCAAATATGATAAAAAGAGTGGGGCTGACTCACAGTTTCAACCACAGGTGTCATGAAAAATCTAAGAACAGCCTGCTAAAACTCTATTGCTCACATGAGATGGCAAGCAGAGATTGTGCAGTGATTGAACACCGAAATGCACAACGGATTCGTATAGAATGTTTGTTTTCCCACACAGCTCATATTTTTGAGGTGCAGAGTTCTTTCAGTAGTTGCAAGAAGGTACCACACCCACTTGCACTCTTCAGGTAGCCCTGGGGGCAAAGGAAAACCTCCAGGTGGCCTCAATGGCTCTCAGAAAGAGTGCTAATGACCAGGAATATAAATCCTTCTGTTGTGTACTACAGTTTCCTCTCTGGTCCGTTTGGCTGGGGGGGGGGCGTGTCCTTGTTACTGATTGGTTACCTGTTTGACAGCTGGGTATATAAAGAGCTCAGCTGTTGCCAGTTAGCTAATACGCGCGAAATGTGAAGTGCCACGTTTGGCAACCTGTTAGAAAGAAACTGTTAGCTGACTTGAAGTCCTGGCTCACCTCCATTGTCTGACTGTGTTCTCCTAGCTAGAACACCTTCCATTCTCTAACATTCAATCAGAATTGGAGAGGCTTCTCGGATGAGAAGTGAAATGTCTTCAAGGAAAAACGAAAATCCAGTTGCCTTTTGAAAAAAAGCACCTTTGGGACAACCATGACCTGGATGACTGAGAAGCTACATAGACAAGGACGGCATAGGACTTGGTTACTTGAGAGTATGCCATTCTCCCATACCATCTGCCCAGCCAATTTCTTCTGGCAGAGTAATCCAGGTTCCTTCAGTTAAGCAATGTCATCTATTGGGATCCCAGAATCAGGTCTTCCCTGTCACATGCCTTATCTCTGGAATAAATTCCCCCTAGATCAAAATGGACCCCTATCCTGCTGGTCTAAAAGGGTCTAAAAACCTGGCTCTTCATGCAGGCCTTTAGTGAGGATGACTGAAACCTCACCTTAACTTTAGTTTTTTGTTGTTGTTATTGTTTCCAACCAATTTGTTATTCTGGCATCCCTACTCTTCCTTTGTTTCTTGTTGCTTTTATTGTCTTGTTTTCCATATTTTAAATCATTTGTAAATCTCCCAGAGCCACTGGGAGCCAGGCAGCATATAGATTTAAATAATAACCACAGCGGCAGCTGCCAAACTCGGATTAAGCAGAGGTCATCAATAAGACAAGATGAGAAAAATGATAAAGGCCCATAAATAATGGAGCATTGTAGGATAATAAAAGAAAAAGGTGATGTTACCTGTGTTTGTTATACTACAAGAGGCATGAAAGCACACTTTTACTGGTGAAAGAGTAGTGTTATACATATTGTATAGTATCTCTGTTTTCCTGGGATGTTTTCAGGAATAATGTTCCAAGAACAGGTCTTGTTAACTCATAGCACTAATGGAGGCAGACCAAAATATAATACTTTTGGTGAACAAGAAAATAGCAGAGGCATTCTGTGTCTTCTCCAGAATCCGTTAGGGGAATATTAAGCCTGTGCCTGAAATCCCCCCCCCCTGATTTAATTTTACTACAAGAAATGCCAATAATTCCACAAAAAGAACTGATCCACAAAATTTGTCTTTGCTCGGTTTCTCATCTTTTTCTTCCCAATCTAATGACCCTTTCACTCACTTTGAGAATATGGACAAGTTAAAAAAATGATAAGCACTTGAGGAACAACTGTCCACCATAAACCACCTTAAGCGATAAACATTAGTTAGTGTCTGATCAGGATTTATACATTGCATTTAGCCATTATTTGCTTAATACCAGTCTGCAGAATAAGTCACCATTGGTTATATTCGCACAATATGCTAAACCACCATCGGGGCTCATAAATCACAATAGCTAGGTTTACAGCATGCTAAGGCAGCACTAAATAAATCACATTATTTAGTGCACTGTGTGGACCCAGCTTTATTTATCCATTTCATCTCAGTAGGGAACATTAGAGAGACATTCAGGCTCAGTCAAACCCCAAGAACTTTGCACCTCTTAAGTTCAGTGGCTTCCAAATAAACATTGGTATGTCCCAGAACAATGATCCCATGCACCTCTCATTACGCTTACTAAGGCATTGCGGAGAGTGGTGAGGATGGCAGAAAAGATTATTGGAAGTTCATTTTCTTCTATCCAGGACAGGGCATATAAGCGATGCTTGAGTAAGGCCTACAGACAGTATTGTCTGGGATGCTACACATCAGAGGTGGGTCCCTACCAGTTCGCACCTATTCGGTAGAACCATTTCGTCAAATCTACCGAACCGGTTAGAAGAGGTTCCACCAGTGGACCCGGAAAGCAGGCCACACCTACAGAAGAGGTTCCAAAAATTTTTGAAGCCCACCATTGGTCCTTGGATATGATTATTCTACACTATCATGCTCCTATTTATAAAACTCAGTGCCTCTGTGAAAGGTAAGGATGACTACTGCGTTTGTGGTGCAATCAGAACATTGCGTGTGTTGAAGTTGTTTTAACGCAAACCAAAGATGCCTTTTAAAAAACAAGTTTACATCATATTCTTATGCATGCCAGTGCTGTGTGTGAGGTAATTTAAGGTGGTTCTGACAAGTGTCGTCAGCCTCTTCATATCCGGTCACATGGATGGCAAGCCACTCCCACCCAGTCACATGGGCGGCAAGCCACTCCCACAAAGGAGGCCACACCCACAGAGTAGGTTCGAACAATTTTTGAAACCCACCACTGCTACACATCCTCTCCATGACCAGTTTTCCTCACTATCTTCTGGGAGAAGGCTGTGTGGTACCTGAAGCTGAACATCCAGATTCAATTACAGCTTTATTCCCTATAGTACCAACCTCGTGAAACCTCAGGTTTCCCCTTTCCGCTATGTATTCAAAATGGACAATGATAAGACATACAGATATATAGATAGATATAGCACTTAGACTTATATATTACTTCACTGTGCTTTTACAGCCCTCTCTAAACCCTTTTACAGAATCAGCATCTTACCCCCAACAATCTGGGTCCACATTTTACCAATCTCAGAAGGATGGAAGGCTGAGTAACCTCGAGCTGCTCAGAATTGAACTCGTGGAGTGAGCAGTGAGTTAGCCACACAGTATTCTCATTCTCTCTCTCTCTCTCTCTCTCTCTCTCTCTCCCTCCCTCCCTCCCTCCCTCCCTCCCTCCACGCGTGCATGCACACACACATGGACACACAAATCTACATTTATCTATCTATCTATTTATCTATCGTGAGAGAGAGAGAGAGAGATGTATGCACGTGGATATAAATATATTTTGTTTTGAGAGCAGGCAACAGAATTTGCTTTACAATTTTTAAACTGTGGCAGTGTGTTCACAGTAAAAAAAAAAGTGACAATAAGGGTGATCTTATCTTATTATCTTATCTTGCTGTTGCTTGGTAGAGCCTCGGTAGCCCAACTACGAGCATCCTACCTATAGAATCATCATATCTTTGGATCTCTCTGGTCGAAACAGCAGCAAACGAAAACTCTGCTGCTTCCAGACACAGCTGCTCGCTCCTTCTGATAGAAGAGCTGCTGCTGCCACCAACAGACCAATTTTAGGAGAGCCAGTGCACCACCTGGCCCCTTTTGAGTCTTGAATTTACATTCTGTGTGCGTGGGGGGGGGAGGGAAGAATAGCTGTCTTCCTCCTTTCCAAATATTGAGGTTATAAGGGCATCCCACTTTAACGCACAGGGTGTTTTCCCAGTGCTTCCCCAGAGGCACAAGCAGAAGAGAAGCACAACAGTTAGGCAGTGGTGGGGAAAAAAACTGTTCAATTGTCTGTAAATCGCTTAATAGTGGGCAGTGACCAATCAGACCCAAATTATCAGGCGCGCAGCAGTAAAGGACATGCTGGAGGAAACAAGCTTAATGCAAAGAGGAGCCAGGAGCAATTTATTAGGAAGCCCCAAATAGTTCTTCTACTTCAGTCTAATCACCGCAGCGATTCTGACCCAGCCCAGAAGTCACCAAAGCTGCAATCACCTGGAAGCGAAGGAGTCGTCTGTCTACAAGCCATAAATATGACCGCACGTTGATACGTTTTCTTCACTTGGTGTCCCTCCTGGTCATATTGCTCTCCACTCTTGAAGGAAAAGCTAAGTCCTGGCAAGCTTCAGGACTTCTGGTCAGCTGACGGGATGCATGGGGGACATACAGCTATGGAAGTCAGATTGATCCTTAGGCAGCAGCTTGAAAAGCAGATGCATTATCTATTACGTAAGTGGCATTATGGTTAATGATCTGATTTCACTGGCATCTAGATTAAAGCCATCTTTCAATGTCTAATTAATCCGAGCAGTTATGAGCAGACCAAGTGAGCTGGTGCAAAAGAGTACACTGTAGGCTCAATTCAAGTCCAATACTCAATTGGGGGCTTTGATTTGGAACCATATCCGATGGGTACCTGAAGCAACCTAGGTGTGTATAGTTCACAGGAAACTGAACAGACCCTACATTCCAATGGTGGGTTTCAAAAATTTTTGAAACCTACTCTGTGGGTGTGGCCTCCTTTATGGGAGTGGCTTGCCGGCCATGTGACCTGGTGGGAGTGGCTTGCCGGCCATGTGTTCTCTCTCTCTCTCTCTCTCTCTCTCTCTCTCTCTCTCTCTCTCTCTCTCTCTCTCTCTCTCTCCTTTCTTTTGTCTCTTTGTCCCTTTTTCATTTTTTTCTTTCATCTCTCTCTTTTTTTTTCTTTTTTCTTTTTTTCTTTCTTCCTTTCTTTTTCATTCTCTTTCTTTCTCTCTCTCTCTCTCTCTCGCTCTCTCTCTCTCTCTCTCTCTCTCTCTCTGTCAGTGGTGGGTTTCAAAAAAATTTGGAACCTCTTCTGTAGGTGTGGCCTGCTTTCTGGTGGAACCTCTTCTAACCAGTTCGGTAGATTTGACAAACCGGTTCTACCGAACTGGTGCAAACTGGTAGGAACCCACCTCTGCTACATTCTCTGAAAACTTTTCAACTACGTTGAGATGAAATATAGTTTTTCCCCAAGGATTTTCACAGTACCCAGTTAGCAAATCATCCAGGGCACCCTTTCTTTTTGAACTATTACCATCTGGCAGACAGTACAGGATAATAAAAACAAGGACAAATAAGCTGAAAAGCAGCTTCTATCCCAGGGCAGTCACTATACTGAATTCTACGGTATAGTGCAATATTAATGCAATATCAGAGGTTTTCAATTCAATTGTATGGAATGTGAAGGATGTTTGCTTGTGCTTTTATTTTTATAGGTATAATGTACACTGAAGATGGCATTTAATTTTGTTGTAATTTTGTTGTGCAATGACAATAAAGTAAAATGAACTAAACTAAATGCCAAAATGGAAATTGTTGTTCCCTCTCAAGTCTTCCTCTGCAAGGTGCACTCTTGCCTGTTTTACATGACCTGTCTGAAGTTCTTTATTTATAACCACCAAAGTGAAACTGAGGAATGGTGTCTAAACTGATGCTCTTCAATAGGTTCCTTTTAAGAAAAGCCCGTATTATTTCAATTTTAATGAAGTGAACATTTGCGTCACGGACAATGAAGGAAGAGGAGCGCGAAGAAGCAACACTTACTTTCAAAACTAAGCCACTTTCATACTCTAAGGAGAACAGTATCTGCTGGTATTCTGTTGGGAATTGTTTAAAAAAAGTCAACCACTGCAGAAAGCTGCAACTATTCTTTACAAACAGACCCTATAACCCAGTGGTGGGTTTCAAAAATTTTTTAGAACCTCTTCTGTAGGTGTGGCCTGCTTTGTGGGAGTGGCTTGCCGGCCATGTAACTGGTTGGGTGTGGCCAACTTGTAAAATGTGGTGAAACTCACTTAACAACGCTCTTGCTTAGCAACAAAAATGTTGGCTCAGGAACTCTGGCGTTGAAGTGTGCAAGTCTTAAAGCTGTCCAGTTACAAGACCCGTGCACCCCTAACCCTTTAGAAAAAAAACCCAGGGGTGTTCAAACTTGACAGCTTTAAGACTTGTGGACTTCAACTCCCAGAATTCCTCCTCTCGCTCTTCATCTTGATGATGTGTGGACGGGCGGGGGGAGGGAGCTGGAACCGGTTCTAAATGGCACGGTAGATTTGTGGAACCTCTTCTATAGGAACCCACCCCTGCTATAACCCCTCATTTTATTTTTGGCAAGTCAGAATTACAGGCTCTTTCACACTTTGGGGAGCCAGCGTGCTGATTCTGCTTTAAAATGCTAGCATTTTGGCCAACCGTTCTTTAGGATAGTTGCACTGATATAGTTATCACAACCTTCCCTACCTCTTTTACAGAATGTCTATAATAAGAGTGCCAAGAAATTGGGCATTAACCACTGCAAAAGTAGGGACAATCGTTTTCATGGACTAGTGGAGGCTGCGGTAGACATTCTCTGGGCATCCTTCTGTCCTACGCAGACTGAGCTGTAAATACAGACATAAGCCAGATGCTAAAATTACTGTAGGAAAGGATATCAAATATACCTCCAGCTTAGCCTGATGAGATTCCAATGCAAATCTGCATCTTTTGAAACTTACCACCTGTGCGCTCATGTAAGAACATTAAGGCCTGTTGGCTTCCCTCCAAAAACAATCATGAATGACTTAGTAATCATCTCCATCATCCCATTCACAAGGGATCCTGGTCTTGTTTTTATACTCACATTTGAATATCCCACATTCAACGCTGCCCGGCTCATCTATCAGGCCGTCCCTTAAAATAAATGTTCAGCATAAACCAAGAAGGGTTCATTCTTTTATGTCAGCAACATGCAATTTTCTTTACCCCCCTTTTATTTTATTTCATTTTTATTTGTCCGATTTAGATAATGTCCATCTTGCTGTTTAACTGACTCTGAGCAGTTTATAAATAAAAGCTATAAAGGCATGAGATTAAAAACAGAGTTAAAGCTGAATTAAAAATAAGTTAAAAGTCAGAAGAGAGTGCCCTGAAGCTCTCAAGTTTACCTACATCCGTTCCAATTTCCAGGAGTGTAAAAATGGTGCAGTTCTGGGTTTCTATGCACATACACAGGTCTAAACAGGGCTTTCAGAATAACAGAGCTGGAAGGGACCTTGGAGGTCTTCTAGTCCATCCCCCAGCTCAAGCAGGAAACCCTATACCATTTCAGACAAATGGTTGTCCAATCTCTTCTTAAAAACCTCCAGGTTTCCTCAAGGTTTAAACCACCAAACCAGTGGTGGGTTTCAAAAACTTTCCGAACCTACTCTGTGGGTGTGGCCTCCCTTGTGGGAGTGGCTTGCCAGCCATGTGACCTGGTGGGAGTGGCTTGCCAGCCATGTGTTCTCTCTCTCTCTCTCTCTCTCTCTCTCTCTCTCTCTCTCTCTTGCTCTCCTTCCTTTTGTCTCTGTCCCTTTTTCCTTTTTTTCTTTCATCTCTCTCACTTTTTCTTTCTTTCTTTCTTTCTTTTTTCCTTTCTTTCTTCCTTTCTTTCTCTTTCTTTCTCTTTCTCTCTCTGTGTGAGTCTGTGTCTGTCTCTCTCTCTGTGTGTGTGTGTGTGTGTGTGTGTGTGTGTGTGTGTGTCAGTGGTGGGTTTCAAAAAATTTCGGAACCTCTTCTGTAGGTGTGGCCTGCTTTCCAGGTCCACTGGTGGAACCTTTTCTAACCTGTTCGGTAGATTTGACGAACCAGTTCTACATTTCTTGTTAAACTGAAGTTCCAAAAGTTGGGAAATTATCCCTTTTCCATTGATATCCAGCAGGCTCATTCTTATTGTAACAGAATGCTTGCTTTGAAGGATCTTTTCCCATGTAGCATCTTTAGGTAAGGCTGTGTTACATATGTGTCATAGCTTTCCTGGGGTCATACATTTATGTATGACATTTATGTATATGTTTATGTATGATGTGTTGCATATGTGTCATAGCTATATGTGTCATAGTTTTCCTGGGAAAGAAAGCTATGAAAAATCTAGATAGCATATCATAAAAAGCAGAGACATCACCCTGCCAACAAAACTGCATATAGTCAGGGTTATGGTTTTCCCAGTTGCAATGTATGGCTGTGAAAGTTGCACCATAAGAAAGGCTGAGTGCCAAAGAATGGAGGCCTTTGAACTCTGGTGCTGGAGAAGACTCCTTGGACTGCAAGGCGATCCAACTGGTCAGTCCTAGAGGAGATCAACTCTGAGTGCTCTTTAGAAGGCCAGATCCCAAAAATGAAACTCAAATACTTTGGCCACCTAATGAGAAGGAAGACTCACTGGAGAAGAGCCTAATGCTGGGAACGATGGAGGGCTAAGAAGGGGACAGCAGAGAATGAGGTGGCTGGATGGAGTCACCAAAGCAGTCGGCGTGAGCTTAAATGGACTCTGGGGGGTGGGGGGTGGTAGAGGACAGGAAGGCCTGGAGGAACGTTGTCCATGGAGTCGTGATGGGTCAGGCATGACTTCACAACTAACAACAACTCCCAACATTTGCAGCTAGCTCAGCCAATGACTCTTTGTTATGAAAGAGGATTTGACTTGTCTTCCAGAGAAACCAGGAATGCATCATGCCAAAATTAGGGTCTCTTGTTCCTCCCCTTGCCACCCACAGAAAAGTTGGCCTGAGCGCAGATCTTCGTTGCAAGACTAACATTCCTAAATTGTTGCTGCACACATAAACAGCCCTGACACTTATTTGTTCTTCATAACACTGTTGACAGTCGGCTTAAATGTTGAGTTTTACAAGACATGGGTTTCCAAGATGAGTTCGCTAAATTGTTGCAATATAAAGGAAACACTTAGCCATCACTGGCATTTACTGTCTCTTGATATATAACCCATGTTCCAGTTCCTACTGTGAATGCATTTAGGTAACACAACCAAGTTATTTTGCTTTTTCAGTGGGCAATGATGAGATGCGCTTTGGTCCAGTGGATTCCATAAACAAGATAGTCTTTCCCTTTCCTTAAAATGGAAATAAGGGCATAAGCTGTGGATTCCCACTTGAAGTCTTATGCTGGCACTTACAGCACTTCCTCTGGGCCAGGGGTGTCAAACTCAAGGCCCATGGGCTGGATGCTTAGATCTAGCCTGCAGGGCCATCCTGGAAACAGCAGAAGACTGCCCTTCAGTGCTTCTGCCACTCTCTTCTGGCTGGCAGAGGGCTAGCAAAACAAAAGAACTGTTTCCCCTTTTGCATTTGAACATGCAGGAAGGGACAGGAAAGGAGAAGAGGGAAGAGGGGAGACAAAGAAAAAGAAGGGAAGATGGGAAGAGAGCAAGGAAGGAAAAAGGAGGAAAGAGGGGAAGGAAGAAGAAAGGAGAATGAAGAGGAAAGGAAAAAGAAGAAAAGGAAGGAAGATTGTAATGAGAGTGAGGGAGGGTCTCTGAAACGCACTTGGCCACCACAGTTGCCCCTGTCACAAGGGATGTTGAGTTGGCCATGCCCATCCAAGCCACACCAATCCCCGGGCCCCTGAGGTCAAACACAACCCTGATGCAGCCCTGAATGAAATCAAGTTTGACACCCCTGCTTTAGGCAAACTACCTATAAGGAAAAGCTGGGTTCTGAAGCAGGTCTTTTAAAAAATGATCAAAATCATTTAGAAACGGGTGTATTTGCATTTCCCAGCGTGACTGCTCCTTGCAATGAGTCTTAAGAACAGCAATACTTGCCCGATCAAATGACTTCCTCTTGTGATGCCGTGCAACTGTGTGTATCACTTAAAATCAGATCCCCTTAAGTGCCCTCCTCAAAGCATGAACTCTTCCCCAATTTTGCTTCGAACAAATTGCACTATTTGCCAGGCATTGTCTCTTTTGTTACTATTGCAAAATGCTGCCAGGTGTTGAAAATACGAAGCAGCATGCAAATATTTTTTAACAATTAAAGGTGATGTGCAACAATGTTCTGTGCTGGTGTTTATCTGTCGTTTGGAACAGAAGGCAGAGGAGCTGAGTAAGCAGCCCCACAAAGCCAAATATACTCAGCTTTTGAAGGAGATTCATATCCCACCATTCCTTCAAGAGTGGGGGTACCATTCTCGCCGCACAACTTCTTCCAAATTCTCCCCACAGCAGCCCTGTGGAGCTACCTGCACTGAAAGAGAGCAACTGGCCCGAAAACACCAATGAACATAGATGACTGTAGTTGACTAGAATAGGAACTTCCCAAACCTAAATTTTGGACATGTGATGCGACACCCAGAAAATACGGCATCCTTCACTTAATCCTCCAAGGAAAGGCTGAAGGCAAATGAAGTCCAGGGAGAAGAAGAACATCATGGCTTCAAAATCATGGTTTGGACAAAACTCAGCTGCACTTTTTTTGTGCGGCTGTTGATAAAAATAGGATCACCAACATAATTGCCAACATCTGATGATGGATATGGAAGGAGGAGGAGGAGGAGGAGGAGGAGGAGGAGGAGGAGGAGGAGGAGGAGGAGGAGGAGGAGGAACATTGAACATTTCAACCAAAACACCCTACCGCTTTGGCTGAATTCATCTGCTGTGCCTCAGTTCAATCATGTTGTGTAGGTACAGCTCAGAGGTGGCATTCAGCCAGTTCTGACAGGTTCTGGAGAACCAGTAGCAGAAATTTTGAGAGTGGGGAGGGAATGGGGATTTTGCAGTATCCCCTCCCATGCCCACAAAGCCACGCCCACAGAACCGGAAGTAAAAAAAAAATTGAATTCCTCCATTGGTACATCTGAATCAGAACTTCCTTATCGCCTTACAATAAGGAATTTCTGGTCCACCTTTACGTACCCAAGATGGCAGGGTCCTCCTGGTCATGAGGTTCAGCAAACTAAATTGGCGAACACCCTCCTTGCATAATTGAGGTCTTCACCCCTGCAGTATGACATCCTTTCCTGTTGCAAAATAAACCAACTTGGGAAGAATCAAATGACATTTATCTACCCGACACCAATAATTGATTTTAAAAAAAAAAACATCTTCTGAAAACAGAAGGTCATGAACCATATTCCAAGGCTAGAAGCATGAATGGCAGCTGAAATCCTGTGCTTGAATTTCTGTAGCTTATGTTAACTCCTCCGCATTTTGAGTACCATGTTATGAAGTGCAGTTCCAGTCTGTTCTCATGTTAAGGCGTGGATGAAGGAGGAAAGGTTCACCATGAAAAGGTTGAATGCTCATTTTATTGTGAGAAGGCATAAAATGCAGGAATCTCCAAATGTGAGTCTCCAATGTATTCCAATCTATTGTACAGGAGAAAAGCTCCCACACACCTTTATGTTTTTACGTTTTCATTTTGCATTCCTTAAAACCTCTGGAAAGAGAGAAACCATCCTCTAGATTGGGGAAAGCACCTACTCCATTTAAAGAAACAAAAACAAAAAGCAGGTATTGTATTGGGAGAAAATGCCATCTTCGAGCAGATGATAAATGCTTCTAAGCAGTGTAATAAAGGGAAAACTATTCCACTCCGTCTATAAAATCATTAGCTTAACTTTCATTCATCAGAAATAGTGCAGAGATAATCACTAATTAAGAACTGGAATCTCTTTAACAGTTTGTAGAAAAGACTTTGAGAGATAACACCGTGAACAAGTAAGTGATCTTTCCATAGATATGGCACCTCTATTTCTCTGAAAGCTTTAAACAGAAATTGGGTGGGGGGGGGACGGGACACAACAATGCTTCCAGGAGGTTGGGGGGTCTGCTCCATCAATTAGAAAGTATGTAGGTATAGTAAGTGTATCCCCTCAAGGCACAGATTTCTCTTTTAAAAAAAGTTTGGCTCATGATTTAAACTGAACAGAAATGGAACAGGCAAAGAACAGGCAGACCAGAGACTGTGTTATAAAAGGAGAGAAAGAAAAAAAGACAGCAACCTCACCGATTTTTTTTTTTTTTTAAAAGCTTGGATATTTTAAAAAGCACAAAAAAAAAGAAAGCCTATTAGAGCCGAGGTGCTGCAGTGGTTAAATGCAGCACTGCAGGCTACTTCAGCTGACTGCAGTTCTGCAGTTCGGCTGTTCAAATCTCATCGGCTCAGGGTTGACTCAGCCTTCCATCCTTCCGAGGTGGGTAAAATGAGGACCCAGACTGTGGGGGCAATATGCTGACTCTGTAAACCGCTTAGAGAGGGCTGAAAGCCCTATGAAGCGGTATATAAGTCTAACTGCTAACTGCTAACCAATTCAAGACAAATAAATAAATAAGCAACTTTGGTTTTAGATTACAATAATTATCTTTGCCCATTTCCACCTAATCCTCTGTTGAATCCAATTCTTTGAGAATAGTCTCCTAATCGACTTGATTGGGGGCAGTGGGGGGGGGGGGTAGCCAAACCACGTACAATGCTCACGAATTGAGCCTTTAGTTTCTGCAAACATTTCAGAACAATGCTTCGCTTATAAGAGCTGAGATGATGCGGTGGTTAGTGTGCAGTACTGCAGGCCACTTCAGCTGACTGTTATCTGCAGTTCAGCGGTTCAAATCTCACCGGCTCAAGGTTGACTCAGCCTTCCATCCTTCCGAGGTGGGTGAAATGAGGACCCAGACTGTGGGGGCGATAGGCTGACTCTGTAAACCGCTTAGAGAGGGCTGAAAGCCCTATGAAGCGGTATATAAGTCTAACTGTTATTGCTATTGCTATTGCTATCCGCTGACTCATTGGCTAAGTTCACCCATCCCATGAAGGCATTCTCTGTTGCCCCAAACCATCATGTCATGCATGAAAGGATTTTACAAACCAGGATTGACAGATCAAGGGGCGGAGTCTTCTTATATATACTAAGCCATTGCCAAATAATGGCTTAGTATATGGTAAGTAAATGTATACTAATATAATATACTAATATAGCAATAGCAATAGCAGTTAGACTTATATACCGCTTCATAGGGCTTTCAGCCCTCTCTAAGCGGTTTACAGAGTCAGCATATTGCCCCCAACAACAATCCGGGTCCTCTTTTTACCCACCTCGGAAGGATGGAAGGCTGAGTCAACCTTGAGCCAGTGAGATTTGAACAGCCGAACTGCTGAACTGCAGTGCTGCACTCTAACCACTGAGTCAAAAAGAGGGCTGTGGAAATATCTACAGACCCCTCACATCCTGGAAATAAATTTTTTCAACTTCTACCCTAAAAACGACGCTAGAGAGGATTGCACACCGACAACTAGACACAAGAACAGTTTTTCCCCAAATGCCATCACTGTGCTAAACAACTACTCCCCAGAACACTGTCAAATTATCTACTAAGACTGTATTACTATTATTTTTCTCTTCCTAGTACCTATCTCTTTCCACTTATGACCATGTTGCTTGTCTCTTTAAATTTTATATTGTTTATTTGTTTCCTAGTATGATTTGATTGCTTATTGGTAACCTATGACTAACACTAAGTGTTGTATCTTATGATTCTTGATGAATGTATTCTATCTTATTTTTCTTTATGTACACTAAGAGCATATGCACCAAGGACAAATTCCGTGTGTGTCCAATCAAACTTGGCCAATAAAGAATTCTATATCTATTCTATTCTATAAGGAACCAATAAAGGAGAATAGTTGTAGCTCAGGGTTGAAATGAGGAGTCCTTGGTGCTCTCTGAGCTTGGATATTTTCTTGGAGATACATTTCATCACTCAATCACTAAGTAATATCATCAGTACTCATTTGGGTTGATGAAAGGTCTGCAAGAAAACAACCAAGTTCGGAGAGCTCAAGAACTCCTCAAATAAGGAACATTGGAGTATATATAATGAATATTAGAATGGCAGATAGATCCTGTGGACGAAAGGCTCCTTGGAGAGTCTGCCTTTAATGACAAGCTGGGAACACACAGGATATAAGTACCCATCAAAATCATTGGGACATTGGCTTCTTCAGGATGGAAGCAGCAGTTCAATACTCACAGGTAAAGGGAAAATAGACTTTGGAGAGACTTCATATGAAGTGTCTCTCACTGCAGGAAGGGGGAAAAACAGGTTTCTGCATGCTTCTCATTAAGAGGGCAATAATTTAAACCTAGACCGAGCAAACTAAGATTCTAAAATACCGACGAGGTACCCCCACTTGATACAAAGTAAATTCTCAAATAAATCTTCAGCTTAGGGATGTAAGGGGAAATTGCTTTCGGCTTCTTTCAAAGGCTTCTCCACATGGCGGTAATGCTTGCTGCAATATATACATATACATATGTAACTAGGAACCTATCTTAATCACAGTTTCCTTATTTCAGCAAATGTGCCACAAATTGTTTGTTTATATCTACCCTTCTTTCCTGAAAATAAGACCTCCCTGGATAATAAGCCCAATAGGGCTTTTGAGCTCATGCACTAAAATAAGCCATCCCCAAAAAATAAGCCCTCCCTGAAAATACTGCAACACAGCAGCAGCCATGAGGTGACCACGCTCACAATCTCCTGCACCTCAAAAATAATAAAACCTCCCCCAAAATAAGCCCAAGTGCTTGTTTGGGGGATAAAAAGAAAATAAGACCCTGTCTTATTTTGGGGGAAACACGGTATCTCTATCTCTATCTCTATCTATCTATCTATCTATCTATCTATCTATCTATCTATCTATCTATCTATCTATCTATCATCTATCTATCTATCATCTATCATCTATCTATCTATCTTTCTATCTACCTACCTACCTATCTACCCATCCATCTATATCCACTCTGAATTACTATTTTCTATCTCCCCAAACCCTGCTACTCTTTTAGATCTTTCCCCAAAATGAACGTTCTGATATTTCCCCAAACATTTATCCTTTCTTATATTTAAATTATCAATCCTCCAACAATGTGCTCAGGTGTCTCAAATCCTCCCTACTCCAGAACCTGATTCTTGATTTCTCATCAACCAGATTTCCCAGCAAGGGTTTACGGAAAAAAAACACTCTATCGAATAAGAACTTAAATGCTTACTAATACTTAACAAGCATGAGAGGTCTTCTTTTTAAATCACCAATCCACGTGAATGCAGGATTCTGGTCCTATGTTATGAGAATTCTAAAAGACTTCATCCATAACTCCATTCATATTTCACTGTATCAACTTCTAGCATCACAATCATATTTTAGCTAAAATGTTGTATCTCAACCCAAAATCTTGACAACATGGTTATGCATAAGCAGCATACTAGGCTCTAATAAACGCTATAGTTCTGGTAGGACACGGTTAGAAAACCGTTGTTGGGGGGGGGGGCGAACACAGGGAATGTATTTAAATGTCTGTTAGATCTAAAGATAGAGGAACCGTCACAAAAGATTGGGCAGGTAATATTTCCAAGAGGAATACTGATTATCGTTAGCTAAATTCTCCACGAACTTTCTTTTACAAAGGGAATTGAGAGCCAAAGAGCATCTCACTATTAATTTTAATAGCTTAGTTCTTTTTCATTTTTATTCACCGTGGCTGGTTCCCTGTTGGTTTTTCACCCAGCAATGATCAGATGATCCACTTCTGCACTAGACTGCATTAAATATGTTAGGTATTATTGCAGATTGCAAAATATCAAATACTGCTAAGAGTGGCAGAAAAAAACTGATTGATGAATAAGATATAATCTGAAGTCTTGGTGGAAAGCCTGAAAAATGTCATATGGCTTCTCCTTGAGAAACTACTCCAAAGGGAATGCAGAAAATGTCTGACTCTTGTCTTCCTTTGGGTGGACACCGAATACATAAAGAGAAGGTCTTCACAACCAGAAGTTGATTAGAACCTGTCTCACTGGTGTTACTTTATCCAAGAAAGACCTCAGTTTCCTCTACTGATTTCCATTTTGGAAATGGCATCAGAGATCTGCATCATTGCATACATACATGGCAAGACCCATAACAGAACCTTAGATGTACCTGCTACCTACCATTAAACTGTTCTACTTAAGTGACCAGAGGGAAGAAGTAGCAGCAATCTTTGCCATCTCACATGCTTACAAACAAAAGAAAATCTGAGCTCCATCAAATAGTATCAGGCAAGTCAATGGGGCAAGCGTGATAACGGTAGAGGAAGTGGGCCAACCCATGACAGATTCTCAAGTTATGGAGTCAGTTTTCCCCAAGGTTTTTAGACATCTTGATTATTAGATCTGTTTCTTCCTAAGCTACTGAGAAATGCAAGTCCTTTGTCAAATGTTATAGCTGGAGGAGGAGGAGGAGGAGGAGGTGGTGGTGGTGGTAGAGGTGGGAAGATCTTACACCACCGACTCTAGAAGTTTGTTTTGTGAAAGCAACATACCACTCAAAAACTAGGCATCCTATCAGGGCTGTGATGACCCCAGCAGATGGTGTGAGAGAAGGAAGTCTCTTCCCTTACTTCTACCCTAAGCTGTTTCAAAGCAGGAAAATTCAAATTCAAAACAAAACATGGGAAAACCAGGAATTACCAAAAGCTTTTGTGTTTTGCCTGCGATAGGGACATATTTCTTCTACCAAGAAACACCACTGATGTCACACGCTAGTAGGAAGTGAATTGTCTCATGACATTATACTAGTTTTCATGACATACGATATAGTCTTGACAGCTTAGGGAAAGAAAAAGCAGCAGGGAAGGGGAAAAAATCAGTAAGGTGGGAGGAACAGACCAAATATATATCTAGCCATCCTGAGACAGGATATAGGCTAGTTATATATACATGCTGACCAAGAATCCTAATGCCACCCACAGAGAAGCAATTTCTTGAGCTGCTGTGCCATCTTAAGGGAAACTTAAGATGACTGTAAATGGAGCCCTTCCATCTGTGCTTTTCTATATCTCCTCCCACTTTAATTACTGTACAGCACTGAGAATCTCACTTAAGATACCACAAGTGTGGAAGAGTGGGCACTGTGGATTTACCCCTGAACATTTTACACGTTGGTGGTACAATGGAAATTTGGCTTTGAAGAGCAAGTCTGAAAATGATACCGCTTAAGAGGCTCTGCAGGAAGGCAGGAGCATATTAACAGGCTCTCCTCCAAAAAAAAAGAAGAAAAAAAGTGGATGTATTTTGCAACAGGAGGTTACGAGCCAAGAGATGTCAAACTAAGACTTGCTTACGGGGGAAATGCAGAGATGCAGAACAATCCTTACAAAACAAGTGATTTGGGAAACAATAAGTAGATAACGGCCATCTGATGATTAGGCATCACTTCCCAAGATTTGAGTAGTGTGAATCACTTTCTAAAAGCTCATCTACTTTGACCACCTGATTTGGAGGACTTGAATGGACATTGTTTCACACAAAAGTACGTTTTTGTGAGACCCTAGGTAAGACAGGCATTCTACTTGGAGTTCCTTCCACTTCTGTACTCAGTAATCTTATTCATATACCTCGGCCAGACACAAATACCTTATAGATTCCTTCTCACCCCCAGTTCCCAAATATATTATTCTGCAGCTAGTTAATTTTTCCTCCCTAACCCAATGCAGATCTTCCAGCAGCCTTGAGGGCTAGAACACTGCTTTTTCTTGCTTCCTAATTGAGACTGCTGGGCTTTTAACTCAGTCTCCCCAGCCTTGTGGACAGCATATAGTAGTAGTCGTGAAACTTAAGTAGCCACTGAAGAGTTTGGCATGCAGTGCTAGGACCAACAAACTTCACAGCCAAGGAAGAAATCATGTCCAATCAAAAATGTCTCTAGTATCTCACCCCTGGAAAAACAATTGGACCTTCGGGTCCTGATCTACTCAAGATGCATGAGTGGGGCAAAAGTCCTAGCAGTAGCAAATGCATTTAGATATGCATCTGGCAGAGAAAACTTCTTGCATGTGGCTCATTTCGCTCAATCTTTTCATAGTATTTTAGACGCTGGCTTAGTGTTTACAGCAAAAGGATGAAAGCAATGCCAAATTCCTAGGGCAAGTTTTGGTGGACTAGTAACCCAGTTTCCTGCCATCCTATCCTTTGTGCCTTCAAATATAACACTCCCCCCCCACACACTGGACACACATGCATACAAGTTTAATTACTCAACTGTAGAAAGGAACAGGAATAGCTCTGGGAGAAGATCTACACTATCACCTCAAAAGATGCCAACAAGATCCCGAGGATGCACTTTTTACAGGACGGACAGACTTTGGATGTTGAATGGCTCTACTTTTAAAGGTGTCTTCCCCTCTCCTGCCTCCCCAGACTTTGAAGTAGAAAATCAGGAGGACAAGGAAATGAAACCTCGCTTAGATCTCAGGTTAAATGCCTGTCTGTTATGTCCCTCTAACTGTCTGTATGTTCCTCTAATGTAGCGATTCCTGGTACCCACAAGGTGAGGAGGAGAACTGCTGCTATCATCATCATCATCACAAAAATTATAATCAAGAGCCGACTTCTGTAGAGGAAGTGGACCGGACCAGCTCTCAAATCTTGGCCTCTTAGGAAGCAGCCTTTGCCGGACAAGCTTATATTAAAAAAAGCACACTTTGATTTCAAAAAGGGAAGGAGGAAAGACAGAAGCCATTCTGGTCTATATTCAAGAAGGAAAAAAGGAGAGGAGAACTAACCCTTACACAAACAAAATAAAATACAAAACGAATATGAAACAGCTGAGCACAGAGATAATTACCCAGTCTCCTACTTCCAACAAAGGAGACAGGATGATAGATTTGGGTTACCTTTTGGCAGTCAGAAGCACCTACGTTTGCCTTTTCATTTCACCCCACAAACCTGTTGGATTCCCCAGGACAAAAACACTCAGGAACCTCAGCTCCCAGATCTGGCAGGAAGCTTGAACAGGTGGATGTCACCTTAAGGCTCAGGTGGACCACAGCTTTGGCACGGGGAGGGGGCTGTTATTCTAGGGCGCACGAAGTTACTCCAACTCCCTAATTCCACAGGTGACCTCCCAACATCCCAGATCCAAGCCGTTTATCCCACCTCCAGAAATCATCCCGGATCTGCTTCCTAAGCCAAGTCGATTGCAGCAGAAAACGGTGCCAGGATTCAAGTTTAGGCACAGGATTTTCTCGTGTTTCTGCGCTCTCTCCTGCAGACAGACAGACACAAAAACACACACACGCCTTCCTCGTTTTTTTTTCCTTTAAGGATGCTGAGCTGACCCCTGAAAGCATACCAGACCGCGCCATTCCTGCCGCCGCGCTAACCCTACAGGCTTCTTCCGCCGAAGCGAATCCCCCTCCCCAAAATAAATAAAATCCAACCGAAGGGGATTTTCTCTGCCCTAGCAAAATCGAACGGCTGCTCTCGGTGCATTCAAGAGACACCAACACCTAAACAAAACCCACGGAGGAGCTGAGGGAGGACCAAAACCGCTAACCGGGAAATCCTAGACAAAAACACTTGGAGGGTTCGGGCAGCGCTTCGGTGTACACACACACACCCCAGGGCAGAATAAAGGATCCTTTAAAAAGTCCCACGGTCGCTACTTCTGAGCAACCGCGGACAAGAAGGGGCCGTTGCTACGTCCAGCCCTCCGCGACCATCCTTCCCTCTTCCAGACGTTACAGAAAAGGGCAGCTTGAAAAGGCGCCTCGAACCCGTGGCGGGGAAAGCACAAACTCGGTTTTTTTTTTAGGAGAAGGCGAAGAAAGCAAGGCGAGCCATGAAAGGCGATCGGCCGTCAGCTGTTCCGAAAGAGGGAAATTCCCCCGGCCCCCAAATCTCCCCCTTTCTCCTGTTCTCCTTCTCCCCTTCGGAGCGCAGGGAGAGCCAGAGAAGGGTGCAAGAGGAGCTCCGGGCAGAAAGTCGTCAGGAGTTTTCTCCCGTCCCCCCCTTTTTTTTCTCTTTCTTAGCGCAGGTCGGGCGGGCTTCCCATCCAGAACCAGCCATCCTCGGGAGGAAGGGGGGAAAAAAAGTCACCAAAGGCGAGGAAATCTCCCTTCCTTTCCTTACCTTGGCTGAGAAGGAAGAAGCAGAGCAGAGCCAAATCCGCCTGGAAAGCTTTCATTCCTCGGAGTTGGAAGGGAGAAGAGAGACGAAGTTGCGCGCTGGAGCTCAGCCACAGTTGGAGCGCTCGCCCCAGCGATCCTCCCGGCCGGCGCTCCTCGGTTTGTTTCTCTGTCTCTCTCGAGTACCCGAGCTTCCCCGGCTGCAGCTGCGGCGGTTAATAGAGGCGAAGACGGCGGCTAGAAGAGGAGCCGGAGCGAAGCAGCTGTGGTGGCGGCGGCAGCAGAAGCAACAGCGGCGTCTCCTCAGCCTTTTTCCTCCCTCGCTGCCCGTCGACTGGCGAGCTGGCCGGCCTCGTCGCTCATGTACGCGCTCTCCGCCGCTCCATTCCCGAGCTCCGAGCCTCGCCGGCCGCCGCCTCCGCCTCCTCTTCTCGCGAAGGAGCTCCTCCTACCGCCGCTGCCTTGCAACCCTGGCTGACTGACGCGGCGAGCGGGGAAGGCTTTCAAGAGGAACTCCTGGCCAAGGGAAGGAAGACGGGCGGGCGGGCGGGGGGAGACGCGAGCCTGACAAGTTTGAGGGAAGCGACCCCCGAGGGCCACAAGCCAGCCGCTCCGCCCAGCCCCAGCGAGGTACGGAACGGCGGCTCGAGCTCAGCGCGTCTGGAGCGGGGGGGGGGGGGGACGGGGAGACGCGGGGCGCAGCTTTTTGCGCGCGGCGGAAGGTCAGCGGGCTCTTCTCCGAGCCGGCTCGCACGAAGGCCAGCCGCGCGACCCGTGGCCGAGAGGGCAGCCCGCCATTGAGGCGGAGGCTCTCCTCTTTCTCCTCAGGCCGCTCTTGGCCTGGGCAAAAAAAAACGCTTATTGGCGGTTGGGTGATAAGACGAAGTGTTAGTGCCACTTTTGATAAGGAAGGCCACGCTAGGAATACAGTTTTGGATGGCCACCATGTAACAAAATGAAAGGTGTGGGGACTCTAGAAAGAGGGCAGAGAAGAGCAACAAAGAGGGTTAGGGGACTGGAGGCTAAAACATATCAAGAAAGGTTGCAGGAACTGGGTAACTGCAGTTTAATGAAAAGAAGAACTAGGGGAGACATGATAGCAGTCTTCCAATATCTCAGGGGCTGCCACAAAGAAGAGGGAGTCAAACTATTCTCCAAAGCACCTGAGGGTAGAACAAGAAGCAATGGGTGGAAATTAATCAAGGAGAGAATCAACTTAGAACTGAGGAGAAATTTCCTGTCAGTTACAGCAATGAATCAGTGGAACTGGTTTCCTCCAGAAGTTGTGGCTGCTCCAACACTGGAAGTTTTTTTAAAGAAGAGATTGGACAAGCATTTGTCTGAAATGGTGTAGGGCAGGGGTGTCAGACTCACCCCCCCCTTTAGCAAAGTGGGGGGGAAAGCCACAATGTGTCATGTGATGCTGTGAATTTGACACCGCTGGTATAGGGTTTTCTTGCCTGAGCAGGGAGTTGGACTGGAGGACCTTTAAGGTCCCTTCCAACTCTTATTATTCTGTTATTCTGCTAACCCTGGCAAGAAAACTCTGTGAGATGGAAGGGCAGCTGAAGGAGCCTTACTAAGCATCATACCCCCCCCACACACACACACACATACACAATTCTCCTCCAGTACATGTAGGAAATCTCTGCTCGTGGCCCAATTTGACCTAGTCTATAAGGGAGGATGGGATCTCTAGGGGGTCCCTAGAATTGTCAAGACAAGCCTGCTGAGCCCTGCCTTAAGAAATAAAGATAGTCCTCAACTTACAACAGCTGCTCTAGTGAGCAAAGTTACAAGGTCACTGAAAAAAAAATGACCTATGACTCTTTTTCATGGTTACCACCTTTCCAGCATCCCCATTTTGATGGTCAAAATTCAGATGTTTGGCAACTGCTTCGTATTTATGAGCTTTGCAGTGTCAAAAGACCCTATTGGGACCTTGGGGGGGGGGGGAAGGGTGGCATATAAATAAAATCAATCAAACCTTGACAAGCAAAGTCAATGGGGAAGCCAGAACCACTTCACAACCCAGTTACTGATATAGCAACTGCAGGGATTCACTTAGACAACCACGGCTAGAAAAGTGGTAACAAGTGGGACAAAGCTCCCTTAACAAATGTCTCGTTTAACAACAGAAATGTTGGCCTCAATGGTGGTGATAATTCCAGGGCTACCTGTATAGGGAAGAAGGCAGGGGTTTAGGCAGGGCCTCCAATTTGGACATGTTGCTCCTGCCTAAATCCCTTGTGATCCTTTCTAAATTGACTTTTTTTTTTAAAAAAAAAAGCCAGGTGGAGTTTGGCCACTCGCTGGACTTTTAAGCCCAAGAAGGCAGAAAAAGGACAGCTGGAAACTTTAATTTTTGAAGCAGGTGGATCTCACCTACTCATCTCTGCAAAACAGGCCTGTGTAGGTGCAGAAGAGCGAAGGCCAAGGAAAACATTGGCAACCTGTCCACCTTCTCCAGTGGTTCTGTGGGTGTTTCTTGGTGGGCGTGGAAAGGTTACTGCAGAATCCCCATTCCCTCCTGATCAGCTGGGATTTGGGAGGCAGAGAATAGATGGGGGCGGGGCCAGTCAGAGGTGGTATTTGCCGGTTCTCCAAACTACTCAAAATTTCCACTACCGGTTCTCCAGAACTAGTCAGAACCTGCTGAATATCACTTCTGACCTTCTCCCTGGAGCTGCAATTAAAGAAATAGACGTTAGAAGCTTGTCGTTGGCTGCAGTGGAACAAATAAGCATGTTTGATTCTGGCTCTTCTTTGTCCCCCCCTTAATAATCCTGCTTCTCTTTTGGCCACGAAGCTTCTTCTCTTGGGTTCGAACATGAGGGAGAGGCTAGAAAATGACACTATAATCTGAATACCTTCGGCAGTAGCCTGTCAGTTCCCCGGACACCTCACATTCCTGGAAAGCACCGCAGGTGACTTACTTGTTTAATTTCTCTTGAGACCATCCTGAGCTCATGAAATCACCTTTCCTGGAAAGCACTGCTGGAAACTGAGCATGCTTAAATTGCTCAGGTCTACACAGATAGTATAGTTTCTCAACCTTGGCCACTTGAAGATGTCCGCTGGCTGGGGAATTCTGGGAGTTGAAGTCTGGACATCTTCAAGTGGCCAAGGTTGAGAAACACTGGTATAAGGGAAACAGTGGCTCAGTGGCTAAGATGCTGAGCTTGTCGATCAGAAAGATTGGCAGTTTGGCGGTTCGAATCCCTATGCGGTGTAACAGAGTGAGCTCTCGTTACTTGTCCCAGCTTCTGCCAACCTAGCAGTTCGAAAGCATGTAAAAATGCAAGTAGAAAACTAGGGACCACCTTTGGTGGGAAGGCAACAGCATTCCGTGCGGCTTCACCGTTTAGTAAAGCAGGCCACATGACCACAGAGATGTCTTCGGACAGCGCTGGCTCATTGGCTTTAAAATGGAGATGAGCACCACCCCCTAGAGTCAGGAACGATTAGCACATAGGTGTGAGGGGAACCTTTACCTTTTATACAGGTAGTCCAACAGTTCATTTAGTGAGCATGCAGAGTTAAGCGTCGCTGAAAAAAGTCATTTGTGACCATTTTTCACACCAACGTTGCAGTATCTCCCTAGTCACCTGTTCAAAATTCAGAGGCTTGCCAACTGACTCATATTTATGACGGCTGCAGTTTCCCGTGGCTATGGGATCCCCTTTTGTGACCGTCGGACAAGCAAAGTCAGTACGGAAGAAAGATTAACTTAACCACCCTGTTACTAACTTAACCACTGCAGTGATTCACTTAACAACAGTGTCACAAAAGGTCGTAAAATGGGGGAAAATTCACTTAACAATAAATATTTTGGGGCTTCTTGGTAGTCGCTGGTACAGAGTTGCTTTGCCCTGCCAGACCAGGCTCACATGGAAAAATAAAATCCAGGAAATAAAGATTCTCTCCCCCCCCCCCCCCGATCATTGTGCCACAAGGCCAAAAAAACCCACTTCATCTATTACATTTTTCCCTACCTGCTATGATAGACATATTAAGCTTGGCAGCTTATCAATCACTTGTTGGGCCTGAGTCAGGTACATGCCATAAATCTGTTTATACATGTTTATCCTTTCTTAAAGATGTTGAGCCAATGTTATCTTTCTCACCCTAAGAATGCATGCATTTATTCAAGGACTCATCTGATTATCTGGGACTTTTATAATGGGATAATGAGAATTACAGTTTATATCAGTTATTATTATTATTATTATTATTATTATTATTATTATTATTATTATTATTTGCACTGCAGTTGGGAATATAGTGGCATTTTTATTGTTAAATGAATGATAGGCTTAAACAAAACAAAATAATAGTTATTAGGTTAGGGCAGGTTGTATATGAACCTGAGTTGTCTCTGATATTGAAAAATTGAATAAATCTTTCAAGAACAAGTGAACCAGCTATGAAAATTCAATAAAATAGAAATGTCTGGTGCTATTTTTGAACTGTACGTTGCAAGTATCAAATGAGAAAGAATGTCTAGACAAAGAGAAAGCACCAGCGGACAATTTTTTTCCCTCCAAGTCTAATTTCTGACAATTTAGTATGCTGATATTATTGTTTTCAAGAAAAGGGATCCAACAGTTCTCGTGTCAGGGCCCCAAGTGAAACCCCCAACGAAAGAAGAATCCGAGGCTTCAAGTTCCTCGAAGTTCCATTTTATTTGAGATGTCATATTGGCACATCTGGGAAAACCCGAGTCTGAAAGTTTCCAGGTTTTCCCCATCCAAATGAAAGTCCAAATCCCTGCCCAGTACACACATGTCCATCACATGGCCAGTGGTAGGATTCAATTTTTTTTTACTACCACTTCTGTGGGCGTGGCTTGGTGGGCATGGCTTGGTGGGCATGGCCGGGGGAAGGATACTGCAAAATCCCCATCCCTCTCCACTCCAGGGAAAGGTTACTGCAAAATTGTTACTTTTAAAGCCCTACATGGTTTAGGACCTGGCTACCTGACAGACCGCCTCCTGCAATTTACCTCCCAATGACCAATAAGATCACACAGATTGGGCCTCCTCCGGGTGCCATTGGCCGGTCAATGTCGGTTGGCGGCTCCCCGGGGGAGGGCCTTCTCTGTAGCTGCTCCGGCCCTATGGAACAATCTTCCCGTAGAGATCCGGACCCTTACTACTCTTCCGGCCTTCTGTAAAGCTGCTAAGACCTGGCTGTTCCGGCAGGCCTGGGGCTGTTGATTAGTATCTAGCCCCACTCTAACAGTATGCATGGTGTGAAATTTTAACCATTGTATTCATACATATATTATATATATATATATATATATATATATATATATATATATATATATATATATATATATATATATATATATATATATATATATATATATATATTTATATTATTTATATTTATATTTATATTTATATTTATATTATTTATATTTATATTTATATTTATATTTATATTTATATTATTTATATTTATATTTATATTTATATTTATTTATTTAAAGTCACAACCCCATATATGGGAGGAAGATCACTACTTCTGTTCTCTGTCCTTCGGCTCGTCACAAGAGACCATCCAGACAGAAACCCAATATTTTTTACTGTTGCCTTTTTGTTACAATTGTTATATTTGTGCTGATAAATAAATAAAGGGAGACTAGTATAGATCTATTTCAAGCTATTTAGCTCTCATCAGCTAGCCATACTGGTTCGATTCCCAGCAAGGGTATGGCTAGCTGATGAGAGCTAAATAGCTTGAAATAGATCTATACTAGTCTCCCTTTATTTATTTATCAGCACAAATATAACATTATATGTGTGTGTGTGTGTGTGTGTGTGTGTGTGTTTTGTCTTGCCTGTAAGCCGCCCAGAGTCCCAAGGGAGTGGGCGGCATACAAATGGCAATAAATTGAAATTGAAATCTCCATTTCCTCCCGATCAGCTGGGACTCGGGAAGCAGAGAATAGATGGGGAATGGGGCCAGTCAGAGGTGGTATTTCCTGGTTCTCTGAACTACTCAAAATTTCTGCTACCGGTTCTCCAGAACCGGTCAGAACCTGCTGAATACCACCTCTGCACATGGCCCAATCAGGCACCATCTCAGTGACACCACTCAGATGCAGGGCAAGATGCCTTTGACTCTCTGAGAAAGGAATGTTATTATGACTATATCTCTCCCATACCCCCCCCCCCATTTTCTCACAGCATTGAATGTAGCAGGCCAGAAGGCCCAACGCGAAAGATGGTTTCCAGGCCTGACAGATGCGTCCATTGGATGGAGGGGGCAACAGATTTTCCACATTTAAATTACAAATGGGTTACTATATGAAGCAGAACCAGCTTCCCAACTGAGCCCTTTCGAGTGGCTCCTGATTTCAACTCTCTTAATTTCCAGGCAATGTAGGCTTTGCCCAAGGAAAGCAGCCCCAAACCTCTAGGGGAGAGCAAATTTTAAGCATGTATTTAATTTCTACCCTGCCCATTTCACTTAAGAGGCTCTGGGAACTTTACAACTTCATTTTTTTAAAAAAAGACTATATAAATATGTGAACGGAAGCACACTTTAAAACCTGAATTTAAAACAAGTGAAATGATTTAAAAAAAATTTGTTTAACAATTCAAAAGACTAGAGGGTTAATGAGGGGGAAGGAATGCCCTCAGGCTGCCAACTATCCCCAGGGCTGCATCATACTTTTAGACCCCCGTGCTAATTGGCAAGGCCAAATTTCAATTCTCTTCCAGAAAACCAGAAGAATTGAGGCTCACATTGCCGTGTTGACACAGTGGTTGGAATGCAGTACTACAGGCTACTTCTGCTGACTGCTTGCTGCCTGCAGTTCAGCAGTTCGAATCTCACCAGGCTCAAGGTTGACTCATCCTTCCAGGCTTCCGAGGTGGGTAAAATGTGGGCCCAGATTGCTGAAGGCAATAGGATGACTCTGTAAACTGGTTAGAGAGGGCTGTAAAGCACTGTGAAGTGGTATGTAAGTCTTAAGTGCTACTGCTATTGCCTCTGGAGTTAAGATGTTCCAGAGTGATGAGGCAGCAACTAAGAAGGCCCTCCTCCTTGATCCCATCAGTCAAACCTCCTTGACCAATGGGATATGCACCTACTCTGTGGGTGTGGCCTCCTTTGTGGGAGTGGCTTGCCGCCCATGTGACTGGATGGGAGTGGCTTGCCGCCCATGCGTCCAGATATGAAGATGTCGACGACACTTGTCAGAACCACCTTATATTACCTCACACAAAGCACTGGCATGCATAAGAATATGATGTAAACTTGTTTTTTAAAAGGCACCTTTAAAGGTTTGCGTTAAAACAACTTCAATACACGCAATGTTCTGATTGCACCACAAACCCAGTAGTCATCCTTACCTTTCACAGAGGCACTGAGTTTTATAAATATGAGCATGATAGTGTAGAATAATCATATCCAAGGACCAGTGGTGGGTTTCAAAAAAATTTGGAACCTCTTCTGTAGGTGTGGCCTGCTTTCCGGGTCCACTGGTGGAACCTCTTCTAACCGTTTCGCTAGATTTGACGAACCGGTTCTACCGAATAGGTGCGAGCTGGTAGGAACCCATCTCTGGATATGTGGCACACCCTCCCTGATTGACAGGGTGGGACAGGTCAATGTCATTGGAACAAAATAAATCCCCAGGTATTAGCCTAAACATCTGGTCCACATGCATGACAGCACAAATTACATGAATTATGTAATTTGCATGGTTCTGTCACCAATGCAAATGGCATCGTTTGTGGACTATTTGTAGGGCTGGGTCATGATGCATGCAACATTGGTTTTTATCTCCCAGAGATGCCAACGTATGTAAGTTGGGAAACGCTGCTTTGGAGTTGTGAAAGTCCCACCAGCTGCTGCAACTGTTTTGTTTTCTTACTTGTGGCGCTAGTGGGGGGGGGAAACCCACAGCTGTTGTAATGCTATAGTTCAGTAATTCAATACCTGCTTTGCATACAAAAGTCCTTCAGTCTCTTTTGTGACCCAAGACAGTTGGGAAAGACCTAGCGGTGAGATTTTGAAGAATCAAAAGTCTGTTCATCAGCACCAGTGGTAGGTTCCTAACCGGTTTACTACTGATTCAGGGAGAGGGGGCGCTGCTTGCTTAGCTCATGCATGCACCCACCGTTTGTTGCTGCACATGTGCAGTTTAGTGAAAAATGTCTGTGCATCCACAGAAACATCCAATGGGAGAAGAGACCGGGGAACCGGTTTGGGGACTTGCGACCCAGGGAACCAAACCACTACCAGTTCGGCCAAACCAATCCGAACCAGTAGGAACCCACCATTGATTGGCACACAACACTGAGTATCATTCAACCACTTTTTAGCATGTTATGTGAAACCAGTGTATTTGTGTAAACCCAGCAAAATGACTAAAGGTGGATAAGCATGTTGAGTGGACACAGGCATCTCTACTCTGCAGATAATAAGTACCTTATTAAAAAACATTATTTGCTTTTTTTTTTTAAAAAAAAAGAAAAGCAGGAAATTTCTTTTTTAAAATATGATAATCTAAAAAAGGTCATTCATTTTCCTCCTGATCTAGTATTTTTATTCAAGTGCAAATTTAATTAGGCAACTTATGGGCTAAAACGTGCACAATTAATAATTAACTGTGCCCTAGTCACCATTTTTTTTTCCTTAAAGCTCTTCAGATATGGTAAGTCTACCACTTCTGTGTGCCTGATTTAGCATACAGAAGAAGCATTTATTAATATATTAGACCTAAGTTGTTTAGGTGTATGTCAAATATAAAGGTCACAGTTGCATCTATGCTAATCCCTAACCTTAATATTTTGAAGACTGTAATTTGGAATGTTCATTTTAGGTTGGCACTTAAACCTCTTTAGACAAAACATCATTTGGAAAATAACTGCTAAGCTCTGTCTGCATGCCAAACCACAGACTCGGGATAATAAAGCACAAAGACTGCATACACACTCGGCATTGCACAACAGGTTAAAACTTAAAGCGATTTATATTGGTGTAGGAATTCACAACCAGTATCTGTTGGGCACTGTTGCCGTTCAAGCTTTTGAAACAATTAGACAACAGATTTCTTGATATTTTGCCAGCAACTATGATTGGCATCTCCAGAGACAAAATGGGTTTTGGAATTAGTTCCAAAAATGAGGACATCAGAAACTCGCTTTGACATGGAGCCAATCAGGATTACTGCAACGCGCTCTACATGAGGCTACCCTTGAAAAGCGTTCGGAGACTGCAACTAGTCCAGAATGCAGCCGCGCGAGCGATATGGGGTGTACCTAGGTACACCCATGTTACACCTATCCTCCGTGAGCTGCACTGGCTACCCATTGGTCTCCAGACGCAATTCAAGGTGTTGGTTATTACCTTTAAAGCCCTACATGGCTTAGGACCAGCACACCTGCGAGACCGCCTACTGCCACACTCCTCCCAGCGGCCGGTGAGATCCCACAGGGTTGGCCTCCTTCAGATGCTGTCAGCCAGACAATGTCGGCTGGCGGCTCCCTGGAGGAGAGCCTTCTCTGTGGCTGCCCCAACCCTTTGGAACGAACTATCCCCAGAAATCCGGACCTCACCCACTCTCATGGCCTTCAGAAAAGCTGTCAAGACCTGGCTTTTCTGGCAGGCCTGGGGCTGTTGACCTCATTGTTGAGGTCCAGCCCCAATTGAAATGAATGTATTTGTGTCATTTTAACTTGTCTTATTTTATTTTTACTTTCCTTTATTTTCTTTCTCTTCCCTTCTGTAAGCCGCCCAGAGTCCTTCGGGATTGGGTGGCCTATAAATAAAATCAAACTTACAACTTACAAACTTACACTGCATAGACCAAGCACCAGGACCTAGTACAAAGACAAACAGGAATCAGCATTCTCAAAATGACCAATTAGAAGCTGGCATAAACAAAAGGATAATCAGGAATCAACACCAGTCGAGATCAGGCATTAAAAAAGGGAACCAATCAGACCAGCGCTCACTATCCTGCTCCAATCAGAAATCAGCTAGCTAAAAACCAGTCAACAGTCAGGACACCTGCCTGAACAGAGCGAGTGTCTGTTCAGTTGTCTATAGAGGAAACTACCTTGCTTCTGAAAATGCCAGCAAATGTCAGGAAGCCTATTGTTTAGACCAGTGATGGCGAGCCTTTTCAGGACCGAGTGCCAAAAAGGGAGAACGCCCCTATGCGTGCTCGTCAGGGCTGCAGACCAGAAGAGGAGCAGCCCAGGGGACATGTGCACACCAGAAAATGAACTTCTTGTTTCTGGTGCATGCATATGCACCAGCCATCTAGTCTCCTGGTTACTGGTATGCATGCGTGCACGACAATCAGCTGGCAAGCGTGCATACTCAAGCCAGAAATCAGAAGACTAGATCTTCCAGTTTCCAGCACTGCCACAGGCACGAAGCCCGGCTGATTGTTGCATTCACATGCACACCAGAAACATGGAAGAGGACGACGACAAATGTGCCAGGCGAAATGGCTCCACATGCCACTTTGGGCATGCTTGCCATAGGTTTGGCATCACAGGTTTAGACCATGGTTATTAACTCCTGAAGCCCAATACAGCCCAGTTAAAAATGGTTTGTTTGGGTTGAGTTCAGTTGTCCTAGACTCTAAAGCAGGTTATGGTTTATTTGTTGGTTAAATAGTTTGGCCAGCAGATATACTGTTAATGCGGTAGGACTTCAAAAATTATATTGTGGTTGTTGTTCAGATGTGGTGGATTGACGTTTGAGGTCTTTGGGTAATAGATGAAATGGAAAAGACACAGAGATTGCGTTCCTGAGTCTTATTCTAAACGTTCAGGGCAGGATTGGTTTAATAAATTGTGTGAATACAGCTATTAGCATTAATCTTGCTGTAGGGCTTAGTGTTGCATGCAGCAATTTTGATTTATTTAGTAAACTATGGTTTACTAACCTGGTTAAAATGACGGTGATAAGAATTTCAGCAGGTGTGATGCATTTTGTAGGTTAGATATGGGAGAAAATAATTTGCACTTGTTCATAAGTGAGTGTCTGGTTCTTTTTTTTATATACCCTAGCAGGTACTCAACCTACCCAATTATAACAAATCAGTTCAGATGTGTTTAGTAGTAGATGGAGGGCTTAAAAATCCCAGGAATAGGTTGGAAAGAAAACAATAAAAAAAAAGAATATCTGTTGTTTGGGGTTGAATTGTGGAGTCCTTGATGTTCCCTTGGTTATTTACTTGCAGAGGTTTCATTACCCATCCAGGTAATCACATCAGTGCTTGTGAGTGTGGGGTTTATTTCCTTATGAATTTTATTTTAAAATTCAGCAGAGGTTACAATGGCAAATTAAAAATAAATCTATCAAAAACTAGCCCCTGAGCAAATGCTCCATCACCAAAGTAACAACCCAAATTCCCACCAGAGTTAGGTAAGAACATGATTCAGATAAGTAGAAATGTACTGCAGCAACTCGCAACACTAGAAAAAGGAAACGGGCCGCCTATACAATATATTCCATCTAAATGGATACCCTCATCACTTTATCAAAAAGTATTTGACTACTCAACCCACACGAGACATGGTGACTCAGGGGCTAAGATGCTGAGCTTGTCGATCAGAAAAGTCGGCAGTTCAGCGGTTCGAATCCCTAGCGCCACGTAACGGAGTGAGCTCCCGTTACTTGTCCCAGCTTCTGCCAACCTAGCAGTTCGAAAGCATGTAAAAAACGCAAGTAGAAAAATAGGGACCACTTTGGTGGGAAGGTAGCAATGTTCCCTGTGCCTTCGATGTTTAGTCATGCTGATCACATGACCATGGAGACATTTTCAGACAGTGCCAGCTCTTCAGCTTTGAAACAGAGATGACCACTGCCCCTTAGAGTCAGGAATGACTAGCACATATGTGCGATGGGAACCTTTAACTTTACTCAACCCACAACAGCACATCCGCCACAAGCTATGAAATGGATAATGCTATCATCTCAGATTTCAAATGAAACCAAAGCTCAAACTGGTTCTGATCCAAAAAAGTTGTAGCCTTTTACATGGTTTCATTCCGGTTCAAGGCAGGAGGTAATGAATGAATGGCTTTAACCAGCTGGGAACAGTAATAATCACCTAATAATGAGCTGCCTGGAGTCTTTCTGCTTTTATGAAATAGAACAAAATGTACACAAGAATAAGAAATCCAAGAGCCCGTTAGAGACATTGAGACAAATTATGCTTTCAACTTACATAGAAAGTAGCAAGAGTTCGGCAGAGCGATTGTAGATTTTTTTGTGGGTAAATTGGAGCTGAAATTATCAGGAGCCACAGAGCCAGCAATGCATCCAAATGCAAAACCTGTTTATGGTGCAAACTTTAGTGCAAAGAGAAAGGTTAACAGAGAATCTGGTCAATGGACCATAGCAAGCCCCATTCATCTTAGGAAAGTAGTGATGAGGCCTGCCAACAGCGTTGCACTCAATTTGTATTGGTTATTGGAAGAGCAGATTTCACAACAATTTTTAGATGGCTGTTTTTATGACTGTCAGTCCAATTGTTCTTTAAATTCCCTAGGTTTATGTGAGCCTGCTTATTAAGTTGTCATATATCCTTGCTCAGCGGTGGCTCAGTGGCTAAGACGCTGAGCTTGTCGATGAGAAAAGCCGGCAGTTTGGCGGTTCGAATCCCTAGCGCCGTGTAATGGGGTGAGCTCCCATGACTCGTCCCAGTTTCTGCCAACTTAGCAGTTCGAAAGCAGGTAAAAAAATGCAAGTAGAAAAATAGGGGCCACCTTTGGTGGGAAGGGAACAGCGTTCCGTGCGCCTTCGGCGTTTAGTCATGCTGGTCACATGACCACGAAGACGTCTTTGGACAGCGCTGGCTTTTTGGCTTTGAAATGGAGATGAGCATGCCCCCTACAGTCAGGAATGATTATCACATATGTGCGAGGGGAACCTTTATCTATTATAAAGCATTTGAATATTCGAATGGAAAGCAATCCTAATCATCATTCTATGGAGTTTGTGACAGTGTCTGACCTTAGTTGTTTGCTTGCAGACATTCCCTTGCCCAACTAAATAATCTGACCAATGGCACTGATGGTGTTACCTAGTTGGCTAATGAAACGTCTGCAAGCAAGCAACTGAGTTCAGAGAGCACCAAGGGCTCCATAATTCAGTTGTGAATCGCAGAGAATCTCTTCCAGTTATCCTAGGCTAATCCTTTTGCTGAACCACTGTGCTGTGATTCATTATCACGTCTCCTTACTGGGATAATGAAATAGGAACATTTCGCATGGTGATCGGAAACGCCTGAAAATTGCCATTGCCAGTTTAGAAAACACTTGTTTCCTTTCTCCCTGCCTCCCTTCACTGTCTTTCATAGCTCAACTTTGCTAGCCGGGAATGACTAGCACATTTGTGTGAGGGGAAATGTTACCTTTATCCTTGCTCTATGTAGCAATCTAAATTTCTGCTTGTATTGGGACAGGCAATAGCAATAGCAATAGCAGTTAGACTTATATACCGCTTCATAGGGCTTTCAGCCCTCTCTAAGCGGTTTACAGAGTCAGCATATCGCCCCCACAGTCTGGGTCATCATTTCACCCACCTCGGAAGGATGGAAGGCTGAGTCAACCTTGAGCCGGTGAGGTTTGAACCGCTGAACTGCAGATAACAGTCAGCTGAAGTGGCCTGCAGTATTGCACCCTAACCACTGCGCCACCTAGGATTCAGGCAGGGGCTAGTTGTAGTGGTAGTCCTTGACTTACGACCACAATTGAGCCCAGAATTTCTGTTGCCAAGTGGCACATTTGCTAAATGAGTTTTGCCCCATTTTATGACTTTACTTGCCACAGCTGTTAAGCGAATCATTGCACTTGTTAAATTAGTCACACGGTTGTTAAATGAATTTGTCTTCCCCAATGTCTTTGCTTGTCAGAAGGTCACAAAAGGGGAAATCACATAACCCCCCCAGACACTTTCACCATCATAAGTATGAGTCAGGTGCCAAGCATCAGAATTTTGATCCCGTGACCATGGGGAATGCTGCACTGGTCATGTGAAAAATGGTTATCCATCCCTTTTTTTCAGTGATGTGACTTTGAACAAGCTGTTGTTGTAGATCAAGGACTACCTGAAATTGGTTCTGCCTTGCCTGAGAATCCTTCTAGGTGCAACCACTGAAGACCGATTCTGTGAAAAAAAACAGAAAGCAGGAAGTGAATCCTTTCTTCTTGAATTCAGTAGAAAAGGTTAAATATATATCTTTTCCCCTGTGTAAACAAACTCATAAATTTTGGTGACCCATGAACTGCACACATTTCAGTAATAAGACTGGCCAATTACACCCTCTAAATTTCCTTTCTGTACAATAGCAAGCAGACAATGGTTTATTGAATCAATCTCCAGACCCCTTGAAGTATACCACAAGTAACAGCAATAGATGCAGACATCTTCAAGCGCAACAGTGTAAGTCTAACACTTATAAATTTGAAATCGTGAGTCTTGCGACTCTTATGACCTAATACTTTTAAATGGTTACAGAGTAGAACAAAAACGGCAATATTTCTAGTCAAACTTCTGGAAAGTTTAGGCACATGGAAAACGTCAAAGGTGTTCAGAACTAGGCTTTCCCAGCAGCACGAAGCTAAGTCCTCATCCCAATTAACCCCTTTTATTTAATTTACAGTGAATTCCTCTCCAGCAAAGTCTTTCCTCTCCCACAGTCTTTCAAGGTAGATTCACAATTACCGACCTTTATCAGGCTTGGAGAATGTCCAGGCCGAATGCCGCAAGAATACAGGAATAAACAAATTTTCTCTTGCAAACACCCCACCCCTTTTGCTCCTCTTTTATTCCCTATGGGAGGGGCCATTCATCATCCATCTGTGGCTTTACTCCCAAGTCGACCCCTGTTTTTTTAGCTGTTCCCTTCATCTGGCAACTCTGCGCATGCGCACACTGGGAACAGGCTCCAGCTGTTCGTCTGCCTCACTGATGTCTGACTCTGAAGGCAGCTGATAACTGTCAGACGGCCCTGATCCCCTCTCTGCCTCCAATGCAGAGCCCTTGTCAGAGGCTTCCCCAGACTCCAGGACTGGCCCATTTTCCTCCTCAACCTCTTCACTGACTGATTGATGTCAGATTCACGTTTGCAAAAACTATAAGAATCAGATATTAGGATGTGCAGGCCTTGTGCAGGGCAGGGCTGAGTTGGGGAAGGATCGCTCCAAGCCTTTGCGGAAAGGAAGAAATAAAATGAGAAACAGTCGTAGCATTAAGGAGTAAGCCCATAACACCCTTGAGTCAAGCTCTAAGCTTCTGTGAAGGGTTTGTGGTGCTGTAAGAACCTTTACATAATGTAGAATTTGTTTGTTTACTTGTCTCTGGAGCATCACAATTAAAACAAGACATACTATGCGACATAAAATTTAAAATATAAAATACAAGATGAAAATATGTACACATTAAACAGTTATTGCCCAGAAACTAGCAACAAGCAGTAATTTTGTTCTGTCACACTGCCATGAGGTCCCCAGCAGTGGTGGGATTCAGCCGGTTTGCACCTATTCGGGAGAACCAGTTGTTAACTTTCCAAGCAGTTCGGAGAATCGGTTGTTGGAAGAAATTTCCTTTTGTTTGTTTTCACTTTACAAGGCTAATCCTGTAAGGAAGGCAGGAAGGAAACATTCTGGTGTTATTTCTAGCTAATTTTTGTTGCCCTGCTTACAGAAACTGCCTCTCTGATTAACCCTTGTGACATTGCAACAGCTAAGGCGAAGCGCTCATCGACCTTAGTGACGTTGAGTTGGCAAACACCCACACAGTCACATGATCACCGAGCCACGCCTACCCAGCTGGTCATTAAGAGAACCGGTTGTTAAATTATTTGAATCCCACCACTGGTCCCCAGGTATACACTTATTGGGGCACAAAGGACAGGTATACATACTGTATGTGTTATTGTCTGCATGTCACCACAATCTCAAAAAGCAAAAGTCACTGGCTATCCCCATTTGCTCAGGTTGTCTCTAGATATTGTTGTACCCATGTGCAGTCTATTACAACAACTTCCATACTTCCCAGCTTTGGTCAGAACCAGATGCTGGCTCCTCTGTTGTTTCCACCCAGTGTTGGTTCTTCGTAGCTTTCCATAGTGTTGTGGCCTGCCAGCCACCGGCCTTTCCATCAGGGGAATCAGAGGAGGAGGCGTGGGAGTCAGGGTCAGCATCAAGGCAACCCAAGAGCTCTGAGGGGGAAGAGGGAATGGAGCTGTGTGTGAGAGAGAGAGACAGAGAGACAGAGAGACAGAGACAGACAGAGACAGAGCCTGGGCCATCCATCAGGCCTCAGATCAAGAGTCATCAGCCCCCAGATCTGGAGGTGGCTGATGAAGAAGAGGAGGAACAGCTGGGTCCAATGCCTGATGTGCGGATGTGCAAAAGGCAGAGGAGAGGAGAGCAGTGAAAATCTATGGGCTGATTCTTGGGAAGGAAGAGTCATTGCTGCTAGCGAAGCCCCACCCTAGCTCTGGGGATAAAAGGCAAGGGGTGGAGATGACTAGATGTGGCAGACAACTATTCATCTCCCTGACGGACAGACTTGTTAGCCTGTGGTGAGAGAGCACCTTGCAAATACAGGTAGTCGTCGACTTACAACAGTGGCCGTTCAAAGTTACAACAGCACTGAAAAAAGTCGCATTTCTCACCCTTGTGACCGATGCAGCATCCCCACGGTCACATGATTTACATTAAGATGCTTGACAACTGACTCACATTTATGATGATTGCAGTGTCCAGGCATCACACAATCCCCTTTTGGGACCTCCTGAAAAGCAAAGTCAATGGGGAAGCCACATTCCCTTAACAACGGTGTTACTACCTTCTCATCTGCAGTGGTTTGCTGAACAAATGTGGCAAGAAAAATCGTAAGATGGAGCAAAACTCACTTAACACATTTCTCACTTAGCAACATCAATTTTGGGTTCAATTGTGTTCGTAAGTCAAGGGTTACCTCTATATATCAAATCGGACAATTGTCTTTTCTAGCTTCCTAGTGTGTGTAAAAGGGATTGTCAGATTTCAAACTCTATCATTCCAAACCCTGAAAATAAGGAATGTAGATACAGAAGCAACGAGCATCTTTAACATCTTATAGAAGCTACTATTTTTCTATCCAAAAGAAAGAAAGAAAGAAAGAAAGAAAGAAAGAAAGAAAGAGGAAGGAAGGAAGGAAGGAAGGAAAGAAATGGAGAAAAGCAGAGCAAAGGAAGTGCATTAAACAAATCAGCATTTTCAGAAACGCTATCGGTTACCATAATCTATCTGATTTAAAGAATTTTCAAAGCTGAACCAGATCTTTTTCCTTAATCTGGGAAGAGCTGATAAGGAAGTGCAAGCAAGATCTCCCCGATGCATGGGTAGCTTCCAAAAATCTTGTCTTGGTGACTGCGATAAGCTATTAAGGAACAAGTTCAGGGACAGCACAGGCTGAGGGAGATAAGCAGGTAGTCAGGAAGGCTGGCTTGAAAGGAAGATAAGGATGAGAAGACTAGAAAGACTTTTTGGGGTGAAATGGAAGGTTTTGATTATTGATTGTTTTGTATAATACCTTTGGAGATATGAAAAACTTGGTCAGTGAAGAATGGCACTGAATCCACAAACCTAAGCCTCCTTACTAAGAAGCTGACTTGAAAAAAAATTTCTTTCTTTCTTTCTTTCTTTCTTTCTTTCTTTCTTTCTTTCTTTCTTCCTTCCTTCCTTCCTTCCTTCCTTCCTTTCTCCTTCATTCCTTCCTTTCTCCTTCCTTCCTTCCCTCCTTCTTTCCTTTCTTCCTTCCCTTCCTTCCTTCCCTCCCTCCCTCTTTCTTTCTTTCTCCCCCCTCTCTCCTTCCTTCCTGCCTTCCTTCCTTCCTTCCTTTCTAATTGAAGGGCAGTACACAGCAAATAAATAAATATTTACTAAAGTTAACAAGACTTCAGAATCCATACACACTTCAGAGTTTTTTGCAGGGCAAGGGAGTTGATTGCCCTACCTTGACATCAGATATGATTATATTTACTTAGGATCAGATATGTCTGCAATTACTGCATCCTAGCCAGATATAACCAATGCATCAGTACAAGAAATGAATTTGAACTATGTGTCTATACATGTGTTTATCTAGCTAAATAAGTACAAAGGAAGAGAAGGCCAGTGCTGTAAGTATTCGAATATTATGGTAGTTTCATCCAATTAAATGTCTGGTTGCAGTCAGAGTTATACCTGTGTGACACCTAATATATAAAGATACACAGAGTGTTGATAAAGCTAATTTATTATAAATTCTAGAAAAACAGGAACAAAATAGAGACATCATTACAAACAAGTCTTAAGCCATCTGTGTTTTTGTAGTTATATCTCTCTCTATTTCTTATCTATCTATCTATCTATCTATCTATCTATCTATCTATCTATCTATCTATCTATCTACCTACCTACCTACCTACCTACCTACCTACCTACCTACCTACCTACCTATCTACCTATCTACCTATCTATCATATATACACACACATACACACATGTACAGTAGACCTTGACCTGTGATCTTAATTGAGCTTAGAATTATGGTCATAAGCCAATTAACCAGTGGAACAGCTTTGCCTTGAGAAACCATGGTTGCTCCATCACTTTAGGTTTTTAAGAAGAAACTGGACAGCCACTTATCTGAAATAGTATAGATTCTCCTGCTTGAGTAGGGGGCTGGACTTGAAGACCTCCAAGGTCACTTCCAGCTTTATCCCATTCTAATATTCTAAAGTCATGCCAATCATTAAGTAGAACATCACATGATCAACCCTAATTTACTGGTTGCTAAGCAAGCACCCTGGTTGCTAAGCAAGCCCATTGTTTGAGTTAAACCACAGGAGAAAACTCCTGATGTTGGACTAGAGTTAAAAATTCCATTAGGATTTGGTTGGTGGTAATCTATCTGGCCAGTTAGCTGTCTGTCTATTCCCTCAAGACTATAAAATGCCCAGAACATGGAAATATGAATCTGTTTTGATTTCTCCTACTTTGCAATACTTAAAATCTAGAGTTCTTTATAACCAATTTATGAAAGAAATGTCTGTTTCTTATCCCCTAATCTATAGCACAATTTTTCAACCATATGCATAAGTCAAGTTCAATAAATACAGTTATTCTTAGCAGAGGGAGAACAATGGTCTGTTTGCCAAGTACCGTTAACTATGAGAAGTTCCTTAAAATTGTTCACTGCCGTTAGAGATTTGTTTAAGTACAGCTGGGTGAATGTATTTTTTGATATGGTTTTTTTCCCCTGATTATTCTCAGTCATCCTAATGGGAAGGAAATTGCTTTTAACGTTATTTTTCAAAGGCAAAATGAAGCAATTTTTACGGACAGGGTGTGGGATTCTTACGCATTTTAAAAGGTGGCTTAGCTTGTGAATGCAAGTAGATGATCTTCTTTTATGCAGTTGCTTCTATAGTTTGCAGTTTTCCTACTATCCAAAACATTCCCGACGAGAGAAATCATTTTCCCCAAACCTTTTCATTCAAGAACTACCATTTTCCCCTGAAAATAAGACAGGGTCTTATTTTCTTTTGACTCCCGAAATAAGCCTTATTTTTGGGGAGGTCTTATTAGTTTTGAGGTGTAGGAGGCAGAGAGAGTAAGCACCTCATGGTTGCTGCTGTGTTGCAATATTTTCAGGGAGGGATTATTTTGGGAGGAGGGCTTATTTTAGTCATGCACTCAAAAGCCCAATTGGGCTTATTATTCAGGGAGGTCTTATTTTCGGGGGAAACCAAGTAGGAAATAGGTAATCAAGATAAGAGGACAATGATGGTGGTGATGATAACAAAAAACAGCAAGGCCTACTATCACCTTACCTCAAAATTAAGGTAAATTGGAAAATCCCACCCCCAAAAAATTCTAAAGGGGTTGTAAAGCGTGAGGGAAATAAAAAAAACAGCCACAAATTCCAAACTCTTCAATCAGGAAAGGTTTTCAAGAAATAGAAAGACTGATTTTAGCATTATATTTTATTACTTATGATACAGGGCTGACATCTAGTGTGACTTCTAGAATAACCAAAGTCAAAGCCTGAGACAATCCAAGACTGTTCCGAAGCAGTGCACAGATGTTTTCCCACTCTTCCCCCTGAAAAAAAAAATCAATTCTGTTATTCAGAAACAGGAGACAGAAAACTTCTGGACCGTTAAATGGGTAGTCCTTGTTTAATGACCTGACGCTTAATGACTCTTTTATATTTTGGGTGGAGAGTGGAGGTGAGGCCTGAGTGACTCCTAACAGCTCTTTATTCAATACCGCCTTGTGAGGCAACTGTTGCTCCCTGTCTGACACAGCTCCTTTTATAGGGAAGCTGATCAGCCCACAACCAATCAGGAGAGAGTACCCTCCCTCTCCAACAGAGGACCAGACTGAGAACCTCAATAGGCAACTCTATGCATAACAGACTCAATAGCAGCAGATTCAAAATCCCAACATCTGTTCCATCTAACAGACACGCATGTTGGGTGCTCAGCAACCTGCTTGCATTCTAGCAAACAGCACCCAGCATCAGTTAGAAACTTGTGACAAAAAATACGGCGCACCAAGAAAGGCTAAAATATTGGAAAAGGCTGATGTTCATCTCAATTGCATTCCACGAAAAAAAGAGGGGGGGGGAGCACCAAAAGAATGACACGTGCGAATTTTCCAAGTGCTGGACCGTAATCTTCTTTTACATGCAAACAAAATACTGTTGCAAGTCGTGCAACCATTAAACCCATCCATAGAAAAAGAAATGTGTGATATCCAGGCTGGTTTAGAAACAGGAGTAGGAACTTGAAGAGCATTCGGAAGCTCCAGTTGGTGCAAAATGCAGTGGCCCGCATGGTTTTGCACAGAGCTTGGGAGCAGGTTATCTGAGGGACTCTTGCTGGTCACATCAGAGCGGGGAGCAGTGGTGGGTTTCAAAATTTTTTGGAACCTACTCTGTGATTGTGGCCTCCTTTGTGGGAATGGCTTGCCAGCCATGTGACCTGGTGGGAGTGGTTTGCCGGCCATGTGACCTGTGGGAGTGGTTTGCCAGCCATGTGACCTGTGGGAGTGGCTTGCCAGCCATGTGTTCTCTCTCTCTCTCTCTCTCTCTCTCTCTCTCTCTCTCCTTCCTTTTGTCTCTCTGTTGCTTTTTTCTTTTTTTCTTTCATTTCTCTCTCACTCTTTTTCTTTATTTTTCTTTATTTATTTATTTCTTCCTTTTTTCTCTTTCTCTCTCTCTTTGTGTCAGTCTGTGTGTGTGTGTGTGTGTGTGTGTGGCAGTGGTGGGTTTCAAAAATTTTTGGAACCTCTTCTGTAGGTGTGGCCTGCTTTCCGGGCCCAATGGTGGAACCTCTTCTAACCGGTTCGGTAGATTTGACGAACCGGTTCTACCGAATAGGTAGGAACCCACCTCTGGCAGGGAGGCAGGGAATGTTGTGAGTCCCATCCCCTAGGGCAGTGAATAGCGAATCCTTTTCGCCTCGGGTGCCTAAAGTACTCTTTGGCATGCTCTCACATGCCCACCCCCATAATTTAATGTCCCCCGCACCATGCCCCCTGCGCATGCGTGTGTGACTCTCCCACACTATCCCATGCATGTGCACATGGCTTTCTTGGAACATGAGGAGAGCAGAAACGGCCTCCTCTGCTCCCCTGGACGCCATCCGGAGGCCAGAATTGGACTGACTCCAGAGGATTTTTAGGAGCCTCGGGAGGGCGAAAAGCGATCCAACACGCAAACCAGAAGTTTGGGAATGGACTTCTGGGTTGCCCATTGGGCCATTTTGCATAACCAACCTGTCTTCCCCTCCCTTTTTCTTGGCATCACCCCAGTTTAAATCCTCCATCATCCTGGCCACTTGTAGGCACCTGACGAAGTGAAGTCACAAACCCTGATTCTTTGGAACAGAATTTGTTAATTGGAAAAGTTGCCACGACATTCCTTCAGATTTGTTCATCGGTGAAGGTGGTCAGCGCTGAAGAAGGGTAGATAGAAATCATCCGCTGCCGGAGTGGTGGACCGTTGGCTAATTTCCAGAATCTGATATTACAAATGAGCTCCACCAGCTGCCAGGGCAGACCTTGCCACAATCTGCTGCCGAGCTTGTTTGTAATATTTTCAGGGAGGAATTGCAAAAGAACATTGTGCAGGTGGTCGCTGTAAATAAATTCTCCATGGAGTTCCCACAGAATTTCATCTTTGGCCATTCCAAACATGTGCCACCAGCCAATGTCAAAATGAGACTGAGCAGGTGACTGGCTCTTCTTGCAGAGAACATTTGCATAGTGAGAGAGAGGAGATATTTGTTCAGTTCACATTTTAACCATCATTGACCAGAAATACTCATTCCACTCTTCAGTTCAGAGCAACAAGAAAAAAAAAAACATTCATATAGAATAGAATGGAATTCTTTATTGGCCAAGTGTGATTGGACACACAAGGAATTTGTCTTTGGTGCATATGCTCTCAGTGTACAGAAGGACATTAATTAAGAATAAAAAGATACAACAAGGAAGGAAGTAATAGTCATAGGTTACTAATAAGCTATCAAATTATACTAGAAAACAAATAAAAACAACATAAATTGAAAGTCTTAGTAAATTATTTGACAGGGAATTAGTTGTTTAGCAGAGTGATGCATTCGGGGGAAAACTCTCTTTGTGTCTAGTTGTTCTGGTGTGCAGTGCTCTATAGCATCGTTTTGAGGGTAGGAGTTGAAACAATTTATGTCCAGGATGTGAGGGATCTGTAGATATTTTCACAGCCCTCTTTTTGACTCATGCAGTATACATGATAGAAGGCAGATTGGTAGCAATTGTTTTTTCTGCAGTTCTAATTATCAGTTGATCTATGTGTGTCTTGTTGGGTTGCAGAGCCAAGCCAGACAGTTATGGAGGTACAGATGACAAACTCAGTAATTCCTCTGTGAAATTGAATCAGCAGCTCTTTGGTCAGTTTGAGCTTCCTGAGTTGGCACAGAAAGAACATTCTTTGTTGTACTTTTTTGATGAAAGGTGTGAAGAGAAATGCAGTGTAATCAGATATATCACTTGCAAACTAGGTGTACTTTTTGAGTATGTCTGGCCTAGTGAAAAGAAGGACTAGGAGTGACATCAGAGCAGTGTTCAGGGGTGAAATTCAGCAGGTTCTGACAGGTTCTGGAGAACCAGTAGTGAAAATTTTGAGTAGTCCAGAGAACCGGCAAAACCTCTGGCTGGCCCCAGAGTGGGATGGGAATGGGGATTTTGCAGTAGCTTTCTCCTAGAGTGGGATGGGAATGGAGATTTTGCAGTATCCTTCCCCTGGAGTGGGATGGGAATGGAGATTTCACAGTATCTTTCCCCTAGAGTGGGATGGGAATGGGGATTTTGCAGTATCCTTCCCCTAGAATGGGGTAGGAATGGAGATTTTGCAGTATCCTTCCCCTGCAGTGGGTTGGGAATGGAGATTTTGCAGTATCCTTCCCTTATCACTCCCACCAAGCCACACCCATAGAACCAGTAGCAAAAAAAATGAATTTCACCACTGCCAGTGTTCCAGGATTTTAGGGTCTGCCATAAAGAAGAAGGGGTCAACTTATTTTGTAGATGAAGACAAGAAACAACAGATGGAAACTAATCAAGGAGAAAAGCAATTTGGAGTTAAGGGAAAACTTCCTAACAGTGAGAACAATTAACTAGTGGAATAACTTAACTTCAGAAGTTGTGGATGCTCCATCACTGGAAGTTTTCAAGAAGAGATGAGATAACCCCTTATCTTAAATGGTATAAAGTCTCTTTCTTGAGTAGGGAGTTGCACAGGATGATTTGAAGACCTCCAAGGTCCCTTCCAGCTCCACCCTGAATTCAATTGATAGCATACATATCCCACCAGGTTTCCCAGAGGGGCCACTGCACCAGAATGAGACCCAATTCTTGATTATGTTGACAAGCAACTGATGGCTTAATTCATTAATCAATTGGAGTCACTCAGCACAGGATTATTAGGGCCCTTGGTCTAAAAATGTTGATGGTTACAAACTTACAAACTCGATGTGTCCTAAAATAATATTCCAGTCACTTTACCCTGTACTGAAATGCCATTCCCATTTTTGTTATTAGTTTTACTCCATGGACTTTTTTTTACTTTCATGGACTTCTCCAAAAGTTTTATCAACAGCATTGTCATGTTTTATGGTAGTAACGTTTGAGAAAACATTGAACAAAATGGAACAAAATTCCCTTACCTTGTGATATACCGCCTTCTCTTTAACAAGGAATAGATTCTAATGCTTTTGACAGTTGGCTTTGGCAGTTGGGACTTGTAATTTTAGTAATGGGGGCAAAGGGAAAAAAAAACGTGCTGTTACTCCAAGCAAGAACTTATTTTAAGGAAGTGAGAACTTCTAAAGAAAGAACAACCGCTAGGGATGACTTTTCACAGTTTGATCTTTGGCATGATGCTTATGCCTCCATCTCACCCCCTCCCCACTTTGATTGCAAACTCTTCCCTCAACCAAGCTTTGGAATTCAGAATGCTGGGAACATGGGATGTAGCCAACTTGTTCCATCTAAGTCAAGTTTGCCCTCTATTGCTTTCCTTTCAACCCTCTGCTAAATGGACAAATAATCCAATTTCTAGTTCTCCTTTTAGATTCCGGGTGCTCCCTCCAGACTGCTCAGCCAAGATTAGAAACAATTATTCTGACTTTTGGCGGCATAGCAGTGCGCGTTTATATCTCTTTGGCAAAATAGGTATAAAACGTAGGCATTGCAGTTCAACGAGGCTTAACCAGGGAGTTGTTTTGTCCTTTAACCTCCTCTCTCTGTCCAAAATAACTCACAAGGAATGAGATTGTTTCACAGAGGCATCCTCCCACAACCAACCATGCCCCCTTGTTTGACCTCAACCACAAAGACATTGCTCTATTAGCAAAACAACAGAGAGGAAATTTACCCCTAAGGCTTACATTTCAGAAATGGGGAAAGGAAAAAAGGCAGAACTTTTTTTGTATCTTCACCTGGAAGGCCGCCGGTTCTCTTTGTTACATTCTGGTAAAATTTTCAAAGAGAGAGAGAGAGAGAGAGAAAGAGAGAGGCAGAAGGCCTCAATTTAGTTGAGTAATATCCCAGATATTTCATGCAATCCCCAGTGCCCCTTTTGTGCCATATGCAATTTTCCAATTTTGCTTGCCCACCTGGTTGGGAGATATATGATATACCTGAAGCTGATCAGGAGCTTCCAGATTGGTGGCAAAGGCACCATCATGCAACGTAATAAGCAACCTGTGTGTCTTGTTTTTAGAAAGAAGACTCTTTGAATGTACAAAGTTATGCATTTAAGAAAACAGGAAGCTCTTTTACAGCATGTTGTAAAATGATCCAGTTGGGGTATAATAATCCAACTGATCTGATTGCTTTGAGTGACAGCAGGTCTTTAGGATTGTGAGGCACAGCACATATCTTACATCGCCTGCTTCTTAAAACCTTTCAGCCAAGCACAAAAGGGATTTACCACAAGGCCCGTTGTGTGAAAAACAAGTATTCCGCAGTTCAACATTGATCTTCTTTCTCTGGCTTTCTCTTTGCCCAACCAAGCATGCTGTCTAGAACGAAATGCGCACAATACTTATGCGTTTCTACATTCAGAGGAATGTTGTCATCCCACATCAAAGTTTTGCAATGAGCCATTGCCGACCCTTCAGTGGCAGGTGAGGTTGGGCTGAAAGTTTAAGGAGAGGAGTCAGTAACAGCTCCGTTGGCAAGAGGCCTGGAAGAAACATCGCTTACCTTGGCTTTCATTTGAGATAGCTCTCTGCTCACCCAGCTGGTCTTGGCAACGTTAGAACGGTTATAAGAAAAGATGTTCCAACATATTTTCTATTTCTGGGTGATCCTATCCACCCCGCAGTCCCCATGGGTTGGAAATAACCTGCTCTGTTGTTTTGTCCCCCTCTTCCTTAGTTTAGGTGCCATGCCAGTAAAGGTCTCACGTTTTCCCCCACCCCCCTGGTGTTCACCAGACATCTGCTCAGGGTTTTACTGGAGTGTGTCTCAGCTTCTTAGGGCCAGCTATTTCTCCAAGCAAAAAAGCCTCAAGCAGGCATTTTTGACACGAAAGAATTTCATTATTTCTGCACTTTAATGATCCAACCTCATTTGCACTTCCTAGATGGAGGAGATGTGGATTTACGAGGCAGTTATCTTTGCATTCTCACATGTTTCTACCTTTTGTAATTTGTTTTTTCCCCCTTTTTTTAAAATAGCAATAGCAATAGCAGTTAAAACTTAGATACCGCTTCATAGGGCTTTCAGCCCTCTCTAAGCGGTTTACAGAGTCAGCATATCGCCCCTATAGTCTGGGTCCTCATTTCACCCACCTCAGAAGGATGGAAGGCTGAGTCAACCTTGAGCCGGTGAGATTAGAACCGCTGAACTGCAGATAACAGTCAGCTGAAGCAATAGCAATAGCCCTTAGACTTATGTACCCCTTCACAGTGCTTTCCAACCGTCTCTAAGTGGTTTACAGAGTCAGCCTCTTGCCCCCAACAATCTGGCTCCTCATTTTACCCACTTTGGAAGGATGGAAGGCTAAGTCAACCTTGAGCCTGGGGAGATTTGAACTGCCAAATTGCAGACAGCAGGCAGTCAGCAGAAGTCGCCTGCAGTACTGCATTCTCACCATTGTACCACAGCGTCAGTGGTGGTCATAAGCTGAGGAGTACCTTAGCGAAAGAGTGGGTCCTGACATAACCCCGGGATGAATTTTGGCTTCTTGGAAGAACTGTACAGCATATAGTAGTACACTGTGTTCTCCCCACCCCAATAGTTTCCTAGTCCGCAAAGTGCTTTGCTGAAATTAAGATTGGCCAGCACTTATAAATATAAATGATGGCCCAACGTGGAATTGAAGTTGCTTCTGCTCCATGAGATTCTTTGCAAGTTGCACGCAGCCCAACCTGGCTGATAAGGTTCTGCTATTCTTATTGAAATTCATTATGCAGCATTGCTGTAGGATTATTGGCACCGAGGGAATGAGTACGCACTAGATACATTACTGTATCTCCCTAAGGGGTACAGCTGCTACCTTCAGCTCATCAGGGATGGCTTAAAAGATAGCAAAGGACTCTGTTGTATAACAAAACTCCTACGATCACCACCTCCTCCTTTCTCTGCGAGGAGGTTCGTCACCACTGACTCCACATTTTTGGACTTAATGATGATACCCCAAGGGAAATCAGCACCATGACTGATGGGGAACCTGGATGAGAAGAGGAAGGAAAGAAATGCCCAGAACGTTCATTTGCTATTCCTCCATTGCACATGTATGTCCTTCATGACTCAAGGCTGCGTACTTAATGGTTGGGTATCAGAATTCATTGGCCTGATTATCTATGCCAGGCAAATTAAGGCAGTTTTGTTTGGGGTTTAGGGTTGAGTTGTTTTTGTTTTTGTTTTTTGCAGGAATTTGTTTTTACCTCAGGAAATCAGAACTGTAGGAGTGACCTGTTTTGTTTTGCCTGTTTGTTGATTGTTTTGAAGGGTTGGGGGGGATTTTAAGAGGCAAAAAAGAGCATCTTAAAACTTATGGAAATCTGAGGCACTGATTTTGTCCCTTAAATCTCTCCCCAAATGAGAAAATGTATTCCATTTTTGGGGTTGACCCCAGGAAGTGAAAAGCTCCTTAACCCTCTCTCCTAATGCTGTAAATGAAAGGTTGAGGGATCTGATATGGTCCTAAATACATATATGTACATACACATAGACATAGACACATATACACACTTACACACACATACACACACACAGATTATTGTGACGAGCCGATTGACAGATGATGGAAGCAGTTAGCTTCCTCCCATAATTGGGGCTTACCAGGGGTTGTGACTCTAAATATATACCTTCTTCCCTGGCTGGCTGATAAGGAGTCAAGCTCTGTGGCTCAATGGTTAACACATCTGCCTTAGAGGCAATACAGCACAGGCTCGATTCCCAGGAAGGGTATGGCTAGCTGATGAGAGCTAAATAGCTTGAAATAGATCTATACTAGTCTCCCTTTATTTATTTATCAGCACAATTTAAAACACACACACACACACACACACACACACACACATATATATATATATATATATATGTATGTATGTATGTATGTATGTACGTACGTACGTACGTACGTACGTACGTACGCACGCACGCACGCACGCACGCACATACATATACATATACATATACATATACATGTATATATATGTATACATATACATACATACATACATACATACACACACACACACACACACACACACACACACACACACTATTGCACATATGTGCTGGTCGTTCCTGACTCTAGAGGGCGATGCTCCTCTCCGTTTCAAAGCTGAAGAGCCAGCGCTGTCTGAAAACATCTCCGTGGTCATGTGGCTGGCATGACTAAACGACAAAGGTGCATGGAATGGTGTTCCCTTCCCACCCAAAGGTGGTCCCTATTTTTCTACTTGCATTTTTACATGCTTTCAAACTGCTCAGTTGGCAGAAGCTGGGACAAGTAACAGGAGCTCACTCCGTTACGTGGCACTAGGGATTCAAACCGCTGACCTTTCTGATCGACAAGCTCAGCATCTTAGCCACTGAGTCACCGTGTCCCTCAATTTTACATTAGGAGGTCTAACAAGCAGGTTCCAGCGCCATTTTGTTTGATCTCCAATTCTTTCCTGTCATTGTAACCCTATTGTCCCAAGCTGCTTTGAAATACGGGCATTCTGTTCTCAAAATGAGATCCTGGCCTTCATTTTGCATTCACCAGAGTGTCCCAGAAGTCGCGTTTGGAGAGTTTTACAGTGCGAGGACAGCTATTAGAGCTGGGTAGATCTTCAAAGGAGTCTTTTGCTTTCAGAAAGGTTTCAGTGAAGCACCACTTTTAAGTATTCTGTGGAGGGCCGCAGTGTCTCATTTCTAACTCACTGGAAGGAAGGAAGTTGAGGCCTTTCATTTTGCTTACCAAATACGGGTTCTGCCCAAGACAGACTTCACATCTCCCATTTCATTGCACAGTTTTTGTGCCCTAATCCACAGACTTCCACGGAAACCAGGCAACTAAAGGAGGCAGATCAACCCCACCTCGATGCTTCATTATTTCAAGGCAGGTGTACTGAAATTTGTAGAGGTCTAGAAATGATCACACACACCCAATATCCAAATCTATGTTGGAAGCACTTTTCCTACGTTGTTTTCTTTTTCTAATAGGGCAGGGTATCCAGGCTGCAAAGGGTTCAAAAAAGGCAAGATGGCAGCTATGACCATACAATTTATTACTTATTTTATTTATATTTGCCTGTATTATTTTTATAAATAATTGAAGGTGGCGAGCATATCCAATACACTTTCCTCCTCCTTTTTTTTCAACAACCACAACTGTGTGAGGTGGGTTGGTTGGGGGGAAGGGAGGGAGGGAGAGGGAGGGAGGGGGAGAGAGAGAGAGAGGGAGAGGGAGAGAGAGAGAGAGAGAGAGAGAGATTGGCCCAAAATCACCCCAGCTGGCTTTCAGGTCTAAGGCAGGATTTGAACTCCTGATTTCTAACCAGGTTGTAAATGTAAAAAGAGGTGCGGCTCTGATCACACAGTTGTGGGCTCTGATCACACATCTTGATTCTTTGACTCCTGAGGTTCCTGAGGTAGGAAAAGGAGAATCTCAAATTGCCTCAGAAGACTCTAGATGGACTTCAGCTCAGTCTCAGGTTATTACAGACTTAATATTGGACAACCTATTTGCCATGATCCCCCGCTTGCTGCCTTGGTGTGCCTCAGTTTCCTGAATGGAGTTGCTGTACACCCTGACTACTTACTGTAATGTATATGGGACGTGATGGCTCAGTGGTTAAGATGCTGAACTTGTTGATCAGGAAATACCCGGGGGAGGGCCTTCTCTGTGGCTGCTCCCGCCCTCTGGAACGATCTCCCCGTGGAGATCCGGACCCTCACCACCCTCCAGGCTTTTCGCAAAGCCGTGAAGACCTGGTTGTTCCAGCAGGCCTGGGGCTGATGAATTTCCAGCCCACTTGAATCGTTATGACTGTTGTTTTTACTCTGTCTGTCTTTTGTCCTATTTGTATCCCCCCCCCCTCCTTTGGTTGTTAGCCTCCCCGAGTCCCTCGGGAGTGGGGCGGAATACAAATTAAATAAACATAAACATAAACAAGTCAGCAGTTCGAATCCCTAGCACCATGTAACAAAGTGAGCTCCCATTACTTGTCCCAGCTTCTGCCAACCTAGCAGTTTGAAAGCAGGTAAAAATGCAAGTAGAAAAATAGGAACCACCTTTGGTGGGAATGTAACAGAGTTCCATGCGTCTTCGGCATTTAGTAATGCCGTCTACATGATCACAGTGATGTCTTCGGACGGCACTGGCTCTTTGAAACAGAGATGAGCACACCCCCTAGAGTCGGGAACGACTAGGACATATGTTCGAGGGGAACCTTTATCTATTATACAGCATTTGAATATCTGAATGGAAAGCAATCCTAATCATCATTCTATGGAGTTTGTGACAGTGTCTGACCTTAGTTCTTTGCTTGCAGACATTCCCTTGCCCAACTCAATGATCTGACCAATGGCACTGATGATGTTACCTAGTTGGTTAATGAAACATCTGCAAGCAAGCAACTGAGTTCAGAGAGGACCAAGGGCTCCACAATTCAACTCTGAATTGCAGAGAATCTCTTCCAGTTATTCTAGGCTAATCCTTTTGCTGAACCACTGTGCTGTGATTCATTATCATGTCTCCTTACTGGGATAATGAAATAGGAACATTTCGCATGGTGATCGGAAACGCCTGAAAATTGCCACTGCCAGTTTAGAAAACACTTGTTTCCTTTCTCCCTTCTGCCTCCCTTCACTGTCTTTCATAGCTCAACTTTGCTGCCTCCACATGCCTTCCATCTTTACGTAGCACTAGCACCAGAGGTGGTTGCTTATGATTTGGCTGAACCAGTAGTGATAATCTGGCCTGTTTCGCAGAACCGGCAGTGACCCAGGCTGGCCATGCCCCCGAACCGGTTCCCTGGTCTCCATTGCCGTTGCTGGCATCTTGTTTATTAACTTTTAATGGTCTTTGTGCATGTGCACAACCATTTACAGCGAACTGTGCATGCGCAAGTCACACGGGAACCGGTACCGGTTTGCGTTGGAACCCACCCCTGACTAGGATTATATACGTATATACCACTTTTCAGTGCTTTACAGCCCTCTCTAAGCAGTTTACAGAGTCAGCATATTGCCCCCAACAATTTTACCCCCTCGGAAGGATGGATGGAAGGATGAGTCAACCTTGAGCCTTGCAGTGAGCCAGCAGTCAGCAGAAGTAGCCTGCAGTACTGCACTCTAACCACTGTACCACCACAGCTCATGCATACAGCTCATGCCTGTGGTTTTATAGCAATAGCAGTTAGACTTATATACCGCTTCATAGGGCTTTCAGCCCTCTCTAAGCGGTTTACAGAGTCAGCATATCGCCCCCCACAGTCTGGGTCCTCATTCCACCCACCTCGGAAGGATGGAAGGCTGAGTTAACCTTGAGCCGGTGAGATTAGAACCGCCGAACTGCAGATAACAGTCAGCTGTAGTGGCCTTCAGTACTGCACCCTAACCACTGCGCCACCTCGGCTCAAGGTTTTCAAAACCTGACTCTCTGAGAGGCCTTCCCAGAGAGATATCCTCACCTGCAGATTTACTACAAAACAGATCCTTCTCTCGTGAGAGCTTCTGTTTTGTTATGTGCAATTAGCCCATACATGCAATGCTAGATGGGAGCTGTTGAGCTGCCATCTAGGGATTGTGGCCTCTTCTCCGGGAGGCAGTTGGAGGATGGCGACTAGGGATGGAGCCCTAAGCAGTGTGATCCTCAGAAGGCTTTTGGAAAGCCTCCGGAGCCCCATTCCCGATGGGAGGATTGAGGTCTGCAGCTGCATTGCTACGACTCGAAAGAGGTAAACAGAAGAGCGGATTCCATTTCCAAAAGCATGGGAGGGAAAATGTCTTTGCCGCAAAAAAAAAATGCTGAGGAGGTTATTTGAGAACTCCGAATTATTTCTACCGATTTAAGGAAACTCTGAGGTGCTGCGTGCCTGCAGTTCTCCCTAAATGGTAATACTAGTATTTGCAGTATTTACCCCAGCAATCCTCTCAAATAACTGTAAGATAGATCAGGACTATCTTACTCAAGGCCCCGTCACTTTGAAGTGCATAAGATCAAAGTACTAGGAATATATCACGCCAGCCTCAAGCAAGCACATTCACGCATGAAGTCTTATTGTTACTAGTTGTATTTCTCGTCCAATTTTTTTTCCCCGCGATATCAAGTTCTCCCTTTCCCCTTGCATATATATAATGTAAGCTATGCTGACAGAGCTAAATTGGCTACTTGATCCTCCTAGGATTTTAAATAAGTATATAAAACTGGAATTTCCTCACCTGTTCTGACACCTTAACCATTGTACCCTGCTGCTTCCAATATGCAAAGGTGACAATGCAATAGTGTGTTATGCATATAAACATTCATTTCTCTTCTTCTTTTTCCTTGAACAAGGCAGAATGATCAAAGTATTTCTATTCCAACAGGAATAGAAATGGCCCTGGCTCTTATTTTGGGGGCCTGGGGTTATGTGGAAGGGATGTTTATTGATGGCAATATTGTTTACTTGAGATTTTACCTTCACTTCCTCTTTAATAAGATAAGACCATGATGGCACATGAAGCCCTCTCTGTAGGCACATGAGTCATCGTCCAAACTCAGCTCCACAGTGTAGGCATGCACGCCTCCCACCAGCCAGCTGATTTTTGGGTCTCTGTGGGACATGTTCAGGGGCGGGGTGAATGTGGGAGATACAGTCACATGTGGGGGGCCTGGGGATCGTGTATGCATGCATGGGAAGGGGACATGGGGGTGTCCCCTACACCCCAGTTTTGGTCCCAGGAGGCTTCAGGGAGGCCTGTTAGGTCTAAAACAGGACATTGGGGGGAGTCATGCACGTAGGCATGGGGGTGTGGCACATGGAGGGGATGTCGCACAGACATTGCATTATGGGTGTGGGCTCACGCATGCACGCTGTTGTGCATGCACACACGCTTTCTACACCTGACTGCAAAAAAGGGTTAACCATCACTTGACATAAGATATCTAGCATTCTAGATAGTGTTTGGAAGAGCCATATAAATGTAATACATAAATAAACCAAGAAGCGTTTTTTTCATGTACAACAAAAAATGAATGGTATCTGGTTGAAAGACTGAACCCTCTCAGGATTCAGCTGCCCTGGAGATGGCTTGCATGTTTAAAGTGTTAGAAAAATAGGCTTTTTGGAAAAAGAGTTCACCTTGACTTCACTTACTTAGCATTCTTGGGCAGAGGAATGTACAGATACAGAAGTGGTTTTCAGCCGATTCGGACTGGTTCACCCGAACCTGTAGTGGAAATCTCGGGTTCACCCACCGCAGCTTTATGTCTTCCTGTTGAGGCATGTTTTCAAGCCACATGTGCACTGTCCTTCACAAGAAAGGAAAGCCCCAACTACATTGTGTTTAGCGAAAAGGTACTTTTACTGAATATGAAGCGAAAGCAGCAAAAGTAAAGCAAGATCTGAGGCTAAAAGGCATGAAATTGTACATATCAAAAGTTTACTCAAATCCCTCCCCTCAACAACCCCAATCTCCAGCCCCCAAGGGTGTCTTGTGGGGTGCATCTTCAGGTGGCTGAATTGGTTTTTCAAGGATTTTTTTTTTAAAAAAACCTTATCTCTTCCCCTTTCCATGAAATGGTATAGCCCGTAACAGTATGTTGGTCTTGAAAGTGATATGAAGTGGCTCCAAGCCATGGCACATCCATTACGTGTTGGCAAAGAACACTGCATTTACTGCATCCCAAAGTGCATAGCTAAAAGTCTATGGAGGTTCTCAGTCCTCCAGAGCATGGTTGTCCCAAAGGTGCTTTTTCAAGAGGCAGCTGGACTTTGTGGTTTTTCTTTGAAGTTGTTTCACTTCTCATCCAAGAAACGTTTTCAGCTCTGACTGGATGATGGGGAATGGAAGGATTTATATTTCTTGTGATACATAAATAAATGACCATCTGTCTGCAAGGAATATAAATCCTTCCATTCCCCACCATCCAGTCAGAGCTGAAGAAGCTTCTTGGATGAGAAGCAAAATATCTTCAAAGAAAAATCAGAATTGCCTCTCGAAAAAGCACCTTTGGGACATACCGTTGCAGAATTATTTATTGTATGGCACACTCAATTTACAAAAATCACTGATCATGGGTTGGCTTTAGCAAAAGGAATAATTGATAAACACTCCTAGGTGTTGGTAAGATAACAAGCATCTGCCTTCAGCAACTTTTAGCAGTATGGACTTTTAAGTGAGGCTTAAGTGTAAAGAAAGAAACTGAAACACATATTGCAAGATTTCAACAGACATCAATCGGAGTAATAGTAACTGTTGCTTCTGAATAATACATTTGATTGACTTGAGTCCTGGAGGAGAAAGTGTCATTCTTATAATTGGAATATTTAAGGACACAAAGGTATGTTCACAAGTGGGGGGAAAAGAATACTTCATGGGGAAAATATTATGTTCTATTAGTTTCCCTTTATTGCTGGATTTTGTAAGTTTCTAAAAGCTGCTTTGTATGGAGAGGTTTTATCATTATAATGTTTATCAATTTTGATTGCCCAAAGCATGTACTTTGTAGGTTAAGGTCATATGATTTTGAATAGATTGAGGGCAACATTGGAGTCTAAATAGCTATGCTCCAAAAACTAATGAATATGGTTAGGGCAAAAATGGTATTCAATTAAATTTACATTTGGAGTTAATACATTTCAGTGTAGTCATGATTACATTCTACTTGTACATTTCACAATTTCCCCTTCCTATTACCTGAAAAATTACAAGTTGGTCACAACTTTTGGAAGCTCTGAGGACCACACAAGGCTTTGAGGAGAGTTGCATATAATCCTAGGGTGCAGCCAGTGGTGGGATTCAGCCAATTTTCACCTATTGAGGAGAACCAGTTATTAATTTTCTAAGCAGTTGAGAGAACCAGTTGTTGGAAGAAATCTCCCTTTGTTTTTTTTTCCACTTTACAGGGCTAATCCTGTAAAGAAGGAAGGCAGGAAGGAAAATTTCTGGTGTTGTTTCTAGCCTAATCTTTGTTGCCCTGCTTACAGAAACTACCTCTCTGGTTAACTCTTATTACATTGTCACAAGCTAAGGCAAAGCGCCCATCGATGTGAGTGATGTTGAGTTGGCCATGCCCACTCAGTCACATGACCATCAAGCCCTGCCTACCCAGCTGCTCATTTGGAGAGAGAACTAGTTGTTAAATTATTTGAATCCCATCACTGGGTGCAGCATATGCCCAGGTAGAGGTAGCAGAGATAGTGAAGGTATATGAAAGTTATTGACAAAATCTCAGCCTTGGGAAAGAAGTTAAGTGTAAGGAAGAGATTTATCTCCACGTTGCATGGCATAAAAGAGAATGCAAACTTTGGGAGACTTTCACAATTTTATTATTATACCCTACGATAAGAAATACAGTTTCATAGTTCAACGGTATCTGATTTCCTGAGCTGGCCCAAACTGATGGCTTGACAATCCTATTGCATTAGAGCCATGTTTCCAAATACATTATTAAAATTCATACTTTACACTAGAGCATTGTTTCTCAACCTTGGCAACTTTATGGTATGTAGGCTTCAACTTCCAGAAGGCTGCCTGGGGAATTCTGGGAGTTGAAGTCCAGATATCATAAAGTTGCCAAGGTTGAGAAAATCTGCACTAGAGTTATGTTGAAAAGTATAAACAGCTCCCAAGTGCTTCACTGCAGACAACACATTAGGGCCTATCCATTTACAAATCTTAAGATCTTCTTGGAGAAAAGAGAGGGACTAGAGTCCTGAAAAAACACAGACAACACAGGTGAGGCCTCCAAAACATGCTGCTTTTGTGGGGCTCTCCAAAAATTATGTTGTACTTTCAAATGGCTATTCCATCTACCTTACTGGATGCCCTTATAACCTAGATCAGGGTTTCTCAACCTTGGCGACTTTAAGTCCTGTGGACTTCAACTCCCAGAATCCCCCAGCCAGCACAGCTTCAATTCTGGGAATTGAAGTCCACAGGACTTCAAGTCACCAGGACTTAAAGCAGTGATGGCGAACCTATGACACGCGTGTCAGTGCTGACACGCGTAGCCATTTGGGGTGACACGCACAGGATTTCATGCGATTCATCCTCAGCTCCTGCACGGCCGCCGAGGATGAAAGAATCTGTGCTGGAGGAATGGGGGGGGGGTGGGACGTGTGATCTCCCCCGCCCACACTCACTTACTGTATCGCCGCCGCCCCTTTCTGAGCGCAGGGGCTGCTGGTAAGGCGTGCGTGCCATGCGCACACACGTCATCAGCGCGGCGAGGGAGGACCCGCAGGAGAGGAGCGCGGGAACAGTGCGCGCCTCTCTCCAGTCAGGCCGGCACAGAGAGTCTACTCCTGGGACTGTCGGTTACGACCGCACCACAGCAGGGAACAGCGGAGTGCCAACGGGAACTGTGAGCGCCATTAGCAGCAACTATTGGGGTGCCATGGACTTGTAATTGCCCACAATAACTGAGATAAGTGAGGGGAGGTTGTGTTAGCTTGTTAGGCTAGTTAACCCCTAATTGGCTATCTATAATTCTATCTGCTGTCACTAGCCCACTGATGGAGCACCCAAAAAATAAAAAACAAAGGTTAAGTAAAGGGAGTGGTAGTGGCAGTGGCCGACCCTTTCAAGAGACATGGAGCGAGATGTATGGCATTATAGAAAAAAATGGCACATCATTTTGCGTTCTATGTACTGAAACGGTAGTAAGCAGAACGTGGAATATAAATAGACATTTTGAAACTAATCATTCCCAGCTCTTGGAAAAAAGTGAGGATGAAAGAAGTTACTAAGCAGGTATGTTAAATAATTTGTTTTTGGTTTATTAAATACAATTATATATTGCAATTATACATTTTTGTAGTTTAAACTATAAATTGCGCAAAATTATGTTTTTGTCGAAGTGACACACAACGCGAGTTATGCTCGATTTTTTGCCGATTTTTGACACACCACGCCAAAAAGGTTGCCCATCACTGACTTAAAGTCACCAAGGTTGAGAAACCCTGACCTAGATAAAGCTTCTAACAACATCTCAGCTGTCCCAATTTTCCCTTTTCTGTTCCCCAGTCTCTCTCTCTCTTTCTCTCTCTCCCTCCCTCCCACTCCCCCTCTCTCTCTCCTTCTCTCTTTCTCCTTCAATAATGGAGAAAGTATCATGAAGAGCTGTGGTGGTACAGTGGTTAGAATGCAGTATTGCTGGTTAATTCTGCTGACTGCCAACAGTTTGATATGTACCGGCTCAAGGTTGACCCAGCCTTCTACCCTTCTGAGGTCAGTAAAATGAGGACCCAGATTGTTGGGGGCAAGACTCCGTAAACCGCCTAGAGATGGCTGTAAAGTTCTGTGCAGTGGTATATAAGTCTAAGTGCTATTGCTATTACTATGACAGCTCTAAGGCATTGATAAGCTAAGCAACCTAACACTTTTGTATGACAGTATTACTTACTGAATACACATCCAATGCATCTTTATTTCTTTTCAAGTGAGCACGGAATATTCAAAGTTCTTGTCTGCTATCTTGTCTCATGTATTTTTCTCATCAGGATTGTCCATGAGCTGGGAAGGGGGGAACTGGTGATGAAAGCAGTCACTGTGATGCCTCCCATCTTTTTTGTGTCTTGCATTGTGTTCTTGCACATATCTATCAAAGGGGTGGAGCTTGTGTCACACAGCAGGATGCTGTTTTCATCATTTTGACTGAAGATTTTGATTTTGTGGAAGCCTTTGATGCTCTTCACTATTGTCTAAAGTTACCTGCAGGCATATTGTTCAATTTTGACAACCTGAGCGCTTGATGTTGCGTTATACTGTATATAGAAAAAGACGTTGTCAGAACAATTATTGCTCTTTCATGCTTGAGTCCTGTATGAGTATGATATGATATGTATGATATCAGGGCCAGAAGAAGGAGCCACTCAAACTCATACAGGACTCAAGCATGAAAGATCTTGAAAGCATGAAAAATCCTGAACGACCACTTCTTCCAAGATTTGGCCCAAATCCCTTTTAGCATCAGTCTTCCCTGTAAACACCTATGAGCCAAGGATGAAATTACATTCCAAATGCACTGTGGGATGCATTCCTTAACACAGATCTTTAAACCCGAGCATTGATTTGAATCTGACAAACCTACCTTGAGAAATCAGGTATTCTAATGGAGAGCATCAAACACAATCAAGAATTTTCTTTCATTTGTTCGGCTTTCCTCTAGGTAAAGTTTTGTTTACAGGATAAGATGTTCAATCAAATAGGCTAAATAAGAAGTACAAAATGTTCAAAAATCCAATTCTGGGAAGTGTGCTGTGCCCAAAGTGAGATATATTAAAATTGATGCATAGGTTGAAATGAGTCTAGAGATAATGCAAACATCAAAGGGGGAAAAAGAAATGCTTATTCTTCTTTGTCTTTTATATTTATCTATCATTCTTTCTTGCAAAAGCACAGGCTATATAGCCTGTGTGTTTTCCTATTTCTTTGTCAAACAATTCTGTGAATTAGGTAATCAGACAGAGCCATGGGTATTGTAGTGACTTTTCAGAGGCACCTACAAAGGACCTCTCTGTGTTCTTATTTTATGCTTTTTATTGGGGAAATTTACTGGACTTTATTGGGGAATCTTTCTGGACTATTTTCCACTGTTCTTTAATTAGCTCTTCCATTATGGGTAATGGGAAGATCTTGCATTGATACAAGGTTCTGAACAATTTATTAAACAATGTAAGGCTCTAAACAGTCCCTCCAACACTGTCAAGACAAGTCATTTCTATATAAATAGAGACCAAATCTCACACACTTCTAGCACTGATGAAGTTACCATGTTGGGTAATGAAACATCTTCAAGAAAACAACCTGCTCACAGAGCACCAAAGACCCCACAGTCTAAACAATTTAGCTATGAAAGAAAGCCAACTGCTTACTGAAATGAGGGCATTTTGCCCAGTTGACGAACAAGGATCCATTCTCTCTCTCTCTCTCTCTCTCTCTCCCTCCCTCCCTCCTTCCCTCCCCCTCTCCCCCTCCCTCTCCCTCTGTGAGTGTGTGTATGAGAGAGGGGGGAGGGAGGGAGGGAGAGAGAGAGAGAGAATGAATGTGAATAAGAGGGGGAAAGGGTGACACATGGATCATATATCATGGGGACAGTCATGAAACTTACATACAGGTACTTGCTTTAGATATGGTACCATGTGTGTGATGACATTCTGATGCATTCTGTAATTTTGGCATCTCCATTGTTTGCCAATGTCTATAGCTTATTCTGTTTTCTCCAAGGATCACATCTCTTCCCAGGACAGTGACAACAGGATGAGTGGTAGAAGCAGGAACTCCCATCCTTCAATGCATTTTTTTTCTCCAACAATATCTGGGATAGCATGATATGTCCCAGTATCCCCAATGAGTAAATAATACTTCCCTGATCTAGCATCTCTTCATTAGTAAATCATTTCATAAATTAGGATCCGTGGTGATGTAGTGGTTAGAATGCAGTATTACAGGCTAATTCAGCTCACTGCCAGGAGTTCGATCCTCACCTGGCCAAGGTTGACTCAGCCTTCCATTCTTCTGAGGTTGGTAAAATGAGCACCCAGATTGTTGGGGGCAAGAGGCTGACTCTGTAAACTGCTTAGAGAGGGCCATAAAGCTCTATAAAGCAGAATATAGAGTGAGTCACAGTGGCACAGTGGTTAGAGTGCAGTACTGCAGGCTACTTTTGCTGGCTGCCGGCAATTTGGCAGTTCAAATCTCACCAGGCTCAAGGTTGACTCAGCCTTCCATCCTTCCAAGGTGGGTAAAATGAGGACCTAGATTGTTGGGGGCAATAGGCTGACTCTGTAAACTACTTAGTGTGGGCCATAAAGCTCTGTGAAGCGGTATATAAGTCTAAGTGCTATTGTTGTTGCTACTGATATTTTTAAATGCCTTTTTGCCCTCTCTATCTGAAATCACGAGCTGAAAGTTCTCCTATGCCTATATCGCTACCATGGAGATTTAGTTTCTTTGCTATTATTACCATATTTTTGAATTTCTGGTCTGTTTAAACTTGGTATTCTGATTTATAACTTCATGGGTATTACTGAATTTTAGTATAATCTGGGGGGAAAAAAACAACTGCACTTAAACACTCAAAAAGACCTTTTTGAGACCTTTACCTTGAATATGTGATGTGTGCATAGCTCTATGCAAATAAAATAATCGTTGAGTTGCAAAGCAGAGGAATCAGCAAACTCTGGTGAAAGAGCACAGAGAAAATGACACAAGAGGCTGCTACAGTTCTTCATGCTATAAAGTGGTCTTCTTCTTCTTTTTTTTTTAAAAGCCAGATGGTATTTGGTTGAGGAAGCAGGAACAGGACTGAAAAATATGTTAGAGAATATGTAAACCTTCAAGAAAGAAACGCTGAACAGGAGAGGAAACGAGGGGAGGGGGGAAAAAAACCCAAGAAGTAACACTCCTGAGAACATCAAAATGTCACTTCACAAACCACATTCTGTGTTGAATTCTGTCTGCTGGGGTATCAGAGCACATGCTGAATGATTGTCCTTTATGGTGGAATCACCAACTGAAGAAGAGAGGGCTCTTTTAGGGGGAATAAAGAGACATTCCAGCTTCAAATCAATTTGGGGGAGGAAATGTCTGAAGTCAAACGGTTTTAGATCTATACCTGCCATTTCCCAAGAGTAGGCAGATATGGGGAGATTCTTGTGCTGTAGGTCAATGGTTTTCAACCTGTGGTTTGTGGGCCTCCAAAGGGTGGGGGGGATTGCAATGCTACAGGGAGTCCACAAATACTTGAAGAAATGTTTTGATTTAAATCTTAAGTCTTGGGGATCCGTAGCCACGGTCTGTAGCCACTAAAAGTATTTTCAGGAGGTACATGGCAGCGGTGGGATTCCCTTACCTTCCCTACCAGTTCACAAATGTGAGCACTCTCATCAGTGGTGGGTTTCAAAAATTGTTCGAACCTACTCTGTGGGTGTGGCCTCCTTTGTGGGAGTGGCTTGCCACCCATCTGACCGGATGGGAGTGGCTTCCCACCCATGTGACCGGATATGAAGATGCCGACAACACTTGTCAGAACCACCTTAAATTACCTCACACACAGCACTGGCATGCATAAGAATATGATGTAAACTTGTTTTTTTAAAAGGCATCTTTGGTTTGCGTTAAAACAACTTCAACACACACAATGTTCTGATTGCACCACAAACGCAGTAGTCATCCTTACCTTTCACAGAGGCACTGAGTTTTATAAATATGAGCATGATAGTGTAGAATAATCATATCCAAGGACCAGTGGTGGGTTTCAAAAATTTTTGGAATCTCTTCTGTAGGTGTGGCCTGCTTTCCGGGTCCACTGGTGGAACCTCTTCTAACCGGTTCGGTAGATTTGACAAACCGGTTCTACCGAATAGGTGCGGACTGGTAGGAACCCACCTCTGACTCTCATGCACCGTATCTGCACATGCACAGAAGGTTGTGCATTACATCAGGGCGGGTGGGCAGAGCCTCCTGCAACCACCACTATCAGTTCACCCGAACCAGAGGGAACTGGCTGAGTATCATTTCTGGTCCCTGGTGAAGAAAAGAAAAGAACCACTGCTACAGATGATCAACAAATAAATACCTACTTTGCCCTGTTCACAAGTGGTTCTGATTGCTTATTATGCCTGACACCTTTCATGAAATCCCTTTGCATTCATCCTAAAGTCTTATCCCAAAAACTTTGCACGCTGGCAATACGAGAGTGGCACCATCAAATTGTGAGAGTGTAATATTACACTTGTGAGAGTGTAATATGTCCAGAACTTCACTAGGTATATTGAGGGGCATACTCTATGGACATTACCATCAACTGTGGTTTTTTTTCCCCCGGTCTATCAGGGCAACCTGGTCTACCCAATTATGGGACAGAGCATACTGCTTCCATTCTTGTCTTTCAGCCCCACTCCAGGGGCCTTCGCAGGCAGTCACTTTTGTGACAAACTATTTGTGTTGCGAAAATGACTCCCTGTGAAGGCCCCTGGATTGGAGATGAAAGGTGAAAACTGAAGCAGTATGCTCCGTCCATAATTTGAGTAGACCAGGTTGCCCTGACAGACTGATCCCACCGGAGGAAAAACACTTAATCTTGCTCCTGGTATTGACGACAAACTGAGGAGAATCTGTGGCTTAGAGGTTAATACATCTACCTAATATGCAAGTATCCCAAGTCGAATCCCAGAAGGGTATGGCTAGCTGATGAGAGCTAAATAGCTTGAAATAGATCTATATACTAGTCTCCAGAGGTGGGTTCCTACCAGTTCGCACCTATTCGATAGAATCGGTTCATCAAATCTACTGAACCGGTTAGAAGAGGTTCCACCAGTGGACCCGGAAAGCAGGCCACACCTACAGAAGAGCTTCCAAAATTTTTTGAAACCCACCACTGGTCCTTGGATATGATTATTCTACACTATCATGCTCATATTTATAAAACTCAGTGCCTCTGTGAAAGGTAAGGATGACTGCTGCGTTTGTGGTGCAATCAGAACATTGCGTGTGTTGAACTTGTTTTAACACAAACCAAAGATGCCTTTTAAAAAACAAGTTTACATCATATTCTTATGCATGCCAGTGCTGTGTGTGAGGTAATTTAAGGTGGTTCTGACAAGTGTCGTCGGCATCTTCATATCCGGTCACATGGGTGGCAAGCCACTCCCATCCGGTCAGATGGGTGGCAAGCCACTCCCACAAAGGAGGCCACACCCACAGAGTAGGTTCGAACAATTTTTGAAACCCACCACTGTTAGTCTCCCTTTATTTCTTTGTTGGTAAATCATAAATTTAACATTGCCATCAACTGTTAAGAGTTGAGCAGATCTTTGCAGAGGGTGCATCCCTTCAAAGGAAGTTCCAACAAACTACCCCCACCAACATGCCTTCCCGATTTCTAAAAAAACACCAATTCATTTACTTATCATTTACAAGAGATAATAAAATGATGTCTTAATTTCTAAGAGCAAAAAGAAGCTTCCCCATGGCTCCCTTCTGCGTTGCTTTGAACCTTCTTCTGTAGCCTTGACCTGCACTTTCAATAATCCGTTGGACTTTGCGCATAGATAAACTCCCTTCTATTTGAGAGTTAGGGACAGGGAAAGAAAGAGGTATGTATTTGGATCTTAACTCATAAAAAAAAAAACAATTAGTCTTTTCCTCTTTGATACTGTGGGAAGTTATCATCCAGCCCTCTGCCAGAAAAATGAAATATCCTAGGAAATATTGAAAAGGCAGAATATTTCTCTGGATGTGGAAAGAAAGAAACATGTTTTAAAAGACAGAATAGCTGCCTGTAGCTTCCTGTCCATCCCCACTGTTAATGGGCCATTAAGACAGCCAAGCTAGTCCACTTTACATAATAAAGACTTCACCAGCAGCTACAGGAAAGCATGATAATATTGGCCCTTTACTGACCACATGGCATCTGAGAACTCATCCATACCTAGATTCAAAACACAGCCCAGAGAGTTGCCCCTACATAGCCCCATGGGAGTCTGACAACCAATCAGAATACATGTCTTACACAGGAACAGGAAACAGAGAGGTGGGACTGAACAGGTTATAAAAAGCCTAGCAAGCCCCTCCTTCGGTGCTTCTCTTCTTTTCCACCAACATTGAAGCATGTGATCATCTTTTCTGTTCAGGGCTCAAGCCATGTGGTCCTGTCCAACAATAAACCATCTTTCCAAGCAGCCTCCATGTCTCCAGTGTCTTTTTCCCCACTTGGAGCTGAACCCAGAAGGACATTTCTTTCATCAATACCATTTTGAGAAAAATCTCTCAGCTTTTAGGTAGTTGGCTTATGCTGCTGCTGTTGTTATCCATTCAGTCATGCCCAACTCTTGGTAATCTTATGCGCGAGGTCTTCCCACATCTTCCAATCTTGTGCTTCTCCTTTGAGTTGTTCTGTGCTCTGGCTGGTGTCAGCTTTGATAGAGTCCAGCCACCATGTTCCTTGGTGGCCTGGTTTCCTTTTACCGCTAACTCTTCAAAGCATTATTGCTTTCGCGATTAGAGGGCATAGTTATAATGCAGATTCAAAAGTAGGTGAAATAAAAGAATTAAAAGAAGTGTATGGGAGACAACCCCCCAAAAAAATTAAAAATTAGATGAGGGTGAAAGACGTGGGATAAAGGGAAAGGAAAGGAATGTAAAGCAACATTTTATGAAAATAAACGTGTATGAATATTAGAAAGTTGGATAGCTGCTCTGTATGTCATGCGAGACAAAAATCATTTTTGAATATATATTAGTAAGGTAGTAAGGTAATCTATATTATTATTAGAATTATAGAGGCTGAAAAATAGTTTGTAAATTAGATAGAATTTGTATAAGGGTATTATTAAATATGTATAAAAATGTGATTAACAGTGAAAAGCTACAATTAAGTAATTTGACAAATGTTAGAAAGCTCATGATTGATGCTCGAAGTGCATATTGAAATATTGAGTAATGAAAAAAAGGAAGGATCACGTCTTTGATTACTAGAATGATAGGGGAAGGGGGAAAAAGAGGGGGCTAAAATAGAGGTAGAAATAAGAGGGGAAGAATAGCAAAAACAGATGTTAAGATGATACAATGTATGGTAGAACTATGAGAAGGTTTAGAATTGAAGGATGATAGAAGAGATTACATGTTAGTAAAACTAAAAATGAAATGTAATTACTAGGAATAATACTGTTATGTTTATGAACTTTATGACATCCAGGAATCAAACCATTCACACAATGAGATATATAAAAATAAAAAAAAAACTTTAAAAAAACCATTATTGCTTTCTCCAGTGAATTTCCCAGTATGATATGGCCAAAATAAGTGAGACACAGTTTTGTGATTTTTCCTTTCAGTGATATGTCTGGTGTTATATGCTCCAATACTTGCTTGTTAGTTACCTCTCCTGTCCAGCCTTCTGCGGCACCACAGCTCAAACAAGCTGATTTTCTTCCTCTCTTGCTTTTTTAAGTTCCAACTTTCTCAACCATAGGAAAACATAAGAGAGTGGACTTAAGCTACCATGACTTGTCTCTTTGCGGAGAGTTTTCCTCTCCACTATCCCTGGGGGTATCAGAAAAATAGGATTTTCGCATCCTGTGGTCTGATTTGTCAATAAAGGCAGATGATGATGAAGGTAAGAAATATGGTGAAAATAATGTGCCCTTCTGTCTTTATGGTAATCAGGCATGTTTTACTCAGAGACCAAAGATGTTGAATCCCTATCTGGGTGAGATTTGGGTATTAGGAAATATTTGACTGAGTTTTACTCACTCATTGCAAGCACCTTCTCCTTTTTTTTTTAACAAAAAAGTTGTCATTGGCAACTCCTCAATGGGAAGTTCTTTTTCTCATTTGTTCTCATTAATCAGCATGCAATGTATATGGCTAAGAAAATAATTATTGTAAAGTGATAGCTGGACTAAGTAGCTCTATATAGAATAGAATAACAGAGTTGGAAGGGACCTTGGAGGTCTTCTAGTCTAACCCCCTGCTAAGGCTGGAAATCCTACACCACTTCAGACAAATGGTTATCCAACATCATCTTAAAGACTTCCAGTGTTGGAGCATTTACAACTTCTGGAGGCAAGTTGTTCCACTGATTCATTGTTCGAACTGTCAGGAAATTTCTCTTAACTCTTAAGCAACTCTTAAGTTGCTTCTCTCCTTGATTAGTTTCCACCAATTGTTTCTTGTCCTACCCTCAGGTGCTTTGGAGAATAGATTCTAACGTTCTTTTATCTCCTTTGCCTTTTCCCTTGTGACTCTTCTATCATGTACTTGAGGAAAAAAGCACAAGTTGGTGTAATCCCCTTGACAGAAGTTCTGCTGGATGGTCTTCTCCTAGAGCTGCAAAAAAGAGAGAGAGGCATTTTTGGTGAAAAAGGACAAGGCTAATGGAAAAGGTGTTCTGTTAGGAACTTCAGGGAAAGAGAACTAAAATAACTTAAAAGGTGAGATACTGTAAATTGCCGATTCGCACTGGGAAATAAATGCCTCATAATATAATGAAACCAACTTAAATGGCACTCTCCTATTAGAACAACTTCTATTATGTTCTGTGGTTCTGAGCGGGACCATTTCTGATGGAAAAGGAAATGAGAATTTCCAGGTAGGGGAAGGAACGAAGACATGTCCAAAGCTTAGGTTGCTCTTTTCAGGTTTAATGGAAAGCATCATAAAGAGCAAGGAATGCTAAGAATAAGTTCATGTATTAAAAAAAAAAAAGTATTATTGAGTGGGCACAGTGTGACTACTATTTTGAGGCAACCCAGGAGCAAAATACAGTACACAGAGGTTGTCAAACAATGGTTTATCTACAAGGCATATATATACATACATGTACTAGGCAAAACCAGGCAATCAAGCAATCTTCAACTATAACAAGGAAGCACATATGGAGAGAGAACCACACCCCCACCCATAGGGCCTCTCCTTTATAGTCAGCCTCTTAAAGTGATAACCCCACTGACGCCTTCTTCATTGCATCATCTTGGTTTACAGCCTTACAGCAGCTGGTCAACTGTTAAATCATCATTACCTTAACAAGTATCATGGCTCCTTTTGGCAAAGAAAGAATATATAGTAGGAAGCTCTAAATAGACAGACGTTCTCCGTTTTGGTAAGAGAGCTGAGATCTTGAGTGAAGAATCAAGGCAGAAGATGTGAGGGAGAGATTTATGCTTCGGAGGTATAAGAGAAATTTTTAATAGCAGAACAAACTGAGCCCAGAGAATGAAAACATTTTTAACACGGGCAAATAAAATCAAATTCAACTGGCCCAGTAATTCCTACATGAAGAACCAGAAATAGAGATTTTTCTCATTGCTGCCAATTGCATCATTGTAGAGTCACCTTGTAAGAAAACCATGATTTTTGTTCTCATCCCTAAATGGAAATAAGCACTTACTGAAGGATGGTGTGTGGGAATTCCAGAATCAATGTTCAGCCAAAAAAAGTAAACTTGCTAAACTGAGCAAAATACATTGACAACAATAATCCAAGTTGTTAGTCAAGCCAGCTTGCATGAACATCTGGTGATTGCATCATCTGTGAGAACTGATAAAAAATATGTGATGTTTACTCATCTTTCCTGAAGATTCCACCTATTTTGCAGGGTGGATGTGCACCACTAGAATATCCAGGTCTACATGGAAACCCCCAAAGCTTGGACTTCATACCCTAAAGACTCCCAAAGGTTATTATGAAACAAGGAGAAAAAAGTGTAAAATGCATGTCTGGAGAAAACTATATCAATTTTATATATTTTTAACTGTAAATGGAATGAAATTAATTATTGCCGTGCTTCGTTCTTGACTCCTTCAATTTACCTTTGGGGGTCCATACCCCCCCCCCATCCAGAGTTATCATTAAAGACTAACTATAGCACTGGATCCAGAAAATGTACAGAAAAGATGCATAAGGGATTGCACAAAATTCAATCTCTGGTATTAAACATTTTGCCTAATAAAACCTGAAAGACAAACTTGAACTCATCCCATTTGGAAGACACGGCCGAGGAATTGTGAATGTTGTTCAGAGAAGTTCACTAAAAGATCCCCACTCATATGTAATGAAAACTATGATTTAATTATTTCATTGTCTGCAACAGTTGTGCAATTGGTACTGTCTGGATAGTACTGTTATTGCAATGCTCCAAGTTCTGTTATGAGCACTAGCTTGTAATGATGGACACTGCAGATTCCCGCTTAGAAGGAGGGCAATTAATTGAGGAAAACTGATCCAAAGTACAAAAAAGTTGTCCCTATTATATTTGGCAGAGAAGGCATGCTGCAGATAACATTGGCTAGGGATGATCCTAGGAGATGTTCCTTCTCTGCAGTGGCACCCACCATATGGAGCATCCTTCTCTTTGAAATTAGATTTGCACCGTCCCTTTTAATTTTCCTAAAGACCCTGATAACCTGATTATGAGCCATGGTGGTGCAGTGGTTAGAATAGAGTATTGCAGGCTACTTCTGCTTACTGACGGCTGCCTGCAATTTGGAAGTTTCTCACCGGCTCAAGGTTGACTCAGGCTTCCATCCTTCCGAGGTGGGTAGAATGAGGACCCAGATTGTTGGGTGCAAGAGGCTGACTCTGTAAACCACTTAGAGAGGGGTGTAAAGCACTGTAAAGCAGTATATAAATCTAAGAGCTGTTGCTATTCCTTCCTTCCTTCCCCCCTTCCCCCTCCCTCCCTCCCTTTCTTCCTTCCTTCTTGCACAGTGATTAGAATGCAGTACTGCAGGCATAACTCTGCCCCCTGTCAGGAGTTTGATTCTCACTGGCTCAAGGTTGACTTGGCATTCCATCCTTCTAAGGTGGGTAAAATGAGGATCCAGGTTGTTGGGGACAAGAGGCTGATTTTGTAAACCACTTAGAGAGGGCTGTAAAGCACCGTACAGCGTTATATAAGTCTAAGTGCTATTGCTATTGCTATTATACTGTCTTTCAGCGAACCAGAGATTTATCTTGAAGACTCTGTAGCTGAAGGGGCCATTTTTATCCTCCTTTCCCCTATGGATATTGTTTCTGTTTTTATGGTTATTATTGTGACTTTTTAGATTTTATCTGTGTTTACATTGGCTGTTTTATCTCTTGTTCTGTAACGCCCAGAGTCACCTTTGGGGAGATGGATGGTTACATAAATTTGATAAATATCTTGGTGGCTTAGACCAAGATTTCACCTAGTCTAGTTGCTTATTTGAAGTTCACAATCACTAAAAAGCCTATAATGGTTTTCTAGCAGGTGCATTCGCTATCTATCTTCTATTAAAGCTATCCAAGCTAGCTTTAATTTTAAAAGATCTTGGGCTCAGTATTAGATAATGGAATTCGTCTGGAAGGTCCCAGATTCATTCCTTAAAATCTTCAGTTACGGTTGAGAACACAATCAACACCTGGACAATTGCCAGTTGAAGTAAGAACTGGAAAATATGGTATTAATATTGTACGATAGATAGGAATTGGATATGTATATGTACTGATAGTAACTATATAATGAAAGGGATTAATGGGTAAATAATTTGACTGGTCTACACATTCCTATGTAAAGGATATACAGCTGTTATTGTTGTAAGATCAAAAATCTCTATGAAATGTTTATTCCAGAAATGTTGCACTTTGTCCAATGTTTTTAATGTTTAGCTAATAAAAAAAAACCATCTTATTAAAACACACTGGACAATTGCCGCTGGTCAGTGTTAGCAATATTGGGCTAGATGGACCAGCAGAATGGATTGACTGAATAGTATATCCTGTCTTGGAGGCAGGGTGGGATTCAGCCGGTTCGGACCAGTTCAGGCGAACCAGTAGCTCCGATGATCAGCTGGGGAGCAAACCGATTTGCCTGATCATTATGTGCCCCACCCACTCCTGCAATTTGCTTACCTATAATCTCTCAGCTGATTGGCATGGCAGAGCAGATTACCGCACCAAGTTGTGTAATGTGGAAGATAAGTTTTGTTAAAACTGCGCATGCGCGCGGAGGGAAGCATACAATCACTGAACCGGTTGTTAAACCTGTAGGATCCCACCACTGCTTGGAGGCCATATCATAACTTTGTTATGCATTTTTCTTTTCCACGTTTTCCTAGCACATGAACTTACCGATGCCTCCATGGAAGGCTCAAAAAAGAGAGAGAGAGAAAAAAACAAGTCTCATTTATTGTTAACCAAACTTTTTTCACCCAAAAAGTTTGCCTCTGAGTGCAGACAAATGAAAGATACAACTCTAGGTAGCCCAGTTGGACAAAAGGCCAATCAAGAGCAATTCATTCGGCTCTGTGGTCACCATCTTTGCTCTCCCCATCCATGCTAATTTAACCGTAATTTCCCACCCTTCGTTTCTTTAAAGCTGTCGCTCTCCCTCGGCTTTTGGATTCAAGGTTAATTCAGGGCTATTTTCCCTACCGCAATTCTCTGCCAAAGGCGGCTGGAAGCAGTGTTTAACAGAACCGTGTTGCCGGCTAAGTAAGAGCTCTTTTGTGACGAGGGAAGACAAAGTGCTTTGCGGAGGGAGAATGCATGTTCACAGGGGTTAAATAGAATGAAGGTAAAAGTCGGAGCACCCTGCAGAGGCCAGAAACTAACTTTCCATTTACAGTAATCAGGCTAAGAGAAATGATGGGAGAATCGTCCCCTGGGCAATTGGCTTTTTAAAATTAAAATTCTTATTTGGCAGAGGTTATAACACGTAGGTGCATGGAAATTTTGCCGGCTGTGTTTTGTTTCGTAAAACTGGAAAACTGTAGTTAGCATAATAACCTCCGGGATGTCACCAACTAATCCATAAATTAACTGGGCCTACCCAGTACACTGACTCGCAAACAAGCCAGACAACTCCATTTAACCCAAAATACGGAATAAACCCAGACCAAGTGGTAGATTTGATGTGTCCGTGTACAATGCTAACCCAGAAAATTAGTCCCAGTGAGTAAGTTGTGATTTGGTTATCCTTGGATTGGTAGGTCATGCAAATACAGCCAATATCTCTCAAAGTTGAGCCATCTTTGGCATTTTGTGCCCTTCCCAGACCAAACCAGACCAAGAATAGAATCACAACATTCTAAAGTGGAAAGAAATCAAAGAGGTCACCGACTGTGCCAAATCCCAAGGTAAGGTTTTGTTCTGACCGAGTTGCTTTTCTCAAAGTCTGTTTTAATTATTCCTCAGTTTAAAGTTATTCCTTGAAAATGCAAGAACAGACTAAAGAGCTGAGTTTTCTCACTTAAGGCTGACCAATGTCATATGCAGGTAGCACTTGACAATCACAATTGAATAGAAATTAAGCATTTCTATTGCTAGCAACAAAGTTATTAAATGACTTTTGCCCCATCTTTGGATCTTTCTTGTCAGAGTGGTGTCTATGTATTTTATTTTATATTTTATTATATTTTAATTGATTATATGGTATTGTATTATATTATATTTTATTATATGTTATGTTATATTTATTATATTATATTTATTATATAAGCTTGGGAGCCTATTTTCGCTGGGAGAATCCTTGGGTCACCACAGGTGCCCCTGACATGAGTGACATAAAGCTGGCCATGCCCACTCTGACCACACCCACTCTGACCATGCTCACCACAGCCACGCCCCCATGCCCTCCCCCAAGGTCAAACACAACCCTGATGCGGCCCTCAATGAAATCAAGTTTTACACCCCTGAACTAGAGTATCAGTCTAAAGATCCTTCTTTTTTTCCTGGTCTTCATATAGGATTCAAGTTGAACTGCTACCATTTTTTCAAGTAGACACAATTTAATGAGTAACATTATGACCTGACCTTATAGCCCGCCAAATACTTTGCTGATTCTCCACATTTATGATATCAGCCATGGTTTGACTGGTTTCATCATGGTTTGAAGAATCAGCATCTAATGCAAGAATCTTGCATTAAACCTGGAAGTTTGATTTGCAAATCTCTATAATTTGCAAAATAATGTGGTTAATGAAAATCAAAGAAACCAAATTGTGTTTTGGCATTAGATATGGATCCAGTCTTTAGATGGACTAATCTAAAATTTGGTTGGTTAGTTGTGGCTCAACATGAAGCAGGAATCCAATCAGTGTGATCCATTTATACGTTGTGTGAAACAAGCAATTTAATTAATCCAGGAACCACATTCGTGTGATATATGTACACAACCTATCGATCCCATCATCTGCCTTCATATGTAATGGAAGATGAAAAAAGTCTGGACTTCTAATTTAAAGATGATCCAGGCCAGATCCATTGTATTATTTACGGTATGTCCTTTGAGATGCTGTGGTTTTCTTAAGTGTTCAAAAACTAATTATTGGTGAGCTTCTCCCTGTTTTTCCCCTTCAAAAAAAAAAAAACATGCAAAAATAATACATGCTTACTTAACTTGGGTACTTGAGAGACCGCCTTCTGCCGATTACCTCCCTAAATCGACCAATTAGATCGCACAGATTGGGCCTCCTCCGAATCCCATCTGCCAGTCAATGTCGACTGGCGACCACACGGAGGAGAGCCTTTTCTGTTGCTGCCCCGACCCTGTGGAACGAGCTCCCCATGGAGATCCGTACCCTCACCACTATCCAGACCTTCCGCGCAGCCCTCAAGATCTGGCTCTCCCAGCAGGCCTGGGGATAGGTTTCCAATTACCCGCCCGAGTGTTTGATTGCTGCATGAAAGTTGTGTTTTATTATTTTTTCTTTGTGCACATATTGTTTGTTTCTGACCTTGCACCCCCCTCCCCTGTGGTTGTAAGCCGCCCTGAGTCCCCTCAGGGAAAAGGGCGGCATATAAATCCCAATAAACCTAAACCTAAACCTAAACCTAAACTTTCTGGGTATAAAATCCTCAATGTGGTTTCTGCAGACATCAGAATTTCAAATAATCCAAAAAGGTTGAGGATCTGTACATTAAGGAATAGTTTGCTTAACCGTGGTTTAATGAAATAACATAGTGATTTGAATTCAAACAACACAAACAATGCTTTCCAAACCCAATAGTTGAGCATATTAAACCAGGCAAACCTATGGTATATTATTATTGCGTATGTTAAAACAGTTGAATAACACTATAGATATTGTTCCCACCTTCCTGTTCCATGGTGGATGCCAGTGTATTCCTTCCTTCCTTCCTTCCTTCCTTCCTTCCTTCCTTCCTTCCTTCCTTTTCTCCCACTCTTAAAAACAGATTCCTTCAATTTATTTTGAAAGCTTCTTTTCCATTGCTGTAACGAAGAAACATTCATATCAGCAAACAGATGGTGGCTAAGGCATATAGCATAAAATATATTTATCAAAGCAAACAGCTGTAGCCCATTCTGTTTCTAAGATTTCTATTAAAAGTTCTTTGCAGCCAGAGGCATAGTTGGGGCAAATAGCTTTTCTTTCTTTCTTTTTCTTTCTTTTTTCTTTCTTTTCTGTCTTTATTTCTTTCTTTCTTTCTTTCTTCGTTCCTTCCCTCCCTCCCTCTCTACCTTTCCTTCCTCTTCATTTCCTCCCTTTCCTCCTTCACCTCCCTCCTCCTTTCTTCCTTACTCTCTCCTCTTTCTTTTCTTTCTTTATTCCTCCACTCACTCTCTTTCTTTCTTCCTCTTCCCTCCCCTCCCTCCCTCTCTCCCCTCCCTCCCTCTTCCTTTCCTCCCTCCATCCCTCCCTCCCTCTCTCTCTCTCCTTCCTTCCCTCCCTCCCTTCCTCCCTTCACAGGGTGATTTTTGGTGATTCAGTGCCTGAAGGCAGAAATTGTCTCCATTTATGGTACTGAAACTATGTGGATGGAAAAGCACAACGTTAACCTCCACACCTCTGGCAGGTTGACAGAAATCAGAGATCGGATTACAGCAAATATGTTCCTATGCCCTCTTGCTTAGTATTTTTTTCAGTTCAGAGGAGGCATTTGCAAAACAATTCAATACACACGATTATGAAGAATGTTTCAGAGCTGAGGTGACTAATGTAAATACAAGTGAGAAGAGTTCTTGCATCCTGGCATCCATTTTAAGAGATGGAAATATGGCGTTTGTCTCTCTTTCCAATGTACAAGTTTTCAGGAAAAGGAAAAACAGAGAAAGCCTGTCCAAATTGCAGAAATAATAGCAGAAAGTTTTCTTCAGTTCAGATGAGTCAGATTATGTCCACATTGCAAAACTGCTCATTGCTACTTGCTGATGGCTTTTTCAAATATCAGCCAAAGCTTCTACCAGCTGACAGCATCCATGGTCTTTCCACTATTCCAAACATACAGTTGATATTAAAGGCTTACTTACATGATCTAAAATCTTTTTGTGTTCCAATTCCAAAGATTGGAATCCAAGGATCTAAAAAGATTCTTATTAAGGAGCTGACTGATCCCATGGCTCTTTAGAAGTTAATGGTCAACAGCTTGACCATATTACCAAGATTTCCAAGAGCTGAATGTCTACTTGTGAAGCTTTCCTGACCTGCTCCCGAGTTGCCATAGGATGGGGGATGGAGCCTCGCAGCTGGATCGAGGAATTTGCACCTCAGTTAAAACAAAGCACATCCTAATCCGGTCAAAGTAAAGGCCATCTCACTAGAAACTAGTAACGGCCGGAGGGAGTGACTTCTACAACTCATCAAATTGCTTTATTAGGGAACGTGACTGATGACACCTATTGGGGGGCAGGGGGAAACAGGGTCAGAGGCAAGGCGCGAACTGACTGGGGTCCGTGCCGACATGGCGCTCCTAATAAACAACTGGATTTTTCTTGAAAATTGGCTTGAGGCTCCTGTTTTAATTGGTGCATCAGTCAGAACCCGACACAGAAATTCAAAGACTGCACTTTAGTTCATCCATTTGTAATGCTTTGCTAAGACTGGAGGAGGCCAATATCATGGACGTAATCTAACACACCAAATACCCAAGTTTCTATATTGGAGTGGTGGTTAGTCCTGCATCCCCCAAAATGAGTGGGCTTTTGTCTAAGAATTTAATAGAGTCAGGGCAAAATTAAGTTTTTTTTTTTTAAAAAAAAACCCTATTCAATAAAATTAATATGTGTATACCCCAAATATTTTTTGAAAATATAATTGGATTTCACATCTGATTTCACATATAACTTAGGGAGAACACTGTTGAAGTTTCAAGACCACCGTGAAGCTTGAGGGCACATATAAATTTGAGGTTGCAGATGGAGACTTTTGATTTAACAGTGGTCCTTTATTCTCGGATTCTGCTGTGAACAGGCACAATATCGTGACTTATGTTTGACTTCCAAAAATCGGATGGCATTATATTTTGACTTTCTGGTTTTTATAAATCCCAGATTTCTAGATTGTCTGTGTCTACCACTATTCCTCAGCTTGTAACGTTCATCCTAATGAGCTGCAGCTACAATATTCACCTCTTGGTTGAGAGCCATGTCTGAGAGTACAGAATTTTAATCTTGGGTTGTTTGAAGTACCTATAAAAGTTTAAAGTATGTGAGATTTAAAATGCAAGCTTCTCCTTCTGCTCCCCTCTCAAAACAGGTCCATGTATACTTTCTCTTTACCTCTCTCTCTCTCTCTTCTCCCCCTCTTTCTCTTTTTCCAACTCTCTTTCCCTCTCTCTATTTCTCTTTTCCTCTCTCTCTCTCTCTTGTTCTCTCTCTTTTTCTCTTTCTCTCTCTTGTTCTCTCTCTCTCTCTTTGTCCCTCTCATTTTTCCTCTCTCTCTTTCTCTCTCTCTCTCTCTCTCTCTTTCTCTCTCTCTTTCTCTCTTTCTCTCTCTTGTTCTCTCTCTTTCTCTCTCTTGTTCTCTCTCTCTTGTTCTCTCTCTCTCTTTCTCTCTCTTGTTCTCTCTCTCTTTCTCTCTCTTCTCTCTCTGTTTCTCACTCTCTTCCCCTCTCTCTCCGTACATATACATATACATGCACATGCACATGCACACATAGTATATAAATAATCACGATTGGATCACAAGCAACATATGCACCAAATAAAAAATTCCTAGCAGATGAAGTTTCTAATTTGAATACATTCCTCTTAGCCGGCTCTTGTACATTTCATTCTCCCTAATTCAAGCTTCTATTTCAGACCAGAAAGTAGACTCAGGATGAGAAGGTACCCTAAAAATGCACTTAGTGGAATAAGGAGACCATCTGCCATCAGAGGTATTAAGAATCTGTCTCCAACCTTTCTGAAAAGCAAAACTGCTATGGAGATTTAGCTTTCTTTTCCGCAATGCATGTTAGTAGTAATTGGAAGTTGGCAATTGATTTTTATAACCTGAAACATGAAAAGCTGTTGGCTATATAAAACAGAGTGATGGATCATCAGGCGTTGCAAGTTGTTTGGGGGCAAGACTGTCAGTCACAGATACCTCTGAAGAGTGTTCAAGGATGAACCTGATTTATTTATTTTTTTAGACAGAGACACTGTTCAAAGTGGGCAAAAAACAGCATAGGTTTGTTCAACCTCAAAGCCTGAATGAGAATTTCTGGTAAGCAAATATGCAGAGCTGCCGTTTCCCACCCCCCACCCCTTTTTATTCTTTGACTCTCCTTGGCAAAGATGAGGATGTATAACACAAGATAATGATACCTTTGTAGTTACTGGAGGAGTTAAGGATTTGGGGTTTTTTTGGGGGGGAAGGGCAATTCTGTAATGATTGCGCAAGAAATGGAACAGAGGGGTAGGTGAGTTCTAAAAAGCGTGATCAACAATTGTGTGATAGACATATGCGTGCCGACAAAATACCGCCGATTAAAACACGACGTCAAAATCGCACCAACAAATTCACCACGATAAAATCGCAACGACAAAAGTGCGATGACAAGCACAATAAAATTGAAAAAAATAGGGTTAGGGTTAGGGTTAGGGTTACTCACTGGTGCGATTTTGTCATCGTGCATTTGTCGTTGTGCATTTGTCATCACGCTAGTGTCAAAAATCAATTAGCGATTTTGACGGCGCTCATTTGTCCGTCGCGGTTTTGTCGGCGCGCATATGTCTATCACGCATTTGTCGGTGAACCCTAAAAAGCACAATGAGATCAAATCAAAGGCTCTGTATTATTTATGGAACGGAGAGTGAATGTTGAGCTGTTTAACTTTGGTACGTAGCTATCAGAATCTACCAATAGTTTCCAGACTACATTAACAGAAGAACATTCATTCAATAGGGTGTATAGGAACCTGCTTTCTACTAAGATAGATCGCTGGTGGTCCTAATCTACTACTGTTGGCAGTGTAGGAACATTCTAATGTTTCAGAATTCAGATATAAGGTTTTTCTCCCCCTACTCTTCATTGGAAGAGTAGGAATAAATGCCACAACATATACTGTACTGTATTTTTCATAACTATTTCTTCATAGCCATTCCCCTGAAAAGAAAACTCAGATGTTGATAGGGCTAATGGTACAGACACAGGGACACAGTGGCTAAGATGCTGAGCTTGTCGATCAGAAAGGTCAACAGTTCAGCAGCTCGAATCCCTAGCTCCCCATAATGGAGTGAGTTCCCGTTACATGTCCCAGCTTCTGCCAACCTAGCAGTTCGAAAGAATGTAAAAATGCAAGTAGAAAAATAGGGACCACCTTTGGTGGGAAGGTAACAGTGTTCCGTGCGCCTTCGGCATTTAATTATGCCAACCACATGACCACAGAGATGTCTTCGGACAGTGCTGGCTCTTCGGCTTTGGAACAGAGATGAGCACTGCCCCCTAAGAGTTGGGAACAACTAGCACATATGTGTGAGGGGAACCTCTACCTTTACCTTTAATGGTACAGAGGGAAACCAAACCATTCATTTATCTCTATGAAAGATGGTTATGAATAATAAAGGTTAAATGGAATTGAAAGAATTACACTGTAGAATCAAAGTGTATGGAGATTCAACGTCATCCAGGTCATGGTTGTCTCAAAGGTGTTTTTTTTTTTCAAGAGGCAACTGGACTTTCTGGTTTTTTCCTTTGAAGACATTTTGCTTCTCATCCAAGAAGTTTCTTCAGCTTTTAAGAGAATCAAGTTTCGTTTTACGCCCTCTTTTGCCATGGTTGTTAAGCAAATCACTTAACAGTTGTTGAGCAAATAGTACATTTAGTTGTTGAGTGAATAGTATATTTTTAAAGCAAATTTGGCTTCCTTCATTAACTTTGCTTGGTGGAAACTGGTTGGGAAAGTCACAACTGATTAACAGATTAACAGAGTTGGAAGGGATCTTGTAGGCCATCTAGTCCAACCCCCTGCCCAAGCAGGAGACCCTACACCATTTCTGATAGATGGCAGTCCAGTCTCTTCTTGAAAGTTCCCAGGGATGAAGCTCCCACGACTTCTGAAGGCAACTTCTGTTCCATGGGGTGATTGTTGTCACTGTCAGAAAATTTCAAAGAAAAACCAGAAAGTCCATCTGCCTCTTGAAAAAGCACCTTTGGGACAAGAAGAAAAAGAAGATTCTACCAAGGTTTATTATGAGGGTGACAACCATAGAAAATCTCCTAAGTTTGTCTTGCCCCAGTCTAGAAAGGTGAGTCTAAGAGAAGAACTTTCTGATTCCAGAAGCTGGATCATCAGCTCTGTCCACCTTATTTTCCATTAATAGAATGTTGTTGGTTCTAATTGCCCAAAGACTTCCGGAAGGCAGGATATACATATCTTTTAAGTTAAAAAAAAGGGGGGGGAAGAGAGCAGGAGCTGCCTCCAGGTCTGCTGTTATAATATGGGCAGAAGCCCAATGCTCATCAGATGCATAAGAAAGTAACCTTACAGCAATGAATCTCGCCCACAGTATGCTTAAAAGGAATATTAACAATTCATGTCCGCAGAAGACCCAACTGAACTGCATTGCTGCCTGCTAATAAAGAATAGTGGCCGACAAAATCATTTTCACAGGACGAATAGGTGGAAGGATGGAAAGTCAATACAAGCAATTAGCAGGTTGACTGGATGAGCCACTGAGATGCTTCATGCTGTTCTTATTAATGTTTGGATCCAATAGTCCAATACTATGGACCCCCTTCAAAGAATCCTTAGATTTGTACTTGATAGAATTGACTCTTAAAATGTGCCCTCTGCTCACCTCAAGGTCTGACACAGAACCCCAACTTCCCAGCTAGGCTTTTCTATGCAGTAAAACTACAGTAGTAATGACATCCTGTATGTGGTGGAATGTAGTCTGGGCTCCAGAAAGGAGGAGCTGCATTTCAGAGAATCAATTTACAGCTAAGTTTATATAGTTTGGTTGGGAGAAAGAGGGACAAGGTTGCTCCTCCCTAGAGTACATCTTTAATAATTCAAGGAGTTGCTTTAGTTCAACAAGATTTCTCTCTATAGGGGTTCTGACCTAGGCTTTCCAAGAGCATGAAGCAAACTCCTTGTTGCCCTTTAATTAATTTACTGTGAATTCTGCTCATTCACATCCAGCAAAGTCTTTCAAAGGAGGATTTACAGTCACAGATGTGATCTGTGACAGGCCAATATCTGCAAAATTTGGCAAGGAGTTCCAGAGAGTAATGACCCAATTAAGCAAACTAATTGCCTCCTGCAAACTCCACTCCCCTTTTGCTCCCCTTTTCTCTAGGAAGGGCCATTTGTCATCTGGCCTTACTCCCAAGTCGACCCTTGTTCCTTAGCTGTTCCCTTCGTCTGGCAACTCTGTGCATGCACACACTGTGAACAGGCTCCAGCTGTTCATCTGCCTCACTGCTGTCTGACTCTGAAGGCAGTTGATGACTGGCATACTTCTCTGGCCCCCTCTCTGTTTCCGACACAGAGCCCTCAACAGAGCTTTCCCCAGACTCCAGGACTGGCCCATGTTCCTCCCCAGCCTCCCACCCTGTCTGAATCTACTGCCTGCTCTGCTGGCGGGCCACAACAGAGAGATTTTGCGTGTCTGCACCACAGAGCCTACCTGTCAGTTTCTAGAATTAAATTTATAGTCACTGTTCTCTAGCCATAAAATATGATATTTATGCCCCTGTCTATTGAAACATCTCAGTCACTAAGGTTTTGGGTGGGGTTTTTCCACCAGCAATTAAGAATCTCTGGACTTGTATGCCATGTGTTATTTTCATTCAGATTTGCCTGTAACATCAGAATGGATCAACACCAGTGGTGGGTTGCTAATCTTTTTACTACTGGTTTGGATATGCTCCTGGGTGCCTTCATGCTGACACATGATGTTTCTGCACATGCGTAGAAGCATCCAGGGGGGTGGGCAGAACCAGTATTACTGGTTTGCCTGATCCAGGCTGAACCGGCAGCAATCCACTTCTGATCCACACACCATATCAGTTCTGACTCCCCTTGTCCCACACCAAAACACTCCAAGCCAAAGATACTTTACGGAATTTATTCACAGACAGACAGGTCCTTGGCAGCAAACCGGGACAGATAAGCCCTGGCAGCAATCCAGCCTGCCAAGCTCACAATACTGTTCATCAAACATTAATTCCTGTGTTGACTTCTGCAAGAGGGGCGTGTGCACAAGCCGCCCTTTTATAGTCTGGAGAGGAGCCTAATGACCACCAGCTGAGTGCAATTACCTCCTGTAACTGCGCAACTGTTCCTGATGCCTATTAGCTCTTCAGTGCCGGGCATCCAGGAACAATTCACTGTTGGCGTCCGGATCACTCTCCCTTGTCTTCTCCCCACTGGTCCAAGGCTCAGGCGCCTCCTGGTGGCCAACCAGCCTCTCTGCGCCCTGCTCGGAGTCGGAACCCTGTCCAGGGTCTTCCACATCCTCCAGAGCCGACTCATAGGGCCCCTCACTGTCGGAGTCTGGTGGCAGCTCCAATGCTCCTGCTGGGCCACAACACATATCCATTAATATAAGAAATATACTTTGAAATTCATCCACAGCTTGACAGTTTGGCCCATAGGGAGAAATATAATCCATATCACGTGTTGAACCCTGTGGGGTTTTTTTTTTTTCAATTAAAATACTGCAGCTGTGATCATTATCTAACATGTCTCATATTAAAATAGAGAACGTTTTATGCTCTGATGGCTGGGTTATTCCAAGAATGTTACCCAATTCAGGAAAAGCATAGTGAATAATTGGGGTTTAAATCTATTATTTCATATTTGCATTCATTTATGTTCGGCAAATGAACTGTGATAATATCAGTTCTGCAGAGCTGAACTTCAAAGAATTGTCCAAACAGTATGAAGAGAGTTTTTCATATATTCTTCATCTTTGATATCATCAATATTTTTGTCTTATGATGATGGCAAAGTATGAACTAAAAGCACACGATGCAGAGATATTGCTAAAACTAAGCATAATTGTGTCTGGTCAGGGGCCCAGCAGGAAGCATCATTTGCTGATGGATGGTATGCCAGCTTCAATTTTAGCATTGTGGAAAGTTTATACATCCATAATAATAAAATAAATGACCGAATCTGGTAGCAGAAAAGAAAAGGAGAACAGGACATATTATTTTTCTAAATATACGATTGCCTTTCATCCACAAGAGACTGCAGCATGATATATAGAATGTGTTCCAAATGCCATATAAAAGCAGCAATAATATTGCAGATATGAAGCATAAAATCTATTCAACTGGTTAAAAAAAAGAGCAAGCGAACAGAATCATTTAGCACAAGTGAAGGGGGAGAAACATTTTAATTTGGCATCCAGCTGGTAATATTGTTGTTGCCAATCACATCACAATACAGGAGGGCATTGCAAATCTTGGGCACCAAAGAAGACCTGCTGTTTGGGTAGACTTCATGTCCCCTAGCTAAGAATGATACGTTCTGCATAGTTTGAAACCTCCAAACCATTTTCAAAGACAAACTGAGTTATAGTGTAAGCCACATAGAGTCTGGTTGGTTTCAGGTGGTCAGATGAATTTCAGAAATCAATCCAACCAGGGGTGGGTTTGGGCAGAGACTACTGCCGGTTCGCTCAGGGATGTGTTGTGCATGCAAAGACCCATTAGATCGCACAGGGGTCGGTCTCCTCCGGGTTCCGTCCACCAGCCAATGCATCTGGCACTACCCGGGGGAGGGCCTTCTCTGTGGCAGCTCCGGCCCTTTGGAACGAACTCCCCGCGGAGATTCGGACCCTCACCTCTCTCCTGGCCTTCCAAAAAGCCGTTAAAACCTGGCTGTGTCGGCAGGCCTGGGGTTGATGAGCTCCCTTCCCCTCTCGACAGGTGTGGTTGTTGGTTATTTTAAATGCCTGTTTTGTATTTGTATGTTCCCTTTCCCTTTTGAGTTGTTCGCCGCCCTGAGTCCCTATAGGGAACAGGGTGGCATATAAATAAAATAAAACCTCAAACCTCAAACATGCACAGTACAGATGCGCAGACGCACATGCGCAGAACAGTGGTGGGTTCTGCATCCCATTGCAACCAGTACAGTACAACGGGGCCGGGTGTCCCCGACATGAACACGTGCAGTGCGCACATGTATACTTACCACCCGTGATGCTCTGCAATGCATCCGTGACGCTCCAGCTGCTTGGTGGAACATTGCGCAGGTGCTGTAAGCTCCATGCACATCTACGGAAGCCCGAAAACTTCAACTACTGGTGAGGAACGCAGGCGGGTGGATGAGTCCTCTGGAGCACCGTATCAGAATGATACCTGGTACTCCCGGCAGGCACTGGTACACCCATACCTGGGCATACCAGTCGTAACCTACCACTTGCGCAGAAGCAAAAAAACAACAAGGCGCCACCATAAGGAGAACCAGTTCGGGGGTGTGGCAGGCCCTGGTCACTCCCGGTTCCAGCGACCCAGGCTGACAAGCTACTACCGGTTCAGGTAGGAACCCACCACTGAATCTAACAAGCAAACACAATCTATCTTAGATTCTGTGCGAACGTGGATCATTGTCTAAAACTATTTCTACCCAGGAAAGAAAGCTAACACCCCCCCAATGCCGGTTCTGAGACCTTTTGCACTTCTAGGGAGACTAGTGGATTAAGAAACATCCCCAAGTGGTAGATAAGAGGTAGGCATTGCTGTGAGATCAGAAATGTGGTATCAGCCAAAAAAGCTAATACAATCCTGGGTTGTATAAATAGAGGCATAGAATCAAGATCATTTGAACTATTAGTACCGCTTTATAAAACCCTAGTAAGACCACTCCTGGAATACCGCAACCAATTTTGGTCACCATACTACAAACAACATGTTGAGATTTTGGAAAAAGTTTAGAGAAGAGCAACTAAGATGATCAAAGGCCTGGAGACTAAACCATGAGATGAAGAGTGGGAAATAGAGGAGAGATAGGGAAGAAGAGAGGGATAGGAGAGAGGGCAAAGGAGGGGGGAAGAGGAGGAGGGAAATGAGGAGTGGAAAGGGGAGAGAGGAGAAGGAGAGAGGAAGGGGAAGTAGAGAAGGGAAGGATGACAGAGGGAAGAAAGGAGGTAGGGAGCGGGCGGAGAAAGGGAGAAGAAAGTGATGGATTAGATACAAATATACCTAAGTAGGGAGAGCAGAAGAGTCAATAATTGTTTTGGGGAGTTGATGGTAAGATGAATCGATGTAAACATTAATAATACAATATGATGTTGGCTATGTAATAGTATACATGTGATTAAATGGAAAATAACTTTATATAAAAAAGAAAGAATGGTTGAAAAGTAATCAAAGAGAGAAGCAACTTGGAATTAAGGAGATACTTCCTAACAGTGAGGACAATTAACCAGTGGAACAGAAGTTGCCTCCAAAAATCACGGACACTCCATCACTGGAGGTTTTTAAGAAGAGGACTTGACAGTCACTTGTCTGAGATGGTATAGGTTCTACTGCTTGAACAGGAGGCAGGACTAGAAGACCTCCAAGTTCCCTTCCAGATTGTATTCTATTCTATTCCATTCCAGTCTAGTCTAGTCTAGTCTAGTCCAGTCCTTCCAAAACACCAATTTATTAAATCCTGCAACCATTTATACGTAGCATCTCCAGCTTATCGGAATTCTGCTTCCATGTATTGGTACTCATTCATCCTGATAGCCATTCCAAGTGATCTTCAATCATTCTAGTATCTTCAGGGCCTCTGCTACCCATACTAAGTATATAGGACCTCACCCCAAATCCCTTCAATGACTTCCTGTAACAACTGGATCACTGCGGGCTCTTTAGGGTTTCAAGGGAATCAGATAGAACAGACCTGAACAACACTTTGCAAGAGCAATGGAGGTGTAAAAATGGCAATCTTTTGCTGCCTTCATTGCCCCAATGAGATTTATGTCTTGTTCATCTAACTGTTATCTCTTTTCCCTCTTCTCAAGTGCCTACAATTGCCAAACAAAGGCAATTACTGGGTATTGCAACAGAGAGAGGATTTAGGATTATGTCAATAGTTATTTCCATCCCACCATTCTACCATAAACCTAGAGCTCTCCCACAAAGGCCAGTGATGTCTTTAAGGGCACTCTATCCAAAGAGGTCTCTGTCCAGCAAAGAACAAGGACTGTTGAAATACATTTCACCAGAAATGTACTGACGACAACAGTGGGGATCCAACAACGTCCTGCTTCACAACACAGTTCAAACTTGCCTCTCATTCATAATGAATCCTGCAACCTTCTGTAGGTCCTAAGCTGCTCCAACTCTACAATGGAAGTATGATTGGTCCAGGGGTGGGTTGCTGCTGGCATTACTGCTGGTTTGCAATCCACATGCAACATGTGCATGCGCCAGACACGTGCGCATGCACAGAACAATTTACAGGGAACTGTGCACGCGCAGTCACTAAATTCAAAATGACGGGCCCAAGTGGCCGCTTGAGAGGAAACCTGTTCGGGGTCATGTCAGGCCTGGGTCACTGCCGGTTCTGTGACCCAGGCTTCAATTCCACTACTGGTTCAGCCGAACCGGGCCGAACCGGCAGCAACCCACCTCTGGACTAGACAGCAGAACCTTGCTCTGACTTTGAGACCGTGATACTATGTCCTAAGCCAGGGGTCGGCAATCTTAAACACTCAATGAGCCATAAAGGTCCTAACCGGAAGGTCTCCGTTCAGTTCTGGAACTGACCAGAAGTCCGCTTCCACTACCATAGAATGTCCTCCTAGCGTGGCAGCTTTTTCCCCCTGTTGATCGGAAGTCCACTTCCCCCACCGTAGAGTCTCCTCCTAGCGCGGCATTCTTTTTCCACTACCGGTCCTAACCGAAAGCCCTATCAATTGTGGAGCCGACTGGCGACAAGGAGCTGCAGCAGAGGGAAGAAAGAGCCACATGCGGCTCCAGAGCCGCAGATTGCTGACCCCTGTCCTAAGCGACTGGAGATTTTTTCTTAATAGTAACAGGGACCAAACACACACTTTCACTAAGCAAAAATGGTTCTATTACAGGGGTGGCCAAAGCAATAGCCTAAAAAAGAAGGAATTTGGCCCTTCTATGATTTATGCAAATTAAAATATATAGTGGATCTGATTGTGCTTGGTGGTCATTGATTGATTACATGTTTTAAGGCAGAAGTGTCAAACTCATGGCCCACGGGCCTGATGCGTCAAGTGCTGGCCACGCCCACCTCTGATTTAGCAATGGGGAAGAAGTTGTGATACGTCACCTGATGATGTTGTGAGTTTGACCCCCCCCCCCATTTTAAGGATGGGGAGTACTAGAGAGACAATAGTTTGCTGAGTTACAAAAGCTGTGTTCTTTGACTGAAGTTATTATTAATCTACTACTTTCTCTAGGAATTTCTTGCTGACCTTGTTTCCCAAAACGATTCTTGTCTCCTAGTGGTCCAATCAACATACCTATTAAATGTTTCCTTGGTTGTGTTTGAAAGTTTTATTTCCCTGTGAAAGTGGATATAGGGAATATGTAACCTACTTGTTTTGACTAACAACAGATTTCTTACTTTAGCACCAACATATTGGATCGGCCTATTGAGGAAAACTATAGTTTCCTTATGGATTTCAGCAATGCCACCTCCTCAATCCTTTACCCTTTGTCTCATATTCCTAGAACCTCAAAGAGAAATATTTACATTTAATTATACCTTAAGTGGTCCCCATCATTGCAATCTTAGCAACGGAGGGAACTATGGTTCTTACTTTTTGGAGATTTTAAGAATCCTGATTCTGATTCTTAAGGAGAGTTTAACAATTCATAACCTTCAAGATTATTTACAGGAGAAATTCATCGACAAGTAATAACATATCATGTTTCCCTGAAAATAAGACCAGGTCTTATTTTCTTTTGACCCCTGAAATAAGCACTGGGCCTTATTTGCGGGGAGGTCTTATTATTATTGAGGTGCAGGAGGCAGCGAGCGTGGTCACTCATGGCTGCTGTTGTGTTGCAATATTTTGGGGAGGGTTTATTTTCAGGGGATGGCTTATTTTAGCACATGTGCTCAAAAGTCCAATTGGTCTTATTATCTGGGGAGGGCTTATTTTTGGGGAAGCTGGGTAGGTCTTCAAAAATAAATAAAACCAACTTTGCATTAATAATGGGTTTAAAATGCCGCCTGTTCTAGGTTAGAACTCTATTTACAGAAAGGATGATTTGGAAAAAGCTTAAAATTAGAAATGAGAAGAACCTTGGGCAGTTCCTGGTGGAGCGTCTGCAGAAATCTGACAGGCATTCAAAACAAGTCTCGAATTTTATAGTCTTGAAGTCACTGATTTATACTCTGTGCGACCCAACTGAGAAGCTGCTATAATTTTAAAGTTCCTCTTCTGTTTTTCATGTGAATTCTCTGGTATGGCTGTGAAATTTTATGGTGCTGTAGGGTGGCGTAAGGGATGAAGCTAGCAAGACAGGAATCAACACTTCCCATCTTAGAACTGTTGTGCCAGGTTAGATAAGACGTTTTCTAAGACCTTCGAGAGAAAAGTTAGTTTTCCACTGAGAAAGGCAATACATACAAGTCTAGACTTTAAACCCAGCTCACTATTAGGGTTCTGATTTCTTTGTCCTATAGGGGCATGCATTTCTGGGTTAATACAGCTGTTTTCCTGTTTGCAGGACGGAGATTGATCTTACTCAGTCATACCTTACACCCTTCTATTGAGCAAGCCTATTGAGCCAAGGTGGCGCAGTGGTTAAATGCAGCACTGCAGGCTACTGCTAGATCAGCAGTTCAGCGGTTCAAATCTCACCGGCTCAGGGTTGACTCAGCCTTCCATCCTTCCGAGGTGGGTAAAATGAGGACCCAGATTGTTGGGGGCAATATGCTGACTCTCTGTAAACCGCTTAGAGAGGCCTGAAAGGCCTATGAAGCGGTATATAAGTCTACTGCTATTGCTATTGCTATTGCTATAGTCATAAATAGCAATAGCTGTGGACCGTAAATTTCTTAAAAGGTCAAGAGCTCCTTTGAGATGTTTGGATGTCAAAACACATCAAAAGTGTGGAAAGTGTTTGGCAAGGATCCAAAGTAGGCCTTAGACCTTCAGAGTTATACCTGATTCAAGTGGGAAAAGCCTTAGAAATGGAAGCAAGGAAAAAAATCACCTGCATTGCTGTTGCTGGTGGAAAAACAGGATATAAATGAAACAAAAAAAAAAGGAATTGATTGTAAATTTGATAATGGCAGCTAAATTAATGGTGGTAAGACAAATTCCTTGTGTGTCCAAACAAACTTGGCCAATAAAGAATTCTATTATATTGTATTCCCTTGTATTCCCTTGTATTCTCTTGTAGTCTAGTCGAGTCTATATTGGGGACAAAATTGGGATTTTCAAAAAATTGAGTGGTGTAATGAAATTTGAGTATGGCAACAAATGATAAATTAACAACAGGAATTAAATTTAAAAAAGGAGAAACATGTCAGCATGTACCTAAGTGAAGCCAACTCTGACCCCATGTAATTTAATCATGACCCTGTTTTCTCCCTCCCCCCCCCCCGCCCAGGGTGTGTCATAAATCACATCCTACAATGGAGCACTTTTGCGGGCTGTAGAGATCACTCTCCCTCCAGCTGCTGTGGGTATCCTGGGAGACAGCCTTGAGAAAGATATGCCTGGAATGTGCTTCTGTTTGTGGCTGCCATGCTGCTTTTTTAATTTTTTAATTTTTTAATTAAATGCTTTGTCAGTTTCCCATCCCCCTTGCCTATGGCAACTCGAGAGCAGGCTAGAGATGCTTTGTGAGTTGACAGAATGATTAAAGCAAACAATTATAATGAAATATGAGGAGATTTTATAAAAACAATGTTGGTGGAAGGAAAAGAGAATAAACCTACTCAAGAATATATGTTGTATTGGAGGAAATAAGGGCACAATTGGTATATATTGTATATTATATCTTTTAGTTGTTATACAAGAAGAAATATAATGATCTCCAGGGAGGAGGTGCACTGTAATATTTGTATTTTTCCCTTTTTTGTATTTAGATTTATATGTACTATGTTTGCATTATTTGTATTTAAAATAAAATAAAACAAATAGCAATAGCACTTAGACTAATGTACTGCTTCACAGTGCTTTACAGTCCTCTCTAAGTGGTTTACAGAGTCAGCTTCTTGCCCCCAACAATCTGGGTTCTCATTTACCCACCTCAGAAGGATGGAAGGCTGAGTCAACCTGGAGCCTGGTGAGATTCAAGCTGCCAAATTGCAGTCAGCCAGCAGTCAGTAGAAGTAGCCTGCAGTACTGCATTCTAACCACTGCACCACAGTGGCTCTTATAAATGATGAAGAGACTGGAGGGCTGAGATTTAGTCCCCTCTCTGCTATGATGACTGGCAACTGCTTCAGTGGTGACATTATAGAGAGTCTTTGGGATTAGCATCTAAAAAGCGTCTGAAGACAGGAAAATATGGCAACTTTTTTGTGCAAAAGAATCCACTTTTTTGATAGCAGTTGCAGAATAGCTGATATTTTGGGGTTCTCTGGGAAGCCATCAATTTGTCCTCAGTTCTTCCCATTATTTTTGCCAATAGTATCCGAATTGTATGCAGGCTTATACATTAAAACCTTCTGTTAGCACCTATGCATAGTTCCAACTTTAGAAAAACCTGCCAAGCAGATGTTTATGATAAATTTGGCAAGATTTGAAAGTCAGACTTTGAAGATGGAAGCACTGAAGCTTTTGCCTGGGACTTTAAGTAATCCTCAAGTTGAAGCACTATTAATGGACATTGAAAAGAGCTTCTTCTCCTCCACATTCTCCTTCTTCTTTTTCTGCCATATCCATCATTGGACGTTGGCGATCATGTTGGTGATCCTATTTTTCTCAACAGTCGCATGAAAAAGTTCTGCAGAGTTTTGTCCAAACCAGTCCCTTACATTTTGAAGCCACAATGTTCTTCTTCTGCCTGGACCTCATTTGCCTTCAATTTTTCCCTGGAGGATTAAGTGAAGTATGTATAGTATATTTTTCTGGGTGTCGCATCACACGTCGAAAATATTCTAACTTTTGCAAAGAGCTGCTGGCTACTCCCAAATGGATCTCAATATCACCACCAGCGTCTCTTCCTCCTCTTTCAATGATCAAGGATGCAACTGCAAGAATGATTTCTGCAAGGGCTACAAGATGTCCCCTGTGGATACATTTATTCTTTGGCAGTGTTTCTCAACCTTGGCCATTTTAAGATGGATGGACTTCAACTCCCAGAATTCAGCTGACTGGGGGAATTCTGGGAATTGAAGTCCATCCACATTAAAGATGCAAAGGTTGTGAAACACTGTTCTATGGGATTCTTCATGCCTAGTTTCCCAATCTGAATAATCTCTGACCTGTCCCCTTTAAGTGTTTGGAGTCCTGCCTCTTTAAATGTTCTTTTAAAGTGAAATAAGTGGTTGACAAGACACAGCAATAAAGGGAATTTACTCAAGGTATTTATCCTTCCCTGGAGGAGTCTGAATCTCTCCCAGGTACCCTATTATCTCATTACACTAGTAGTAAACAGCTCAGCTTCTTGAAAAATGCACCCACTGCTGTTTGCGCTTGTATCTCAGTTGGGCAGAAGATATTAGGTCATCATCTTAGATGTTCAACAAAAACAAGGTAGCTTCTTCTTTGCTTTGCTTTTCCTCCGCTTAATAGTACGTCTGTCATATGCATAATTATATCTATTTGACTTGCTTTGTGGTGATTTGTGAATAAGTCCACTTCAATAAGCTTGAAAGATTTCCCTGTAATATTATCACTCTCTGGTTGTAAGGGAGGGAGGGAACGGTGTGTGGGGCGGGGGTATAGAAGAGTATATGTTTTCCATCAAGTGGGAATGTAACCAGTTTATTTGCAAAACTAAATTTCTTACATTCTGGCAATTATTCCTCCTGACTAATGTAATTCAGGGGGAGGGGAACAGGAGGAGGTAACCAGAAATCAATATGAAATGCAAATATACATATTCTAATTACAGACCTTTCTCCTTCATTTTATGTTAATTAAAGGTTTGTTATTTGTTGTGTGCTATCTGGAGTGCAGCAGTGTTAGTGTGTGGGAAGGAAAGGACATTAATACCTATTTGATTTAGCAAGATTGATAGCACCCCCAAGTGCTCATTACTGCAAATGAAATTTACATTGGAAATGTTGGCCTTACATGGAAGAGCAGCTTGCGTTGTTGAAACAAGAAACGTTTAAGGCAGAAGCCAGAGAGAGGAAATCTTCAAGGTTGCTACTGTTATTGTTGTGCACAGTGTCCGGAGTAGGCATGGCCTTTGGCAGAGTAAGAGTTTGATGCAACGAAAGGAGTATTTTCTATGGAACATACGCCACAGAAATCACTGCATCTTCGAGGGAAGAATTAAGAATGGAGGCCAAAATTTGTGTTCACTCAGGGCTTCCAATTGCGAGTTCCCCAAATTCTGTTCCCCAAGTGCATGTTCCCCAAATTCTGTGAGGTTTTCAAGGTCCCTTTTGACAGCTGAACACTATTCTGGGCAGAAATAAACTCCTGACAATCATTTGAGACTTTGGGGGGGGGGGAAGTGCAAAGAAGAGCAACTAAGATGATTAAAAGCCTGGAGGTTAAACATACAAAGAACGATTGGAGGATTTGGTTTGGCAAGTCTAGAGAAAAGAAGGACTAGTGGGAAGATGAAATCAGTCTTCCGGTATTTGAGAGGCTGCCACAAAGAAGATTGGGTCAACTTATTTTCCAAAGCAGGAACAATGGATGGAAATTAATCAAAGAGAGACACAATCTTGAATTAAGGAGAAACTTCCTAACAGTGAGGACAATTAACCAGTGGAACGGAAGTTGCCTTCAGAAATTGTGGAGGAGAAATTGTGGAGCATCACTGGAGGATTTTAAGACGAGCCTAGACAGACACTTGCCTGAGATGGTATACATTCTCCTGCTTGAGCAGTGGGCTGGCCTAGAAGACCTCCAAGGTCCCTTCCATCTCTATTCTGATTTCAAATACAGGTAGGTAGCCCTCAACTACCAGAGTTTCCAATGGCTAAGTAACAATCACTTTAAAAATGGTTGTAAGTCAAGTCAACCTGAACTGAGCATTTTAAAATACCGATATTGAAATTTAATACAGAAGGCAACGCCTTCAAATTTATAAATTTATAATTTATATATTTTATACAATTATATATAATGTAATTTATAAATTTATAATTTTAAAATAAGGTATATATTGGGTCTTAATTACTAGTGTAAATAGCAAATATTTTCAGTACGGCTTGGGGAATTCGATATTTATGGATTCCTTTGTCAATTGTTCAACTCTTTACCTCCCAAGCAAACTCGAAAAATTGGAAGTTGTTTACTAGGTTTCCTATTTTCCAAATATTTAAGTGCAATACTTAGCCCCAAAATTATACTGAAGTGTTTCTTAGGTGTGTTTAAAAATGAAACATTTTAATATGTACGCAGAAAAATGCTTCAATTAGTTCTTAAATGCAAATTTATGAGTATTTTTTTTAAAAAAATCAGATTAATTCAGAGGCAGCATGGAAGGAACTATGAGTAACATATGCAAAAGTGACATGGGCTAGAAATAGACACATTCCAGGATCCTACATTACCCAGTAACCAAAAATCTAAATGCAAAAATGTTCTAATTACCATGACATATATTCCTTTTCTTTCGTTTTTTTGCAAGCAAATTCAAACTAGTGAGAGTGAGGTTTTGTTCCAAGAATCTGCTCTTTCTGTAATTATCTGGAATGGTGCGATTTGTCCTCAAGAGCAAGTATTCTGTTTATCTTCCATGTTCAGATTATCCAAAGCACAAAAGAGCTTACTTTTTAACAAAGCAAGCCTGTATATGTGTATCAAAAATAAATGTCATTGTTTATTCCCACATAAGCGGCCATGCTATTGCAGAATTATTCATATAATGCCTTTACAAAAAGGCCCCAAGCTAGAAAGGAGGGAACTGTGAGTCTGTAGAGATTCTCAGTCCTCCAGGTCATGGTTGTCCCAAAGGTGCTTTTTTCAGGAGGCAACTGGACTTCCTTGTTTTTTCTTTTGAAGACGTTTCACTTCTCATCCAAGAAGCTTCTTCAGCTCTGACTGGATGGTGGGGAATGGAAGGATTGATATTCCTTGCAGACAGAACTGGTCATTTGCATCCTTTTAGAGGGTCGTTGAAGCACTTGGAGGTTTATCCCTGTCCTTGGGGGTCACCTGAGTGACGTTCCTGGTTCCTGTAGTCTGTAAGGGAAGGGAACGATGAGTTCAGGTTCTGCCTTAGGCACGAAAGCAGGCTGGGTGGCCTTGGGCCAGTCATTCTCAACACAACTGACCTCACAGGCTGGAGGTTGTGGGAAAAATAGGAGGAAGATGTTAGGAGGAGGAAGATGGGTCGGCAGGGTATACCTGCTGCCTTGGGCTACTTATAAAAATAATAAAAGTGGTATATAAATAAATAAATAAAACACCACCATTGATCTGTATTTGTAAGACCATAGAAGATCATTAAGGTTAACCCAAGGAATAGAGCCCTTTCTTCTGGGCCATCAGTTTAGACCAGTGGAAGTCAACCTTTTTCTACCTACCCCCCACTAATGGATCTTGCTTGATGGAAAAATTTCCTTACCGCCCACCAGTTTTTGCGCAAGTGTGGAATATTTTTTAGAAAGGAGGGTGTTTTTTTTTTAAAAGAAATGTACGTACATTTATCTTTTTGTGTTTTTTTATTTGTGCTGATAAATAAATAAAGGGAGACTAGTATAGATCTATTTCAAGCTATTTAGCTCTCATCAGCTAGCCATACCCATACTGGGATTTGAACCTGGGCTATATTACATACTAGGCAGACATCTTAGCCATTAGGCCACAGGCTCTTATCTTTTTATCTTTTTATTTTCTACTTTATGCATGTTTATAATGTTTTTAACTTTATGAGCCAGACTAAACATTGCTTACTCTCCTCCTTTATTTTATCCCCTTTTCTCTATTTTTCTTCCCTTTTTTTGCTAACTTTTTTAAATCTTTTCCTTTTTATCTCCTTTTTTTTTACCTTCCTTAGGGCAATGTACAAAAGTAAGGCTGAGCTAGTTAGCCCACTTATTATTATTAGCCAACAATTCTCTCCTACCTATAACTTTTCGTTCTCCTATTTTGCAACTGCTCTATTCGGCTTCTGCCTGTCCCTGTTATCCCCTCCTCCCCTTCCCACGTGTTTGCTTCTCCTATTTTGCAACTGCGCACTCGCTCAAAAGGAGGTTTTAACCTCCAAAGTCCCTACCGCCCACCTGGAATCCCGAAACGCCCACTAGTGGACGGTAGGGACCAGGTTGACGAGCCATGGTTTAGACCTTGGGATTTCTTCTTCTATTCATAGCCTAGATCATCTTCAGAAGCCAGGGCTGTTGGTTTTTAATCCTGCCAACAGTGTTTCCCTGTAATAACCTTTAAAAACGGATAAGGATGAGAGGCAACATCTAATCTAAATTCAGCCAAAGAGTTTTAGAGATGGGTGAGGAATTAAATCTACTCATTTAGATCTTCCTATTTACTATCTGTGTCTACAGAGGTTCTCAGTCATCCAGGTCATGGTTGTCCCAAAGGTGCTTTTTCAAGAGGCAACTGGACTTTCTGGTTTTTTTTTCTTTGAGGATGTTTTGCTTCTCATCCAAGGAGCTGGTGGGGAAATGGAAGTATTTATACTACTTGCAGAGAGCTGGTTAGGGTTAGGGTTAGGGTTAGGGCATTCTTTTATCAAGTTGTTAAGGTCACCTGGATAGGGATGTGGTGGCTCAGTGGCTAAGACACTGAGCTTGTCGATCAGAAAGATCAGCAGTTCGGTGGTTCGAATCCCCAACGGAGTGAGCTCCTGTTACTTGTCCCTGTTACTTGTTACTTCTGCCAACCTAGCAGCTCAAAAGCACATACAAATGCAAGTAGAAAAATAGGAACCACCTTTCCACAAGTCTACAGTGCCATTTAGAACCTGTTCCAGCTCCCTCCCCCTGTCCGTCCGCACATCATCAAGATGAAGAGCAAGAGGAGGAATTCTGGGAGTTGAAGTCCACAAGTCTTAAAGCTGTCAAGTTTGAACATCCCTGGGTTGTTGTTTTTTCTAAAGGGTTAGGTGTGCGAGGGTCTTGTAACTTGACAGCTTTAAGACTTGCGTGCTTCAAATGCCAGAGTTTCTGAGCCAACATTTTGGTTGCTAAGCAAGAGTGTTGTTAAGTGAGTTTCACCACATTTTACAACTTGGCAACGCCACCCAGTCACATCGCCAACAAGCCACTCCCACATGGTCACATGGCCGGCAAGCCACTCAAGGTTCTCAAATTTTTTGACACCCACTACTGATCCATAGACTGAAAATCAGTGTAATAAATGTCAAGGAATCTAACACGGACTAAAAGCATGTTTAAAAAGGACCCTTCAAATTATTTCCTAACATGTTGCCCAGTGGTGGTGTTTTTTTTTCTTTACAATTTGCAGAGGCTTTGCAGTTTTTAAACTTATTTTAATTAAGTGGCAGAATAGCTGAGCTTGTGAAGGGATCTCTGCACCAGAGTAGCAGCTCACAGTGTTAACCAAACGTTATGTTGCTCGGCTTAATCACCACTAATGCTGTTCAAGGAAATTAAATGAAGACATTAACACTTCGTAATATTTTAGGTGAAGCCGACAATCAGAAAAGAGCAACCTTCAAAACAATTGTTAGAACTCAAAAGTCACAGGGGGGCAGAGTCATATAGGATCTACTTGCAGGGCCTAGATAGGTGCAACTGACCTGCTTTTATTTCGCCTCGGCTGGTTGATTATGAAACTTTACCTTATGAACAGATTAACAGAGTTGGAAGAGACCTTGCAGGCAGTGGTGGGATTCAAATAATTTACCAACCAGTTCTCTGCCCTAATGAACAGCTGAGTAGGCGGAGCTCGGTGGTCATGTGATCATGTGGGCGTGGCCAAGTCAATGTCACTCAGGTCGATGGGCACTTCGCCTTAGCTATTACAATGCTAATAAGGGTTAACTGGAGAGGCAGTTTCTGTAAGCAGGGCAATAAAGATTAGGCTAGAAACAACACCAGAATGTTTCCTTCCTGCATTCCTTACAAGATTAGCCCTGTAAAGTGGGAAAATACAAAAGATTTCTTCCAACAACCAGTTCTCCGAACTGCTTAGAAAATTACCAACCGGTTCTCTCGAATAGGTGCGAACCGGCTGAATCCCACCACTGCTTGTAGGTCATCTAGCCCACCACCACCCTTCCCAAGCAGGAGACCCTACAGCATTTCTGACTGATGGCAGTCCAGTCTCTTCTTGAAAGCCTCCAGTGATGAAGCTCCCACAACTTCTGAAGGCAACTTCTCTTCCATTGGTTGATTGTTTTCACTGCCAGAAAATTTCTCCTTAGGCCTATAAAGGTAAATCTTGAAAAAGAAGACCCACAGGAGACATTTTCCTGTTCCTTTTCTTAAAGATGAGCTTCTGGATTCACTTGGTACTTGAAGATGAAAAGACCATTAGCCCGTGAAAAGATTCCAACTCAAAATTGGCCTCCATGCAATTGCAAAGCTACATAGCTGAGCCAAAATTGTGACGGGAAGTGAGCAAAGAAGGCCTATTTACTGTAAGGATCAGGGGTGGGTTTCAACCGGTTCGCGGCGGTCCCCGCGAACCAGTTGGTCGGCGAACCCGGAAGTAAGTAACTTCCGGTAACGGCAAAGGGCCCACCCGCCCGCCCGCACTCCTTACCCGGTTTTGATGAGTTCTGCGCTTCCACGCATGCGCAGGACGCATACAGCGCCTGCGCGATCCTCCAGGAACAGCTGGAGCATCGCACAGACGCTAGTACGCATGCGTGCACCAGGCGCATGCACGAGAACGCCGCCGGCCCCGTTCCAACTGAACCGGTTGGAATGGGGCGAGAAACCCACCCCTGTAAGGATAGAGAGAAGAGCAACTGCCAGGCATACAGTAAGATCCCCCAGCCTGGACATTCTCCAGTTGTATGGGGCCTTCCAAAATTCTCCAGTCTTTTAAGTCATTGGAAAGAATTCTGGGCAGAGGTGGTATTCAGCCAGTTCTGAACAGCTCTACCGAATTGGTAGCGGAAATTTTGAGTAGTTTGGAGAACTGGCAAATACCACCTCTGACTGGCCCCACCCCATCTATTCTCTGCCTCCCAAGTCCCAGCTGATTATCGGGGTCCTCTTTTGTTGCCCTGCACAGCAGTGGTGGGTTTCAAAAAATTTTCGAACCTAATCTGTGGGTGTGGCCTCCTTTGTGGGAGTGGCTTGTCGGCCATGTGACCTGGTGGGAGTGGCTTGCCCGCCATGTGTTCTCTCTCTCTCTCTCTCTCTCTCTCTCTCTCTCTCTCTTTCCTTCCTTTTGTCTCTCTGTCCCTTTTTTCCTTTTTTTCTTTCATCTCTCTCTCACTTTTTCTTTCCTTTTTTCTTTTTTTATTTCTTTCCTTCTTCCTTTCTTTCTCTTTCTCTTTCTCTCTCTGGGTGAGTGTGTGTGTGTGTGTGTGTGTGTGTGTGTGTGTGTGTCAGTGGTGGGTTTCAAAAATTTTTCGAACCTCTTCCGTAGGTGTGGCCTGCTTTCCGGGTCAACTGGTGGAACCTCTTCTAACCGGTTCGGTAGATTTGACGAACCGGTTCTACTGAACTGGTGCGACCTGGTAGGAACCCACCTCTGATGCACAGTGAACAGAGCTGGGAAGCAGGTTAGTGGGTTGGGATGGAAATGGAGATTTTGCCATATCCTTTCCCCAGGAGTTGGGAGGGAATGGGAATTTTGCAGTATCCTTCCCCTGCCACGCCCACCAAGCTATGCCCACAGAAAAAAAAATTGAATCCCACCACTGATTCTGGGTTAGGATCATGACATGCATTACTACATAGTATCAGGGACTCTTGTGTTGCAGATGAAATCTCAGTATTTGAAACTGTAGCACAGGAGAAGATAATGCAAGTAGTTCTCGACTTACAACCGGTTCCTTAGTGGCCATTCAAAGTTATTACCTACCTGAAAAAGGGAGCTTACGCACCAGTTCCAAAGGCCTGATGGTCTCTCGTCTCTACTTTATGGCCATCTGCAGCAACCCACCATCATGTGAGTGAAGTTTCACAATAGTTTTGCTCTTTTGGTCTGGGACAAAACCCCACCGTAGTGAACAGAGGTGGGTTCCTACCAGTTCGCACCTATTCGGTAGAACCGGTTCGTCAAATCTACCAAACCGGTTAGAAGAGGTTCCACCAGTGGACCCGGAAAGCAGGCCACACCTACAGAAGAGTTTCCAACATTTTTTGAAACCCACCACTGGCAAGGATCTTGTAACTTGACAGCTTTAAGACTTGCATGCTTCAATGCCAGAGTTTCTGAATAGCTACTTGGACCGACCTAAATACTAATTCATAATTTCATATCCGGTCACATGGGCGGCAAGCCACTCCCACAAAGGAGGCCACACCCACAGAGTAGGTTCCAATTTTTTTTGAAACCCACCACTGATAGTGAACAACGGGTTTGCTTAATGACTGCTTAACACCTGCTGGAAAAAAATGTCATCAAATCAGGTTGTTCGGGTAACCGACCCGTTTTACAACAATGATAACTTGGGCTCCATTACAGTCATAACTCAAGGACTTACCTGTAAGATTTATGAGAGGGCGTATTAACACAAATCAATCTAACTTTTGCTCTTTGCTTCTGTTAAAGGAGTTGCTTGTACTATTTTGCTATGGTAAGGAATCATTTCATCCTGTAAGAGAATTGTATCCTTTCCTATCTGGCTTCTCGCTTCTGTAATTTGTTTCAGAGCTAGGCATATCCTTGGAGACAGTTCCCAGGAGCATCCTGCTCCATAGATTAGGGGGGGGGGGGTTGGCTGGCTAGGACAAGGGATACTCTATAAGATAGCAAAGCATGGGCAGGCAGGGGACTGATCAAAGAAAGACCCCATTGGTGACGAACCTTTGTCTGATTGGATAAACTTTGTTTCTATCGGCATAAAATGCACATAATACTCTGAGCCACTCTCGCAGAGTGTGGCTATTTCTTACATGCTTTTGTCTGTCTTTTGGAAATAGTATCACCAAGCTCTTTTTTTTTTGCTTTGGACAAAGGAATAAAAAAAAAACCTGTTATTTTTGCAAGCCTCCTCTCGAATCTCACTCTCTTTGGCATCTCAGTGGCTCGGGGAAACTTGTGGGAGCTTACATTTACAAGAGGAGGGTTTTCCAGTCTTGGCTGTCCACTGCAGAGGTGGGTTCCTAACAGTTCGCACCTATTCGGTAGAACCGGTTCGTCAAATCTACCGAACCGGTTAGAAGAGGTTCCACCAGTGGACCCGGAAAGCAGGCCACACCTACAGAAGAGGTTCAAAAATTTTTGAAACCCACCACTGGTCCTTGGATATGATTATTCTACACTATCATGCTCATATTTATAAAACTCAGTGCCTCTGTGAAAGGTAAGGATGACTACTGCGTTTGTGGTGCAATCAGAACATTGCGTGTGTTGAAGTTGTTTTAACGCAAACCAAAGATGCCTTTTAAAAAACAAGTTTACATCATCTTCTTATGCCTCCCAGTGCTGTGTGTGAGGTAATTTAAAGTGGTTCTGACAAGTGTTGTCAGCATCTTCATATCCGGTCACATGGGTGGCAAGCCACTCCCACCAGTCACATGGGTGGCAAGCCACTCCCACAAAGGAAGCCACACCCACAGAGTAGGTTCCAACAATTTTTGAAACCCACCACTACATTCAACATGCTGAAGGCATCTCAAATTCTTCTTACAACTTTGGGAGGCTCCATGCTTCAGAAAGGGAGGCGGAGGATCCGATGCATTTGCACAATGGCCATCAAGATAGCTATGGCCTGTCAAAAATGTTCATTTAATAAAAGACGGGCTAGTGGTCATGCTCTCCGTCATCACCTCTAGTCTCCCAGGATGCTGTTTCACAAAGCTTTCCTTTGTTTGTTTTCTTGGCAGGTGGCATACTTGCAAGCGGGCACCAGGCAGAAGCCACAGGCTGTTTTTTGTTTTTTTTTGCTTCCTCAAAATTGTATCCAAGCCTTAAAGATTATAGAAAATCATTCTCTGCCGTCATCAATTCACCGTGACTTTCACAACTGAATTGAGAAAGTGCAGATGTAATTCCAGCCCTGCCCAAACTCAAGATAAGCCAGAGTTGTGTGCCTGTGTGTTTTGTTTTTGTTTCTACTGGCAGCTGAGGTTTAGCTGGCTAGACAAATAATCTCGGTGAATTCCAGGAAAAGCTTAGAATTTCTAAAAAGGCAAGCCGCAGAGCACACTAGGGTGGGCCATCGGAGAATTTCTCCTAGGATTGGAGACTTGAATGCTGGAAGATGCCAACTTGAATGGACAAGTTAGAGCCGAGGTGGCGCAGTGGTTAGGGTGCAGTACTGCAGCCACTTCAGCTGACTGCTAGTTCTGCAGCTCGGCGGTTCAAATCTCACCGGCTCAGGGTTGACTCAGCCTTCCATCCTTCTGAGGTGGCTAAAATGAGGACCCAGATTGTGGGGGCAATATGCCGACTTTGTAAAACCGCTTAGAGAGGGCTGAAAGCCCTATGAAGTGGTATATGTCTAACTGCTGTTGCTATTGTTACAAGAGTTCATCCACCAATTCTAATCAATCAGTTCTACTTTTCCAGAAGAAGAGTTGATGGACCAGTTAACCGAGGTTGGACGATAATAGGAGAAGGAGCACAAAAAAAGCTATCAAGATCAATATCTGGCCAATATACCTAAAGTCATTCTCTATACCCGAGATGGCCAGCCTATGGCATGTGGGCCACTGGTGGAACGTGGAGCCCTCTCTATGGGCAGCTGAGCCATTGCCCATCTCAGCTCCACAGTGCATGCGTGTGTGCCTCCCACTGGCCCGCTGATTTTCAGGTCTCTGCTGTGCGTGCAGGAGATGTGCCTGGATGCGTGGGGGGGTGTTGCGTGTGCATGCAGGGGGAGGGGGTTCCACCTGCATGTACAGGGTGGGGGGGTCGCATGGACATGCACAGGGGTGGGGCACATGAGGGGTATTGCATTATGGATGTGGGCACACACACACTGTCACACGATTTTGGCACACAAGGACAAAACGGTTAACCCTCACTGCTCTATACATATGACTACAGTTGTCCTGCTGGAGTCAACAGAGCAAGTGTAAATCATGATTAAGTGTGACCAATTGCGAGGTGGCAGGGAAAGGAAAGGGATTGCAGTGGGTGACTCACTTGATATATTATCTCTAAATCTGCAAATCGGCCTAGGTGGGGGAGAGATCACTGCAAAAAGTCACGTTGTGGCTTGGTTCTGGTTTATTGTGCGGTGTGAATGCAACCTACCATGCAGTGGTGGGTTTCAAACTTTTTTGGAACCTACTCTGTGGGTGTGGCCTCCTTTGTGGGAGTGGCTTGCTGGCCATGTGACCTGGTGGGTGTGGCTTGCCAGCCATGTGTTCTCTCTCTCTCTCTTTTTTCTTCCTTTTGTCTCTCTGTCCCTTTTTTCTTTTTTTCTTTCATCTCTCTCTCACTCTTTTTCTTTCTTTCTTTCTTTTTTCTTTCTTTCTTTCTTTTTTTCTTTCTTTCTTTCTTTCTTTCTTTCTTTCTTTCTTTCTTTCTTTCTTTCTTTCTCTTTCTCTCTCCCTCTGTGTCAGTCTGTGTGTCTGTGTCTGTGTCTGTGTGTGTCTGTGTGTATGTGTCAGTGGTGGGTTTCAAAAAATTTTGGAACCTCTTTTGTAGGTGTGGCCTGCTTTCCGGGTCCACTGGTGGAACCTCTTCTAACCGGTTCGGTAGATTTGACGAACCGGTTCTACCGAAATAGGTGCGAACTGGTAGGAACCCTCCTCTGCTACCATGCTTTAATTAAGGAGCTACATCCCATGATTGAATGTGATGTTGTGTCCATTTCTTTTACCAAAGGAGATTTTATTTGGCAAAAAGAAAAAAGTAGACAATCTGTTTGATTATAATCAGACATAAAAAAAAAAATTTGTGGCTTCTTTGTTCTAAATTTACCCAGGGCTTTGTTTCTTGTGAAAACTGAAAGTCTTTTTCTTTTCTTTTCATAGTGACAGGAAAGTAACACAGTATTTATTATTTCTATTGCTCTTTAGAGTCTTCAAAGCTTCTCACGCGAATTATTACCGGTAGTTTTAGAAAAATCTTGTACAGAAAGTCAGTTTTATTATCCCCATGGGATATTTCCTGGCCAAATGTTCCTTAAATTTCTACATTTCCTGCTTCGAGTCCCCTTTTTATTCAGCTTGTTTATCTTGTCCACACAGCTTCGTCCAACTGTACAATCAAAGTGAGGTTTTAGTTCCAGCCCAAATGGTTTCTTATTTCTTTCAGGATATCAACTGTACTGTTTATTTTATTTTTCAAAACGGAAGAAAAGCCAGGCTCTAGGGATTGTAACTGTTCTCTAGGTGCTGGACATTTTTCCCCCCAAACCACCCAAAGGCCAGACAAGGAATAATGGATAGAAACTGATCAAGGAGAGATTCAACCTGGAAATAAGGAGGGACTTTCTGACAGTGAGAGCAATCAATCAATAGAACAAAAGTTTCCTTCAGAAGTTGAGGGAGCTTCATCCCTGGAAGCTTTCAAGAAGAGACTGGACTGCCATTTGTCAGAAATGGTGTAGGATCTCCAGCTTGGGTGGGGGTGGTGGAAGTGGTGGACTAGATGACCTACAAGGTCCCCTCCAACTCTTTTAATCTGACTTTAGTTCCATCCATGGGGCTTCCTTGACTACAAAACCAATACCCATAGCAGCCTTAGAACAGTTGCTGCTTCCTTAAAAGGCAACTTGTACATCTTTTAAAGAAAAATGGTTAAATATAAAAGACACTCTTTTGTCAGTAGAAGAGGGAAGGGTGAATCAAGTCTGCTTCAAGCACAGATTGAAGATGAAGTGTAAGCAACATCAAAAGGATGTGGCCAAAATTAGAGGTTGCAGTGGCATTTTACTAGGGTGACATGATCCCAGTGTTTCATTATCTCAGGGGTTGCCACAAAGAAGAGGGAGTCAAACTATTCTCCAAAGCACCTCAGGGTAGGACAAGAAGCAATGGGTGGAAACTAATCAAGGAGAGAAGCAACTTAGAACTGAGGAGAAATTTCATGACAGTGAGAACAATTAACCAGTGGAATGATTGGTCTCCAGAAGCGTGGCACGACAAAACCGCGGTCCACTAAAGCGCGCCCGATTAAAGCGCGTCGCTGACATCAGCAGCAGCGCGACAACAGCGACCGCCGAGAAAAAAGAGCGCTTTAAAAAGCGCTTTGAAAGCAAGCCGATTCACTTTAAGGTAAGGGTTAGGTTTAGGGTTAGGGTTAGGGTTAGGGTTAGGGTTAGGTTAAGGGTTAGGCTTAGGTTTAGGGTTAGGTTAAGCGTTAGGGTTAGGGTTAGGTTAAGGGTTAGCGTTAGGTTTAGCGTTAGGTTAAGGGTTAGGTTTAGGGTTAGGTTAAGGGTTAGGTTTAGGGTTAGGTTTAGGGTTAGGTTTCGGGGGGTTAGGTTTAGGTTTAGGGGTTAATTTTCGCTTTAGCGCTCACAGCGTGCTTTTTTCATCGCGCTGTGATGACGTCAGGTACGCGGTTTCATCAAGCGCGCTTTAGTTGACCACAGTTTTGTGGTGGAACCTCCCGAAGTTGTGAATGCTCCAACAGTTGTTAAGAAGAGATTAGACAACCGTTTGTCTGGAATGCTATAGGGTTTCCCTCATGAGTAGCGGATTGAGCTAGAAGACCTCCAAGGTCCCTTCCAACTCTTATTCCATTATTTGTTGTGGATCAGTACAGGTAAGGACCAGAGGTGGTATTCAGCAGGTTCTGACCAGTTCTGGAGAACCAGTAGCAGAAACTTCTGACCAGTTCTGGAGAACCGGTAAATACCAGCTCTGACTAGCCCCACCCCCATCTATTCTCTGCCTCCCAAGTCCCAGCTGATCGGGAGGGAATGGGGATTTTGCAGTAAACTTCCCCTGCCACGCCCACCAAGCCACACCCACCAAGTCAAGCCATGCCCACCAAGCTATACCCACAGAACTGGTAATAAAAAAATTTGAATCCCACCACTGGATCGGAGTAGGACACATAGTCTAGGCAGAATGAGCAACTCGTAAAGTTGCAATATCTGCACATCTTAAGATCTTAATTAACCACCTAGAGTCAATTAATTGCAGTGACATATAAAAAAAATAAAACTAAAATATTGTACTGAGGTTATACTTCAGATTAATTGGAGTGCATACCAGTGAAAGGAAATTACCTTCTTAGTAGGGGCACTATCTAATGCTAGAATCTCTGTTTTCAGCCTGTATATCTTTTAAAGAAAAAATTGTTAAATATTTAAATGTCAGCTTGCATTTGTATCTTCTGCTGGGATGTTTTTCATGGATTGAACATCACTTTGGTGTTCAGTGGATAATGAAAGGCATACAAGAATGGTTTCAAAATAATATAGATGGACAACTGTTGATGAACTCCTGCTTATTCCAAGTCTCCATGTACTGGAGATAGATGAATCTGTTTTAGCTGTGCAACTTTTAATTCTTTTGAAGCCCAACTATTCTATTGTAATCTGCAGTTATCTTTGTTGGAAAAATCTGCATCCTATTTGCATCCTCCTCAGATCTATGCGTTTTGCTACTCATTTCACGGCAAAATTCAGAGAACGATGAAACACTTGTCAGCTTTTCAGATTCATTACTTTGGAAAGCAAACAGAAGCACCCCTCGTATTAAAGCAAAGTTATTCGCTATTTCTATTCTGTGCATCATACGCTTGTATAGCAATGCGACGGCCCCTTTAGAAATGGACTATATTCATCTGTACTTAGATCTTCTGTCTTGCAGTGATCCACTAAGTCGGGTGGTGGGTTTCAAAAATTGTTCGAACCTACTCTGTGGGTGTGGCCTCCTTTGTGGGAGTGGCTTGCCGCCCATGTGACCGGATGGTAGTGGCTTGCATAATAGAAAAGAAAGAGAGAAAGTAGGAGAGAATGAAAGGAAGACGGGGGAAAGAAGAAAGAGTCAAGGAGAGGAGGATGGGAGGGAGAGAACGAGAAGTAGAGAGGGTAGGAAGGAGGAAGGGGAAGAGGAAGAGGAGGAGCGGGCGAAAGGCAAGGGAAGAAGGAAGGGGAAGGAGAAGAAGAAGGAAGAAAGTAGAGAAGGGAGGGAGGGAGAAAAGAAAGGGAAAATAAGGTGGTGTTACAAGAGGAAGAAGGGATAGTAAATAAAACAACCCAAATTGTATATTATAACCTATTAAATGAAATAATAAATATGTAAGAATGGTAAATATATAGAAGAATCACAACTATGTGAATGTATACTTAAAATGCTATGTAAGAGAATAAAAAATAAAAAGTTTTTCACAGTTAGGACCTTTCTAGCAGCCCCATGATCACGTGGCGAAAATTCAAATGCTTGGTGAGGGCTTCATACTTATGACCTCTGCCGTGTCCCAAGGTCAAGCGACAAGCAAAGTCGATGGGGAGGCCAGGTTCACTTAACAACCACGTTACCAACTTGTCAACTGCAGTGATTCACTTAAGGACTGAGGCAAGAAAGATCGTAAAAGTGGGCGAAACACCCTTAACAAATGTCCCACATAACAACATCAATGTGTTTGTCAATTGGGGTTGCAAGTTGAGGACTTACCTGTATTATACACGAGGGGTCTTTGTTGCTCTCTGAGCTCCGTTGTTTTCTTGCAGGCGTTTCATTACCCAAACTAGGTTACATCATCAGTGCTAGAAGGGAATGGGGATTGTGGAGTGGAGAAGGAGGGAGAAGGAGAGGAGGAGGAGGAGGAGGATTGTGGCATCCTTGGTGCTCTCTGAACTTACTTGTTTTCTTCCATTATCCACCCTAGATAACATCCTAGTTGCCTGGTGAATTTACCTAGTTCGGACCTGGGTACTTGAGAGACCGCCTGCTGCCAATTACCTCCGCTAGACCGATTAGATCCCACAGATTAGGCCTCCTCCAAATTCCATCCGCCGGCCAGTGTCAACTGGCGACTACCCGGAGGAGAGCCTTCTCTGTGGCTGCTCCAACCCTTTGGAACGAACTCCCCGTGGAGATTCGAACCCTCACCACCCTCCAGGCCTTCTGCAAAGCCCTTAAAACCTGGCTGTTCAGACAGGTCTGGGGCTAAAGAACTATTGCCCCCGTCTCGAATTGGTATGACTGTTGTGTATTTTAAATTATGTATTGTTTTTGTGTCGTCTTAATTTTCTGTTTGTATCCCCCTTCCCTGGTTGAGTTGTGAGCCGCCCTGAGTCCCCTTCGGGGGAAAAGGGCGGCATATAAATAAAATCAACATTCAACATTCAACATAATGAAACATCTGCAAGAAAGCTACCAAGCTCAGAGAGCACCAAGGATTCCTCATTTCAACCCTGAAGTACAAATATTCTCCTTTATTAGTTTATTATACAATACAGGTCCATACCTGATTTGGCTCAGCAGTCAACTGTGTGCCTGCAAGAGAAACTATTATGGGAAATTCCTAATTGAAGTGATTTTTTCCTGGTCGACGTCTAGATGATTAATAGGTTTTTTTTGCTTTGGTGGATATGTTTCCAAACTTGTTGTTTTTGATTGTGGTTTTCTTTTTTTTTAGGTCGCTTGCTCTTCTTTCCCTTCACTGCTGTGCACGCAAAGGTGAAGCCTCCCTGAAATGACACACATATAATTAGGAGAACTTGCAGCCTGGTTTCCATCGGAAAAGCTGGTTGCTTGCCCCTATCCACCATTTCTCTCATTTGCTAGTGCAAAAGAAAGGATTGTCACCACATCGAACTGGCTGTCAAACTTGCCAGTTGAAATAAAGAGGTGTTAATACAACACAGCCTGAAACTAGGAAATAAGATGAAAAGCGAGCACCAGTGAGCTCAGGGTGGGGGTAAGGAAAAAGGGAAGAAAGCAGGAAAAAGGAAAAAGGTTTCAATTGCTGGCAAGAAAAGCCGACCAAGAGCAACCTTCGAAAGTTGCTAAAATAAGAAAGCGGATTATTATTTCATCTTGACATAATGAAAGCAGGAAGCGGTGTGAGTGTCAGAGCATGGATCTCCGTAATTTTGATTTAATTTGATTTTTATTCTTTGCTGTTGGAGGACAGACTTGGTGATTTGGAAGCAGGATGACATGTTTTCTATGCCTCAGATGCCTTAATTTACTAAGGATAGGTAGGTCGGGTTCCTCCCCCCCGCCACTTATAGATCGTATGGCAAGCAGAGGTGGGTTCCTACCAGTTTGCACCAGTTTGGTAGAACCGGTTGGTCAAATCTACCGAACCGGTTAGAAGAGGTTCCACCAGTGGATCCGGAAAGCAGGACACACCTACAGAAGAGGTTCCAAAAATTTTTGAAACCCACCTCTCTCTCTCTCTCTCTCTCTCTCTCTCTCTCTCTCTCTCTCTCTCTCTCTCACACACACACACACACACACACACACACACACACACACAGAGAGAGAGAGAGAGAGAGAGAGAGAGAGAGAGAGAGAGAGACTCACACAGAGAAAGAGAAAGAAAGGAAGAAATAAATAAAGAAAAAAAGAAAAAAAGAAAAAAGAAAGAAAAATGAGAGAGAGATGAAAGAAAAAAGGAAAAAGGGACAGAGAGACAAAAGGAAGGAGAGAGAGAGAAAGAGAGAGAGAGACTCACACAGAGAAAGAGAAAGAAAGGAAGAAATAAATAAATAAATAAATATAAAAAGAAAAGTGAGAGAGAGATGAAAGAAAAAAAGGAAAAAGGGACAGAGAGACAAAAGGAAAGAGAGAGAGAGAGAGAGAGAGAGAGAGAGAGAGAGAAAACACATGGCCGGCAAGCCACTCCCACAAAGGAGGCCACACCCACTGAGTAGGTTTGAAACTTTTTTGAAACCCACCACTGGTAGCAAGCAACGAGTTTCCTTTGGACTACCAAATTGGTTAACCTTAATAATAAGCTCTGTGGTTACATAAAGCAAAAGCTAGTTATGTCACTTGGTGTAGCTAATTAGCTGCTTTTAAAAGCCATATAAACTCCAAAAGATATTCTAAGCCAAGGGTGGGTAATTGGCAGCTCGGAGTACTGTTGGTAGACTCCGAAGCCATTCTATGTACTTCCTCCAAAATCATGCAGTTCAGATTCGATGGCAAACCACTAATTATTGCTGGCATGATTTTCTATCCATTGTTGGCTGCATTAAGACTCCAAAGAAGGAATGCACACTAAAAGTTAGAAACAGGAAGAAATCCCATTGCTGCCCTTTCTGGAGATATCATGGATATTGGAATGTTGCATCCAGTTTTGGTCAGCACAATATAAAAAAAAAGATGTTGAGAAAGAGTGCAACAAAGATGATTAGGGGACTGGAGACTAAAACATATGAAGAACAGTTGCAGGAATTGGATATTTTTAGCTTAATTAAAAGAAGGACTAGGGGAGACATGATAGCAGTCTTCCAATATCTCAGGGGCTGCCACAAAGAAGAGGGAATCAAGCTATTCTCCAAAGCACCCGAAGGCAGGTCAAAAAGCAATGGGCGGAAACTAATCAAGAAGAGATGCAACCTAGGACTAAGGAGAAATTTCCTGTGAGAACAAATAATTAGTGGAACAAGTTGCCTCCAGAAGTTGTGGGTGATCCATCACTGGAGGTTTTAAGAAGAGATTGGATAGCTATTTGTTTGGAATGGTATAGGATTTTCTACTTGAGCAGAGAGTTGGACTAAAAGAACTCCAAGGTCCCTTTCAACTCTGTTGTTCTGTTAATTTGCCCTTTGGCTAATAATAATAATAATAATAATAATAATAATAATAATAATAATAATAATAATAATAATAATAATAATTATTATTATTATTATTATTATTATTATTATTAATTACATTTAAAACAGTTAAAAATTGACAAAATCACCATCAGTCAAATGCAAAAAGCCGCACTGCTTGGATCTGCACGCATATTAAGAAAATACGTTACGACGTCCTAGGCCCCTGGGTGGGGCCCGACTAGTAACCAATGCCAAATCCGGTGAAACAACTGGCCGCTGTGATACAATTGTATAATAATAATAATAATAATAATAATAATAATAATAATAATAATAATAATAATAATAAACGAACTTGAATATGGTCTGGATTGATTACAAAAAGGCATTTGACTCACTGCCACATAGTTGGATCATAAAATGCTTAGAAACAACTGGCATTAGCAAAAATATTACATCCTTTACTGAAAAGGCAATGAAACAATGGAGAACTGAGTTGGCAGTAGGGAATGAGAGCTACGGAATGGTTAATATCAAGCGAGGAATTTTCCAGGGTGATTCACTTTCACCTCTTCTCTTCATCATCGCAATGATCCCACTATCAGTAATCTTTAAAAAAATGAAATTAGGCTACCAAACAGCCAAAAAAGCTGAAAAAATTTCGCATTTACTATATATGGATGATTTGAAACTCTATGGAAAGTCAGAAATAGAAATCCAATCATTGACAAATACAGTCCGAGTATTCAGCACCGATATTTCAATGCAGTTTGGCATGGAAAAAATGCGCCACTGTATCCATAAAAAGGGGCAAAATCACTGCATCTGAAGGAGTTGAAATGCCCAATGGCCAACTAATTAAATGCAAAGAAAATGAAGCCTACAAATACTTAGGCATTCTGCAGTTGGATAACATCAAGCATGGAGAAGTAAAAACTATTGTCAGGCGAGAGTACACCAACAGAGTTAGGAAAATTTTAAAATCTAAATTGAATGGTGGAAATACAATCAAGGCCATAAATACCTGGGCAATACCAGTTATAAGATACACAGCAGGCATAGTTAACTGGACACAAGCTGATTTGGACCTTTTGGACCGAAAAAACCAGGAAACTAATGACAATACACTACAGTTTACATCCACGTGGTGATACTGATAGACTATATCTGCCCCGAAAATCAGGTGGCAGAGGATTATTACAAGTGAAGCAAACAGTTGAAGAAGAAAAACATGCACTGGCTGATTATTTAAAAGACACTCAAGAACATCTATTAATCGAAGTAAAGAACAAAAATCTACTGAAGGCCCAACAGACAAAACAAGAATACAGAAAAGATGTGATAAAATCAAGAATGGAGAGTTGGCAGAACAAAGCACTGCATGGTCAATTTCTGGAAAAAATAAAAGATAAAGTGGACAGTGAACAAACTTGGTTATGGTTAAAAACAGGTACATTAAAGAAAGAAACAGAGTCACTAATCCTGGCTGCGCAAGAACAAGCTATCCGCACAAATGCCATTAAGGCCAAAATCGAAAAATCCTCTGATGATGCCAAATGCAGACTTTGCAAAGAAGCTGATGAAACTGTTGATCACATACTCAGCTGCTGTAAAAAAATCACGCAGACTGATTATAATTGCAGCACAATTCAGTAGCACAAATGATCCATTGGAATTTGTGCAAAAATTATAATATTAAAACAGCAACAAACTGGTGGGAACATCAGCCTGAAAAAGTCACCGAAAATCAGATGGTCAAGATCTTGTGGGATTTCCGTATACAAACCGACAAAATACTGGCGCATAATACACCAGACATCACACTGGTTGAGAAAAATAAGGTCACAATCATAGACATCGCAATACCAGGTGATAGCAGGGTCGCCGAGAAGGAACATGAAAAAATCGCAAGATACCAGGACTTAAAAATCGAAATTCAACGACTATGGCACAAACCAGCAGTGGTAATTCCAGTGGTTATTGGCACACTGGGTGCTATTCCAAAAGCACTGGAATTACATTTAAAACAGTTAAAAATTGACAAAATCACCATCAGTCAAATGCAAAAAGCCGCACTGCTTGGATCTGCACGCATATTACGAAAATACGTTACGACGTCCTAGGCCCCTGGGTGGGGCCCGACTAGTAACCAATGCCAAATCCGGCGAAACAACTGGCCGCTGTGATACAATTGTATAACAATAATAATAATAATAATAATAATAATAATAATAATAATAATGGAATAGAATAACAGAATAACAGAGTTAGAAGGGACCTTGAAGGTCTTCTAGTCCAACCCCCTGTCTAGGCAGGAAATCGTGCAACACATAATAACAACAACAATGATACTCATTGACATTGGGGCGCTTGGTACCATGTCCAAGAATTTTATAAAATACATCAAGAAATTGCAGCTTCCTGCAATAACACCAGTTGAACTCCAAAAAAAAAAAATGCACTACTCAGAACATCGTACATCTTAAGAAGGTACTTGGTTGATATCTAGGACGCTGGCAGCAACCTGTATCAACCATTAGCATCAGTCAATGTTATTTGTGATGCATTTTTGAATGTTCAGTTGACTGAGTTTCATATTTAATGAATAAAAGAAATAACGAAGAAGAAGAAGAAGAAGAAGAGGAGGAGGAGGAAGAGGAGGAGGAGGAGGGGGAGGAAGAGGAGGAGGAAGAGGAGGAGGAGGAAGAGGAAGAGGAGGAGGAGGAGGAGGAGGAAAAACTATATGGCAAAACACCTTTTGAAATAGAATTATGCTCAATCTGTCCAAAAACTCAGCCAAGATATTGCAATGGAGTTTGGACTGGACAAATGTGCCTCTCTTATCAATGGGAAAAATAGTGAAATGGGAAGTAATCCAGATGCCCTATGGAAATAGCATCAAGAGCCTGAACAAGTTGACCACATCAAAATTTTGTCTGATTGAGTGATTAACCATAATAATACAATGTTCCCCCCACCCCAAAAATGTTGAAATCAATATTCTTTAAAATACTGTGCATCACAGTGTCTGTTCCTCCCTTCAAGATCCATGGAGATTTGAATCATCCAGGTCATGGTTGCCCCAAAAGTGCTTTTTCAAAAGGCAACTGGACTTTGTTTTTCCTTTAAGATGTTTCGCTTCTCAACCAGGGAGCTTCTTCAGTTCCAATTGCTTTTTGAAAAAGCACCTTTGTGACAACCCTCAAGGTATTTTGTTTCTTTTGGGGGGAAAAAAAGATTTTTCCCCCATGGGAACCTGCACCTTACGGAAAAGAAACACTGGATGTTTTTGACATTCATTCATTCATTCTAATGTTCACAAGGTTAAATTTTGCTGAATGGCTGGTCTGCATGCCTAATCCGTTTCAAGTGCTGTCTGCTCTGCTCTTGTAGAAATTAGGATATTTTTCATGCTGATCCACATTTTTAGTGTTTGTTTATGATCTATGCAGGGGCTAGTTTGCGATCTATGAAAATAATTAGGGCTGTATGAACAGTTGATTGGAAGGCAATTTGATCAATTCAATATTTAATGTGGATATCCAAATCAAATCACCAAAGCAGTTGGAAGCTTCAAATTGAACCAGACGTTCATAACACGACATGGGAAGTTTCAGGCTAAATCCACGGATTTAACAGGCCCTTGATTTACGCATGGATCAGAGTATTTCCCCGAAATGATTTTGAACTCTGAATCCGCTCAAGTCAATTTTCTAACTCAGTTTGAAAGTCTGAACCAAACTTGATTCCACCTTCCGAACAGATCTGAACATTTGAATGAGCCCAAGGGTGATTCTTGCACCCTTACAAATAATATTTTTCAGCGAACAAAAGGACACACGAAGTTATTGTTCGGTTTTATGCATGGATTGGCAATTCACTAGATGTCAGTGCTTCCTCAACATGTTATTCAAGTAGGCTAATCATGCCTCCCCCCCACCATAATTGACAGCTTTTATAATTGCTTAGCCATCATTAGAACAAAACAAAGCAAAAAAAAAAAATTCTCAAGTCTAGTGGTTTGAACATGTTGCCATTTTAAAAACAAAACTTTTTAAAAACATTTCTCCCCCTCCCTACATTTATGCTGAGATTAATTGATTTGTTTCCAACAATCTGTAGGGTTCCTCACCATCATCCTCCTTCACAGGGGAAAGAGTAATGAAAAAATTAGCATTGGAAAAAAAAAATCTGCAACGGAACTCTCTGCCAAGATAGACAGGCAGACACATGGGTCCATGCACTTATATAGGAAAAATGGATCTGGTTTTGCAGAGCTGAGTTTCTAATAGTAATAGGTCTTTGAACTCAGGTGCTGGAGAAGATTCCTGCAAGTCCCTTGGACTGCAAGGCGATCCAACCGGTCGGTCCTAGAGGAGATCAACCCTGTCTGCTCTTTAGAAGGCCAGATCCTGAAGATGAAACTCAAATACTTTGGCCACCTAATGAGAAGGAAGGACTCACTGGAGAAGAGCCTAATGCTGGGAACAATTGAGGGCAGAAGAAGAAGGGGATGACAGAGAATGTGGTGGCTGGATGGAGTCACCGAAGCAGAAGGCGTGAGCTTAAATGGACTCCAGAGGATGGTAGAGGACAGGAAGGCCTGGAGGAACATTGTCCATGGGTTCGCGATGGGTCGGACACGACTTCGTGACTAACAATAACAACAATAGCACTGAGATTTATATACCGCTCCACAGTGCTTTACAACCCTCTGTAAACAGTTTTACAGAGTCAGCCTCTTGCCCCCAACAATCTGGGTTTTACCAACCTCGGAAGGATGGAAGGCTGAGTCAACTTTGAGTTGGTCAGAATCGAACTGTCGAATTGCAGGCAGCCGGCAGGCACCAGAAGTAGCCTGCAGTGCTGCATTTTAACTACTACGCCATCAACGCTCATGGCTTTGAGGTTCCTTGGTTATCGTATTACAGTTATTTCAATTTTATTTTCCTTTGTTTTACAGAGGTTTTATTGTATGGCTTTTGCTAATTGTTTATAGCCACCCGGAATTTGCAATTTGGTGATATTGGGAGAATGGTGCAAATTTTAGACTTGAAAGATTCTGCTAATGTCGCCTTACAATAAATGACGGGTAGTCCTCGACTTATGACAGTTCCAGTGACATGCGGTGAGGTTTATGGCTGGTGAGGCAGCAATTTTTTTTAGACTTGTGGACTTCAACTCCCGATTTAAACAGTTCTGATTTAAAGCTACAGCATTTGTTTTTCTCCTTTGCTAAATAAGTTCCTTCTTTCTTTTTATTCTCCCTTCCCCTCCTTCCTCCCTCTCTCCCTCCCTCCCCCTCTCTCAAACACACGCACACACACACACACACACACACACACACACAGAGTTGCACCAGGATTCAGAAAATTTAGGTTTTCCTCCTCAGCCCATATTAGCAATACCACTAGCAGCATTTTGGCTGGCAGGTGTAAGTAGAAGTGGAAATTCATTCTACTGAAAACATTGTTTTTGTTTATGATTGGATAATTAAAATACCAGAAGACCCAAAGGCATAGCATTAGAGTGTTACATAGTGCATAAACTAAAGAATTGTCTCAATATGCTCCCTCCCCCCTCTCTCAAACACACACACATAGACAAAGTTGCACCAGGAGGATGAAGTTTGAATTCCTCCCCCTCCCTCCGACCAACACGTACCTTTTCCAGCTGTTTCAGAGAGGATTTCAAGTCTTCTCTTGCCTGCCGTCATGAAAAGAAAAAAAAATGTAAAAGGGAAAAGGCAAGAGCTGAGGTCAGGCTGAGCTAGTTGCTCCCAGAGTCACCATGTAGATGACTCTGCTTAACTGTTTAAAAAAGCCTCTAAAAAAGTGCCCTCTACAGGAGGCAGGAGAACTATGTGCCTCATCTACGTCAGGAATTTTTTGGCTTTTAACCTTTGCTTAGCTCTGCTCGAGTGATCATAAAGTCAGACTAGATGAGGCACATCGTTCTCCTGCCGCCTCCTGTAGAGGGTGCTTTTTAGAGGCTTTTTTAAACAGTTAAGCACTAAGCAGAGTCATCCATGGTGACTCTGGCAGCAACTAGCTCAGCCTGACCTCAGCTCTTGCCTTTTCCCTTTTACATTTTTTTTTCTTTTCATGATGACAGTGGTGAGGCTCTGCCTCCCCTGCCTCCCCTGATTGCATGTCCCTGGACAGTTCGTTTAGTGACCGTTTGAAGTTACAACAACATTGCAAAAAGTGACCTATGACTGTTTTTCACACCTATAATGATTGCAGCATCCTCATGGCCACATGATCAAAATTCAGATGGTTGCAATTTTCCAGGTCAAGGGATCACCTTTTGCGATCTTCTGTCATGCTTATTGCTTTGGTGACTCCATCCACACACCCCATTCTCTGTTGTCCCTTTCTTCTTTTGCCCTCCATCATTCCCAGCATGAGGCTCTTCTCCAGTGAATCCTTAATTCTCATTAGATGGCCAAAGTATTTGAGTTTCATCTTCAGAGTCTGGCCTTCTAAAGAGCAGTCAGGTTTGATCTCCTCTAGGACTGACTGGTTTGATTGCTTTGCAGTCCAAGGGACTGCATATTAGGTAGATGTGTTAAACTCTAAGCCACAAGTTCTCCTTCCTTTGTTGGCTATACCAGGGAGAGCTTAAGTGGGTTTTTTTTTCCTATCAGGGCAGCCTGGTCTACCCAAATATGAGATGGGAGCATACAGCTTCCATTCCCTTTATTTCTTTGTTGGTAAATATAAAGTCAACACAAAAAAAATAGCTTGTCCTGAAAGTTGCCTGCGAAGGCCCCTGGATTGGGGCTGAAAGGCGAAAGTGGAAGCAGTATGCTCTGTGCCATATTTGGGTAGACCCAGTGGTGGGTTTCAAAAATTGTTCGAACCTACTCTGTGGGTGTGGCCTCCTTTGTGGGAGTGGCTTGTCACCCATGTGACTGGATGGGAGTGGCTTGCCACCCATGTGACCAGATATGAAGATGCCGACAACACTTGTCAGAACCACCTTAAATTACCTCACACACTGCACTGGCATGCATAAGAATAGGATGTAAACTTATTTTTTAAAAGGCATCTTTGGTTTGTGTTAAAAAACTTCACCACACACAATGTTCTGATTGCACCACAAACGCAGTAGTCATCCTTACCTTTCACAGAGGCACTGAGTTTTATAAATATGAGCATGATAGTGTAGAATAATCATATTCAAGGACCAGTGGTGGGTTTCAAAAATTTTTGGAAGCTCTTCTGTAGGTGTGGCCTGCTTTCTGGGTCCACTGGTGGAACCTCTTCTAACCGGTTCGGTAGATTTGACGAACCGGTTCTACCGAATAGGTGCGAACTGGTAGGAACCCACCTCTGGGTAGACCAGATAGAAACAAGACTTACTTCTTACTTCTCCAAAGTGAATCTCAACTACAACGTGTATCCAGCTAATTTCATCTGACTAAGATTTGATTAGCAGTTCATGGAAATGCATTGCAGCAAAGAAAGCCCAAACGGCTACAGCGATAATCAGAGAAAGCTGCTTATCTCTGAAGGTATTACATTAAGCATAGGAGGGGGGGAAAAACCCAGCATCCTGATGCATGCCCACTGGGAAGGGAGAGAGAAAAGTCACTATGCAAAACCAGGCTAGGCAAGCAAGTCCTAATCTGTTAAAGTTTCCCTATTTTTCATCAACGTTGCCTGTGTGGGCCAAAATTGTGTTAGCAGCGGAGATGCTAATAGTGCTGGCAAGCAAAGCCTTGTGACCAGTTATGGTTTTCTCCCCTCCTTCTTCCTTTTCTATCATGCTGTTGGGACTTTGGTTATGAAAAGATTAATAGTTGGTTCGAGCCCCTGTCCTCTCCTGCAAGGAGCATCGTTTATCTGCTCAAAACAGACACTTTGGATTTGATCCTCGGGGGGATTTAGCCAGGCATCCCGACACTTGCTCATTCTCTTTCACACTCTTTCTCACACTCTTTTTTCACCTTTTCTTTGCTTTCCGTACGATGCTGTACTTGCTAAGAACACATGTCCTATTCCTCAATCTGAAACATTAGAAATCCGATCTGCTGGGTTGACTTAGGCACCCCTGAAAACAATAATTTGTACGGTTAGAAAAAAAATTAACCGTGAGTTTCATATTGCAACTTATACAGTTGGACTATTGGATTCCTCTTGCAGTTTTAAGTTCAGGGTTACAGGAGGAGAAGGAGGAGAAGGAGAATTCATTTTAACAGTTGCGGTTTTATTTGAACTATCAGATGCTCCTTTGGAATTTTAGTGTTCTTGCTTTACAAACAGCAGCTTCTTTTACATAAGAGACACAGCTTCAGTCACAGAGATCTGATTTTCAATAAAAGGGTATTCAACAGCTGAACTAATACCCAGAGGCAAAATCTATGGATGCGTTCCCATCTGTGGATGAGTTCAAGAAGATCTTAAACAACCATCTGTCTAGAATGGTTTAAGTTGGGTTTGGAGCTGGAGGTTGGACTTAGTGGCTTGAATATTCTCTTCCTGGCCCCATGTGGACTATGATATTTTGCAGCAATGGGTCGCAGCAGGATTATCAGTAATAATCACAGTTGAAATGAGCTAAATCTAAAAACAACCCAGTTTATCATCTTTCCATCTCCACTTCAACAAATGACAATAATAACAGCTGACTTGGGAATCTGTCTACAATTTGTTAGTTACCTGTTGTGGCCCAGCAGGAGCCGTTGGAGCTGCCACCAGACTCCGACAGTGAGGGGCCCTACGAGTCTACTCTGAAGGATGTGGAGGACCCTGGACAGGGTTCCGACTCCGAGCAGGGTGCAGAGAGGCTGGTTGGCCACCAGGAGGCGGCTGAGCCTTGGACCAGTGGGGAGGAGACAAGGGAGTGTGAGCCGGATGCCAGCAGTGAGTTGTTCTTGGATGCCCGACACCGAAGAGCTAATAGGCGTCAGGAACAGTTGTGCAAGTACAGGAGGTAATTGAACTCAGCTGGTGGTCATTAGGCTTCTCTCCAGAGTATAAAAAGACTGCTTGTGCACACGCCCCTCTTGCAGAAGTCAACGCAGGAACTAATGTCGGAGAACATTAGGGTGAGCTTGGCAGGCTGGATTGCTGCCACGGCTTATCTGTGCTGGATTGCTGCCCAAGCTTTTCTGTGCCGGTTTGCTGCCAAGGACCTGTCTGTCTGTTAATTAAATGCCGTAACTTATCTTTGGCTCGGAGTGTGTGTTGGTGTGGGACGAGGGGAGTCAGAACAGTTACCTATTCCTGGTTTTGAGGATGTTATTATCAGGCCTTACCATAGGCATGGCAATAAATCAGATCAAATTTGTTTACTTCTCTCCTCTCTTCTCCTCTCTCTTTTCTCCCTTCTCCCTTCTCCTTTCCTAATACAAACATACATATATGTTGGAGGTATAAGCAGAAATCTCTCACCTAGGCATTCATGCTGACAAATAATGCTCAGACTACAGTTCAGCTGTGGCTTTTCACAACAGGCTGATTTGTAATGGGATTTTGTTTTCCCCAAAGTTACTTTCCTGGCTTTGCTTTGGATTATGAGAGGCAAATCCTCCTTTGCATGTTAATATGACTATGTGTATATAGCATCTTGTGTGTCAGCCAACATTATTTGCTACTCACATACTGCTTCATAGCAGCTGGAAGCTGGAACTAATACTACTGACGGAAGTTCTTAGCTCACAGGGTTCTTGCTATCTTTCAACTATCATATAGAAGGCATATTACCAAAGCAAGGGTTTTCAATGTTGACTGCTTCTTGAGTATGAGGATTTTCCTTGGGCCACTCTGTCTTCCGCACCATGTCATTACAGTTAACTTTTTTTGCTGATCTTTAGTTTCCATCCTTTCTCCCATGTTCAAGCTCTCTTCCCTCCAATCAACCAAATGTTTTCAGGATTGATGTTGTGTCTTGTGAATGCCTTGGTTCATTCTGTGTTGAGTGACTGTACTGAAGGACTGTTGAACACAGGGGTGTCCAACCTGACAACTTTAAGACATGTGGACTTCAGCTCCCAGAATTCCCCAGCCAGCTGATGCATCCCTTGCTGAGGACACTGCTTTAGCATTATCTTCTGAAGTAGAAGATGGTTTTGTGCAGAACCGAGGTGGTGCAGTGGTTAGAGTGCAGTACTGCAGGCCACTTCAGCTGACTGTTATCTGCAATTCAGCGGTTCTAATCTCACCGGCTCAAGGTTGACTCAGCCTTCCATCCTTCCGAGGTGGGTGAAATGAGGACCCAGACTGTGGGGGCAATATGCTGACTCTGTAAACCGCTTAGAGAGGGCTGAAAGCCCTATGAAGCAGTATATAAGTCTAACTGCTATTGTTATTGCTAGAACCTCAATTTCTCAAGTATTAAAGAAGGGTAAAACTATAAAATCAGGTAATTTGTTTACCCTGGCTTTATTAATTCAAAGAAGTGAATGATATACTCCTTTCTCCTCCTATTCTACCCACAAAAACAATCCTGTGGGGTGGGTCAGGCTGGGCTGAGGGGACTAGTTTAAAGTCATCCAGCCAGCATTCATGGCTAAAGTAGGGCTAGAATTCCCCATCTCCCGGCGATTGGCCCAAAGTCACCCAACCCAGCTTACATGCTTAAAACAGGACTAGAATTCACAGAGTCCTAGTTTTTAGGTCAGTGCCTTCAGTACTACTCCAAACTGACTGCATAACACAAATAGCAAATGCAATAACTCAGGTGTTCTGATACCTAAAGGGTTGAAATAAGGGAATAAAGGAAAGGTTAAAATTCCCCTCGCACATATGTGGATTGGATTTGGATTGGATTTATTACATTTATATGCCGCCCTTTTCCCCGAAGGGGACTCAGGGCGGCTCACAATTCAGTCAGGGAAGGGGGTACAGACAGGGGATAAAAAGACGAACATAACAATACACAATTTAAAACACACAACAACCATACCATTCAAGGAGGGGGGCAAAAGCTCTTTAGCCCCAGGCCTGTCGGAACAGCCAGGTTTTTAGGGCTTTGCGGAAAGCCTGGAGGGTGGTGAGGGTTCGAATCTCCACGGGGAGCTCGTTCCAGAGGGTCGGAGCAGCCACAGAGAAGGCTCTCCTCCGTGTGCTAGTCATTCATGACTCAAGGGGGCAGGGCTCATCTCATTTTCAAAGCCGAAGAGCCGGCGCTGTCCGAAGACTTCTCCGTAGTCATGTGGCCGGCATGACTAAATGCTGAAGGTGCACAGAACGCTGTTACCTTCCCACCAAAGTGGTCCCTATTTTTCTACTTGCATTTTTTATGTGCTTTCGAATTGCTAGGTTAGCAGAACTGGGACAAGTAATGGGAGCTCACTACATTACATGGCGCTAGGAATTTGAACCACCAAACTGCTGACCTTTCTGATCGACAAGCTCAGTGCCTTAGCCACTGAGCCACGGCGTCCCTGAAATAGGGGACTAGTCTCTGCTTTAAATATCCTTGGTTCCGAGATTATCCCTGTGTTCAGCAAAATTGTAATGGTCCAGACTGTTTTTGTCTCCTTGGGAAAAAAAAAACAGCGACAACAACAATATTACATTCTGCCAAATGATCCTTCCCAGCCCAGGAAAAAATTGGAGCTACCAGATAACATGGAGACTTCTTGGCCTCTCCATTAAAAGGAAAGAAAGAGCTAAGCCCCAGAACAAGATTACCTAGAGCAGGAACGAACTCCACCTGGGGCAGTGAGATTAATCTGAATCAGCCAGCAGTCTGCTCTCATTTGAGCTGTCAGTCTAGCTTCAGCACCCAGCTGGAGAAACGGAGAAGCCTCAATGGCAGAGAACAGAAAAGAGAGATGGAAAAGACATCTGCAACCATATGCTGTTTCATAGTGTTTCAGATTAATGGTTCCAGAATGTATTTGGAGTTTGCATATTAAGCTGTAATATCGGCCCAAGGTCTAGATCTGTGCATGACAAGCTTCACCATTGACCAAGCTTGATGCCACCACGTGTCATCCATAGAGAGCAATCAGGATCTGAAAACATCTACAGGACTCACCCTGACGCATTCTCGGGAGGTGTTGTGTTAAGAGAGCGGGAGCGGGTGTTTAATTTCCCCTATCACATTCCCGCCAGAACATTCCTCCAAGATACATGGACAAAGCTATATCCCCTCCGGGCTGCATTTGCATATATTTGTTTATAAATCTGTTCCATCAGCTTCTGAATTCACTCGCTGAGTTTTAATTCATATTCAGATAATACCCATGCATTTTGGTGTGCGTTGAAAAATAGGTATCAAAATACGCATAATTGTAAAACACTCATCTTCTAATTGATTTAGAGACCTACAAGCATTCATAATATTCAGAGACTCCAGCCATCAGTCTAATTCACAGAAAGCTGGAGGTTCTCAGGCATCTCCACGTGTTTCAAAGCACTGTGGGAAATTTAGGTAATGACTTTCTCTCTGAAGTAAAAAAGGAAGTCATGCTATGAACCAATTCAGGATAAAATTATCTGTGGGTTAATTAACTATCCAACCACATCTTTACTAACTGCTTTTAGATGACCTAAATAGCTCACAAAGGAAGGCAATGGCTGGATAACTCACTGCTACCCTTCAACAAGTTCTCCATTTAGTCATGACCAGTGGTGGGTTTCAAAAATTGTTCGAACCTACTCTGTGGGTGTGGCCTCCTTTCTGGGAATGGCTTGCCGCCCATGTGACTGAATATGAAGATGCCGACAACACTTGTCAGAACCACCTTAAATTACCTCACACACAGCACTGGAATAAATAAGAATATGATGTAAACTTGTTTTTTAAAAGGCATATTTGGTTTGCGTTAAAACAACTTCAACACACACAATGTTCTGATTGCACCACAAACGCAGTAGTCATCCTTACCTTTCACAGAGGCACTGAGTTTTATAAATATGAGCATGATAGTGTAGAGTAATCATATCCAAGGACCAGTGGTGGATTTCAAAAAATTTTGGAACCTCTTCTGTAGGTGTGGCCTGTTTTCCGGGTCCACTGGTGGAACCTCTTCTAACCGGTTCGGTAGATTTGACGAACCGGTTCTACCAAATAGGTGCGAACTGGTAGGAACCCACCTCTGCACTGCACCACCCTGGCTCTTAGGATCCTTCCTAAACCTTCACAAAACTGATGTGATACTTACATCTGGCAGGATTCCTGTCTACGGGCGAACAGTAATGAAGAAACTACTCTGACCTTTTCATAGTGTTACGAAAAAAACCTTGGGATGGGTGGTAAATAAATTTGCTAAGTAAATAAATAAAAAAATCCCTTCTGGGAAGTGGAGAGATGAAGGGAAAGAAGGAAGTGGAGTAGAGTGGAGCAGGGCAGAGGAGAGGAGGGGAGAATAGTCAAGGGAAGAGGAGAAGGAAGGAGAAGGAAGAAGAGGGAAGTAGAGTGGGGAGAGGAGAGAAGGAAATGGATGAGAAGAGTAGGAGAGAGGAAGGGAAGGAAGGAGAGGGAAGTGGAAAAGAGAGAGGAGAGGAGAAGAGGAAAAAGGAGGAAAATGAAAGAGAAAGAAGTAGAGAGGAGAAAAGAAATAAATAAATATATAGAATGTTATGGTACAATTATGAAAATAATGCTTATAACAATGATGTACAACATTATGTATTTAAAAGTGACTATAAGTGTATGATTAAGAGAATATTGGTTATAATCAGGGTGTATAAAACTATGTATACTCAAAAAGGATTGGATACAGACAGTACACTGCCATTGCAAACCTGGAAATGTGATATATTACAAAGAAAAATATACAATAAAATATTTTTTAAAAATCCCTTTCTTCTAGGTAGAAGCGATTCTTCTGCCATTCATTCAAAGATCTAGATGATCACGCAGCTTGAGACTTCAGGCAGTGTACCACCGCAAAATATATCACAATATCCCAACCACCACCACCAACAATAACATCACCTCAAGAATGAACACAAATTGCACAACTGGGACATAATCACACATATTCAGCCTTCTAGGATGAAGCATCTTTGCCCAGATGCCTGAGACAACTTTCACTTCTTCAGAGTATCCTTCAAGGTTGACAAGGTTTGAGGGAGGATGGGAAGAAATAATTCCACAGAGCAAGCAGGCAGAGCTAAGGTTTCCCTTGCCAGTTGTATCTGGCTCTAGGGCATGGTGCTCATCTCTGTTTCTTGGCTGAAGGAGCCAGCATTGTCTCAAGACATTGTCCATGGTCAAGTGGCCAGCATGGCCATACACAAAAGGCACACAGAACGTTACCTTCCCACTGAAATGGTACCTGTTGTGGCCCAGCAGGAACCGTTGGAGCTGCCACCAGACTCCGACAGCGAGGGGCCCTATGAGTCGGCCCTGGAGGATGTGGAGGACCCTGGACAGGGTTCTGACTCTGAGCAGGGCGCAGAGAGACTGGTTGGCCACCAGGTGGTGCCTGAGCCTTGGATCAGTGGGGAGGAGACAAGGGAGAGTGATCCAGAAACCAACTATGAGTTGTTCCGGGATGCACGCCGTCAAAGGGCTACTCGGCATCAAGAACAGCTACGTAATTACAGGAGGTAATTATGCTCAGCTGATGGTCATTAGGCTCCTCTCCAGACTATAAAAGAGACTGCTTGTGCCACACCCTTCTTGCAGAAGTCAACACTTGGACTAAAGAGAAACAAACTTGGCAGGCTGGATTGCTGCCAGAGTTTGTCTGAATTGCTGCCAAAGTTTGTCGGCCTTGCTGCTGAGGTCCTTATCTGTTTGTTTACTTGGCTTTCAGCCACCGAGAGTCTGAACTTGTTATTAAAGGACATTCTCATTTAAGCTTGTCTCGGCATTCGTTACTGGATGGAGGAGGGGGTCAGAACAGGTACCTATTCATCTACTTGCATTTGCATGTTTTCGAACTGCTAGGCGGGCAAGGGCTGAAGCAAGGAATGTGAGCGGACCTCATTTCGCAGCTCTCAGGTCTTGAACCCAGACCTGAGAGCTGCGAACCCAACCAAGCTTTTCAGCTGACAAGCTCAGCATCTTTAACCGGTGAGCCATCACAATTGAAAAGGCATGCCTCTTCGATCCCAAGACATAGCATTATTTCCAACGAAGAGATTTCCCTATTTTGTTGCAAAGTGTGAATATGCAGAAACAACTAGAGCAATCCCACAAATAATGTAGTCATGGTATTTATGCTATTTGGTTAGAACTGTCTCTGTTTTGGCTAGTAACCAAGGCATTGAAAATATGTTTCTGGGCAGCTAATTAAATTTAGGATTGTCAACAGTCCTTCAGGATAGAATCTCTACAGCTCAATTCTCAAGCTGTCCCAGGATATACTAATACTTCAACAGAACTGTTGGACTTTCAGCTATTACGGTACTCCTCTACCCAATCTTTTCCTCTGCCCTCTGGAATGACACCCCAGGCATGGACAACAAACTGCAGCTGAGTACCCTGGTTTAAGAAATAAAACTTTTAATTTCTTTCTCCATCCCAAAGGCAATTCCCTTCCTGTCACAACACTGAAGAGCCCTTCACTATTTGCAAGTGAAAGGGATTTCGTTTGTTTTCTCTGTTAACATTTGACATTTCTTGCACTGTTGTAACATGCAACAGATGAAGTGTCTTTAAACAGACTGGTTTGGCCTTTAGTTTTAAAATTTGCATTCAGTTTAGAAGTTGGACCCCAAAGACTAGAATGAAAACATTCAAACCAGGGGTTTATCCGTTATAGCTACTGTTCTGTCAATAATCTCAAGTAATTTACTAATTTGCTTGCAACCTCAAGCAATTAGACCTAGTGTTGATTTCTTCATTAGTGCCATAGTGTATTTCTGTTATTTATTGGGGGAGGGGGAACACGCTTGCTTCTAAATCTCTCTTCTCCCTATTTGCTAATGGAACAAAATGCATGAATTAGTTTAAGGCAATCTTTATTCATTTAAGTCACTCTTCAGTAAATCCCTTCCTTGGATTGGCAAATAGATTTCTTTCACCAATGAAAATGTGCTTTGGGAGGAAAGCTTTCACTGGTACCAAGAGTATCTTTCCTTCAAGTAGGAGTAACAATTTTGGGGGGAAAAAGGGGGGGGAGATATAGTTGGCATATGGACAGCCGAGGAGAGAAAAGATGCAGCTTATCCTCCCTCTCCCTTGGGGCTCCAACTACTGCTTAGTAGTTATTGCAGCTGTTATTTGCATTTTTAAACTGTGTTTAATGTCATGTCTTCTTCGGGTTTCACTGCTGGTTTTCTGCAACTTTGTATTGCTGTAAATCAGACAGAGACAGGTGGCAGCTATGTATTACATCTGGGTGGAGACTAAGGCTGCAAGAGACAAAATAGATCACATAAGTTGATATGGTTAGGATTGTCTTTTTCTGGTGTTGGAATGGCCTATGCATACTAAGTCAACGTTATTGCTTTCGTGACAGTTTTTGTGTACTTCCAAATGATAAGAAACTGGTGCCAATTTTCAGAAAGTACTTGAGTGAAATGATCAGTGGTGCAGCTGGAGAGAACTTTTGGAGGACTGCAAGAAAAGGGCTTGGGGGTATATAAGTAATCCTGGAATTGGTGTGGTCATCTATATCTTCTCTAATAGATCATATTGAAAAATTATTATGGGACTAGAGCTATTCCAAATGAAGGCAAATATACAATCGTGTCTCAGGATAATGTTGCAGGACCCAATCTGGGTTGGTCACCTGAACCAGAAGATTTACTACCAGATGATCAGGTACTTAGGAGCCAAGGACTTGGCAGCACAAGGAAACAACAGCTAATCACAGGCCATAAACACACCCATCGACCAAGGCACCACATAAACACAATAGATAGAATACCCCAAATCACATGTTCCAGTTGTTGTGGCCCGCCATGGATCTGGCAGAAGACTCGGACAGTAAGGAAGTTGAGGGAGAACATGGGCCTGTCCTGGAGTCGGGGGAAGGCTCTGATGAGGGCTCTTTGTTGGAGGCAGAGAGGGGTCCAGAGCCATATGCCAGTTATCAGCTGCCTTCAAAGTCAGACATTAGTGAGGCAGAAGAACAGCTGGAGCCTGTTCCCAGTGTGCACATGCGCAGAGCTGCCAGGAGAAGGGAACAGCTAAGGAACAAGGGTCAACTGGGGAGTAAAGGCACAGGTGGATGGTGGATGGCCCCTTCCATAGGGAATAAAGAGGAGCAAAAGGGGAGTGGAGTTTGCATGAGACAATGAGTTCAATTCATTTGGGTGAAGATCTGTTCCTGACTTTTTCCAAGCATTGTCTGCTACAGAGTGGCGTTTAGAAGATATTGGCCTGGCAGCTCTCCAAGCCAGATAAAGGTCTGTAGTTGTGAAATCTCTTGAAAGACTGTTGGCCAGGACTTTGTTGAAGAGGAATTCACTTTAAACTATATAAAAGTCAGGACAAGGAGTCAGCTTCGTGCTTTTGAGAAGCCTAGGTCAGAACACCAGAGAGGAGAGGAGTTGCCTGACAAGGGGTTCCAGAACAAGTCTGAAAGCTCGGAAAACTGTGTCTCTGGTCCCGGTGATTGACCCAAAATGTTTATATTTCATTCTGAACAACAGATTATGAACCCTAAGAATGTACTTTACTTTTTCATGATCCCTAAAAATGCCATGATCCCAAGTAATCTTCATTCAAGGCATGTGTTTATGGATCTGCGTATAATACAGTATTGGAATTCTATCACTTTTGTTAGGGGGAAGAGAGACTTCTAGCTTCTTCATCCTTATTTGATAAGCTGCAGCTACGCAAGCATTCTCCTCCATAAATATTAAAAGCACAAGGGACCATCCACCTCAAGAGACACAGCTTACACTAGTCCAAAAGCCAGTAATGAGGACTAGAGAGGATGGAGTATGAAAGGAATAAATAGTTAATTTTTTTTCCAGGGTAACGTGAGCTATGAAACATATAACTCTCGCTCACCGAGACCGCTATAAAGAAATCCATGAAAAACAGAGAGCCACAGATCTTCTCAGAAGGCAGATATCAAAGTCTTACTAAAAGCTCTATTCAGATACTGACTTAGCCAACCCATGGCAGGTTGGCTCATGGTTTCAGATATACCTGCATTTGTTTATCTCTGACCAGGGGTATCAAACTCAATTTCATTGAGCTGGGGAGGGCTGCCTGCAGCCCTCGCGACCTCCATCTTCACTGGCAGAAGCATCACAGGCCAGTCCTTTACTGTTTTCAGGGTGGCCCTGTGGGCCAGATCTAAGCACCCCATGGGTGGGATCCAGTCCCGGGCCTTGATTTTGACACCCCTGATATAGTATATAGTATGTGTTCCCCAGAGGTGGGTTCCTACCAGTTTGCACCAGTTCGGTAGAATCGGTTCATCAAATCTACCGAACCGGTTAGAAGAGGTTCCACCAGAAAGCAGGCCACACCTACAGAAGAGGTTCCAAATTTTTTTGAAACTCACCACTCACACACACAGAGAGAGAGAGAGAGAGAGAGAGAGAAAGAGAGGAAGAAAGAAAGAAATAAAAAAGAAAGAAAAAGTGAGAGAGAAATGAAAGAAAAAAAGGAAAAAGGGACAGAGAGACAAAGAAAGGAGAGAGAGAGAGAGAGAGAGAGAGAGAGAAAGAAAGAAAGAAAGAAAGAAAGAAAAGAAAGAAAGAAAGAAAGAAAAAAAGAAAGAAAGAAGAAAACACATGGCTGGCAAGCCACTCCCACAAGGAGGCCACACCCACAGAGTAAGTTTGAAATTTTTTTTGAAACCCACCACTGGTGTTCCCTTCCTAACATCAATGAAGCTGTTCCTTATGTTAAGAAGTATAATGACTGTTTCTAAAAGAATCGGAGAACTTCACTGTCTTCCTAGTGATTGGCCCAAAGTCAGCGTTCATGCCTAAAATGAGACTAAACTCAAGTTTCCTGGTTTATAGCTCTAATCACTAGACCAAATCGGCTCCCCAGTGGCTAATTTTACTGCTTGTTTAAAATGAATACTTTTTTTCCAGATACTTTTATTTAAGATTATAATCATGATAGTAAAAAACTAATACTAAGTAAAAGAAAGATTAAAAAATAGAAACAGAGATAAAAGGTGCAAAGGGGAAAAAATAAGAAAGGACAAAAAGAACAACAAGAAAAGGAAGAATAAAGCAAAGAAAATTACCACACACACACACACACACACACACACACAACACACACAAAGAATTGACTCTCAACTTTCATCATAACAAGTATGAGCAATTTTAGTAACTTTTCATTCCTCTTAAATTATTACAAAGAATCTCCTCTCCCCCCCCAAAAAAAAAAGATACTTATGATAAAAACCTGTTTATGAACCTCTTTTAGGGGAAGATATTGATTTCAATATACTCTGTATAAGGTTTCTCTTTAATGTACTGCAGTCTGCAGTTATGATATAGATTAAAGTTTCCAGAATCAACCCTGTAATTCTCAAAGGTTTTCTTCCACTGTGAAAGAAGATTCTGATATTTAACAGCCTTGGAATCTTTTAAGAATCCATTTCCCATTTCTCTTGCGGCTTTGAAGTGCACTACATGAGTTGGAGCATCTTCTTAAAAACTTCCAGTGTTAGAGAATTCACACTTCTGGAGGCAAGTAGTTCCACTGATTAATTGTTCTAACTGTCAGGAAATTTCTCCTCAGTTCTAAGTTGCTTCTCTCCTTGATTAGTTTCCCACCCATTGCTTCTTGTTCTACCCTCAAGTGCCTTTGAAAAATAGTTTGACTCCCTCTTCTTTGTGGCAACCCCTGAGATATTGGAACACTGCTATCATGTCTACCCCTGGTCCTTCTTTCTATTAAACTAGACATACCCAGTTCCTGCAACCGTTCTTCATATGTTTTAGTCTCCAGTCCCCTAATCATCTTTGTTGCTCTTCTCTGCCCCCTTTCTGTGCAGAGATGAATGGATTGATATATGGATGGATGAATGGACAGATAAATATAATAAATTAAACTTCTAGGCCAGTCCAAGATACTTCCATACAGAGGAAAACACCTTCACATTGTATTCAAATTCAACTATTTTTTTAAAAAAAAATAGTATTTATTGAATTTTTCCAACATTTAAAAGACAAAACACAAATTTACACTTATAACAGCTTTTCCATATCAGTATCAATATCTTTTGTAACAATCCTTTTAACAAAAATTCTATCTCCATTTCACTATCCTAAATTAAATCCTTATTTAGGTTATAATAGCATCAAGTCAATATCATCTATTTCCTATACCTTTTACATTCTATATATTATACTTTAACATTTTACATCCTAAGATTCACATTTACTTTCAAGCTAGGAATACCATCTATTCCAGATTTGATAGTACTCGGTTTCTTCCCTCTCCTTCATTGCCATAGACAGTCCATCCATTTCTGCAGTCATAAATTTTCTTCTTATGATCGGGTCTGGAGGTGTATCTGTTTGTTTCCAATTCTGTGCTAACACGATTCTACTTGCAGTTAGAATATGTAAAGTTATGTATTGTAGTTTCCCCCCCATTTTCCCATCAAAAATACCTAGGAGAAACAGTTCTGGCTTCAACTTTATCCTATGCTCAGTGGTCTCTTCCAGTCGCTTTCTTATCTTATGCCAATATTTTCTGACCTCAACTATTAAGCGAAAAGAATTATATTTTCCTTTTGCACAAATTGCAAAGCAACAGTTAATCAATATAAGAGATAATGCTCCTTCTTTTTTTCTTTTGAAAATGCACACAGACATACAAAGGAATAGAAGAAAACCAGTAGGAACTAGCATGTAAATAGACCCTTCATGATAATCCATGCATTGTTTTGCTGTAGATGACTGAGATCAATTTAGCCCAAGATTAGACAAGAATATTTTCAGTACTGAAGCAGGTCCTTTGGCTGAGAAACCTAAATGGCAATTTATAACAACAACAAAAAGAAATTCTAATCACTAACAATCTTGGAAATGTGCGTAAACAAAATATTATGCTGCCTAGAAATATTTGCAGAAAGTAACCTTTTTTAAATTATTAATGGTTTTTGTCCATTACATCACCAGGCAATGTAAAACTTCTGGGCAACCTCAGAGGGCATACATTGCATAATATTTGCAAATGCTAATGTATGTCTATGTAGGTATTTAAAAGATGATTCTTGCGAATTTCATAGAAGGCAAAGTTAGCCAATTCTGTGTTTCATTCATACCAAGTACAATTAATGTATTATTTAATTTGCGGGCCAATTTAGGTCAGTCGCTCGAGGTCATCAACCTAATTGCCATGTAAAAAATTCACAATGCCAAGGGTTTTTGTTTTGGTTTTTTTTTTCTACTTAAGCGATCTCTTTCAAATACATTTCTAAAAATTATAATGCAGACATAAACAGAGAGGCACTGTGGATTTAATGAATTTGATTCATTGAAGGGTCTTTAATTCAAACGTCTTTTATCTTATCTGTTGTTTACTCTGTGTAAATTGCTTGCATTCTCTGGTTGCGTTCATAAGCCTGATATTATTTATTTATTTTTGGCTCAGCAGATCATCGCCCACCAGCCATGATGGGTTATAAACCATGGTTTGTGGCTTAGTGGGATGGGTGATCCCCACTTGTAATCTAGCTCAATTTGTCCACAAATTGGCAGAGGGATCTAACTGAATTACATAGCACATTATGCAGTATATTTCAGCCACATCAGGTTTATATAGCTTCTGGCTTTGCATAATATATGACACAGCCACTGCAGTTTGTATGATCCAGCACTTGTGGTTATTCAAAAAAAGCATGAAGGTTTCATGCAATGTATGAACACAACCAGTGGAAGGATTCAGACAGTTCGCTTTGCACCTATTCGGGAGAACTGGTTGTTAACTTTCTAAGCAGTTCGGAGAACCAGTTGTTGGAAGAAATCTCATTTTGTGTTTTTTTTTTAACTTTTGATTTTGATTTTGATTTTATTAACATTTATAGGCCGCCCTTTTCCCTGAGGGGACTCAGGGCGGCTTACATAAAATAGGGAGGGGGGGGGGTACAAAACAATAAACATAAAACAATACATGAGAGTAAAATAGTACACAACATTCATTCATCATCCGGGTGGGGACAGATTGTGGTCTTTATCCCCAGGCCTGACGGGATAGCCAGTCTTAAGGGCTGTGTGGAAGGTCTGGACGGTGGTGAGGGTACGAATCTCCACAGGGAGATCGTTCCAAAGGGTTGGAGCTACTACTGAAAAGGCTCTCCTCCGCGTGGTTGCCAATCGACACTGACTGGCAGATGGAACTCGGAGGAGGCCTAATCTATGCGATCTTATTGGTCGCAAGGAGGTAATTGGCAGGAGGCGGTCTCTCAAGTATGCAGATCCACTACCATGAAGGGCTTTATGAGTGGTAAGTAGCACCTTGAAGCGCACCCGGAGATCGAAGGTAGCCAGCGCAGCTCGCGGAGGATAGGTGTTATGTGGGCGAACCGAGGTGCACCCACAATCACTCGCGCGGGCCGCATTCTGGACTAGCTGAAGTCGCCGGATGCTCTTCAAGGGCAGCCCCATGTAGAGCACGTTGCAGTATTCCAGCCTTGAGGTCACAAGGGCTCGAGTGACTGTTGTGAGAGCCTCCCGGTTCAGGTAGGGTCGCAACTGGCGTACCAGGCGAACCTGGGCAAATGCCCCCTGGTCACAGCCGTCAAATGGTGGTCGAAAGTCAGCTGTGAATCCAGGAGGACTCCCAAGTTGCGAACCCTCTCTGAGGGGTATAAAATTTGACCCCCCAGCCTGAGCGATGGAACACTGGTTGAATTATTGGGAGGGAAACACAACAGCCACTCGGTCTTCTCGGGTTGAGTACAAGCTTGTTAGCCCTCATCCAGTCCCTAACGGCTTCAAGACTTTACAGGGCTAATCCTGTAAGGAAGGCAGGAAGGAAACATTCTGGTGTTGTTTCTAGCCTAATCTTTATTGCCCTGCTTACTGAAACTGCCTCTCTGGTTAATCCTTATTACATTGTAACAGCTAAGGTGAAGCACCCATTGACGTGAGTGACATTGAGTTGGCCATGCCCACCCAGTCACATGACCACCGAGCCACGCCTACTCACCTGGTCATTAGGGCAGAGAACCAGTTGTTAAATTACTTGAATCCTACCACTGAACATAACTACAGGCAGAATAACAGAATAACAGAGTTGGAAGGGACCTTAGAGGTCTTCTAGTCCAACTCCCTGCTCAGGAAAGTCCCTGCTCAGGAAACCCTATATCTGACAAGCTGAACAAAACTTCCTATTGTTTCCTATAAGTGTGGAGACTGCAAATAAAATGATTTCTAATTTCCCTAGCTCCAGAGTCTCTGTTCAAGATCTGTCTCTGACTTTTCAACTTAAACCCTAATTTGTAAGCTTATAGCTTACCATCACTGACCCTTCCTTGTTGGAAAATGGCTTTTCTTCCAAAAGCCAAATCTCTAATTCAATCACAAGCATTTTGAAAGCTGCTGAAAGATAAGAAAACTTGGATGTGAAGCGTTGAACACAGGGAGTAAGGAGATTTCAATTTGAGGCAGTGAAAAGCTCAGTGAATTGGATTGATTATTTATTTTGGTTTGTGGCTCTGCCAGCCATATGTTTAGACTGGATTTGGCATTTTTATCCACCTATTGAGTCCTCCCCAAGGACTGGGATTTGTATTGTTGCAGACAGCTGTTAATTTGCATCCTTTAGAGGGTCGTTGACGGCCAACTATCCGGTTAGAGCTGAAGAAGCTTCTGGATGAGAAGCGAAATGTCTTCAAAAAGAAAAAGCAAGAAAGTCCAGTTGCCTCCTGAAAAAGCCCCTTTGGGACAACCATGACTTGGATGACTGAGAATCTCTACAGACTTTTGGCTATACAATTTTGGACCCTTTGAATGGTGGAGGAGTAGGAATGAATTTTCAGAGGAAAAAGGTCACTCAGGTGACCCTGAAGACACAGATAAACCTCCAAGTAGTTCAATGACCCTCTAAAAGGATGCAAATGACCAGCTGTCTGCAAGGAGTATAAATCCTTCCATTCCCCACTATCCTGTGGGATGAGAGAAGCGAAGCTGGAAAAAGCTCCTTGGAATGAGAAACGAAGGTCTTCAAAAGAAAAAAACAAGAAAGTCCAGTTGCCTCCTGAAAAAGCACCTTTGGGACTTGATGGGACTTGTTCCGAATTCTTGACTTGATTCTCCATGATTTGGATGACTGAGAATCTCTACAGACTTTTGGCTATACAATTTGGGGACCCTTTGAATGGTGGAGGAGTAGGAATGGATTTCAGAGGAATAAATGCAGACTACAGGAACCAAGAGGTGACCCTGAAGACACAGATAAACCTCCACTGCTTCAACTTCGACCTTCTAAAAGGATGCAAATGACCAGCTGTCTGCAAGGGAGTAAATCATTCCATTCCCCACTATCCTGTCAGAGCTGAGGAAGCTCCTTGGATGAGAAGCAAAAGGTCTTCAAAAGAAAAAAACAAGAAGTCCAGTTGTCTCCTGAAAAAACACCTTTGGGTCCATTACTCAGACTTTTTAAAGTCTTTCTTATCTTGTCTGGAGTGTTTTTGTGACAAGTACTCGTCTGTTTGGATTCTTAGGTTCCAGAGCACTTTGGCTTCTTCATTTTTATTATTTTGTCTATTTTGTGGTCTCACAGTTTTTGCTTGCAGGTAAATGGTACTTCTTGCAGATAGTTAGATCTGCAGAAAAAACAGTTGCTACCAACCTGCCTTCCACTGAGGACCTGGACACTGCATAAGTCAAAAAGAGGGCCATTAAAACATTTACAGACCCCTCGCATCCTGGACATAAATTATTTCAACTCCTACATCAAAACGATGCTGTAGAGTACCGCACACCAGAACAACTAGAACGCAAGAACAGTTTTTTTCCTGAATGCCATCACTCTGCTAAACAAATAATTCCTCAACACTGTCAAACTAGTCACTATGTCTGCATTACTATTACTATTAATCTTCTCATCATCCCTATCACCTATCGCCTCCCATTTATGACTGTATGAGTGTAATATAGGTGCTGGTCGCTACCTATAAAGCCCTACATGGCATCGGACCTGGGTACCTGAGAGACCGCCTCCTGCCGATTACCTCTCTCAGACCAATTAGATCGCACAGGTTAGGTCTCCTCCGGATTCCATCTGCCAGCCAATGTCGGCTGGCGACTCCCCGGGGGAGAGCCTTCTCTGTTGCAGCTCCGGCCCTCTGGAATGAGCTCCCTGTTGAGATCCGGACCCTTACTACCCTCCAGGCCTTCCGCAAAGCCACCAAGTCCTGGCTGTTCCAGCAGGCTGGGGGGAGCTGAGAAGCATCTACCTCCACAGAAATTGTGAATGTTGGTTTTGTTTTTAATATGTTGTCTTTGTCTCGTTCCCCCCTTTCCCTTGTCTTTTGTGAGCCGCCCGGAGTCCTCCGGGAGTGGGCGGCATACAAGACAAACAAACAAACAAATAAATAACAACAAACAACAAACAAACAACAAACAAATAATTTTGTTGCTGTATCCTCACGATTTATATTGATTGTTTCCTAGTATGATGTGATTGCTTATTTGAACCCTATGACTATCATTAAGTGTTGTACCTTATGATTCGTGATGAATGTATTTTTCTTTTATGTACACTGAGAGCATATGCATCAAAGACAAATTCCTTGTGTGTTCAACCACACTTGGCTAATAAATAATTCTAATTCTATTCTATTCTATTCTATTCTATTCTACTCTACTCTACTCTGTTCTGTTCTATTTTGCAATACATCATGTTGCTACTTTGTCATGCGTTGTTTGAAGTTGCTCTATACAATCGTTCTTGCAGCAGCTAATTAGGTGGTCCATTCTTTCTCCAGCTTCCTTGGAAGAGAGGACATTTGTTGCTGTCTTCTCAATTCTACGAATTTTTACGCATTTGTTCTTAAGCCTTGGTCTTGTGCTGTCAGAATGAGTCCCTTGATTATTAATAGTAATACTTTCAATGCACTTCACAAAATGACTTTACAAAAATTTCTTCCTCACCTTCCCAAGCAGATGTTCAGCTTCCATTTTAGAGTGCAGAGACAGTAAAAGTTTTTTTTTTCCCCTTCCAGGTTTTTCTTTCCTCTTTTAGCTACTCAAACGGTAGCAAGGTGTCAAAAACCGATGCAGAGAAATTAAAACAAAAAGAGCACCGAAGAAACAAAATCTGTTACAGTAACAGTGCATATTTCTGGCACAATGAAATGCTTCACTTAAAAAAAAAGAAAAAGAAAACAGAACTTGGTATCCATTTAAACTTGGCATAACTACCCAGCTTTGTACAGCCATCTGTTTGGTAGTTTTGAAAGATCCTTGTTTATAGTGCTTTTAATTATAGCACTTCTTCGTTTTCTGAAATGCTGCATTCTTTTATATCTCTATCTCTGTCCCATCCCTAAAGGAACATCTAAATATTTTCAAGAACACTTCCTCTGCAGTTTCTCGTCGTAACGATTAATTGTACACTTATTTCTGTATTGCTTCTCATTAACTAACTTAGTTACTAACTTCTTTTCCTTTCCTTCCCTTCCCTTCCTTCCCTTCCTTCCTTCCTTCCATTCCATTCCATTCTATTCTATTCTAACATTCAACATTACAGAAAGTTCCAGTTCCTCCTTAGGCATGAAGCTAGCTGGGTGATTATTGGCCAGTGACTCTCTCTTAGCCCTAGGAAGAAGGCAAACCACTTCCGAAATTGTGCCAAGAAAACTGCATTTTTATATCGGCAGTTACCAGGAGTCAGCACTAGCTTGAAGGCAGCCGAAAAATAAATATATAAATAACATTCGGAACTGGGAGTGGGAACAGGTGCTACAGAATTAAACATAAACAAAGGGGATACGTGAAGAATGTTTGGGGAAGGCTAACATTGGATATTAAGAGGCATTTAACTATACTCGTATAAGGGTTTGACATGCCAAAGTTGGTATGGAAATAGCCTTCCCTATGACAGCTGTCAACCCATCTCCTTGATGTGCATAAATGGCATGAAATTCAATTTCAAAAGCTACAGCATTCCATTTTGTTACAACCTAAAGGCAGATATGTGTGTGTATGTGTGTGTGTATGTACATGTATATGTGTGTGTATGTATGTGTATGTGTGTGTATATGTGTGTGTGTATATATATATGTATATGTATATGTATATGCGTGTGTACATATGTGTGTGTATGTATGTGGGTATGTTGTATGTATATGTATGTATGTATATATACATACATACATACATACACACACATATACACATACACATACACATACACATACACATACATACATACACACACATACATACATACGTACACACGCATATCATATACATATATGCATATGCATATATGTATAGTATGTATATATGCATGTAGTGTGTGTGTGTGTGTGTGTGTGTGTGTGCATGTATGCTTATGAGAAAATTGACATAAGGGAATCTAATTGAGAATATAGTTACTAAAATAAATCCAAATAAAATATTACAGGTAGTCCTCAACTTATGACTACAATTGAGCCCAAAATTTCTCTTGTTAAGTGAAACATTTGTTAAGTGAGTTTTATCCCATTTTTACGACCTTTCTTGCTACAGTTGCTAAGTGAATCACTGCACTTGCTAAGTTAGCAACTAAGTTAGTTAAATGAATCTGAGTTCTCCGTTGACTCTGTTTGTCAGAAGGTCGCAAATGGTGATCACATGACCTTGGGACACAGCAATGGTCATCAATAGGAACCAGTTGTGAAGCATCTGAATTTTGATAACCTGATCATGGGAAATTGTGTTTTGCTTGTATTCACTACCACATTGGAAAACCTGCTTTTGGTATTGCTATTTACTTCATGTGTTATATTCAGAGGTGAGTTCCTACCGATTCAGAACAGTTCAGCCCAATAGGTAGTAACTCAGCTGGACATGTGGCCATACCGGTTCTATCCTGCACGCCACCAACTTTATTTTCTGTTCTCCACATGCACAGAACAATCTTCATTGAAAAAATGTAATTTCCCCCCTTTTTTTAATGGGGTGTACATGCCAGTCCCAGAGATGGGCCATTTTTTTTCAAAAACTGAGTTGTTTTTTGCCTTCGCCCAGCCTCCTGAACCACTCTGCAGACCTCCTCCGAATTCCATCCGCCGGCCAATGCCGACTGGCGACTACCCGGAGGAGAGCCTTCTCTGTGGCTGCTCCGACCCTCTGGAACGAGCTCCCCGTGGAGATTCGAACCCTCACCACCCTCCAGGCCTTCCGCAAAGCCCTTAAAACCTGGCTGTTCTGACAGGCCTGGGGCTAAAGAGCTTTTGCCCCCCCCCCCTCGAATGGTATGGTTGTTGTGTGCTTTTAAATTGTGTATTGTTTTGTTGGTCTTTTTTATCCCTTATCTGTATCCCCTTCCCTGACTTGGATTGTGAGCCGCCCTGAGTCCCCTTTGGGGAAAAGGGCGGCATATAAATGCAATAAATTCAATTCAATTCAATTCAGCGGGGCTGGGGGAAGGGAAAAATATGCCGTTTTGTGAAAAAAGACCCATTTCCTGGTGATTTTTTTGCAAAAACAGAGTGTTTTTGCCTTCCCCCAGCCTTGCTGAAGCCTGTAGAGTGTTCCTGGGGGCCGGGGAGGACAAAAACTTTTGTTTTCTTACTGGGTAGTTTGTAGGTGCTCCCTTAGCTCCCGTGAGGCTGAAGTTCCTCCCTACCCCCGTTCGAAACTTTTTGCCACCGTTTCAGTGGGTGTGGCTTTGTGAGGGGGTCATGTGACTGAGTGTGCTTGAGTGATGTCAAGTTGGCCATGACCACTCAGTCACATGCGCCTCCCCGCCCCCCAATCTAGTACGCCCACCGAACTGGTACTAATTTTTTTGAAACTCACCCCTGTTTATATTGTATAAAAGGGAAGTTAATGAATCCTGCTGAATCAATTACCTGGGTGTTCTTTCTGGATGTGATTGCTGCAACAAACTCTGTCAAAAATGAATAGGAATATCCTTAAAACATCCAAGAAGGACTTCCGAGGGCATAGTATTCACCCTAGCTAAAGTGATAGCCTTCTGAAATTTTAAAATTGGCATGGTTGATAAATATATGACTGGAAGGGACCTTTTTCAGAGCAAATGATAAATAGTAGGGTGTTCTGACCCCCCTTCTTCGCTCATTCACAAACGGCAGTCAGACAAACTTAAAAGGAAATAACTTTATCAGTCCTGGCTCAAGCTGGCTGCGAACTCAAAATAAACGTAGATAAGTCTCTGGCACACAGTTACACAGCGGATGCAAAACAAAAAGCTCTTACAGCAAAACCAGGTTTACAGAAAGAAAGCAAATCACTTATCCAAGTGTCTCTTTGAATCAGAGTTACAGAAAGCAAATCACTTATCCAAGGGCCTCTCATGAACAACAAACCACGACCGATGAATGACTAACCATGAACGAATGAATGAACATTGACTTCTGCAACCAGGGCGTGGCACTATCAGTCCTTTTATCTCCAGAAGACGACACTAACGAGCAACAGCTGGAGCAATATTCCTGCATCCCGACTCAACTCACAGCAAACTTCTGCTGAGTCACAACAGTAGGGTGTGATATCTTCTGGATAGCAGGGACTTTTCTCCTGCATCCAGTGGTACGTCCCAGTACAAGCACCGGGTACCATTCCGGTATGGTACCCCACCCACTCACCTGAGTTCCTTACCTGTATTTGAGTTCTTCAGCGTGCACTGAGCTCACGGTGCCCGTGCGATGCTCTGCCAAGCAGCTGGAGTGTTGCAGAGGCTCGCGGAGGCATCGCAAGAGGTAAGGATGCATGAGATCCAGAACCCACCACTCCCTGCATCCCTCAACGTTAAGGGCACATGTTACTGAAGACAATTTTTATTTTTGTTTGACTGTTAGCACTACATTCAGTCCCTAAGATGCTTTTTCAAGAGGCAACTGGACTTTCTGGTTTTTCTTTGAAGACGTTTAACTTCTCATCCAAGAAGCTTCTTCAGCTCACTACATTCGGTGCGAGCTTGAAAAGTTTTTGCAAACTCATAATAAAGTTTCAGGCCTTTCTTCTTCATCATCATCACCACCAAGTTTTTTTTTTTTTTTTAAAAATAACCTTTGCATGTCATCCCGTATAAAATGTTCCGTAAAAGCATCACGCCGCCTGTTAATGAAGCCACTGTTTCTGCTTTTAAGCAGTAATAGCTTTAATAGCTTTAATTATTTCGGTAGTTTTTGACAGTCCTAGAAATGATTCTGAGTGGCGGACGATTTTCTTTTGCCGCTTACGCATTCATTCATGTAAATTGTAGATCTTGGGAGAAACACACCGACATCCAGACTGAAAAGCTTTTAAAAATGATCTTTGGGGAAGTAACTAATAATAATGGGTTAGAAATGATAATGATGGCTTACTGAGGGATCAATTAGTTAGGCAGATTGAGAGACAAGGTCTCACTGGCGTAACGGGGAGTTTCCTAGTTTTGTTCATCCTGCTATACAAGACCCTCATCCTTTCAATGGTTTTTAATTATTAGTGAACCATTGGATGCAACCTAGCAAAAATATCCTCTTTTAATCCTAGCAAATGCAATGGAGTTGCTAGCAAATGCAATGCATCAGAGTTAAAATGAAAAAGAATTGTACTTCTGAAATCATTCTAATATTTATCTGAGAAATGGGCAAATACATACATACATACATACATACATACATACATACATGTGTGCGTGTGTATTATATATGTGTGTGTTGGGTTCCTACTTGTTCGGACAGGTTCGGCTGAACCAGTAGTAGTATGGCAGCCTGGGTGGCTGGAACTGGCAACCGGCAGTGACCCAGGGCTTCTACACCCACAAACTGATTCCCAGGTCTCTTCTGTCATTGTTGGCATGTTGCCGAGGTGGCGCAGTGGTTCAGAACTGCAGGCTACTTCAGCTGACTCCAGTTCTGCAGTTCGGCTGTTCAAATCTCATCGGCTCAGGGTTGACTCAGCCTTCCATCCTTCCGAGGTGGGTAAAATGAGGACCCGGATTGTTGTTAGGGGCAATATGCTGACTCTGTAAACTGCTTAGAGAGGGCTGAAAGCCCTATGAAGCGGTATATAAGTCTAACTGCTATTGCTATTGCTATTGCTATTGCTATTGCTGCACATGCGCAGGACAGTTTTCAATCAACTGCCATGCACAGCAATGCACACGAGCAAAGCGAGCAGCGCGCATGCAAAATGCCCTCTCAGCAAACCGGTAGTAAACCAGTTAAGAACCCATCACTGACACACATACTGCACACACACAGACACACACACAGACACACACAGAAACACAGGGGGAGTGTTGAAATATTTATCCTTGCTTCTGAAAGTATTTTGTTGATTTATCGTTGCTTGTGAAAAATGCGGCACTTGATTTACATTTAATGCCTTCTGTTATCTTTAACTGACTTGGTTTGATCTCTGTGATTGTCAGGCCCAAAGAACCAAGGATGACACAAGGTGTTACTTCTGAATTGTACCTTTATTGTTGATCACTTACAAAGAAAATCTTGTCAAGTGAAAGCTATGATCTGCAATAACTCTAGATCATTTGCACTGATGCCGTAATGTAGGTACTCTGAATTTCTAGGGAGAGTCCAAGCTTGCTCTCTTCAAAGTAGTAGTTAATCCCAGTGTTAGCAACCGGACTCGGCCTAATATGATCAGGCGGAAAAACAAATTCTTAGCCTCAGTTGATCTCATTTATATAACCTTGGCAGAAACTGATCATAACGTGTAGATTCATGGTTGCACACATCCTTACCCTGTTTCGTCCCAAAGCATAAAACATATTTTTGTGCAAAAATAAGAGCAGGGTAACGATAGTTCCAAGCCAAGAGGCAATACATTTTACAAACAAGAATGGGATCTAGACTGAGACTAGATCTGTAGACGCAAGGGCCCCTTTTGCTTAATTTTATTTTGTTTAAAATAAAAAAAGGAGGGACTTCCTGTGGTGACGTCATCGTGCTTAGAGTGGAGGAAAGGGAGCTCTCCTAACCTCTAACTCTAACTTCTTCATTTGGGCTCATTTTTTAGTGCTGTTGACCCTGAAGGGGCCAGCAGATTAAAAGGAATGTTCTGTAGACGGGGTGATAAGGCAAATCCCCCATCTGATAGGAGAAACCCTCTAAACGGACGAGGAAATATCCCGCCACTTGGTTAGGACCAGAGCGATGGCGACCGGATAAGAAGGAAGTGAAAGAGAAAGCAGTTGAAATCGGGATATTTGTTACTATTGCTGACAACCCAAAGAGGAGGTCACCAATATCACCAATTCATCCCTCCCTTTGTAATTGCCGAGGTGGCGCAGTGGTTAAATGCAGCACTGCAGGCTACTTCAGCTGACTGCAGTTCTGCAGTTCGGCTGTTCAAATCTCACTGGCTCAGGGTTGACTCAGCCTTCCATCCTTCCGAGGTGGGTAAAATGAGGACCCGGATTGTTGTTGGGGGTAATATGCTGACACTGTAAACTGCTTAGAGAGGGCTGAAAGCCCTATGAAGCGGTATATAAGTCTAACTGCTATTCCTAGTACCGTTTGATATAGATTTGGAGAATCACCCAAATTTACACCACATTATTTTGCAGGCATAGAAATCTCTGTCCAAAGGAGGAGGAGGAGGAGGGGGAGAGGAAAATGGCTTGTTTTTCATGCAACTCCTAAACTACCCCAAATGTTTTTTTATTTGCTTATTTGTTTAGGGAATATTTCCAATCCACACATTGCCCATCAAAGGATATTCAGTGTAGCCAGAATAATAATCATAATAATATATGTTCATCATTTGACTTCATTTAAGCCGGGAAGGAAAAGAGACAAGTTGCTTTTTTTAAAAAAAAAAAAGTTCTGATATTATAAACAGGGAATTGCTTGATCATGGTACAAAAACATATTGTACTTTCATCTCTGGCCGTAAAGAGGTTTTGCAGATTGTTTTTTTCTTTTAATAACAACACGTTAAATCTCTGCTCAAATACAACAGTAGGAGAAACAAATGTATCTATGCATATAGAGCAAGGTTAGCAGAGGTCTCCTATGCTTCCGCTTTAATCTCCCTTAAATGCTGTCAACTTTATTAGTTTTAAGCAGGAGCGCATTGCCCAGGCTTTGGAAAGGATTTTCCCAGAATGCCAAGGATGTTCATACTGCTATTTGGTTACGCAACCTCTGAAGAAGGTTGTGCAATCACCATCTTCCAAATTGTTATCATCTTGATGGCGCTTAAAAGCCTGTAGAGATTCTCAGTCATCCAGGTCATGGTTACCCCAAAGGTGCTTTTTCAGGAGGCAACTGGACTTACTTTCTTCTTTATTTCTTTTGAAGAAGTTTTGCTTCTCATCCAAGAAGCTTTTCCAGCTGCGACTGGATGATGGGGAACGGAAGGATTTATATTCCTTGCAAACAGCTAATCATTTTGCATCCTTTTATTTATTTATTTTTTTATTTGTCAAACAGATACAAGATAACATGGAGATGAACACAGGACAGGAGTACAAATAAGTGGGGACAGTAGGACAGGGAGGGTAGGCAGGCTGGTGTGCTTATGGGCGCTCCCTAATGGACCTCTTAGGAATGGGTTGAGGTCCATCATGGTAGATGGTGTAAGGTTGAAGCTGTGAGGGTTAGAGGATGTAACAATGGAGTCAGGTAGAGCATTCCAGGTGTTGACTGTTGCTGAAGTCGTATTTTCTGCAAGCGAGTTTGGAGCGGTTTACCTTGAGTTTGTATTGATTGTGTGCTCATGTATTGTTGTGGTTGAAGCTGAAGTAGTCATTGACAGGTAGGACATTATAGCAAACAATTTTGTGTACTATGCTTAGGTTGGACTATAGGCAGCTAGTTCCTGGTTGTCCAAGCCCAAAATTTCAAGTCTGGTGTCATAAGGGATTCTATTGTGAGCAGAGGAGTGGAGGATTCTTCTCGTGAAATACCTCTGGACCTGTTCAATTATATTAATGTTCTGATATATACTGTGGATTCCTTTTAGAGGGTTGTGGAAGCACTTGGAGGTTTATCTGTGTCCTCAGGGTCACCTGAGTGGTGCTCCTGGTTCCTGTAGTCTGACATTTTTCCTCTGGAAATCCATTCCTACTCCCACACCATTCAAAGGGTCTTCATCGCAAATTGTAAAGCTAAAAGTCTGTAGAGATTCTCAGTCATCCAGATCATGGTTGTCCCAAAGGGGCTTTTTTTCAGGAGGCAACTGGACTTTCTTCTTCTTGTTGTTTTTTTCTTTTGAAGGCGTTTGGATGAGAAGGGAAATGCCTTCAAAAGAAAACAAAAAACAACAACAAGAAAGTCCAAGAAATCCTCCAGAAAAAAGCACCTTTGGGACTTGATGAGGCTTGTTCCAAGTTCTCAAACCCCTTTTGAACAGTGGTTGCATGAAGAAGCCAGCTTTTTACCCAAATCCTTTCAGCTTCCATCTCTGTGTATCAAAGGAAAGGAAAATTTGAGAATTGTTGTGGGAAATTCCATCTGTCTGTGAGTTTAGTAGGGGGAATTTAATACATTCCAAGGTCGTTCAGATTGTACTCTGCTGCTTATAAAGATTAGAATCTCGGTAATTAATACTGTACTCTAATAGCATCTACAATGATGGCTTGCACAATGTTATTTGGAAATGCATCCCACTGAATTCATAAATAAAGCACAGAGGGTTGTCGTGTTTGTAGTGGACATTTCTTGTTTTCAGTTGTAGGGACAAGATGGCCCCTTGAGGGCTGCATGGCAAGGAAGAACGAATCTGCAGCCAAAACTTTCCTCTGTCACAGGAATAGAATAGAATAGGAAATAAAACCAGTATGAAATTTATAGTGTCCCTTAAAAGAAAATGGCACTCCTAGTTTTAGCAGCATATAGTATTTATGCTTTTTTGTTTTACTCTTTATACAGATAGATACAGATACAGATTAACAGAGTTGGAAGGGACCTTGTAGGTCATCTAGTCCAACCCACTACCCAAGCAGGAGAGCCTACACCATTTCTGATAATTAGCAGCCCAGGATCTTCTTGAAAGCTTCCAGTGATGAATCCCACAACTTCTGAAAGCAACTTTTGTTCCATTGGTTGATGGTTCTCACTGTCAAAAAATTCCTCCTTTTTTCTCAGTCTAATCTCTTCTTGTTCAGTTTCCATCCATTACTCCTTGTCTGGCCTTCAGATGCCTTGGAAAATAGCTTGACCCGCTCCTCTCTGTGGCAGCCCCTCAAATATTGGAAGACTGCTATCATGTCTGCCCTGGTCTTTCTCTTCACTAGACCAACCATACCCAGTTCCCCATCTGTTTTAGCCTCTGTTCTCCTAATCATCTTGGTTGCTCTTCTCTTCACTCTTCACTCTAACAAAGATATTAACAAATGTCTTTGATAATACTTAAATTCTTAAATTATATTGAAGAGAGGCATTAGAGTTGGTTTGAGCTTCTCAAAACCATTTCACAGATTGGAAAAACCCACATGTGACAGAATACAGAATGCAGTCTTGATTTAAAATAATAATTTAGTAACCATTGGTATATATGGAGTGACTATTTAGAATACCTTGTTGAAAAATGAAGGAATAATATCCTAGTTTGAATGTATGATGTACAAGGACAATAATGAACATAAGCATACTCGACAGTTGATTGGCGGGATTATACATAATTGAAAACAGTGATATACAAATATAAATGGTTGGTAAATCTCTTTCATATCAGGATCTGTGATTATATAAAGGTATATTGTTATTAAACAGAAAATCGAGAATGTAAGGGAATTAGGTTTATTGAAAAAAATATTAATTGTAATTGAATATATGTTGTACAATGAAAGTGAGGTATTTAGTTATATTAGATGAAAAATCTGGGATTGTAAATGTAATTGAGAATATGGATGCAGAAACACTTGTAACCAAATGACATGCTGTATGTAATGGATGAAATCATCTTTTTTAATATTGTTTTTTATTATTTTTATGTTTAAAAAACAGATTGCCAAAAAATAATAATTTAGTAACCATTGGAAATTAAAATGGCACTGAAAGAAGTGACTTACCATGTTTCATACTTACAACCCTTGCTCACGTGATCAAAATTCAGGCCGTTGGCAAAAGGCAAATTCACTTTACAACTAACTTAAGAACTGTAGCGAGTCACTTAACAAATGTGTCAAGAAAAGTTGTAATATGGGACAAAACTCACTTAACAAATGTTTCATTTAGCAACAGAAATGTTGGATTCAGTTGTAGTAATCCCTGTAGGCCCAATCTTCAAGACTCTTGTCCTTCAAGCGTGTTCTTTAATTGCTATAATTATACATATCAAGTTGAAAGACTTCAATAGTTATTATACTGGAATTAATTCAAAGAGCAGAACAAGCTTCCTTCATTTGTTATGCACTGAATCTTTGAATCAAATCAATAAACTGAATCTAACCGTTGATTCAAATTATGTCTAAGACACTTTATTCATCCCTGTGTATTATTGCTACTTGAAAATGGCCCATCACAGATGATTACAGCATCCTTAATCTGACTATCACTTTCTATACACTTTGCTTTTATACAATAGAAAATTTTAAAAGCAATTTTCTTAATTGCTTCCTTACACATTTGTTGATATGGGTTCTCTGCGAAACCTTTTGTTTTAATCCACCAATCTTCAATGTTTTTCTTCGTTACAATCAATTTCTCCGGAGCAGAAATAATCATTATTTTTAAATGTATCTCCTACAAACAAAATATTGTTGCATAGAAGTTGAAAATCAAAAAAGAGACAAGGCACTTGTATTTGTTGTATTCATCCACTCTGCCCCAGTGAGAAAATCTCTAACATATTGTAGAGCAATATTTACAATATTTGCTTCCACAGAAATCCATTAAAGAATTATTTTGCATTCCTATTATTTAGAATAAGATAGGATAGGATAGGATAGGGTAGGGTAGAGTAGGATAGGGTAGGGCAGGGCAGGGCAGGGCAGAACAGGATAGAATAACAGAGTTGGAAGGGACCTTGGAGGTCTTCTAGTCCAATTCCTCACCCAAGCAGGAGGCCCTATGCCATTTCAGACAAATGGTTGTCCAGTCTCTTCTTGAAAGCCTCCAGTGATGAAACAATCTCTGAAGGCAACTTCTGTTCCACTGGTTAATTGTTCTAACTGCCAGGAAATTTCTCTTAGGTTGCTTCTGTCCTTGATTACTTTTCATCCATTGCTTCTTGTCCTGTCTTCAGGGTAGTGGGTACCATATCCTACCAGGATAGGGACCAATTGTACCTGGGAAGGAATAATGTTCCATAATGAAGGGCCACCACCAAGGTTTTTTTTTTAATATGTGTTCTTCTTTAAGAAAAGTTAAAACACTCTGGTTAGCAAATATTCTTTCATTTGCTTTTCTATGATTGAATAAAGATGGATGGATGGATGGATGGATGATGGATGGATGGATGGATGGATGGATTGATCGATCGAAACTTTCCCCCCCCTCTATCTTGGTAATACACAACTAACTACATTTTGTTGTATGCATTTTAGCTTTACTTAAAGCTGCATAATTACCGGCGTAAATTTCACAACTATGCTCGTTAAATGATATCAAAATGGTTGCTAGACCTTAGTCTTAACTGAGCACCAATCTAGGTTTTCGTGTTCCTTTCTGAAAAACTTCTATCTCTTAGTTAAAGCCATATGTTACTCTTGAAAGCCCAGAGAGGAGCTGAGAGTTCCCGCCACCTTAGAGGAATTTCTTGACTCTATCCTCATGAAATGCAGATTTCCTCCCAATTCCTGTCTGAGGGATTGCCTCTCTCATTATGAGCCTTCCTGGCTACTTCAATCAGCAAGTGAGACTCCTTTGAAGATATCCCCACTGTCAGGAGCTCAGCTATCTGATATGATGAAAAGAGTGTAACTAAGAAATATTCTGCAAGAGAGGTGTATTTGGCCTTCACTTTCCATATATATATATATATATATATATATATATATATATATGGGATTATATATAATATATATATATATATATATATATATATTATATATATATATATATATATATATATATATATATATATATATATATATATATATATATATATATATATATATATATATATATATATATATATATATATATATATATTATATAGGGATTTGAGCCCAAAACCCAGCCTGAAGATGTTGAGTGAGACCTCGCTGAAATGTTGCCAAGGCAATCTCAATCTTACACGGGAAAAGACCCGAATACAACAAGACCAGCATACCTACACCTGTGAAAATCTACAAAAACTTAACACTCCTCGGATGTGTGTCCATGTGTGTGTGTTCTAGCATAACTCTGGAATGCCTGGGCTGCTGAAATGAAAAGGACTAAATTATATTTATAGTGTCAAGTCACAGTACTTTTGACAGTGAATGTGCATTTTGGATTCAAGTTCTGTTAAGATACAGCCTGTTGTGTCTTAAAATGGCTTCTACTGTACAGCACAGAGGACTTGCCATAGTAACAGCTTCCCAAGGGGGCTCCCCCTAATACAGGATTGGGATAAATATGAGTTATCAGCTAGTGTATATATATTATATATATATATATATATATATATATATATATATATATATACACTGAAATGACCTAGGTTCACATGCCGGCTGGGAGATGTTGTGATGAGGCACCATATTCCTGAGCCCTCCCCCCCCACACCATGCTCTCCCCACTCCCCCTTGAATGGCAACCAAGAAAGGAAGCAGGAGGAAGCATGGCTCCAGCTGAAGTCATTTTGCAGATTGACACCTGTATAGGACATTCTTTGAAGATAAGGTGTCTCTTACATGGGAAGAAGAATGCTGGGGGGAGGAGAGAAGAAGAGCAGCTTCTAAACCTAAGTTTCCTTGTTACATTACTAGCAAATAACTTTGTTAGTTGAGAAGTCATGTCCAACTCATTGCGACCCCATGGACAATGTTCCTACAGGCCTTCCTGTCTCTATACCATCCCCTGGAGTCCGTTTAAGCTCATGCCTACTGCTTCAGTGACTCCATCCAGCCACCTCATTCTCTGTCGTCCCCTTCTTCTTTTGCCCTCAATCTTTCCCAGCATTAGGCTCTTCTCCAGTGAGTCCTTCCTTCTCATTAGGTGGCCAAAGTATTTGAGTTTCCTCTTCAGGATCTGGCCATCTAAAGAGCAGCCAGGCTTGATCTCCTCTAGGACTGACCGGTTGGATCGGCTTGCAGTCCAAGGGACTCACTGGAGTCTTCTCCAGCAAATAACTACAGGTCAAGAAAAGATTATCCACAGGTGGCATTGTTTCCTTGACCCAGAATTTAAATTAGTCATGGCAGGATAACGTGGAACCAAAGTTTTAAATTTCCTCAGCAGTGTGAATTTCATCATCCCTTTTGATGGAAATAGAGATTAATAACAAGATTTGTGGTTACAAGGTGCATTCCTAGTGCTTTGCTGTTATATGAAATGGGAATGCTCAGCTATTGAGGAATGGACCCTTCCTTTTGAAGCGGGTGAATTTGATTATCCCGGTCTTCTCTGCCCACAAACAACTGATCAATGCTGTTATGAGTATCTGACTAAGGTTATGCATGCATGAAATTGAATCAGGTAAAAAAGATTTGAAATATTTTTCCTCCTCTCCTCCCAAACAGAGGAAATTGTTCCGAGGCTGCTATTTGTACAATATTTCAGTCCAGTTTGTACTTTTATTGTCTCCAGTTTAATAGGTTTAACGTATTGGGCATCAGTTTAGATCTCTAAAATGAGATCTTTAAAAAAAAAAAAAGCAACGTGTTCATGTGGATTAGTATACCAACATCTAAAGGACTTAAAATAGATTAAAATTAACCTGTATTTCTGGAAAGTGAGTGTGTGGAGTTTGCTTGGGATTTCTGCCTTGTCAGGTGTTTCAGAAACCTGTGTGTGTGTGTGTGTGTGTGTGTGTGTGTGTTTGTGTACATACACATATATTAGATAGATAATATATTTTAAAAAGACACCTATAACAAATTAAATGAGTTACAGAAAAAGAAGGCAAGGGAGGGGGGAGTATTAAAGGTATCAAAGAAATGCAGTTTTGTTGAACAATATCTTTGGCCTCACTCGTGTGTAGCAAGGGAAGGGAAGGCAATCAGATAGGCAGCATATGAATTCAATCAACCAATCAATAAACATTGAGCCACCTTGTGAGTGGTAGAGCAATGAATGAATAAATGAAGACAGACAAACAGATACCGCGTAGATAAGATCGAATAGTAAGTAGTTAGTAATTAGTTAGGGTTAAACAGATAGACAGATAGTAGAACCATAGATAGAGTAAATAAATAGATAGATGATAGATAGATAGCAATAGCAATAGCAGTTAGACTTATATACCGCTTCATAGGGCTTTCAGCCCTCTCTAAGCGATTTACAGAGTCAGCATATCGCCCCCGCAGTCTGGGTCCTCATTTCACCCACCTCGGAAGGATGGAAGGCTGAGTCAACCTTGCCGGTGAGATTGAACAGCCGAACTGCAGATAGCAGTCAGCTAAAGTGGCCTGCAGTACTGCACCCTAACCACTGCACCACCTCGGTTAATAGATAGATAGATAGATAGATAGATAGATAGATAGATAGATAGATAGATAGATAGATAGATGATAGATAGATAGATAGATATAGAATAAAATGAATGAATGAATGAATGAATGAATGAATGAATGAATGAATGAATGAATGATTCTAGGAGAGTGAAGAGGATCATCAGTTACAGAGAAATGAAACTTTGCCCAGTAAATGTATGCCAAATACATAATGATATTCTAGATTCTTGGGAAGAATTTAATGCCTATGAGGGCCAACAACATCTGATGAAACAGCAGCTATGATTTCACATTGCTATGTATGTAACAACAACAACAACAACAGCAACAACAACAACAATAATTGGAACACTACTAGTTGAACACTGGCATTAATATGACTACTAGCCCGTTGCAAAAAGCAGCTTTACTTGGAACAGCTTGTGTCCTATGATGATACCTTTAATATTATTAAACAATCTGCCTATTCCAGGTCTTTGGGAAGAAGCTGATTGGTGGACAAAAATGCCAAATCCATTCTAAACCTCTTGCTGACTGTGTGACCAACCATTATGTCAATGGGTGTATGGGTGTGACAAAGATAACAACATTCGACAACATTTGGTATATATTTTGTCTCTGAAATGACAAATCCAGGTGCCACATTTTGACTCTGCACCACCTTCTCTGTTGGGTTTTTCTTCTGCCCGAGGATTATTTTGGAAAGAACTATTATTATCTATGATTTATCACTCTGCACTAGGGGGAACTCTTACTTTCCACAGAGACAATTACAGAAATCTTGCTGAGAGCCACTTAAAGGAACCGGTACCTATTTTCAGACTCTGTTTGAAGGGGTGCATAATGTCTCCTGTTCGTCCCTTTCATCGAGTAGCACATTGTTATCAAGGAAGCTGCTGACTGTTCTGGAAAACAAAAACCTCGCTTGCCTTATCTCTGCCCTTTTAACAGGGGGGCCATCTGCAGATGCATGGCCTCCTCAGGGTGCCGTCGGCCAGACAGTGTCGGCTAGCGACCCCCAGGGAGAAAGCTTTCTCTGTGGGAGCGCCTTCCTTCTGGAATGAGTTGCCCCCGGAGCTTCGTATAATCCCGACCTCCGGTCCTTCCGACGTGCGCTAAAAAGTTGGCTTTTCTAGCAAGCCGGTCTGGCCTGAACAAAATAAAAGAAATGTTCGATTTAATTTTTAATTTTAATCTATTTTTTAAACTGTTATTGTTTATATTAATTGGGTTTGTTTTTGGATACTCTATCTAATTTCCTTTTTAACTTTTGTAATATGTGTTTTTTTTTAAATGTTGTACGCTGCCCTGAGTCCTTTGGGAGAAGGGCGGCATATAAATCAATAAACAGACAAACAAACAAATAAACAAACTTGCATGCACCCCTCTTTTATTGCATGGCATTAACAGGGACTTTAACGCTAATGTTGGAATGCCAATCTACGGTTAAAGATTGTGCACGAAGAGTTCAGAAACCAACAATCTAATTAGTAAATCTGCCCATAAAGTCGGCCTCGGATATTAAATTAAGCTTTTATAACTATGTGATTGCTAATCACGATCTGCTTAGAGAAATTGATTTACTGTTCTACACTGCAAACCATGTTGTCATTTTTAATGCAGCTGTTTACTCACAATAGGAATTGACTTGTACCCTTTGGACAGAATAAGCAGATATGGAATTCTGTTTTTTTTTAAAGATCACATAAAGAAAAAAGGCTTTATTTCTTTAGAGAAGAGATAGACCTATTCCAGATGTTTTCAACATTCTTAGTCTGAAATATTCAAAAGGCATTAGGTTCATCTCAGAAGTGGGTTGCTACCAGTTTGCAGCGGTTTGGGTGAACCGGTAGTTGAATGTTGGCCTGGCTCGCAGAACCGGCAACGACCCAAGCTGGCCACGCCTCCACCCCAAGCAGAAACTGAAGAGACCAACTTTTAGAAATGGAGATTTGTGATCCATTCAGAAAGACTGGGTCAGACAAAAACTCTAGATAAGCAAAAACACAAGGTTGACAAAATTAGCTCAGACAATCACCTAGGATTTGCATTTCCTCTTGGCCTATAGAGCCAGCTATCACCCTTACATAACCCTACATGACCCCCCATACGAATCCAGAAGATATAAAACCCACCACTCTAAACTCCATGTTGTCAGCTGCCCAGAATCACTTGTCGTTGGTGGTTCTGCTTCATCAATAAAGAGAACCTTTCTTTCCAATCAGTCTCCAGTCTCCATTTCATTTCCAGTGCCTTTCTCCTGGATTGAAATTCAACCAGATGGATTTTCTTTCTAACAATCTGATTAGCAGGGCCCTGAATTACTGGTGAGAGAGTTTGGTGCAGTGGTTACGGTATCAGGCCTGAAATCAGGAGACAGTGGGTTTAGTCCCAATTTAGGTACAAAGCCAACATATTGACCCTGGTCCAGTAACCCTAGGAAGGGGCAATGGTAAACCCTCTCAAGCAAACTGCAAAGACTGATGCAGACAGTCATCATGAGTCAAAAAACTGACTCAAAGCCACAAAAATAAACAGCAATAATAATTTTGTAAAAGTTATTGGAAATCTACCCTCTGCTCTCCAAAAATAAGCAGAGCTGTATCTACATACGTTGGTGTCCACTGGAAAATTCTAGAATTGTAGGCTAGTCTGGGAAATAAAAATAAAATCATAAGATGAAGGCAAATAGTTTCTGTATTATTCCCAGGAAAACTAGGGAGACAATTCCATGAAGTCTTGATTTGAGAAACTTTTCATCTTCTCCTTTTAATTCCATTAATAAGCTTCCATAGGTGCAGCTGAACCTTTAGTAGTAACCAACATGCCAAAAAGAATGCGGTGGCTCAGTGGCTAAGATGCTGAGCTTGTTGATCAGAAAGATCAGCAGTTCAGCGGTTCGAATCCCTAGCACCCTCTAATGGAGTAAGCTCCTTTTACTTGTCCCAGCTTCTGCCAACCTAGCAGTTCCAAAGCATGTAAAAATGCAAGTAGAAAAATAGGAACCACCTTTAGTGGGAAGGTAACAGCATTCTGTGCACCTTCGGTGTTTAATCATGCTGGCCACATGACCACAGAGACATCTTCAGACAACACTGGCTCTTCAGCTTTGAAATGAAGATGAGCATTGCCCCTAGAGTCGGGAATGACTAGCACATATATGCAAGGGGAATTTTTATCTTTACCTAACATGCCAAAATCTAGACTGTACAGACAAAAAAATAATATTGCTTCTAGTATTTGGCTTGGAAAGTCTGGAATGAAAGATTTGAAATGTACCCACTGAATCCTACACAGGATTGAATTTACTGTATTAAGCCATAATGGAGATGATTGATTTTAACAATGGTTTAGAATTTCAACAGTTGAGTCTGTCTGACATGATAAGCTAAAGCTAAATGAACCATGTGAAGACTTTTTAGGATGTACAAACTCAGTTGTCATAAATTATCTCTGAATCTTAAATAAGTTATGACAAAAATGAGGCAGTTCTTGCTATTTTTGTGAACATTGATTTGAAAGTCAGATAGCGGTTGTGGGATGGAGGAACAGACAATGACCTTCGGCAAGGATGTAAATTGGTAGTCTGTGTCAGGCCTGGAAGCCATTTTACATTGGGCCTTCAGGCCTGCCACATTCCATGCTACGGGGAAATGGGAGTGGGACTATATGGCGTATGGGAGAGATGTAGTCTAAATAACATTCCTTTCTCAGAGACTCAAGGACGTCTTGCCCTGCACCTGGAGGGGTGTGACTGGGAGGCATCTCCAGTTGGGATGGTGCCTGATTGGACCACGTGATGGACAGGTGGGTGTTGGGCAGGGACTTGAACTTTCCTTTGGGTGGGGAAAACCTGGAAGCTATCAGATACGGGTTTTCCCTGATGTGCCAGTATGACATCTCTAGTAAAATGGAACTTTGAGGAGTCTTGGAGTCTTTTGTTGGGGGTGTCACTTGGAATCCTGACACTTGTTTGGACAAGAAATCTTCATGAGCTCTAACTTATGTTACTTCTCCCCTTGCTTAGGGAGAGAAAGTCCCCTCTACCAATCAAAAATAATCTGGTACCTTCACTTGTCAGAAGGGGAGAAAAAATCACCTTCTCTGGGACCTTTGGGAAGAACTGGTACCGTTATCCAATTCCTGTCTAATTGCACTAAAGGATGAATTAGGATTTTCATCAATGGGTGAGAACGATCAGTTTGAAGTCAGCCATGGGCAACGGAGCTGCAGATTAAACAATACAGCCGTGTTAACGTCTAATAATACAACAGCAAGTGGAAATTAACTGAAGACAAATATGCCATGCCAACGACATTGGAGAGTTTGTTCGTTAAATACCACGTTCTTTTAAAAGCCAACACTATTATTAGGGCCATATAACTTAATTTCAAAAGCATAATAGAAAACTAAACATTCTCCACTTGTGCTTATATAGTATATATAGAGAGAGATCAAGATCTACCGAGTTTTAAAAGTAAATATCTGAATGGAATAATTCTTTGATATATGCTAATTACTTTCCAAAATCTAGAGTGCTGCTTGACAACAATAGCAGCAGTAACAAACAAAAAAACAATTAAATAGATTTGTCTGATAGAATTTAAGTCAAGACTATATTCAGTGTGTGGCTTTGACCTTGGGTTAGATTATATTTTTTAAAAAAAAAAACGTTTCGCGCTATCAGAATGGAAAACACTATTGTCCTTTTTCTGACAGATTTAACGACAATTAACTTTATCTGTACATAAGTAGGTATGCATGGCGCACTTGATCCACCAAGGCTGCAGACATTTGAAGACAGAAGACAGAAGAACCACCATAGCATAAGTGATGTGGCCATAGCATAAGTGATACCAATACACCAATACAGCCACTGTAAAAATCCGTGAAATTCCAATTATCTGGCTACTAAATTCTCTACCAGTTGCAACTTCTGAATGGTCTTGTCCAGCCAAGTGGTGATTGGAGAATGAGTTGCCATCACCAGAACATCCTGGAGCAAGCACAAAGAAGATAAAACCAAATCCACCTGGTCACGTGTGATTGATACGCTGGTACATTAGAATAATTTTCTGCCCTTACTCCCATAATCTAAAATCCTCTGCATTTTTTTCAGCCTACAATATAACCGTGGCTAAGCAGGAATGCATGACTCCAGCAAGTCCAATTTGTGTTTGTTTTTTTAAATACGGACAAATAAATTGTGGCTTAGTTAGAACATGTGAATCCACTCACCCGTTCATTTCCTTCCCTGACCTCTTGCCTCACATTTCCAACCGGCAAAGGAGTTAGATGAAGCAGCAAATTTTCCAGGGACTCGGTTAAAAAAAATTGCTGCAAAATGAACAAGTTGCACAGAGAAATTTTGACCTTGCTCTCTCTCTATATATATAGATATATTCTCCTGATATGTGCCTATCCTGCAATATTTCTCCAGAATGGCATCATTACCATAAGCATAACAATGGAGAAGATTTACGGAGAGCCATTAGATCATGAAAATTAACCTCCAAATCCCTTTATGCTGAATGTAGATGTGACATATCCAATGTGCCCTGTGGATAGAGAATGTCTTCCTCTTCTATTCTCACATCAAGAATAAAAACGGCACAACTTGGAGCTAAATCTGACATTGCATTCATCTTAAAAGAAATTCTCCTCAGAGATCAGTTTTGTTTTTCATTTATTAAGGCCATTTTTATAGGAGTCAAAAAGCAATCGCTGATATTGCTGACTTAAACAGAAAGCTATGGAAAGACTCTTAGGTTTTAAGATCCTTTTAAAAAGAGTTTCTCTCTCTTGGCCCAGTCCGTTAAAATATCTCTGTCAACTCCCAAAGCATCCCTGCCCTGCTCTTGAGTTGCCTTAGGCAATGTGGAAGGGAAACCGCCAGAGCAGCATGGCAACCAAACACAGAAGTACATTCCAGCCTTATCTCCCTCAAGGCCATCTTCCAGGGTTAACCACAGCAGGCGGAGGGGAGTGATCTCTACAATCTGCAAAGCTACTCTGTTGGTAAATGTGATTTATGACACATCCTGGGTGGAGGGGCGAAACAGGGTCATGATTGGGGCGTAAATTAGTGGGGTCAGAGTTGGCTTCATCTGGGTACATACCAACATGGAGTTCCTAATAAATAACCTGATTTCTTTTGAAGCTTGGCTCGAGGCTCATGATTTAATTAGGGCATCTGTTGGAACCCTGACAATCGCAATCAGTCCATTACCTGTCTACAATAAGTAAAATTATCTCTTAAAGTTTGGCAGAAGACACAGAGAGTGCTCTGGCCACAACAGAGCACAACATTTCTTTGGCTAAGGGGAACATTTCTTATGTGAATTTTGTCTCATTTTATTACCTTTCTTGCCACCGTTAAGTGAATCACAGCAGTTGTTAAATCAGTATCATGGTTGCTAAGTGAATCTTGCTTCCCCAAATGGAAGGAATGTTATTTTGACTATATCTACCCTCACTCTATATAATCACCCCTCCCATTTTCCCACAGCAAAAATATGACAGGCCTGAAGGCCCAATGCAAAAGATGGCTTCTGGGCCTGACAACAGCCATAAATCGCTTGTTTCAATGTGGTTGTAACTTTCAACGGTCACTAAGTGAATGCTTGTGAGTCGAGGACTTCCTGTACCTATAACTAAAGTTTCCAAGCAGACGTATTGTGGGAATACCCCCCCCCCCCAATAAGGTGTCTTCTGAACTATGCACAATTTCCACTGATGGAGCATTCTTGGAAGATTGATCCCAGCTTGCCTCCATAATATTTTTTAATGAAAGTTTGAAGATTAAAAGTAATTCCAGGCCTATTACTCTACTTTGATTTCCTTGCTTCACAGTTCTCAGCTGTAGCTAATTAAAGGCGGTGCACTATTCAGTTTTTACCATGGGGCACTTGTTATTGGTTCAACTACAAGGCATAGATGCAGCTCAAGAGGGATTCGACATCTTCAGGAATGATACCCACGTGTATTTATAAGCCTGTGGAAAATTGCCTAAATAGGGGAATTTTTTTTGAATGTGTACTCTACAGCAGAAGACTGCTTTTGATCCTAAAGTAGGACCCCAAAGGATCCAACTATCAGGCACAGTAACTATCACTTAGAAGCTTGTCCAAAATCTGTTGACCTGGAATTGCTGGCTCATTTTAGCTTTCAGAAAAATCTCTTCTACTTGATTGCTACCTCACATTACTGGAAATAAATGTTTTGACAGAGGGGAAAAGAAATTCACTGTCTATAAGCCACCCTCAGTTCTGTGGTAAGTGTTTCTGAGCTTATTGGCGTGTGCCATGAGTGTTTTCTTGATAAAGACTAGTTTTGACCGCCATTATGAAATTAATCTGGCAATCTCGATGCTCTGCGTTTGACTGTACATGGAATTATTCTCCACAATAATAATATTATCATGCATATTAAACCAGTTGAGGTTGTCTTTTGCAGGGTGGCCTCTCAAGTCTTGAGAGAGCATTGTTAAATTTGTTGTTGTTAGTCGTGAACTTGTGTCCGACCCATGTGACCCACCATGGACAACGTTCCTCCAGGCCTTTGTCCTCTACCATCTCCTGGAGTCTATTTAAGCTGACACCTAATGCTTCCATGACTCCATCCAGTTATCTCATTCTCTGTCGTCCCCTTCTTCTTTGCCCTCCATCTTTCCCAGCATGAGGCTCTTCTCCAGGGAGTCCTTCCTTCTCATTAGGTGGCCAAAGTATTTGAGTTTCCTCAGGTTCTAACCTTCTAAAGAGCAGTCAGGGTTGATCTCCTCTAGGACTGACTGGTTGGATCTCCTTGCAGTCCAAGGGACTCGCAAGAGTCTTCCCAGCACTGGAGTCTAAGGCCTCCATTCTTTGGTGCTCAGCCTTTCTTATGGTTAAATAGTTGAGGAAATGCAAACCTATTTCTTCATCGGTATTTTCCATTTGTGGATCTTTCTTCCCACTACTGCTCTGCGGATGCTGCAGTGGATCCAAGTGGAATGATGAACTGGATGAATCCATTTTGAATTATTTTTTTTAATTTTAGAATTTTTTTGTCACATCTTTGTTATTTTATAAGTAACTCAAGGTGGAAACATACTCAATCAGAGGTGGGTTCCTACCAGTTTGCACCTATTCGGTAGAACCGGTTAGAAGAGGTTCCACCAGTGGACCCGGAAAGCAGGCCACACCTACAGAAGAGGTTCCAAAATTTTGAAACCCACCACTGCCACACACGCACGCGCACACACACAGAGACAGACAGACTGACACGAGAGAGAGAGAAAGAGAAAGAAAGGAAGAAATAAATAAATTTTAAAAAAAAGAAAAAAGAAAGAAAAAGAGTGCGAGAGATGAAAGAAAAAAGGGACAGAGACAAAAGGAAGGAAAGAGAGAGAGAGAGAGAGAAAGAAAGAAGAAGAAAGAGAGAATAAAAAAAAAAAAGAAAGAAAAAAAAAAGAAGAAAAAAAAAATAAAAAGAAAAAAAAAAAAAAAAAAAGAACAAAAATAAGAAAAAAAAAAAAAAAAAAAAAAAAAAAAAAAAGGAAAGAAAGAAAGAAAAAAGAAGAAAAGAAAGAAAGAAAGAAAACACATGGCCGGCAAGCCACTCCCACCAGGTCACATGGCCAGCAAGCCACTCCCACAAAGGAGGTCACAGCCACAGAGTAGGTTCCAAAATTTTTGAAACCCACCCCTGTACTCAATACTTCTTCCTTCTGTATCCTCACAACAACAATCCTGTGAGGCAGGTTGGGCTGAGAGGGAGAGAATGGCCCAAAACTCACCCACCTGGCTTTCCTGTTAAGGCAGGACTAGAAGTTTTTGCTTGGTGTCTTCAACATTAGACAAATTGCTGTCTGAATTACTTCTGATATGAGCGGAAATGGATTGATTCTGTTATTGACTATTCAGTTACATGTTTATTTTTTGACACCCTGCACTGACTTATGTTTGGAACATAGGTGTATACAGGTGTTGTGGCTCAGCAGGAGCTGTTGGAGCTGCCACCAGACTCTGACAGCGAGGGGCCCTATGAGTCGGCTCTGGAGGATGTGGAGGACGTGGACAGGGTTCCGACTCCGAGCAGGGCACAGAGAGGTGGTTGGCCGCCAGGAGGCCCCTGAGCCTTGGACCAGTGGGGAGGAGACAAGGGAGAGTGAGTCGGCGGATGCCAGTAGTGAGTTGTTCCTGGATGCACAGCATCAAAGAGCTACTAGGCGCCAGGAACAGTTGCGCAGTTACAGGAGGTAATTGCACTCAGCTGGTGGTCATTAGGCTCCTCTCCAGACTAAAAAAGGCTCCTTGTGCACACGCCCCTCTTTGCAGAAGTCAACGCAGGACTGAATGTTGGAGGACATTACTGTGAGCTTGGCAGGCTGGATTGCTGCCAAGCCTTATCTGTGTTTATTGCTGCCCAAGCAGTTTGCTGCCAAGGACCTGTCTGTCTGTTAATTAAATGCCGTAACTTATCTTTGGCTCGGAGTGTGCTTGGGTGTGGAACGAGGGGGGTCAGAACAACAGTATATGTGTAAATGATGGGGATTGTGGCATCTGTTGGTTGTCTGTGTTTGGAATTATCTTTGCTGCTCTGAACATTGACTGTAAGTTTTGCAATCAACTGGAAGAAAACTTTCTTTTGAATTACATCTACCCAGGCTATTAGGCTGATGATTCCTGGACTATTTTTCTCTCGCAATGTTTAGTCATTGAGATGATCGCTTTGGAAAAAAGAAATCCATTTGATTCCTATATCATTTTTGTTTCCACTTTACTTCTTTTTCTTTTAATATCTTTATATTAGGAGCTTCACAATGTAGAATAATAACTTGAAAGAATGGGGGCTATTACAATCCTCCAGGAGTATTACTATTATTAGAAGTGGTGGTTTTGAAACTCTCCCATGAAGCTGAGTTTTTATATCAAAATCTATCTGCATAATCAATTTTTTTAAAGGGATGGATAACCAGGGTAGGACAAGTCTTTCCCTCTGACAGTCTTACCCAACCAGAGTTAGTATAAAATAAGAAGGTCATCGTTTCTCACTGAGTCACTTACCTTTAGACAGATTTAGTTTCTCTTTCAAGACTTTATATAATTACATACTGTACGAGCATTCTTTGCAATCCATCAGAATTAGTAGCATTTTTTAATGTCCTTGCTCCAGCTCTTTATGTCAGAAAGACAGTTACAAATTTGCTAGCTGCAAGCGGTGGATGTAGCCCTTTCTTTCAGACATAAATTCAAAACTTACCACCCCTCTCCTGGAAAAAAAACTATTTTCATAACTAAGAGGCAGATTTTAAGTGTAAACTTTGAAGTCAACCTGGACCAATTGGTAAAGCAATAAGGAATTTTGAAATTTGACCCTAAAAGAAATAGAAGAAATAGAATAACAGAGTTGAAAGGGACCTTGGGGGGGGGGTCTTCTAGTCCAACCCCCTGCTTAGGCAGGAAACCCTATACCATTTCAGACAAATCTCTTCTTTAAAACTTCCAGTGTTTCAGCATTCACAACCTCTGGAGGCAAGCTGTTCCACGATTAATTGTTTTCACTGTCAGGAAATTCCTCCTTAGTTCTTGGTTGCTTCTCTCCTTGATTAGTTTCCACCCATTGCTTCTTGTCCTGACTTCAGGTGCTTTGGAAAACACCTTGACTCCCTTTCTTTGTGGCAGTAGCTCAAATATTGGAAGACTGCTATCATATCACCCCTAATCCTCTTTTTTCATCAAACTAGACATACCCAGTTCCTGCAACCGTTCTTCATATGTTTTAGCCTCTAGTGCCCTAATCATCTTTGTTGCTCTTCTCTGTACTCTTTCTAGAGTCTAAAAGGTTACTGATATTTTGGACTGATGATTGATTTGGTACAAACATGGCATAGCCCTTCCCTAACTTCCTGCTAGGGTTAGATGTGGGAATTTTTGGAAGTTTGCCACTGTCCCTTTTTAGGGCTGAGAGAGAGAGAGTGACTGGCCCAAGGTCATCCCACAGACTTTATGCCTATGGTGGAAATAAAACTGGAGACAAAGGATAAGGATTGCATACTTTCAGAAAATGTACATGCTTCTTCATGGTGTACTTCAAGGAATGCCAGGAGTAGCATTGCACATTTTCTTTCTTTCTTTTTTCCTGTCAAGTTTTTTTTAGTTATATAATAAGTATTTGGAGTACAGTGTATTGAATGGGCATACGATTTCACAAAAGAAAAATAGATAACACATATACCTGTGATGGTGAATCTATGGCACACAGAACCTGTGGGGACATGAGCCATTGCCCCAACTCAGCTCCACTGCGCATGCACAGATGCCCCCCGCCTTGCATTATGGTTGCGCACCAGTGGTGGGTTGTAGGCGGTACGCCCCGGTATGGGCGTACCAGATCCTGCCCAGAGCACTGGTTACTGTTCCGCTACGGTGCTCCGGAGGGCCCACTCGCCCGCCCGCATTCCTTACCTGTGCGTTAAGCTTTTGGCTCTTCCATGCATGCACATGGGGTGTACTGCGGCTGCACAATGCTCCACCAAGCACTGTGCACGTCCACGTGGGTGATGCTGGGACCATTCCAACTGTACCATTCCAACTGGTACAGTTGGAATGGAATCCAGAACCCACCACTGGTGCGCACACTTTTGACAAGCAACAGCAAAAAGGTTAGCAATCACTGACATATATTGATAGCAATAATAGTGATATAACAAAAAATTCTAACCATATTTATCATTATATTTGCTCGTTTATGTTCCTGTTAAATATATTAGCATACATATGATTATAAATGACATTCATATTTTACTAAAATATAACAATACTCTTTCTTCATCTAATTTCTACCTCTTATCTCTAACCTTTGATAAAACCTATTCAGCGTTAAATAATATTCTGTGCCTCCTTTGTCTTTTTATTTTTTATTTAGAGTAGCATGTACATTTTCTGAAAATACGTGCAATCTTTATCCTCTATCTTCAATCTCAATAAGGTAACTATGGGTTTTTATTTTTTAGCTCTTATCAAAATCACAGATCAATTCTCCCTTCCCCTGGCCCCAGGGGTGGGACTCAGCCAGTTTGGACCAGTTCAGTCAAACTGCTTGTTAAATGGGTTGAATCCCACCACAACCTGGCCCCCTATGCACTGATTCAGAAGGCTCCCTTCAAAACAAGGCAGTAAAGCAGCGGTTCTCAATCTTGGGATCGTGACCCCTTTGGGAGTCGAATGGCCCTTTCACAGGGTCGCCTAAGACCATCGGAAAACCATATTTTCGAAAAAATATTTAAATAATTTTATGGTTGGGGGTCACCACAACATGAGGAACTGTATTAAAGGGTCGCGGCATTAGGAAGGTTGATACCCACTACAGTAAAGCAAAGAAAAATTCTGAGGATCCACATTTCCCTAATATATGTATGACAGAAAAGGAAGTTCCCTTGAATCAGTGGTGGGATTCAAATAATTTACCAACCAGTTCTCTGCCCTAATGACCAGCTGGGTAGGTGGGGCTCAGTGGTCATGTGATCATGTGGGCATGGCCAAGTCAATGTCACTCAGGTCTACAGGCGCTTCACCTTAGTTGTTACAATGGTAATAAAGGTTAACCGGAGAGGCAGTTTCTGTAAGCAGGGCAATAAAAGTTAGGCTAGAAACAACACCAGAATGTTTCCTTACAGGATTAGCCCTGTAAAGTGGGAAAAAACAAAAGATTTCTTCCAACAACTGGTTCTCTGAACTGCTTAGAAAGTTACCAACCGGTTCTCCCGAATAGGTGCGAACTGGCTGAATCCCACCACTGCCTTGAATATATGTGTTGTTTGTAATGTTTTAGTGAATTTTCATCTTTTTCTGCCCAAAACTACAACAGCTTTAATATGGAACTTACTAGACTTCGAAAGAAGTGGATTGATTTATCCATCTGTAGTGTGATCCTGCATAAAATGCAATGTACTACGATGTAATACAAATGAAAAACCATAGTTAAGCAATAAATGTCTTATCTATAAGACTGTAAATATAAGTGACTATAAATGCTTTCAGGTTTCAGGTTTCAGGTTTCGTTTTATTTATTGCCGCCCTATTCCCAGCGGGACTCAGGGCGGCTCACAAACCCAAGAGGTGAAGGGAAACACAAGAACTACAAATACAAGCATTTAAAATAACCAACAGACTCACAATCGAGAGGGGAAGGGAACTCATCAACCCCAGGCCTGCCGACACAGTCAGGTTTTAAAGGCTTTTCGGAAGGCCTGGAGAGAGATGAGGGTCCGGATCTCTGCGGGGAGTTCGTTCCAAAGGGCCGGAGCTGCCACAGAGAAGGCCCTCCCCCCGGTAGTGGCCAGATGACATTGGCTGGTAGAGGCCAACCCTGTGTGATCTAATGGGTCTTTGGGAGGTAATTGGCAGCAGGCTTTGTTTCTTCCTCTGTTTTCTCCATCTGTCCTTCCTCTGCTAGAAAGAACTCTCTATTAACCTTAAGGTGGGGCAGTCCTGTGTAATTACTTGGTATCCTTTCAAACTTTTGAATGACATTTGAATATTGTGCCTGGTTCCATGGCTTTCTATCTATAGGGCTCTTAATAAGCTCCAGTGGGATTGTACCATATTCCACAAATCAGGAAGGTTGAAAACTCAGCAGTACTGAGGGCATCAGTGGCATCCTTTTTCATCCCCTCTTTATTTCATGGATGGGGGCTTTTTTTGGGGTGGAGGATAAAAAACAATGCAAAACCTTTATCATGAGTGGAATTTAACTAAAGAAATCCCTCTGGAACCTCTTAGCTATTCTATTCAGGCCTCTGTAGGGAAACAATAATGTGCATCCCATTTTTTTTTATTTTTTAGTTGAAAAAAATGTCTAGAGGGCATTTTTGTATTATTCAAGATTCCAAGATGCTGCGAAACAAAAGCAGTGTCATACCTCTCCTTTGACAAGCACCTCTGAAGGGGAGTTGGTTCCCCCACTTTGGGAAAATGAACTGTAGGAGCCTAGGAACAATTTCTCATTACTACATAGGGCAATATGTGGGGCATGATAGCTCAGCAGTCCAGGAAGCTGAGCTTGTCAGCTAGTGAGCTGACAGTCCAAGTTCAAGACCTGAACTCCACACAATGGGGTAAGCTCCCATTACTTACCCCAGCTCCTGCCCACCTAGCAATTCAAAAAATGCAAATGCAAGTAGATAAATAGATACCACCTTTTGGGAAGGTAACAACCTTCTGTGTGCCCATTCCCACCCCACTCCAGGGGAAGGATACTACAAAATCTCCATTCCCTCCCCACTTCAGGGGAAGGATACTACAAAATCTCCATTCCCTCCCCACTTCAGGGAAAGGATACTGCAAAATTTCCATTCCCTCCCCACTTCAGGGAAAGGATACTGCAAAATTTCCATTCCTTCCCCACTCCAAGGGAAGGATCCTGCAAAATCTCCATTCCCATCCCACTCCAATGGAAGGATACTGCAAAATCTCCATTCCCACCCCACTCCAAGGGAAGGATACTGTAAAATCTCCATTCCCACCCCACTCTGGGGCCAGCCAGAGGTGGCATTTGCCATTTCTCCAAACTATTCAATTTTTCCGCTACTGATTCTTCAGAACCTGCTGGATTTCACCCCTGCAGGTAGTTCTCGATTTATGACCACAACTGAACCCCAAATTTATGTTGCTATTTGTTAAATGAATTTTGCCCCATTTTACGACCTTTTCGGCAACAGTTGTAAAGCGAACCACTGCAGTTGTCAAATTAATAACACGGTTGTTAAATGAATCATTGACTTTGCTTGTCAGAAGGTCACCAAAGGGGACGCTGCAACCGTCATGAATATGAGTCAGTTGCCAAGCATCCAAATTTTGATCATGTGACCAAGGGATGCTGTAATGGTCGTAAGTGTCAAAAACTCTTAAGTCACTTTGTTCAGTGCCATTGTAATTTTAGTCACTAAATGAACTGTTGTAAGTTGTAACCTGTAATCTGCAGGATACACCTAGTTGGGGATGAGTAAACTAAAATAATATTTCTTGTCAATTTGGGCTTTTGATTTATTTACACATCGGTATACACGTGCAGTTATGTTTCCATTGGATTCCTATTTATAAGGGCCCTTCAATCATACTTATTTTACTCCATGTGGCATCTTAGGTCACATTTTTAAAATCGGTTCGTTTAATTAATTCATGGGTTCTCTCCAGTCTGTCAATATCTTACATCCTTAGAAATAGAGAATGCAAGGTCAAAAGATTTCTGATGTTCAAAATGTGTGCAACTCCTACAAGTCTCTAGGAATTGTTTGTACATGAAGTCAAAGGACTTTATTTTGGTCACCGATGAGGCATGTCCAGCATAAAATACACAACTGACACATAAATAAACATTTTACAATGTACTGTACAGTGACATTATAAACATGCAAAGTGGTGCTTCCCCCAGTGTAAAGCTTCGGATTAATCAAACTCTCTGTTTTTTGGTTTAATTCCAAATTTAACAGCATAACAGCGTTGGAAGGACCTTGGCCGTCTTCTAGTCCAACCCCCTGTTCAGGTAGGAAACCCTATACGAGGCTGTCAAACTCAAGGCTCGGGGCCAGATCTGATCCACAGGGTGTTTGGATCACAGAGTCACCCTGGAAACAGTGAAGGACTGACCCGCGGTGCTTCTTCCAGTGAAAATGGAGCACGGGAGGGCCGCAAGAGACCTCTCCAAGCTCCATTTTCATTGCAGAAGGTTGCAGGAGGCCATCACAGCCAGAAACAGAGCTCGCAAGGGCTGCACGTCGTTGTCCCTCCCCCCAAGCTCCATTTTTGCTGGCAGAGGGTTGCAGGAGGCCGTTGCAGCTGAAAACGGGGCTTGGAAGCCCGTTTTTATTGGCAGAGTGCTTGGGCCACCACAGGCACCTCCAACACGAGTGACATCAAGCTGGCTATGCTCCTCCTGGCCAGGCCCACCCGGCCCTCCAAGGTCAAACACAACCCAGATGCATCCCTCAATGAAATTGAGTTTGACACCCCTGCCTTATTCCATTTCAGACAAATGGTTGCCCAGTCTCTTCTTAAAATGTCCAATGTTGCACCATTCACAACATCTGGAGGTAATTTGTTCCACTGATTCGTTGTTCCCACTGTCAGGAAATTTCCCCTTAGTCCTTGGTTGCTTCTCTCCCTGATTAGTTTCCATCCATTGCTTCTTGTCCTGCCCTCAGGTGCTTGACTCAGTTGCTTGAATAGATTGACTCCCACTTCTTTGTGGCACTCCCTTAGTTATTGGAAAACTGCTATCATGCCTCCCTGTTCTGACCCCCCTTCGTTCTGTGAGTCACGCCGACACAAGATTACTGTTAGCCATGCTTTATTCACAGTAATTACCCACAGACAAGACTTTGCCAGCAACCCAGACTCCCACAGATAAGAGATACACAAGAGCTTCTCCAGCTTAGTAAAACGGTTGTGTCCTGCAAAAGGTCTCCTCCCAAAGTCTCTTCTTATATACTCTCTTGGGAGGAGCCTAAGCACAACCACCTGGCCCTGATTATCTTCTATGTCTCCGTAATTGCTGCCTGTGCTTCTCCGCCCTTCTTTGCCTGACATCAGGGACAAATCCCTTTGGCTTTCACCGCTGCTCCATGCCTAGGAGCCTCCTGGTGGCCAACCAGCCTCTCTGGTCCCTGCTTGGAGACTGAACCCTGCCCAGGATCCTCCACATCTTCCAGAACTGACTCCTAAGGTCCCTCACTATCGGAGTCTGTTGGCAGCTCCAACAGCTCCTGCTGGGCCTCAACACTCCCCTAGTCCTTCTTTTCATTAAACTAGACATACCCAGTTCCTGCAACTGTTCTTCATATGTTTTAGCCTCCAGCTCCCTAATCCTCTTTGTTGCTCTTCTCTGCACTCTTTCCAGAGTCTCAACATCAGTTTTACATCGTGGTGACTAAAACTGGGTGCAGTATTCCAAGTGTCATTTTACCAATGCATTATGAAGTGGTATTAACACCTTTTGTCCTGCCTTCAGGTGCTTTGGAGAATAGATTAACTCCCTTCTTCTTTGTGGCAACCTCTGCACACAATTTTGGTCGGTGTAAATTTATCACAATATCACGCTCCATTAAAATATCTGAACTTTAGCCCTAAAGAACTCCCACTTCTATCCCTGTCTAAGAATATTTTGTTTTGTTTTTTTTAAATTTTTTGAACAGAATCTAACTTTGAGAGTTTCTCTTTTTTTTTCACCCTTCTATTTCTTGGCATCTGATAAATAAATACTCCCATGATGCTGTTTTAGGCTCTCCGATAACTTCCTACTGCTTTATTGCCAGCTTCGTTGGGGTGGAGAAATGGGCAGGCGAGAACAAGAAAAAAGAAACCGGACTACATAAGATACCATTCCTTCTAAAAAGGCATTTCTACATTTTCTTCCCCCACCCAAAAAAAAAAAAAAAAACTTTGCAAGATGCTTTGAGAAACCCTCTTTCAATATCTTTCTTTCTTTTTTTTTTTTGGTAGCTTTCCTCTCTCTCTTTCTTAGTATTCAGTGAAGGGCATTCATCTTTGTAGTACAAAATAGCCCTCCTTAAGACTCAGAACTTGCCAAGTATTGGATAAGCTGTAATACGTTCTCTTGTTGTAACTGTACCCTGCTGACACAGGCCTGTTCAGAAGAGGGAGGTGGGGAGGGAAAGAATTAAATTCTATTCAATGAATCTTGCAAATTCTTCCCAAGCTTTTGCTGGGAGGAGATAGAAATGCTGGCCTATAAATACTTTTGTGCAAGAAAAGTTGGAGGCCGTTAAGCTGGGAGAGAGTATAATAATCCATACACGCTACAGCTTTGCACATATGGCTTGAATCTGCTTCTACAACTCTTGCGAGTACTATTGGGAATGTGTCAAACAATCTGGAATAACTCCCCCCCCTTTTAACAACCCTGTAATCCTTTGCATCGGGGTGGAGTCAGGATGGCTGAATGGAACTGAGCATTTACTGGCTAGATGCCCTTCCTGATGCCTATGCAGTGTTCACAGCAGACAATAACTCATTGTGCCCAGAGAGAAAAATATCTGCCACTACATAAGAGTGAGCTCACAGTCTCCTGATTGTGAGGCGACGGCTCCCCATCTAGGCCACCATGCTGTTCAAAACAGTCTAGAATAACTTAAGTATGGAATAATAATTGTCTCTGTACTTTCATAGAATGATGCAGGCCCTCCCTTCAAAACTAAATGGGAAAGCTATTATACAGTGTGTGTGTGTGAGTGTGTTGTGTGTGTTTGTGTGTGTGTTTTGTGTGTGTGTGTGTGTGTTGTGGTCTGCCAGCGACCAGCAGAGCTGGTGCCAGACTCAGACAGTGAGGAGGTTGGGAAGAAACATGGGCCACTCCTGGAGTCTGGGGAAGGCTCTGATGAGTGCTCTGTGTTGGAGGCAGAGATGGGACCAGGGCCATTTGACAGTCATCAGCTGCTTTTGGAGTCGGACATCAGTGGGGCAGAAGAACAGCTGGAGCCTGTTCCCAGTGTGTGCATATGCAGAGCTGCCAGGAGAAGGGAACAGCTAAGGAACAAGGGTCGACTCAGAAGTAAAGGCACAGGTGCACAGTAAATGGCCCCTCCCATAGGAAATACATTTCCAATTTCCAATTTTCCAATTTTAATAGATTTGTATGCCGCCCAATCCCGAAGGACTCTGGGCGGCTTACATAGAAACAGTTTAAAAGTATTAAGAAAGTTTAAAATACAAAACAGAAACGAATTAAAAGAAGAACGCAACATGCACTCGATCTTAATGGGGCTGAAGGTCAGTCAAGATCAACAGCCCCAGGCCTGCCGTAACAGCCAGGTTTTAACAGACTTACGGAAAGCCGGAGAGTGGGGAGGGTCCGGATCTCAGGAGGTAGATCGTTCCAAAGGGCTGGGGCAGCTACAGAGAAGGCTCTCCCGCGAGGAGCTGCCAGACGACATTGTGTAGCCGACGGTACTCGGAGAAGGCCCGCCCTGTGCGATCTTAAAGAGGAGAAAGGGGAGGGGAGTTTGCAGGAAACAATTAGTTCAATTCATTAGGGTGAAGATCTGTTCCTGACTTCTTGCCATGTAATTGCTGCTACAGCGTGGCATTTGGAAGATGTCGGCCTGGCAGCTCTCCAAGCCTGATAAAGGTCTGTAATTGTGAAATCTCATGAAAGACTGTTGGCCGGGACTTTGCTGGAGAGGAATTCCCTTTAATCTAAATAAAAGAGGTTTTATCAAGACGAGGAGTCAGAACACATTGCAAAAATAGCCTGACTATCTTTGCTGCTAGAGGTGTTCTCAACCTACGACCAAAATTGGGACCAGAATTTTCATTGCTAAGTGATAGGATTGTTAAGCCAGTCATGCCTGATTTTATGACCTTTTTGTGATAACTGTTAAGCGAATCATGCAATCATGCCTTCCCTCCTTGACTTTGCTTGTTGAAAGCTGGCTAGGGTGGTTGATCACATGACCCCAGGAATCTGCAAGATAACTTGTAAATATATTCCGGTTGCCAAGTCACAGAATTTTGATCATGTGACCATGGAGATGTGATGTGTAAGTATGAGGACTGGTCGTAAATCATTTTTTCAGTGTTGTTGTATCTTCAAATGGTGGCTGTAAGTTGAGGATTACCTGTAATTGTATCAGAAATATATCTGAATGCTGAAGAGAGTGAGCAGGTAGTTTTCTCTCTATCAGAGAACAAACAAAGAACATTAGAGGAAAAATAAAATTATCAGGACAAGTAATTACAGGGCTAACAAGGTTTGATGATAAAAGAGGATGTATTTTCTGGTTAAATGTGATGTTTCTCTTTGTCTTGATTTAATCTACATGATCTGGAGATCATATTTCATTTCTTGTTTGTTTACAAACCAGCTTGTAAAGTTATTTTTACTTTCATTTTATTGTAAAGGATATTTTTCTCGGAAATATACATTATCTATAATTTTGATCTACTATTTTTTTGCATTCTTTGGGGAAATGTTTAATCTAATTAGTTCTAGTAAGTATGACACTGAAACGAATTATAAAAGGACTCACGGATTTAATTGGGAGAAGCATATTCCAGCCAGTTATTTTTTAAAAAATATATTAATCCCATGTGTCAATTTCTTTCCTTTTGATCTCTTAGGCTGATAAAAAAATGATTTTTGCATGCATGTTAAGTAGACAGAATGGACATATTGGTTGAGAACTTCATCTTCTGTTTTTTACATTCTAATCCATTAACCTGGTCAAAAAGGAGGGCGGTTTTGCCAAAAGTGAGATCATGTGCATATATGGTTCCCAACTATGAGATATGGAGGCTTTCCATGTTCAATATAGGACTGCAATCCCTCAAACAGAACAAAGACATACTTTGGAGAGACTCCTAAATCATCATTCACAGTGGAGAGCTATATGGCTTTTCTAATTAGGAACATCTATTGATAGATCAATTATAATCTTCTAACCCTGGATAGTTCAACTATTGTTGAACCATTTGGTAATCTCTTAATTAGATTATTGTTACCTTGAACTGGTCCAGAAGCTGCTTGAGACCTGATGGACCACATCTGACATTCCAGATTTGGTTCATTTATAACATTCTAGGAAAGGTTATTTTGTAAGTGTTGAGAACTATCTTTCAGTGATTCTTCTATGCAGTGTTTTTTCTAGGCTGCAAGTCTATGGATATTCTGTTATCCAGGATATGGTTCTCATCCAGCAAGCTTCTTCAATTCTGACTGGATCCTTCTATTCCCCACCATCCAGTCAGAGCTGAAGAAGCTTCTTGGATGAGAAGCAAACAACACTATAGAGCACTGCACACCAGAACAACTAGACAAAATAACAGTTTTTTTTCCCAAAATGCCATCACTCTGCTAAACAAATAATTCCCTCAACATTGTCAAACTATTTACTAAGTCTGCATTACTATTAATATTAATCTTCTCATCGTTCCTATCACCCATCTCCTCCCACTTATGATTGTCTGACTGTAACTTTGTTGCTTGTATCCTTACAATTTATACTGATTGTTTCCTAGTATGATTTGATTGCTTGTTCGTACCCTATGACTATCATTAAGTGTTGTACCTTATGATTCTTGATGAATGTATCTGGTCTTTTATGTACACTGAGAGCATATGCGCCAAAGACAAATTCCTTGTGTGTCCAATCACACTTGGCCAATAAAGAATTATCTCTTTATTCTATTCTAATCTACTCTACATTCTATTCATTTCTATTTCTATTTCTATTTCTATTTCTATTTCTATTTCTATTTCTATTTCTATTTCTATTTCTATTTCTATATTCTACTCTACTCTACTATGCATTTTATTCTATTCTATTCTCAATAAATATACTTATTCTAATCTACTCTGCATTCTATTCTATTCTATTCTGTTCTGTTCTGTTCTGTTCTGTTCTGTTCCATTCCATTAAGAAGAAAGAAAAGAACAAGAAAGTCCAGTTGCCTCCTAATAAAAGCATCTTTGGATTCTAGACTGGAAGTCTCACTGTCCAATGACGTTCATCAACCACCTTTTGTTAGATTGCTACTGAAGACCCTTCCTTCCTTCCTTCCTTCCTTCCTTCCTTTCCTCCCTCCCTCCCTCCCTCCCTCCCTTCTGGACTTCCCTTTATGAATGTGGGGCTGGCAGCTCCTCTTTGCTTTCCTTCCTTCTCCACTTTCCAATGATTCAGTTTCTGTAACTGTTTTAATGCTCTGCTTTTATTACTGTAGTTCAAGTTATAAACTGGTTTGAGGTGTCATGGCATGAGAAGCAGACATATGTGACATAAATAAACTTCCTTTACATTCTGATCAGCCAGAATAAGCCCTTATCTAATCACCTGCATTGTACAATCTTTCATTTCCTGGAACTATACTTAAAAGATTTCAATCGTACGAAATCCCCTCCCTTGAAGTACATCTCACCCTCTGGGTAGACCCTTGCCATGGATCTGTGTGGCTGGAGAGAATACTCATTTTAAGATGGGGAAGGTCAGTTTCCAAGGCTGGCAAACTCATTCCTTTCTGTAGGTTGGCAGTGAAATTGCAGTGATGGAGTTTCATGATAGCTGAGGGGCTTCCTCCCCTCCCCCTCTTTTTTTTTTACTTTTTGGAAAAGAATGATTCTGATCAAAGGAGCTTTTTAAAGAGGATGAAGAGGGCAATTGTTTCCACTTCTTCTCTTTCAGCTGCCTGCAATTATCCTTCAGGGAAAGAAAGAAAAAATCTGTTTCTCTTTAGTTATTCTATGAGATATGGAAAAAGCAACCACAAGAAATGTCCCTAAAATGTACTCTTGAGTGTTTTTCTTCTTTTTATACTTTAATCCTGGATATATCTAAGATGTATTTTCAAATGAAGCTCAGAAATAGATCTCTGCTAATAGCACTATCAAAGATTTCTAATTGGCATAGCCAATACATGGCTATAGGCTGTACAGTAAACTATTGTGGTATTGTGATATATTGTGATATAAGATATATGATATTGGTATCTTATAATTATATTACTTTGTTGTTGGAATGTACAACTGAGAGCATATGCACCAAAGACACATTCCTTGTATGTCCATCACACTTGGGCAATAAAGTGTTCTATCCTATCCTATCCTATCCTATCCTATCCTATCCTATCCTATCATCCTATCCTATCCTATCCTATCCTATCCTATCCTATCCTATCGCACTAGTACTAGCACTAGCAATTGCATTTAGACTTATATACCACTTCACAGTGCTTTCCAGCCCTCTCTAAGCGGTTTACAGAGTCAGCATGTTGCCCCTAACAATCTGGGTCCTCATTTTACCCACCTTGGAAGGATGGAAGGCTGAGTCAACCTTGAGCCTGGTGAGATTCGAATTGCCAAACTGCTGGCAGTCGGTAATCAGCAGAAGTAGCCTGCAGTACTGCAGTTTAACCACTGCACCACCAAGGCTCTTTTCCTATCCTACCCTATCGATGAAGGTGCACATCTAAAAGCATTTCTTCTACAAGTTTGTGGCTTTCCCAAACTCTGTGAGATTCTGGAGTCCATTCAGTGAACAATTCTATTGTGAAGCCTTTCTTGCTGGCTTAATTTAATTCTTCATTCCTTCTTTTCCTATTGTAAATGGCTATCCATCAAGACTGCCTTTTGCTATTACCATTTTAGAGATAAACTGGAAAGAGGCAATCCAGAAAGGAGAGACTCTGAAATCTATTCCAATTTGAATTACCCAGAAAGATTCAACTAACACAATGAAGTAAAGATGGCCGACATTTTTGACTGTGGTCTTCATATTTCCTTGAGAATAAAGGCCATTTGCTCAGAGCTTCTTCACCATTCCTAGTTCAGAGTTGCAAGGTTCTGATACTATAGCTCTGGCAATACAATCTTGTAATCCTGGTTTAATCAAGAAATCTGGTGTTAGGATTCCAAGTAACACCCACAATGAAAGAAGACTCCGAGGCTTGAAGTTCCTCCAAGTTCCATTTTATTAGAGATGTCACATTGGCACATCTGGGAAAATCCAAATCTGAAAGCTTCCAGGTTTCTCCCATCCAAATGAAAGTTCAAGCTGTTGCCCAGCACCCACATGTCCATCACATGGTCCAATCACACTGTCCCAAAAGGAGATGCCTCCCAGTCACACCCCTCCATGTGCAGGGCAAAGTGTCCTTGAGTCTCAGAGAAAGGAATGTTATTTAGACTATATCTCTCCATTACTCCACATGACACCCCCCTCCCATTTTGCCGCAGCATGGGATATGGCAAGCCAGAAGTCCTGATGCAAAAGATGGTTTGCAGGCCTGGCACTTGGTCTATGTGGCATTGGTCTCTTAGTCTGTTCCTCCCTATTAGCCTGATATTACCTTTATGAATTAAATGGCTGCTGTGTTCAATATAAAATCTCTTTGTGCCAGGAATAGTTGTGTGTAACGAATTTGGCTGGTGCAGATGTGCAAGAACTGGGTTTGATTAAAATCATCTATTGTTCCAAGGCATCCATTCTTTAAAAGGTTGTGCCCTTTATTGGCAGTGGGTGTTTAGGGAAGCTAGGAGTGGGCTTGGAAATTTCATTGTTTATGGAAAGGAATAGCTACTTAGCTTAACAAGCCTTTAGTGAGCATGAAAATGTGATGATGCATATCTTAAATCGCCACTGAAGATAGTTTATGCATTCAGGTCTCTGGTGGCACCTGCAAGAAAGCTCTGGTGTACTAAGAGATAGGTAATGACGTGGGTACTAAAGGCAATGAGGAAAGAAATGATTTGTGTAACTGAAAGGCTATTGTCAGCATTCTTATTTAGCCTTTATTGCACGCCAAGGACAGAATCGGTAATTCCTAAAGGCAGATAACACTTTTATTCCTTTGCAGAAGTTGTACTTTGCATTATTTTATTTATTTATTGAATTAGTTAAGGGTTGCATTTTTTTTCCCAGTTGCCACTGGATTTTATGCAAACAGCATTCAAAGCAACTTCATCACCATCCTGTTGTGATAAGAGAAAATTGATGGAAACATTGAAGGAACTTTGGAAAAGTAAATGTATGAATGTCCTTCCTTCCTTCCTTCCTTCCTTCCTTCCTTCCTTCCCTCCCCCTCCCTCCCTCCCTCCCTCCCTCCCTCCCATCTCTCCTCCCCTCCCTCCCTCCTTCCTTCCTCAGTAAAAACATCAACATATTGGACATTTCTTCTTAACTAGAAAGATTCTTTTCTGTTTAAATGGATGGTGTGCCAGAGCATATTCAGTCTATCCAGACAAAGCACAGTAAATGCTTAGCTCTTAAGAAGCTGAGTTTTAACCCTTGTGTCTTCATCTATTTTTGTAGTGTTAAATTAGGCCTGTCAGAAGGACCAACCCTATCATTAGGCCAAAGACAGAAATACTTTGTGTGGCTGATGGTTAAAGATGTCAGTTAAATGCACTGAAGGATACTAGATTTATTTATCAGTATTGAAGAACACTCCAATGTTTGAGAAGCCAATTTTTATTCAAAAAATGGAAAAAGGGAAGACAATCAACTTGTTCTTGACTCCAAGAAGCAAAACTTTTTAGGTTGGCTGTGGGTATCATCTCCTTTTTCAGACAAATTCTGAATACTTGGTAGGTATTATAACTTGGTCATTTCCACTCTGGGTGGAACGGTAAGGCCTCTCTTGGAAAATAAACTTTCCAAAGTTTGTCTTTCTTTTTCATAAATGGGACAGAAAGAACAGGAGTGTCACGCCCCACTCCATTCCATAACTAGGAAAGAAGACCAATAGACTCCATGGGTTGGAAATCCAAAGTACTTTTACTAATATAAATGGTAAGCAAGCAGCAGTGAAGCAAAATCTGAATATATGGCGCGAAAGCAATTGATATATAGCAAAGCCCGTTCCCCCCCTTAGGATCAAAGCTCCAGTCCAATCATAAGTCCTTCAATTGTCAGGTGTGAGATAACTTCAAAAAGACAGGCCAAGATGGAATGTGAAGGCCGTTGATGCAGGCGGGAAACACGTACGCATGCGCAATCCCAACGACTGGTACATCCTAGAACATTCCTCCAGTAGTCCTCCAGCACACCAAGTAAAACCCTCCCACATACACGCCCCCCCCTTCCCGTTTCATGGCAGCTGAAGCAGCAGCAAAGCAGAAGCTGACATCCGGCCGTCCCCCGGAAAAAAGGCTGTCAGGCCTGGAAGGGAAAAAAAAACAAACAAACAAGACAGACAAACAATAAACAAGCAAGAGAGGGAAAGGAGAAAAGTCAAGGCTTGTCGGGATACGAAGCATAAAATTTTCGCAGTAAGCGGGGCACGAACGTGGGACTTATCAACCCATTCCGTGTGGGAGGGGGGAAAATGTTTCCAAGCCACAAGGTATTGGATGCGATTACGGTGGCGACGGGAGTCCAGAATGTCCCGGACTTCAAAATGACGGTCGCCATCAATAAGTAACGGAGCAGGTGGAGGGGCATCTGCGGGCCGGAGGTCGGAGACCCGAACTGGTTTGATGAGGTTGATATGGAACACCGGATGGACCCGGTTGAGATGTTTGGGCAATTGCAAACGTACAGACACAGGATTGATAACTTTCACAATTGGGAAAGGGCCAACATACTTGGGACCCAATTTCTTAGACTTCTGCGTAGTATGCAAGAATTTGTGGACAAATATACTAAATCCCCAACGTGGTACTCATAAGGCTGAGAGCGTTTCTTATCAGCCTGCTTCTTATGAGCCTTATGGGCAGCGTCCAAGGTGGAAAGAGTGAGGGGCCAAAGGCGACTGAGACGTTCACTCCAGTCAGCAACGGAAGGAACCTGAGGCTGGGCCGTAGGCAGTTCGGGGATAGCAACAAAATCCTGGCCGTAAACCACCCGAAAGGGGTGAAACCCGTGCTGGAGTGAACCGAATTGTTATAGGCCACTTCAGCATGCGGCAACAAGTCCACCCAATCGTCCTGTTGATAATTGATGAAACAACGTAAATATTGTTCAAGAACGGAATTAGTACGTTCACAGCCGCCATTAGTCTGAGGATGGTAGGCGGAGCTAAGGCCCTGGGCGGAGCCAATGCGCGTGAGGAACTCCTTCCAAAATTTAGATGTGAATTGGACTCCACGATCGGAGATAATACGGTCGGGGACCCCATGCAAGCGGTATATGTGAAATAGGAATAATTTAGCCAACGCCTTGGCGGAAGGAATCTTGTGGCAAGGCACGAAGTGAACTTGCTTGGAGAACAAGTCAGTAACCACCAGATGACGGTGTGCCCTTGGCTTTCGGGAAGCTCCACAATAAAGTCCATAGAAATCTCCTTCCACGGGGCAACCGGGCGAGCGACAGACTGCAGAAGGCCGTGTGGTTTCCCTGGTGGCTTTTTGGCGGTAGCGCAAACCGGGCAACTGGAAACATAAAGTTCAATGTCCTTTTTTAAAGAGGGCCACCAGAATTGTCTCTTCACGAGGTGCAAAGTTTTGACGAATCCAAAATGACCCCCATCCTGGAGTCATGGGCGCGACGAAGGACCACAAGACGTAGGGAAGCGGGGATGTATAATTTAGCACCAATCCACGGTAGATCTTCCCTCATGGTGCACTCGTCCCGATGGTTCAGGAACCAGTCGTCTTGAGGAAGAGCTGCTTTGAGGTCAGAAAGCAGATCGTGAGGTACGTCCTTTTGAGCCTTGGTCTGTTGACGTGTGAGTACCGGAGCTGCCAAGAGCGGTTGGACGATACTCAGTTTGGAACAATTATACTGAGGTAACCGGGACAAAGCATCAGCCATGAAGTTCTTTCCCCCGGGATATACTTTAGAGTGAAATTGAAACGGTTAAAATATTGGGCCCAACGCATCTGCTTTGGGGGAGACGGCGCGGTGTGCGTAACGCTTCCAAGTTCTTGTGGTCAGTCCACACTTCAAATGGGTGCTTAGAGCCTTCCAGGAAGTGGCGCCAAGTAGCGAGGGCCCAACGGACTGCAAAAGCCTCTTTCTCCCAAACCGCCCAGCGCCGTTCCGTGTCAGTGAGTTTACGTGAGGTGTACGCGCAAGGTTGCAAGTTACCTTGGTCATTGGCTTGTAGGAGAACGGCCCCAACGGCGACATCACTGGCATCCGCCTGGACAACGAACGGCTGGTCGAGATCAGGATGTTTAAGAACTGGTTCAGCTGCAAAAAGGCGTTTAAGCTTTTCGAACGCCGCCTGGCATTCCATGGTCCAGTCCAAAGGCTTACTGGGTTTTGGTCTCGGGTCGCCTTTTGTTTTGAGCAGATTAGTAATGGGTAGAGCAATGTCGGCAAAAGAGGGAATAAATTGACGGTAGAAATTAGCGAAACCCAAAAACTTTTGCAACTGTTTACGAGTTTTGGGAGCGTCCCATTCAGTGACGGCCTTCACTTTTTCAGGGTCCATCTCAACGCCATCAGGGAGATACGGTAGCCCAGATAGTCAATAGTAGTTTGGTGAAACTCACACTTAGACAACTTGGCATACAGGTTGGCAGCACGGAGTTTCTTCAAAACAGTGCGCACCAGATTGACGTGGTGGTCGTAAGTGCGGGTATAAATGAGGATATCGTCCAGATATACGATAACGCCCTTATAAAGGTGGTCGTGTAGGATCTCATTAATAAATTGCATGAATACAGCAGGAGCCCCCTGAAGGCCAAAAGGCATAACCCGGAACTGGAAACAACCAAGGGGGCAGTTGAACGCGGTCTTCCATTCGTCCCCTTCCTTGATGCGTACTATAGTAAGCTTCTCGCAGGTCCAATTTTGTGAAGATGCGTCCCTTCCCCAATTGTGCCAATAAGTCCTTCATCAAGGGTAGTGGGTAGAGGTTGTGAGAACAGATGGCGTTAAGGTTTCTAAAGTCACAACATAAACGAAGAGACCCATCTTTCTTCTCACGAAATAATACAGGTGCCGCCACCTTGGGTCGTGCCGGTTCAATGAAACCACGTTTCAAATTTTTGTCAATGAAAGAACGCATCTCCTCCATTTCTCTGGGCGACATGGAGTAAATGCGGGGTTTGGGGAGTTTGACCCCGGGCAAAATGTCAATGGAACAATCAGTGGGCCTGTGGGGGGTAAAATGTCCGAAGATTGCTCGCTGAACACTTCTTTAAGATCCAAATATTCTTTCGGAATTTTCTCCTCTCCTGCTATCCTCTCCTGCCCCCTAGCGGCCATCTCAGGAACGTCAGTGACGTTAGGCTGGGTTGGAGAGCCCTCCCCCACAGGAGGCACTTTGGAGCGAATACGCAAGCGGCCTGTCCGCCAGTTTATGTGGGGGTTCCATTTCCGGAGCCATGGGATGCCCAAAATAAGTGGTCTGTCCATGCCAGGTGCGACCACAAAGGAGATTAATTCAGTGTGGGTACCCATTGTCATTTCCAAAGGCTCAGTAAAAAAATGGGCGGGCCCCCCCCTGCAATCGATCCGTCTATCTGGCAAAAAACAATAGGGGTTTTCAAAGTGCGCAATTTGAGGCCTAATTTCTCAACCATGGCCGGATTGATCATGGACCGGGAACAGCCGGAATCCAGTAATGCTAGGAGGGTGGCAGGTGGTCCCTCAGGAGGAACTCTTAATACAATAGGGAGCAGAAGGGGCCCCTTGTTTGAACTCACCCAGCGAGGGGAAGCGTCGTCATCTGAGTCATCAGAAGAAGAGGAGTTCATCCGCGTCATCCTTCAACGGTTGGGCCAGAGGAGGAGGGTTGGTTTCTCCAGCGAAAGCCGTTTCCTTCTCTTCCTCTCAGAGCCTCTTGCAGATTTCTCCTCACGTCTGGGAGGGGGTTGGGCAGAGAGAGGTGTTTTCGCCCTACAGAGGGGGCGGTGTGCCCAAGCTTGCCACAGCGAAAACATGTTAAAGGTCTGGAGGGGCCAGAAGGGGGCTCTCTCGCGTCGCCTCCGGCGTTTGGAAAGCACTTGAGTAGCAGGAGGGGGGAGGGCCTTGGCAGCCCTTTCTTTCCGCTTCTTTTTCTTCAGTGGCATATCGCAAACGAATCAAGTCAAGTCAGCGTCAGCCGCATGCTCGAACCAAGTGATTAAGCGCCTCGGCAGGTTACGAACACATTGTTGATAATTTCAGGGTTTAAGCCTCGGCAAATCTGTCCAGCATCGCATCCTCCCCCCAGCTCTCATGTACTGAGACAGACACTGAAATTCCTGGATGTATTCGGCGACAGGCCTGTCGTCTTGGTCAAAAGTTAAAAACTTCAATTTGTTTCGCTTCTCAGTCAACGGGTCATCAAAACGTCGACGGAAAGCTGCCATAAAACGGTTGAAATTCCCAAGAGGGGAGAACCAGACATATGCAAAGCAGTCGACCACGCCGCGCCCACCATCCAAAGATAACAGGACCATCCTGACCCTTAAAATGTCAGATTCAAAGTCCCGGCCATATATCTCCATGTAATTAAAAACCTGCATGAGGAAGGAGGCGAGGCTAGCCGAAGCCCATTAAAAACGCACAGGCAAAGGAGGGATTTTAGCCATACGATGTCTTCGGGGGGGCCTGGGGTGGAGGTCCCCTTTGGTCAGCAAAGCCTCTAGCCGCAGGGGGTGATGCGGGCCGAGGGGGGGGTGGGGGAGAATCCTGGCGTGGGTAACGTTGCCAATTTCTCAGTCTCTGTCCTCTCTCCCTTCTCTCTTCCAAAAATGTTTGACCCAATAATCAGGTAGTCACTCCGGGGGGGTTGTCTCCCAGGGCCTGGTGCTGATAACTTCTCCATTCCCTTCATCGCCCCTTTGGCTCCAATATTCATGAAACTCACCCGCCTGAGGTTTCCTCACGGCCCCTGGCTCCAGCGAAGTCTGTTGAGGAGGTTTTTGGGTGAGTCCAGCATTCCAGCTTGTCTCTACTTTGCCCACTGAAGTTGACCAACGGGGTAGGGGGGAAGGTTCAGGCTGACTGGAAATTTGCAGTTGAAATAAATCTTCGTGCAACGGCCGGTCAGACGGGCTGGGCTGGTGTAAAGAAAGGTCGGGAGGTCCCAGTTCACTGGAATCCGTCCCTCCAACGCGCCTTCCTCCTCTCTGGTCGGAGAAGACATTATTTCCCTTCTCGGTAGACGTAAAATCTCTGGAAAGGGATATTTTCAGATTTTGCTTCTTGTCACGCCCCACTCCATTCCATAACTAGGAAAGAAGACCAATAGACTCCATGGGTTGGAAATCCAAAGTACTTTTACTAATTATAAATGGTAAGCAAGCAGCAGTGAAGCAAAATCTGATAATATGGCGCGAAAGCAATTGATATATAGCAAAGCCCGTTCCCCCCCTTAGGATCAAAGCTCCAGTCCAATCATAAGTCCTTCAATTGTCAGTGTGAGATAACTTCAAAAGACAGGCCAAGATGGAATGTGAAGGCCGTTGATGCAGGCGGGAAACACGTACGCATGCGCAATCCCAACGACTGGTACATCCTAGAACATCCTCCAGTAGTCCTCCAGCCACCAAGTAAAACCCTCCCACCATACACGCCCCCCCCCTTCCCGTTCATGGCAGCTGAAGCAGCAGCAAAGCAGAAGCTGACAAGGAGATTATTTAAACAAAAAGGATGTGGGGTGATAGCAAAATAGTCTTCTAATCTAAATTGGGCTTTAGTTTTACACTTTTCCTCATTAAAAAGAGTAATAAATCAGTGCTTAGTTCCCACAGCATGTCTGAGTGTCAGAAGACCTAACACATTAAAACGAAATTCCAAATAATCTTTGGCTGGTACTTGCTGAATCTATCTTAAGCAAAATAAGATTTTTTTCTTTTCTTTAGACATTCAAGTAGGACAATGTCTCAAATTCTGAACTAAATTTCCTGCATCTAATTTTGATTCCTCTGCCCCTGTGCCATAATTTCTGACCCAAGCATAATCTAAAGATTTCCACTTATATGGCCATCTGGAGTCCATCCTTCTCATTCTTGTCCTTCACTTTTGAAATAATTAATAATAACAGTGCCTTATTTTATGCTCTGCAATCTGGTTATCGTATTTGCTCAAAAAGAAGTCCTAAATTTTAAAAGATTCCTTTCCAACATATGAATATACGGTATCTGTGAAATATAAAAATTATACGTATAAATATATGTGCATGAGTGCACATGTATATATAATTTTCCAGAAATCATATTTCTCAAAGGACCAGGGCTAGGAATATAATGTATTGCATTTAAAACTCTGATTAATTTTGGCAAATTAATGAAGGGAACCTGTTTTGCAAAATTAACTCATCCCTCATCTATATGTACCAATAATTTTCTCCCTTGGGCACGAATCAATATCTCAAAGGCACGTGTATACCAGAGGTGGTTTTCAGCCACTTCTGACAGGTTCTGGAGAACCAGTAGCAGAAACTTTGAGTAATTCAGAGAACTGGCAAACACCACCTCTGGCTGGCCCTGCCCCCAATCTATTTGCTGCCTCCTGAGTCCCAGATGATCGGCTGAGCTTTTGTTGCCCTGTACAGGAGAACGGAGCTGAAAAGCAGGTTGGTGGGATGGAGAGAGAATGGGAATTTTGCAGTATCCTTTCCCTGCCATGCCCACCAAGCCATGCCCACCAAGCCACACCACACCCACAGAACTGGTCGTAATTTTTTTTTTAATCCCACCACTGGTGCATGGATATTTATCTATTTCTTTCCAGCAAAAAGGCAAGATAAAAATCCAAAGAAGAGAGGAAGAGCTACTGTATTTTTTGGAGTATAAGATGCACCTTTTCCCTTCAAAAAAGAGGGTGAAAATCTGGGTGTGTTTTATACACTGAATTCAGCATTTTTGGCCTCCCGAAACCCTGCCCCCTTTGCAAAATGGATGTGCAGGGGTTTGGGAGGCTTGTAAAGTGCTCTTGGGGAATGGGGAGGGCACAAATGAGCAAAAATGGGGCGTTTTTGCTTGGTTTTGCCCCCCGCAGCCCCCAGGAGCACTCTACAAGCCTCCCAAAGTTCTGCATACCCTTGCCCCCAAAATGGGCTGTTTTTTTGCTCATTTTTGCCCCCCTTAAACCTCCCGGAGTATTCTACAAGCCTCCCAAAGCTCTGCATGCCCCCCCCCTTTGTGCAAAAACGAGGTGTGCAGAGGGTTTGGGAGACCTGTAAAGTGCAAAAACTTTTTAAAAAAATTACCTCTTCAAAATCATGGTGTGGCTTATACTCCGGTGTGGCTTATAGTTTGAAAAATATGATAGCTATGGGAAATGGTGGAGGAGCTACAGGGGGATCAAAACTGGATAGTGATAGGGTGTAGGCTAGTAGGGCAGAGAAGAAAAGAGAATAGTCTGTTTAGATATCACAGAAAGGATTACTGTAAATCATCAGGCCAGCAAGGCCTCCCAATGTCCATGCTGATTTCCTAAAGCCATTTGCACTTCCTTCCTTCACTTGTTTTCAGCAAGGTATTTGCTTACCTTCTATTACTCTGTTATTAGAAAGATAAAGTCTCCCAAGTCCATAGCAAATTATTTAGGGACATCAAATCTTTTATCAAGTAGATACAGTATATTTACACCTATTTTAAATTTGCAAGGGACAAACTGTCATGAATCTAGCCAGCCAGTGTTAATCATATGATGGGTAAGAGCTTGTATGTGTCTGTTCATACATCCATACCTGTGGGGGTTGCAGGTGGTACACCCTGGTACGGGCGTACTGGTGCCTGCTGGGAGCACCGGGTACCGTTCTGGTACAGGGCTCCCAGAGAGCCTGTTAAGAATATAATCTAACGGTTGGGTTGACAATATATAAATCATGTAACAATGTTTCTTTAAATCATACTGTAAAATGTGATTGGTTGCTGTTTCCTCAATCGGCCATAAGAGGGAGCCAGAATGACTGTTAGCTCTCTATTTGTTAAATGCTGGGCTGATCTGATCTGAGTGTTTTGGAAGCTGGCTGTTAGAAAGTGTTGTGAGCTATTGTAAGTTTTGCAACTGCTAGCAAAACGTTGAGTACTGAACTGATATATGATACTGGACTACGTTATTGGATTATCCCTTAACTGAAAGACGTTGATGACTGACTGTCTTATCCGTGTGTGACTTGGACTGTTTGATGGACTCTGATACCTCTATTTCCACAAAAGTAAAAGCCTACTTAAACTGCAGTCTCTCTGTATGCTGGTTTGTGTGCTCTCCAACACAACTCTCACAACACTTCTCTGAACGTACTCGCTCTCCCAATGGGGAGCTTACCTAACAGGGCCCACCCACTCTCCCACTCTCCTTACTGGTATTTGAGCTGTTCGGGGCTTCCACGCACCCACGTGGAGCGTATGGCACCCGCACTATGCTCCACTGAGCAGCTGGAGCATTGCAGTGGTGTCACGGAGCATCGCGGCCGGTAAGTACACATGTGCACGCATGCTGCACTCATTTATGTGGTTGATGCCTGGCCCCGTTGTACCGTACCGGTTGCAACATGATCTGGAACCCACCTCTGGTACATACATATACACAAAAAGGGAATTTTACAGTATACTTGGTATCAAGGCTTCTGCAAATTTTCTTTGGGAGAAGTGCAAAATTTCTCCTCACTTTAACATTGCTCATCATCATCACAGCAAAAGATGTAAAAGAAATCTCTCACTGATTTCTTTTCTGGAAGTGAAAGTCCACCATCGTTAGGTCAGCGTAAGTTAAATGAACATTCCTTTTTCCCTTGTCAAAAATTTGCCCAAAGCACAGTTTCTTGGGTAAAAATACCATTGCAAAAAATATGAAAGTTATGTTCCGAACAATGTACAATAGAGATGCTTCTTTTCTTTTTAGCAAAACATTGATAAAGAAATGTGTGGGTTTTTTTTAAAAAAAGAACACAATGTTAAAAAAAATACAGCATTACAGAAAGCTTTGTAGAAGAAAAAGCAAACCTTCAAAAATCTGTGTTCAAAACCTTGGATATTAAAAGAACTTTCATTTAAAAGCTCGGAATCTAAGAGAAAGCGGATGACAAATTAGGAGGGAATGTTTTAAACAAATCTTTTTTAAAAAATGTGTAAACCCCCTCCACTACTAATGGACCAGAATAACCACCTAAGGAAAATAGTGAAAAGAAAGATAGGATTTATAATAATGTGTACATCCCTATTCACAGCTTTCTTTTTAAACCAGTAGATTACCACTACATGCACAAGAACTCACACACATCTCTCTACACATTCACAAAAGCAAAGTTATTTGGAGATAAGAGTTATTTTTCCACATATGTATGGCAAATAATAGAAACAAAGAAACTTGCAAATTGATACTGAAATAACTGCATGATAAAAAGTATATGTTGATGTTCAAACAGGAGACATTCATGTCGAATCAGTACTAGGGAAAAATATGAGACCTAGGTTTTAAGCCCTCGGAGGCATCTGCTACCAGATAAAGATACAGATGAGCAGAGTTGGAAGGGAACTTGAAGGTCATCTAGTCCAACCTCCCCTTCCTGCCCAAGCAGATCCTGCACCATTTTTGACAGATGGCAGTCCAAGTCTCTTCTTGAAAGCTTCCAGTGATAAAGCTCCCACAACTTCTGAAGGCAACTTCTGTTCTATTGGTTGATTGATTTCTATCAGAAAATGTCTCCTTATTTCCAGATTGAATCTCTCCTGATCAGATTCCATCCATTATTCCTTGTCTGGCTTTTGGGTGCTTTGGAAAATAATTTGACCCCCTCCTCTCTGTGGCAGCCCCTCAAATATTGGAAGACTGCTATCATGTCTCCCCTGGACCTTCTCTTCACTAGACTAGCCACACCCAGTTATTGCAACCATTCATCATATGTTTTAGCCTCCAGTCCTCAAATCATCTTGGTTGCTCTTCTCTGCACTCTTTCTAGAGTCTCAACATTTTTTTTTATAATGTAGTGACCAAAACTGGATGCAGTAATCTAGGTGTGATCTCACTAAGTCTTTATAGAGTGGTATTAGTACCTCCTTGGATCCTGACTATCCCTCTGTTAATGTAATTTAGGATTGCATTGGCTTTTTTGGCTGCGACCAAACTCTGTTGGCTCATATTTAATTGGTTGTCCACTAAGACTCCGGGATCCCTCTTTCATGCTTGCAATATAATGAAATTCTGGTATTTTAAGTCATTTCATGCAGCTGCAACATTTACCCTCATTCTTCTGCAGTCCATACAGTTGGATATCATCTCCAGGCAGGGTTATCAATGCAGGGATCATAGCAATAGCAATAGCACTTAGACTTATATACTGCTTCGCAGTGCTTTACAGCCCTCTCTAAGTGGTTTACAGGGTCAGCCCCCTCTTGTCCCCAACAGTCTGGCTTCTCATTTTACCCACCTCGGAAAGATGGAAGGCTGAGTCAACCTTGAGATCTGGTGAGATCTGAACCGCCAAATTACAGGCAGCCGGCAGTCAGCAGAAGTAGCCTGCAGTTCTTCACTCTAACCACTGCGCCATCATGCCACCAAGAAAGGATATTTTTGTTCTTAACTATTGAATGGATTGTTGTGGGTTACAAATCTCAAGGTATGGGATAAGCAGCCATTAAAGTCTTCTGAATAAATGAAGAAATTGAAGTCAAGATACACAGAAAAGGATGGAGCTATGTTTATATAGTTGTGTCCACATTCTTGTCTTATTTATTATTTATTATTATTATTTATTATTATTTATTTATTTATTTATTTGACTTATATACTGCTTCATAGGGCTTTCAGCCCTCTCTAAGCGGTTTTACAAGTCAGCATATCACCCCCACCGTCTGGGTCCTCATTTCACCCACCTCGGAAGGATGGAAGGCTGAGTCAACCTTGAGCCGGTGAGATTAGAACCGCTGAACTGCAGATAACAGTCAGCTGAAGTGGCCTGCAGTACTGCACCCTAACCACTGCGCCACCTCAGCTCCTTTTTTCACTCCATTCCAGAGGGCATTCCAGAGTGCATTCCAGAGGGGTATTTACAGGCAATCCTTGCCTTAGAATAGTTCATTTAGTGTACGTTCAAAGTTGCAGTGGCACTGGGGAAAAAGTCACTTATGGCCGTTTTTCACACTTATGACCGTTGCATCATCCCCGTGGTCACATGATCAAAATTCAGGAACTTGGCAACTGATTCATATTTATGACGGTTGAAGTTTTCTAGGATAATGTGATCAGCTTTTGAGACCTTCTGACAAGCAAGTCAATGGGGAAGCCAGATTTGCTTAACAACCACGTTACTAACTTAATAACTGCATGTGATTACAACTGTGGCAAGAAAGATCGTAAAATGGGGGAGGGGGGCTCATTTAACAAATGTCTCACTTAGAAACATACATTTTGGGCTCAGCAGTCAGTGGAGCTGTGATAGATTCGGACAGTGAGGAGGTTGTGGAGGAACATGGCCCAGTCCTGGTAGTCTGGGTAAAGCTCTGTTGAGGGCTCTTTGTCGGAGGCAGAGAGGGGACCAGGGCCATCTGACAGTTATCAGCTGCCTTCGAAATCAGACATCAGTGAGCAGAAGAACAGCTGGAGCCTGTTTCCACTGTGCGTATGCGCAGAGTTGCCAGATGAAGGGAACAGCTAAAGAACAGAGGTCGACCTGGGAATAAGCAGAGGTGGGTGTCAATTTTTCTACTATCGGTTTGGACCATGCTCCTGTGCACGCTTGCATGCAACACTTCTGCGCAGAAGCAACCAGGTGGGTGGGTAAAGCCTCCCGCCACTGCTATTACGTGTTTGCCTGATCTGGGCCGAACTGGGAGCAACCCACCTCTGGAGTAAGGCCACAGGTGGACGATGAATGGCCCCTCCCAGAGGAAATAAAAGAGGAGCGGAAGGTGGAGCGGAGTTTGCAGGAGACAATTAGTTCGCTTAATTGGTTTCGTGATTCGCCAAGACTCCTTGCCAGTTTGCAGGTATCGATCTGGCCCGCTCTCCAAGCCAGATAAGATCTGTGACTTTAAATCCTCCTTGAAAGACTTTGCTGTATTTGAATGAGCAGAATTCAGCAGTAAATAATAAAAGGGTGTTTTGTTGGAACAAGGCGTTTACTTCATGCTCTGCCTAGGTCAGAACAATGTGTGTGTTTATATTCCCCATCATCCAAATGCAGCTCTGAATAATGTTAAATGTCACGTCCTACCAGCTTGTTTTGCCAAGAAATCCTCTATATACCAAGCCATTCCTGCTGCTAGGTTCCCCAGTGTCAATTCAATTACAGGCATAGAAACGTTGGCCGTGCGTTGTTGCCCTGTTCATTTGTCTAGAAGAAGAAACAGATATGTATTTATATAGCAAATGGGAAAATACATTTCTTAAGATGGATGAAGTTGCTTGCAGCCTTGATGGACCCGATAAAATAACCCAGTATCAAGAGAGAGGTTTATTTTGAAGCTTTGGATGTGTCATAATATCAGCTTCCAAACAGGCCCTGCCATCGCAATAAATCAGAAAGTAGATTTAAAGAAATAGTTGGGACAGCAGCCATTGTTGAATGGGCCTAGGTAAAACAGTCATTATGTGTAAAGCCTCAGTTATACCATATTGTTGTAGCTTATTGGTTGGTATTCCTACCAATTAGATCTGGCTCCTATTCTTCTCCTATGCTTTCTGATCTGCTCCAGCAGCTGAATAACTTTGCTTCTCTTACTCCAAGGTATGTAGTGGCTTCACTTAATTATAGGGACATGGTGGCTCAGTGGCTAAGACAGTGAGGCTTGTTAATCAGCAGTTCAGGTAGAGTGGTTATAGTAATCAAATCTATGAATAATTCCATTCTGCACAAAGTGACTGTAGACTAGAGTTGAAATCAACTTACTTTTGCTACCATTTCGCACATGTGAGTGCGAGCACTCACTTTCACACATGCCACTTCCACACATGCGCAAGGACCTTCCACGCAAGTGCAGAGCATCAAAAAGGGATGAGCCTGCTACCGAGCACGTAAGTAAACAGCGAAGGGGGGAGGGGAGGAAAGTCCACTGTGCCAGGAAGTTTAGATTAGCTAAAAGTAAGAAATTCGATGATTCTAGCTAATACAAATCTTGTGTCACAGCTGATTGTGGGTAGAAGGTAAACTCGCCATCCTGGCAGTTCAAATCCCTAGTGTCAGTAACAGAATGAGCTCCCATTACTTGTCCCAGCTTCTGCCAACCTAGCAGTTCGAAAGCATGTAAAAATGCAAGTAGAAAAATAGGAACCACCCTTGGTGGGAAGGTAACAGCATTCTATGCCCTTTTGGCATTTAGTCATGCCAGCCACATGACCATGGAGATGTCTTCGGAAAGCTCTGGCTCTTCAGGCTTTGAAATAGAGATGAGCACCACCCCTAGAGTCAGGAACAATTAGCAGATATGTGAGAGGGGAAACTTTACCTTTAATCTAAGGCTGTGAAAGTTATATTTCTCCAAATTCTTGTTGGATTCTACATTTTCTCTGTTCTGGCCACCATAACCAATAATCCAGGTGGACTGGAATGGCAGTCTGAAAATAATTGGCAAACCACAGAATTTAGATCTTGACTCTCTTCCTTAGAATGCAAAAACTTTACTGGATTCCAAACTCGCATTAAACCATAGTGTGGTTTCTTTGGTTATAGTTAGTAGAATTAAGTTGACCATTATAATTTGTAAAATACAGTTATAGCTTGTTGGTTAAGTATAAAACAAGCCACTGTGCTATATTTATTCAAACCAGGGTTAAGAAGAAACATAGGTAGCATGATGTGTGAACTCAGTGGCTGTATTCATAACTGTATTAACTTTTAACTTTGGGTGGTTAAGATTCTACACCAGTGGTTCTCAACTTGTGGTCAGTGGACCTCTGGGGGGGAGGGCAAGATATTGTCACATGGGGTTTGCAGCGGCTTGAATAAATGTTATGATTTAAATCTTGTGTTAAGTCTTGGGGTCCATGACCACAAAAGCTATTTAAAGAGGGTTGTGATGGTTTAGAGCCATTGTTCTAGACCAGGTGTCTCAAACACGATTTCATTGAATGCCACAACAAATGTTTGATTTCAGGGGGGGATGGGGGCATGGCCTGGATGGGTATGGCCAGTTTGATGTCAACTTGTGTAGGGAGTGCCTGTGATGGCCCGATCACTCTGCCAACGAAAACGGAGCTTGGGAGTGCTGCCCACGGCCCTCGCAAGGTCCATTTTCTGCTGTGATGGCCTCCTGCAATCCTCTGCCAGCAAAAACAGAGTTGGGAGAGCCATCCATGGCTGTTGCGAGTTCCATTTTCAACTGGGACAGCCTCCTGCAACCCTCTTCCAGTGAAAATGGAGCTCAGGAGTGCTGCACCACAGCCCTCCCGAGCTCTGTTTTCACTGCCAGAGGCATTGCAGGCCAGTCCTTTCACAATTTCCAGGGCAGCCCCATGGACCAGATCTAAGTACCTTGTGGGCTGACCCCCAGGCCTTGAGTTTCTTGACCATTTGAAGACAATGGGGAGGCTCCTTAGAACATCATACTGGTTCACCAACAAAAGGGCGGCCGACAAAAGCACGCCCAACTAAACTGTGGTGACAAAACCATGAGTTCCAAACCGTGCCGATGAAATGAGTGATGAAGCGCGCCAACAACAGTGTGCCGACAGAAGCGTGCTGTAAACCTAACCCTAAACCTAACCCTAAATCTAACCCTAACCCTAACCCTAACCCTAACCCTGAACCTAACCCTAAACCTAACCCTAAAATTAACCCTGAACCTACACTTACCTTAACTTAAATCACGCTTCTGTCGGCGCGCTGTTGTTGGCGCGCTGTTGTGGGCGCGTTGATGACGTCGTGGTTTTGTTGCCACGGTTTTGTCAGCACGCTTTAGTCAAGCGCGCATTTGTCGGTCACGCATCATACTTTATTTCTTTTTTACTTACTTATTAAATGTACGTGCTGTCCATGTCACTATCAAGTGACTATATGCAACATTCTATTGTGTGCTTTGATTGACAGCTGAATTTTTAAACAATGACATGAAAATGGTCTTTGCCAGCAGCTGGAAAGAGAGCCACTGCTGCTACTGATAGTAAGCCCAGCCAATTTAAATCCACAGAATGGGGTGGTATAATTGGTGGCAAACTAATATCCCTGCAATATTATTTTTTTACCAAAAACAGGAGCTTGCTTGCTGTTTTCTGTTTATCGTGGAATGGGGAAAAGTATGGCTTGTGCATACTTAATGTGCATAATATTTCATTATTCTACAAACAAGACAAAGAGCCAAGAAGAAAAACACCACAGTTCAAATTCCTCAGTGTGTGTTCCTCCCCTAAGTTATTAGCGAAAAGTGCATTTTGAAACTAATATTCAACAACCCTTTGTTTGGAGCGGAAGGAGGTATCTGATCTCATGGAAACAGTTTGCAGATTGTGCTTGCTCTTGATGATTATCCAATGGACTCTATATACATTTATATAAATATACAATTTCAGTGGTAGCTGTCTGAAATGATCCGTTTAACTGAACAGAACAGAATAACAGAGTTGGCAGGGACCTTGGAGGTCTTCTAGTCTTTGGAAAATGTGCAGAGAAGTGCAACTAAGATAATTAAAAGGCTGGAGATTAAAACATATGGAGAATGGTTGCAGAATTTTGGGTTGGGCTAATCTAGAGAAAAGAAGGACTAGTGGGACATGATAGCAGCATTCCAGTATATGAGAGGCTGCAGTGGTGGGTTTCAAAATTTGTTCGAACCTACTCTGTGGGTGTGGCCCCCTTTGTGGGAGTGGCTTGCCACCCATGTGACCGGATATGAAGATGCCGACAACACTTGTCAGAACCACCTTAAATTACCTCAGACACAGCACTGGCATGCATAAGAATATGATGTAAACTTGTTTTGAAAAGGCATCTTTGGTTTGCATTAAAACAACTTCACACGCAATGTTCTGATTGCACCACAAACGCAGTAGTCATCCTTACCTTTCACAGAGGTACTGAGTTTTATAAATATGAGCATGATAGTGTAGAATAATCATATCCAAGGACCAGTGGTGGGTTTCAAAAAGTTTTGGAACCTCTTCTGTAGGTGTGGCCTGCTTTCCGGGTCCACTGGTGGAACCTCTTCTAACCGGTTCGGTAGATTTGACGAACCGGTTCTACCGAATAGGTGCGAACTGGTAGGAACCCACCTCTGAAGGCTGCCACAAAGAAGAGAGGATCAATTTATCTTCCAAAGCACCAGAGGGCAGGACAAGAAACAATGAATGGCAACTAATCAAGGAGAGAAGCAATCTGGAATTAAGGAGAAACTTCCTAACAGTGAGGACTATTAGCCGGTGGAACAGAAATTGCCTTCAGAAGTTGTGGGTGTTCATTACTGGAGGGTTTTTAAGAAGAGACTGGACAGTCACTTGTCTGAAATCGTATAGGCTCTCCTGTTTGAGCATGTCCCTCCCATGTCCCTTCCAGATCTATTCTCATCAATTAGTCCAACCCTTGCTCAGGCAGGAGATCCAATCCAATTCCAGACAAATGGTTGTCCAATCTCTTCTTAAAAAATCTCCTGTGTTGGAGCACCCACAACTTCTGGAGGCTATTTGTTCCACTGATTAATTGTTCTAACCAATGTTCATGAACAAAATGCTTTTCTTACCAAATACAGTATTGAACGATCTTGTTTCTATCATTAAAAAAAACAAAAACCTTTGTTGCTGTGCAAACCACAAACGGCAACCACAAATCCTTGGACTCTTTTCAATTGCAAAATGATGATGAGTGCATCATCTTGCTATCCTGGGGATGGGTTAATGGGGCCCTGTGTGGTTCATTAGTCTGGATCTGTACCTAGCCATGCTTCAAAAGGACTCCTGAGTGCAGGCAAAACCAGGAGCAGAGCTGACTGTGAAAGCAAGACTGTGCCTGCATAAATCACGCATGCCATAAAAATTTGGGAGGACACCGAGATTGATCTCCTGTCAATAGAGGCTACAGCTGAGTCATCACTCACTCCTTTTTGCCTCTTATGAAAGCCAGGATGCAGATTTGACATTTCAGTCTTCCAAAGCCACATTCCAGGCTATCTATCTTGGTAGGGTAGAAGGTAAACTCGCCATCCTGGGCCCAACATTTGGGAAGCAGACTCTGCCTGTCACAAGCCAGGACAAAGGGTGAGTGATGGAGGAGTAACACCTCCTTAAAAAGAAACCTTGGTCCAGTTGGTAGCACCTCATAAGGGCCCTTCCCAGAGTTACAGGAGAATATGATCAACAGTTTGAAGGTGAAAGAGGGCTCTATGCCCCAACGGCAGATAAAGTGGCAGAACCATCTTCTAGGAGAAGTAAAACTCCGATTACAAAGCTCCATTGCCTTGTGGCTACGTCCACTACTGGAAAGGCTTCAGGAGTCAACCTCGAGGCAAAATCCGGAACCGGAGTCCCAGACTGTGTACAACTGGTAACTCCTGCGAATGCAGCTGGAATCAATCGTATCGGCTCTGCCATTCCAGTGGACTATTTCAGCAACATGGAGAGGGGGGAATCTGTTGCTTGGGTAACAGTCTATCCTCCATATTAATCTACCCAGGCCTCATGCTGGAGAGGACACTCCAGCTTTACCTCTTTCCAGAGCACGATACCATAGTCTTTTGAGACCGAAGAATGCCAATAAATGAATGTATGAGGGTAGATGGTAGTCCCTCTTTGCTTTTCTATCTGCCCATCTACTTGGCCAAGTTTACTGTATGCTGGAATTGGGGCTTACTGAACTGATTCTCACCAGCCTCATGACGTCTACCCTACTACACCGCTGCAGCAATAAATAGGAAGGAAACACAATTTGGGATTGCTAGTCAAGTCACCTGCTGTGCAAGTTCAGTGCAAACACTACCAGGTCACTTAAGGACAAAGGGAGATTCTTAGAGAAGAAACAAGGCATTGGATAGAAGGAAACGAGCCAACAAAGAGTTAAGCAGAGGTAGTAAAAGGAGATGAAGAAATGCTGAGGTACTGCAGATCCTAGAATGCGGCCAAGAACATTGGCTTCAATCTAGCTGCAGAACAATGCTGTGTGATTATCCTTTAATGTTATGGAATTAACTAGACTGAGGACAAAGTGGTACAGGGACCTCTGTTTTATGTTTAATACCAAGCTGGCTCCCATGGTTTCTTCTCCAGAAAAAAGTGGTCTACAGCAGGGGTGAAATCCTACTGGTTCGGACTGTTTCATCTGAACCGGTAGTAAAAAAAAAAAAATGTTACCAGTTTGGGCAAACTGGTATTTCCCACAATCAGCTGTGACACCACGATTGATATTAGCTAGAATCGTCGAATTTCTTACTTTTTAGCTAATCTAAATCTCCTGGCACAGCGGATTAACCCCCCCCTCGCTGTTTGCTTACTTGCTCAGTAGCGGGCACATCCCCTTTTGATGCTCTGCACGTGCGCGGAAGGTCCTGTGCATGTGTGGAAGTGGCATGTGTGAAAGCGAGTGCTCGCACTCACATGTGCGAACTGGTAGCAAAAGTAAGTTCGTTTCACCTCTGGTCTACAGTCAACTTTGTGCAGAATGGAATTATTCATAGATTGATTACTATAACCACTCTACCCAAGCCCATATATTCCAGGATCCAAGAAATATATTGATTTCAAGATGGGCAATGATATTCGGGATCTCACCTCATTTGTCTTATTGGGGGGGGGGGGGGGAATTTAGGGCAGTTCTGCCAGTTCTTTAAATAACATACCGTTATTTAACATACTGTTTGTGTGAAATAGTATAAGACATTGATGGTAAACCTTTTTGTAAAGGCGTGCCGAAATTTGTGTGCACGCGTGAGCTCACACCCACAGTACAATGCACCCCACCCACCTGCGCATGCACACACGATATCCTCCCCCTGCGCATCCGCACATGACCGCCCATAAGGGGGGGGGAGAGTTTTGCCCTCCACAGACTCTGGAGGCTTTCCTGAAGCCCGGGGAGGGAAAAACGGCCTACTCCAGTCCCCCGGAGGCCCTCCGGAAGCTGGAAACAGATCATTTCTGAACTTCTGGTTGGCCTGTTGGCCCTGTTTCTTGCCCTCCTCAGGATCCACAGGCTTTCCTGAAGCCCGGGGAGGGAAAAACGGCCTACTCCAGTCCCCCGGAGGCCCTCCGGAAGCTGGAAACGGATCATTTCTGAACTTCTGGTGGCCTGTTGGCCCTGTTTCCTGCCCTCCCCAGGATCCTCAGGCTTTCCTGAAGCCCAGGGAGGGAAAAACGGCCTACTCCGTCCCACGGAGGCCCTCCGAAGCTGGAAACGGATCATTTCTGAACTTCTGGTTGGCCTGTTGGTCCTGTTCCCTGCCCTCTCCAGGATCCACAGGCTTTCCTGAAGCGGCCTCCTCTGGTCCTCCGGAAGGGCAAAAATCAGATCTGGCAGCTTGCGTGCTGGCAAATATGGTTCTGTGTTCCATCTCTGGCATGCGTGCCATAGGTTTGCCATCGTGGGTATAGGATCTTCTGCTTGAAGGAAGGGTTGAATTAGAAGACCTTCAAGGTCCCTTCCAATTCTATTATTCTGTTAAGGCAAGTCAGAAACAGGAACAGCATGAACTGGCCTCTGTAAAGTGTAACATTCTTTCTCTCCTTCCCTCTTATATGAAAGACAGTCAAAGTGAAGAAACCTTGATATATTTTTTTTCCCCTCCTGTGTTTCTGGGCGAAGTTCCTGCTTTCCCCAACAGTTCCCGCATATCTTCTTCAATGTTGTCTCGGTACTCCCTCTTTCACGCTCTTTTTTCACTGTTAGAATAAAGGTGTTTATCAGAGTTATTTCATTGCTCTGGCTTAGCATGTTGTGTGAATTAATCAATAGTGTTCACCCCAGTGAAAAATGGAAAAAAATCTGTGAAAAATGGAGGGCAGAGTTATGTCACTTCGCTTCTGCAATTGCCCGGCAAGATGTAAAATATTTTTTTTAAAAAACCAGATAAACTTTGAACTGAGCAGATGTATGACATGCCATGCCCTCTATTTGCCCAGAATCTGAACTGATCAGTTGTATTTATTATTTCTCTTTAGAATTTGTCTTTATCTTTATTATGTAACTAATAAAACACATATGTCTACCTATAACCATGTAAAGCCTTCCTCCCTCCCTTCCTCCCTTCTTTTCTTCTTCCCTCCCTCTCTCCTTCCTCCCTCCCTCCCTTTCTAACATTCCTCCCTCCCATTTCTTCTTCTCATGATTCAGTCACATATTTATCTTAATATTTCCTTCAAAACATCCCTTTTGCACTGTCTCCTTTCCATTATCTCCCTAGCCCAAATTTATCACTTTCTCAATATTTATCTTGTTGTAATTATCTCCTTTTGTACCTTTTACTCTCTGGATTAATCTCATTTATCTCTTCAATCCAACTCAGAACTCAGTGTGTTTATTTTATTTTTCTCATGATGGCTTATTTAATGTAGACCGTAAGGACAAGGAATGATTCTAGGGAAGTTTTGATTAAGGAGAACTGGTGAACAGCATCAAACCGGGGAATCTTCCCAAATGTTTTTGGGTCACAACTATAATTCTAATAATTAGAACCCTGAGAGACCGCCTCCTGCCGATTACCTCTCTCAGACCAATTAGATCGCACAGGTTGGGTCTCCTCCGGATTCCATCTGCCAGCCAATGTCGGCTGGCGACTCCCCGGGGGAGAGCCTTCTCTGTTTGCAGCTCCAGCCCTCTGGAACGAGCTCCTGTTGAGATCCGGATCCTTACTACCCTCCCGGCCTTCCGCAAAGCCACCAAGTCCTGGCTGTTCCAGCAGGCTGGGGGGAGCCGAGAAGCATCTACCTCCATAGAAATTGTGAATGTTGGTTTTGTTTTAATATGTTGTCTTTGTCTTGTTCCCCCCTTTCCCTTGTCTTTTGTGAGCCGCCGGAGTCCTCCGGGAGTGGGCGGCAGACAAGACAACAAACAAACAAACAAACAAACAAACAAATAAATAAATAAATAAATAAACTGTCATGCAAAACATCTGGAAGGCACTAAATTTCCCAGTCTAGAATGAGGAGTATGAAGAAGAAATTCCATGGCAGACTTCTTCATATAGATAGTTCTCGACGTACAACCACAAACGTCTGTTGTTAAGTGAGACATTTGTTAGGTGCTCCGTTTTGCTCCATTTCATGACCTTTCTTGCCACTGTTGTTAAGTGAATCACTGCAGTTGTTATATAAGTAACATGGTTTTTAGTGAATCTGGCTTATCCCATTGACTTTGCTGGCCAGAAGATCGCAAAAGGTGATCACACGACCTGGGGCATTGCAACCATCATTAAAATGAGTCAGTTGCCAAGGGTCCAAATTTTGATCACTTGACCATGGGGATGTCGCAATAGTTGGAAGTGTGAAAAACTGTCATAAGTCACATTTTCAGGGCCTTTGTAACGTTGAACAGTCATTAAACAAACCGTTGCAAGTTGAAGACAACCAGAGGGGGTTCCTACCAGTTTGCACCTATTCAGTAGAACCGGTTCGTCAAATCTACCGGTTAGAAGAGATTCCACCAGTGGACCCACACCTACAGAAGAGGTTCCAAAATTTTTTGAAACCCCCACTGTCCCACCCCCCCCACACAGACAGACAGACTGTCAGAGAGAGAGAGAGAGAAGAGAAAGAAAGAAAGAAACAGAAAGAAAGAAAGAAAGAAAGAAGAAGAGAAAGAAGAAAGAAATAAAGAAAGAAAGAAAGTGTCTGTCTTCCTCCTTTGCCTATGAGATGAATGATGGTCAGAATGCTAAACCAGCAATTATTTGTATAGTTGCTTGAGCATCCCAAACCCAGATATTCTCAGCATAAGAATCTCTGGTTTTCTACAGTGGCAGAGATCTCTGTGCTAACAGTCTATTTAATATGCAGCTGAGAATGTGCTTTTAATTAGGATAGTTTGCTTTAATCAAGTTGCAGGTAAATGTCAATAGCATGGTGACCTATAGAAATACGTCTGGCTCTAGATTTGTTAGAATAGCCAGCAAAATGCCTTTCTATGAATTCTCAGCTTCCCTTAGCGACCCAATAATCTGGAAGCGCTTCAAAACCATCAACTTGGAGTCCCTTTTCCATTGTCTCAAAAGTTGTTCTCTGAAGCTCTTCTGAAGAGAGAGAGGATGAGTGCAGGAAGTTTTCAACTTATAACTGCTTATTTGGGGATTGTTCAAAGTTACAGTGGCTCTCAAAAAAGTGACTTATGATGGTCCTCACACTTAGGACCTATTCCCATGATCACATGATCAAAATTTGGGCATTTGGCAAACCAGCTTATATTTATGACCGTGACCCGTCAAAACTGCGCTCGACTAAACCGCGCCCAACTAAACCGCGTCGCTGACGTCATCAACAGGGCGACAACAGGCCAGCGCGGAGAAAGAAGGGTGCTTTAAATAGCGCTTTGAAAGCAAGCCGATTCAACTTAAGGTAAGGGTTAGGTTTAGGGTTAGCTTTAGGGTTAGCTTAGGGTTAGGTTTAGGGTTAAGTTAAGGGTTAGGGTTAGGTTTAGGGTTAGGTTTAGGGTTAGGGTTAGGGTTAAGTTAAGGGTTAGGGTTAGGTTTAGGGTTAGGTTAAGGGTTAGGGTTAGGTTTAGGGTTAGGTTTAGGGTTAGGTTTAGGGTTAGGTTAAGGGTTAGGTTTAGGGTTAGGGTTAGGGTTAGGTTTAAGGGGGTTAGGTTTAGGTTTAGGGGTTAATTTGGTTTTAGGGTTTACAGCGTGCTTCTGTCTCCGCGCTGTTGTCGCCCTGTTGATGATGTCAGCGACGCGGTTTAGTCGGGCGCAGTTTAGTCAAGCGCGGTTCTGTCGGTGAACCATTTATGACAGTAGCAGCATCTCAGCTTGCAACCCACAAGCAAAGTCAATGAGGGGAGACAGATTCACTTAACAACCTCATGATAGAATAAGAATAGAATAACAGAGTTGGATGGGGCCTTGGAGGTCTTCTAGTCCAACCCCTGCTTGGGCAGGAAACCCTACACCACTTCAGACAAATGGATATCTTCTTAACATCTTCTTACAAACTTCCAGTGTTTGAGCACTCACAATTTCTGGAGGAAAGTTGTTCCACTGATTAATTGTTCTAACTGTCAGGAAATTTCTCCTTAGTTCTAAGTTGCTTCTCTTCTTGATTAGTTTCCACCCATTGGTTCTTGTCCTGCCCTCAGGTGCTTTGGAGAATAGCTTGATTCCCCCCATCACCTCCAGTGATGAGCCATCCACAACTTCTGAAGCACCATTACAAATAAACAGAATATAATGTCCTACTGGTTGATTGTTCTGACCATTAGGAATTTTCTCCTTAATTCTAGGTTGCTTCTCCCCTTGGTTACTTTCCATCCATTGTTTCTCACCTTGCCTTTTGGAGCTGTTGGAAAATTGGTTGACTCCTTCTTCTTTGTGGCAGCCCCTGAGAGATTGGAAGACTGTTATCATGTCTCCCCTAGTCCTTCTCTTCATTAAACTAGACATGCCCAGTTCCTGCAACTGTTCTTCATATGTTTTAGCCTCCAGACCCCTAATCATCCTTCTTGCTGTTCTCTGCACTCTTTCTAGAATCTCAACATCTTGAAATTCACTGAACACCTGCAGCGATTCAGTTAACAGCCCTGGGAAAAGGTGGTAAAATCAGGCATGATTCACTTAAGAACTGCCTTGTTTACCAACAGAAACTCTGGTTCTAATTGTGGCTGTATGTCAAGGATTAGCTGTGTCACAAATTGTTGCTTTGTACTGGTTGCTATCTCCTTATTCCCTGATTAAAAATATGGCATTTGCTCTCCATCCTCTTCTTCATAACCCTACTTCTTTGGTAATATCCAGAGGATATGGAGCACATTTAAGATGGTGATTCGAAACAAGCTGATGATGGATCAGTAGGGAAAAAAATTAACGCAACATGCAGCCAGAAATCAACCTGTTTCACGATGCCAGGTAAAACTGTTGGGTTTGCAGATTTACTTCCATTATTAGCATCACTCTTGTTGTTTTCCTAAGGTTTTTACGGAGTCTGCATTAGTACCATGCTCCAAAATGTGAGTCTCTCCCATCTCTCCTCAAGTTTGTCATCTATGTGAGGGTACCACAGCATCTTCTCGCCTACAGCTGACAATGAATTTTTTTCTCAGCTTAGTCTTTAATGTCTTTCTTCTGTCACTGCTCTCATTCTGGGACGCTCTCAAAGGGAAAACTCATTTCAAAGGCTATGTCTATTAGACTAACAGCTGCAAATGGCTCCCAGGATTGTGATGAAGGTTTTTTTTTTTTAAAGTGCTTTGCTGTGATTTAAAATTCTCACTGTTCTCATCAGAGATATGTTCCCATTGCTCGTGCTGAAAGGAGATTCTTTCTAGATTTATTTGCTGCTATAAAGAAAAAAAAATCAAAATCATAAAACTAACTCTAAATAGTTAGTCTTGTCAACCAAGAGCTCCTGTCATCTAGAGAACTGAAATCATTAACTGAGAATATCTATGCTGTGGTGGGCCAAATCCATATATTTTGGGTAATATGAGCAGGAGCAACATAGAATAGAATAGAATAGAATAGAATAGAATAGAATAGAATAGAATAGAATAGAACAGAACAGAACAGAATAGAATAACAGAGTTTGAAGGGACCTTGGAGGTCTTCTAGTCCAACCTCCTGATTAGGCAGGAAACCCTACACCACAAATGGTTGTCCATCCGCCGGCCAATGTCGATTGGCGACCACTCAGAGGAGGGCCTTCTCTGTGGCTGCTCCGGCCCTCTGGAATGACCTCCCCGTGGAGATCCAGACCCTCACCACCCTTCAGGCTTTCCGCAAAGCCGTTAAAACCTGGCTGTTCCGGCAGGCCTGGGGCTGATGAGTTCCCATCCCCGCTCGAATTGTGTGGCTGTTGATTGTTTTTAAATTGTTTTTTGCATTTTGTTGCTTGTCCTTTGTTTTTTGTTTGTACTATTCCCCCCACCCCTTGGTTTGTTAGCCGCCCTGAGTCCCTTCGGAATAGGGCAGCATACAAGTGAAATAAACCTTTGAAACCTTTGGTCTCTTCTTAAAAATTCCAGTGTTGGAGTATTCACAACTTCTGGACGCAAGTTGTTGTAATTAATGTTCTGATTAATTGTTCTAACTGTCAGGAAATTTATCCTTAGTTCTAAGTTCTTCTCTCCTTCATTAGTTTCCACCCATTGTGTCTTGTTCTACTCTCAGGTGCTTTGGAGAATAGCTTGACTCGCTCTCCTTTGTGGCATCCCCTGAGATATTGAAGCACTGCTATCATATCTCCCTCAGTCCTTCTTTTCATTAAACTAGCCATGCCCAATTCTGGCAACTGTTCTTCATATGTTTAGCCTCCAGCCCCCTAATCATCTCCGTTGCTCTTCTCTGCACTCTTTCTAGAGTCTCCACATCTTTTTTACATGTGGCAACCAAAACTGAATGCGGTGTTCCAAGTGGTATTAACACGAAACGTGATCTTGATTCTACCCCTTTGTTTATGCATCCACCCCTAGGTGGGAAAATGAGGTTTCGATGGGATAAAAATAATAATTAAAAAAAAAAAACTAACAACTTTCAAAAAGAAATACAGACAACATGATTCAGGAACTCAGAGTTTGTTTCTCGCATGGTCCTTCACCACTAGACCAAAGTAGCTCTATTTTTCATAGATTCCATAACTTTCTTCCCAGAAGAAACAAACTATAAACAGATGTTTAAAGAAAGTAGTAATCTTCCTGCATCTCAAATGACACGGTCAGGCAGTCACGCCTTTCTGTATCACTTCCATTGAATTCCTTAAGTGTGAAATATTATTTTGGCGGCAAATAGGACATAATCCAAGTCAATTATTAATATTGGTATTTGATACCAATATCAAATTGGTATCAAGATGTCATTACTTCTTCCTATTTGTCTAGACAAAATAGGAATCTAGAATTTTTTGTTTCATTCAAACTATTAAAGTTTGCACGTCGCATTTTATAAACAAAATAATTGTAGGGGTTTGTTGCCTGTATCATAGGGTTTAATAATTATTCTGACCTCCCTCGTCCTACACCAAAGCACACCAAGACAAAGATACAGCAAGGATTTATTAACACAGAGACAAGACGTTGGCAGCAATCCAGCACAGACAAGACGTTGGCAGCAATCCAGCACAGACTAACCTTGGCAGCAATCCAGCCTGCCAAGCTAGCCACGAAAGTTCTCCAACTTTAGTGAATACGTTGACCTCCTGCAAAAGGGCGTGTGCACAATCATTCCTTTATAGTCTTGAGAGGAGCCTAATTACCACCAGCTGAGTGCAATTATCTCCTGTAGCTGCGCAACTGTTCCTTACGCCTATTAGCTCTTCGTTGCCGGGCATCCAGGAACAACTCCCTTGTCTCCTTCCCACTGGTCCAAGGCTCAGGCGCCTCCTGGTAGCCAACCATCCTCTCTGCGCCTTGCTCGGAGTCGGAACCTTGTCCAGGGTCCTCCACATCCTCCAGAGCCGACTCATAGGGCCTCTCGCTGTCGAAGTCTGGTGGCAGCTCCAACGGCTCCTGCTGGGCCACAACAATAATCATATAGTAATCAGGTATTTCCTAATCTTTCCATTAACAGAAAAAGTTTTTATTACTTGGTTATGGCTGCTGTGTTGGCTTTTTCACCCTGTTAGACCTTGATAGTGTCACACTTACTATCAATCTGATTTCCCCTCATTTTTTGCTTATAACGCATCCCTTTTAGTAATCAACATTTTTCCTCAGATTAAGTATGAATTAATATTCCTTTGCTAAGTCATCTTTATACCTTAGCAGCTTTTCCTAGGCTTTTGGCTGTTATTTTCATAAACTTTTTATCCTCATTAAATTAGATTCTTCCTCCTACCTTGCTTTACAACTTTTGAAGCCCTTTCTCTCTCTCTCCGTCTCTTTTAAACATGATCTATGAATTTACTTTCAGGAGATAAAAATCATCTCCTGCTTTTTGATGGCTAGGTATTTCTGAACTCCTTATTAATAAATGCATTTCTTTTCAAAGATTATAGATAAAAAGAAGCAAAATCTTCTGATATGTGAAACATCCCTTCTAGTCATTTGAAACCGCTGTGTGTGAGAGAGAGAGAAAGAGAGAGAGGGAGGGGAGCAGGGAGGGGGAGAGAGAAGGAGAGAGAGAGGGAGGGAGAGGGATAGAGATAAAGAGACGGAGAGATAACGAGAGACAGAGGGAAGAAGAGGGAGGGGGAGAGAAAGAGGGAGAGAGAAGGAGAGAGAGAGAAGGCAAGAGAGAGAAGGAGAGAGAAGGGGAGAGAGGGGGGAGAGAGAAGGAGGGAGAGAGTGGGGGAAAGAGAATTTCCTTATTGCTATATTCATCTTTGCCAGGCCAAGCTACAATAGCATTTTATATTGTTATGGCATTTTCTAATATTGAGTTGGTCTTTGAAGTCGTCAAGACATATAATCCAGAGAATAGTACATGGTAAGTAAGTCTTGATCAGTGGGATCAGCGGGACAATTACTCCATGCAGTGAATCATCTTTTAGGTATAGAGGAAGATGAGAAAATGTAGTAACAGCAGCAGCAGCTACTGACTTTTTCATGAGTGCAATGAAGGACATGGATCACGTCCAACTGTGTGAAATCCCAAAAATGAGACATTGTCAAATGGTAGTCTCCCTCCATTGTTCCCCTGGACTGACATTATTAATACTTACTATTCATTGTGGCTAGCATTCTTCTCTGTAAGCAAAAGAGTACCAAATTTTGGTAAAACATCTGATTATTGACTATTTAAAAAAATCATTGACTGTAATGAGGATGAATGTATATTTTATATACTAAATGCAATTTCATTATACAGAATATACAGGATTTTGATGTGTCCTATAAAGTTGAAAGGTGGAGCAACAGGATCAGATTTCCTCTGCTAGAAAGAATCTTTATTTATGGGTTCCTATGACGTTGTAGATCACCCCCATTGCTGATCTCTAAACCGATCAATAATTCAAATCACAGGACAATTATGATTCTTTTTTTTTCCAAAAAAAAGCTCATCACAACTCTAATTGAAACTCATTTTAAAAAGTGTAATTCAACTGACAGAGGAATAAATATGCGTGACTGTGCGTGTGTGATTCAATCCCTTAGCGAATACATCTCACACTTTGATAAAATCATCACAATCATCTATTTTTCCTCTTAGGGAAATGAAAATGCAAAATTAATCAGAAGGTAGGGGCGTGATATTGAAACTTTCCTTAATCAAGGCAATTGAAAAGACCCTACACATGGGCATTTCACAGACTAGTATGATAATAGAAGCTGAATCTACTGATGAAACAGCAATCTGATCAAACACAATGGGATCTTTTGAAAAGTACCACCGTCTCAGACATGAGCAGTACAAGAGAAACTGAAATATAAGTGAAGGCGATTGTTTCTAATTGTCCCCACCTAATAATTCCATGTAATAAGGACAGTGGCTAGAGAGAGAGAGAGAGAGATGCTTGTTTTTTTTTTTTTTAAGTCTTAAAGTTACACACCCACATTTGCTGGGGATAAGATTGTAGGAGGGAAAAGGGGAAATCTAGTAAAGTTGGTGTATTGTAGACATTTTCATTTTGAGTGTGAAAAATAATGACAGGTCTGGAAGCCATTTTTTGCATTGGGCCTTCTGGCCTGCCACCTTCCATGCTATGGGAAAATGGGAGGGGAGATTATATGGAGTATGGGAGATATATAGTCAAAATAACATTCCATTCTCAGAGAGTCAAGGACATCCTGCCCTGCACCTGGAGGGGGTATGACTGGGAGTTATGTCCAGTTGGGGGTAGTGGTGCCTGAATGAGCCATGTGATGCACATGTGGGTGCTGGGAAGGGCCTTGGAGTTTCATTTGGGTGGGGAAAACCTGGAAACTTTCAGATTCGGGTTTCCCCAGATGTGCCAATATGATATCTCTAATAAAATGGAACTTTGAGGAATTTCAAGACTCAGAGTCTTCTTTCGTTGGGGCATCACTTCGAACCCTGACAATTCAGTATGAATATATTTTTTGGACCATTTGTTTTTAAATAGCATACAGGGCAATATATTCCATCAAAAATGCCTAGCTGGAATGGAACAGAATGGAACAGAAGAGAATAGAACAGAACACTATATTGGCCAAGTGCAGTTGTGGGTTTCAAAATTTTTTAGAACCTTTTCTGTAGGTGTGGCCTGCTTTGTGGGAGTTGCTTGCCAGCCATGTGACTGAGTGGGAGTGGCTTGCCAGCCATGTGACTGGGTGAGTGTGGCCAACTTGTAAAATGTGGTGTAACTCACTTAACTCTTAACTCACTCTTGCTTAGATACCAAAATGTTGGCTCAGGAACTCTAGCATTGAAACGTGCAAGTCTTAAAGCTGTCAAGTTACAAGACCCTTGCACCGCTAACCCTTTAGAAAAAAAAAACCCAGGGGTGTTCAAACTTGACAGCTTTAAGACTGGTGGACTTCAACTCCCAGAATTCCTCCTCTCGCTCTTCATCTTGATGATGTGCAGACGGGTGGAGGGAGGGAGCTGGAACCGGTTCTAAACGGCATTGTAGATTTGTGGAACCTCTTCTATGAAAGAGGTTAGAACTGGCAGGAACCCACCGCTGGCCAAGTGTGATTAGACACACAAGGAATTTAACTCCAGTGCAAAAGCTCTCACTGTACATCTAAAGCAGCAGAGTAATAATAATCACAAAAATAGCATCAACAAGAAATGCTAGCAAAGGAGATAGGAAGGATAATAATACTACAGCCATACAACATGGGCAAATAAGGCATAAGGCATAAGAGACTATAAAACATAATATTTAAATTAATATTCCAATATGGTTACTCCTTTTACATTTAATTATATTTTTCCTTAAAATTAGTTAGTAATCCAGGGGTGCACTTCCTTTGTGTGCATGTAACTCTTGCCTCTCCGTAAACATTAGAAGTTGTTCATGAATTTAGAAAATCTACATGCAACTGATTGGTTCCACCACAAATCGCGGAGGACAAAATCGCGCTCGACGAAAGCGCGCATTTGACGTCATCACAGCGCGACGAAAACATCGCGCTGTGATCGAAAAATGTAAAAATAAAGCTAAAACCTTACCCTAACCCCCCCAAACCTAACCCTAAACCTAACTCTAAACCTAACCCTTAACCTAACCCTAAATCTAACCCTAAACCTAACTGTTAACGTAACGCTAAACCTAACGCTAACCCTTAACCTAACGCTAACGCTCTAAACCTAACCCTAACCCTTAACCTAACCCTAACCCTGACCCTAAACCTAACCCTTACCTTTATGTGAATCGGCTTGGTTTAATTTTAATTTTATTTCAATTTTTAATTTTTTTCTTCGCGCTATGATGACGTCACATGCGCGCTTTCGTCGAGCGCGATTTTGTCCTCCGCACTTTTGACGGGTCACGAACTGATTCCCTTAATACAAGACATCTAATAAGTTTTTTGTGGGGATGTTGATTGTCTGCATGTGAGCATTTCTGATGAGGCCAAACAAGTTTGGTATCTCATGTATTATCTTGTGTCCAAAACACAGATACATCTCTTTAAAATTCAAACTTATTAGGATGCAAAGAAAGAGATTCCACAACAGATTAAAGGCTCACAACTCAATTCTTTCCAGCACATACACTATACTCCCTTTTGATTTTTTTTTTAAAAAAATATTTTTATATAACTGTAGGAGACAAAAAAGCATATATAAATGCAAATGAATTAAGGCAAACATCCACAGACAAGTAAAGCACACTAATGAATAACAGCAGATAAATGCAACAATATTAACAGCAAAAACAACAAATTAAATTCTGACCATATGGAATCATATTGTTGAGTCTTTCCTTTAGGCTGACAAAAAGCCAATTCAAAGACTGAAAGTTGACACATTTCATCAAGCCAAATTTCGACATTTGCTATGCAAGTATCTTTCCAGGAACACACAGCCAACTCTTTAGCAACAATTCAGAGGCTGTATGCCAAAAATTCTTCTCCAGTAGATAAAGCCCACATTTTCTTATGTGTCTTAGCAAAATATAAAATGTGTGGTCCTTACCTAATATCTACAGCCTTTTGCATAGTATAAAATCATCTGCATTTCTGCTGTGCCACACAAGTTCCTGGAATCAGAGGGATTTATTATTATTTTTTTTAGCAAGAAACACCTGGCATGGATTCTCAAAAGGAAGAATTCTGATTCCAATGCTGGGCACATATGCTTGATGGATGGCTCAGGAGTCCCTCTATTTGTGCAGCCAAGAAGAATTACTTCTTTTGCATGATGAAGACAGACGTGAAAAACAGACTGAAGGCTCTGCCAGGGACGTGAGGTGGGGATGCCAAATGGAAAGAACAGTGGATTTTAAAAAAAAATCCATTGCCCCCAGTATTTGTGGCTGAGTGAAGAGGTCATTTCGAAGCCTGCAATCGCCTACTCGTTTAGTCTATATTTGCTTCTACTGGGGGCAAGGGGATGGCTTAAAAGTCGAGCTTTTGTGTAAAGTTTACATGAGCCCAAAATCTGAGAGAAAACTTTTATAAGATGTTTTATAGATGGCATCTAGATCCTAAAAAACTGGCCTCCATGTATCCAAATTTACAACCTAAATGCTGGAGATGCGATTGTGCTGATGCTACTTACTTTCATATATGGTGGACTTCAGTGGTGGGTTTCAAAAATTGTTCGAACCTACTCTGTGGGTATGGCCTCCTTTGTGGGAGTGGCTTGCTGCCCATGTGACCGGATGGGAGTGGCTTGCCACCCATGTGACCGGATACGAAGATGACGACGACACTTGTCAGAACCACCTTAAATTACCTCACACACAGCACTGGCATGCATAAGAATATGATATAAACTTGTTTTTTAAAAGGCATCTTTGGTTTGCGTTAAAACAACTTCAACACACGCAATGTTCTGATTGCACCACAAATGCAGTAGTCATCCTTATCTTTCACAGAGGCACTGAGTTTTATAAATATGAGCATGATAGTGTAGAATAATCATATCCAAGGACCAATGGTGGGTTTCAAAAAATTTTGGAACCTCTTCTGTAGGTGTGGCCTGCTTTCCGGGTCCACTGGTGGAACCTCTTCTAACCGGTTCGGTAGATTTGACGAACTGGTTCTACCGAATAGGTGCGAACTGGTTGGAACCCACCTTTGGTGGACTTGTAAAAAGGTTAAAGAATTTTGGATAAAAATATGGTGGATTATACAAAATGTTCTTTAAAAAAAGGATAAAGTTTACCCCTCAGTTATTTTTGTTAGGTATAATTACTGATTGTACAGTTGTAGAGATTAACCTGATTTTGCATTTAATAACCGCAGCTAGACTGCTGGTGGCGCAATACTGGAAGAAGGAAGATTTGCCTACTGTTCAAGAATGGACATTGAAAATAACAAACCTAGCTGAGATGGCTAAAATATCTGCATATCTCAAGGACCATTCAAATGAGAGATAAACTGGAGTGGAGAAGATGGATTGACTATACTCAAAATAAATATGGGACCAAGAAATTTCAGATAGCTTATGACTAAAGAAACAAGGAATTATATAAATGTTTAGAGCTATCTTAGCAAGGAGGAGTTAAAGCTCAAATGAAAGATGATATTAATTTTTTTTAAGTTTATTTTAGAATGTCTTTGTTAAAGATTTATACCCTTTATTGGTTCTGGGAAGTGGGGGGGGGAAGGGGGGGTTGGGGGGAGGGAAGTAAATATTTGTAAAAGTTTTTTTTTCAAAATTTTCATTAAAAAAAAAGTCGAGCTTTTGGGGTGGAGCTGGGATAAGTAAATCGTGACAAGGAGCACATTTTAAAGTTATTTAAAATACACATTGACTCAGAGTATACAGTCCCAAGAGAAATTCTTCATATTTTTTTACCAAGGCCTTCATTAAGGATAAGTGTGATACATCTATAGAGGATTTCACATTTAATGTCTGTTTTCTCTTTAAAATTTAACATTTAATGAGCACGAGTTGGCTTATTATATGCATTTATAGGAATATTCTCTTTCATTCTGTTTTATTGTATTGTTTTCTCCTATATTATTGCTTTAGTTACACAATGGCTTTAAGGTTTGTAATTATCCTATTTCCTTGACTTGTTTTTTAATTGGGTTGCTTGTTGGTTAAACTGTTGTGATTTGAAATCTTGACCTGTGTCTTCATTCTCTTTATTTCAATGGGAGCTGGTGAAGGTCTTGGTGCTAGAAATCTTGTACTTAACTTCTTTTTTTTTTTTTTTTTTTACTATTTCTGATTTCACCTCTGCGACTCTGCTTCCTCTCTTCACTAGAAATTTCAAATAATGGCTAAGAATAACATTGAGTGCATTCAATGAAGTAGATTGAGATCCACAAAAGCTTATGTGATGAAAAATTGTTGTATCCTTGGTGCTCTCCACGCTTGGTTGTTTGCTTACAGATGTTTTATCACCTGACTAAGTAACATCAGCAGCGTGCCCGAGGGTGGGGCTTGTTCCCTGTTTATATACAGTAGTTTGCCCTGTGTGTTTTGGTGGGGATGTGATTTTTCCTTGATAGTTCCTTATTAGGGTATTGTTTTTTGCTGGATTGTTTGTCTGGTATTAATCCCTGCTTAGAGAGCACCAAGGACTCCATAGTTGAACACACACACACACACACACACACATACACATATACACACAGACACACACACACACATGTATGTATGTATGTATGTATGTATGTATGTATGTATGTATGTATTTAGAGTCACAACCCCTGTTATGCCCAAATATGGGAGGAAGTTTACTGCTTCCATTCTCTGTCTATCAGCTCGTCACAAGAGACCATCCAGACAGAAACCCAATATATTTACTGTTGCCTTTGTTACATTTGTGTTGCATTTGTGCTGATAAATAAATAAAGGGAGACTAGTATAGATCTATTTCAAGCTATATAGCTCTCATCAGCTAGCCATACCCTTACTTACTAAATAGCTTGAAATCTAGATCTATATATATATGTATGTATGTATGTATGTATGTATGTATGTATGCATGCATGCATGCATGCATGCATGCATATGTATATATGTATATATGTATATATGTATATATGTATATATGTATATATGTATATGTGTATATGTGTATATGTGTATATGTGTATATGTGTATATGTGTATATGTGTATATGTATATATGTATATATGTATATATGTATGTATACACACACACACACACACACACTTCTACTGAAATTTGTTTGTGTTTAATATGCAAGATATCTCTTGGTCATTTTTAATGCAGCAGATTACCAAGTTTTCTCCTCTAGAAATGGGCATTTCTAATTACACAAATGTGACAAGGAAGAAGAGAAGTTATAGATTTTTACTTTAAGGAGCAGACACATGACAGATGTCTGATCTCCTTTTAGTCCAACTTTTCATGGGTTTAATCTGGCAGGCAGAGGAGACAAATTAGAGTCAGTCTTCCAGACATAAATATGCTGCTCAAAAGCAGAAAGAGAAAGAGGGAAAGAGAAAACATTTAAGGATGCTATGAGGTGTCGGTGAGGGAAATGTGTTCTTAAATATGAGAAAGGCATAAAATCGATGCCTTAGATTCTTCTCCTTGTTTGCTTTCCCTTATCTCTCTTTCCTTTTCTTTAACTGTTGAAACAAAGCTAAAAACAAACCCACAGAAAATTCAAAAGAATAGTAATATGCATATGGACATCCTTTTTCTACCATTGGTCAATGCCAAATAATTTTTCCCTTGTTTTATTTCCCCCCATCATTTCAGCACGTATTCATTCGTTTCTTTGCAGCAAGTTTCTTTGTTCTGTCAAAGTCTTTAAAGAGATTCTTTACGTTACATGAAATATGTCCTTCATCTTATTTTTTAACACCAACCTATCTGAGCAGGCAGCGCTTCCTAAAACGATTGCAGAGAACATTAAATGTACCAGATAACGTTACAGATGTCCATGAAATTGAAAATGAATTCTGGAAGAATCAGGACTGGAATACACTACAAGATGTGATACCAGCTTGAGTGACTTCAAAATAGTGTTAGATCAATTTGTGGAAATCCTGGGGACCAATGGTTGTTAATCTGGATGGCAGTGAGACCACCTCTGAAGGTCATCTTCTGGGAAACTAGTGGACCTCCTTCAATAGTTGGTTGGCTATGGTGACAACAGACTTCTGGACTAGATGTGACAGAGGTCCGATAAAATAGGCCATTGCTTACGTTCTTTAAAAAGTCATTTTTTGCTTTAAGTTTAAAACCAAAAATTTCCTTAATGTGACTCAAAAGAGTTTTAAAACTGATGCAGGTTCTGAGCAGAAGGTAGAGACACATTAAAGTAGCTAACATTGGATACAGACAACATATTCCAATTGGTTATTTGAAACTGATTGTCAGCATTCCAAATATCATCCAAAATTAAATCAGAATCCAAGGCAGAGTATTCCTCAAAGTTCCAATTTATTAAGGGAGACATGTTGGTACATCTGTGGAAACCCGAATCTGAAAGCTTCGCGGGGTTTCCCACCCAGTTGAAAGTTCATGATCTTGCCCCCACACCCACAAGTCCATCACAAGGTCCAATCTTCCATTGCCATGCTGGCAGTTCCACCCATCCAGTTCTGGTCAGGCTCAGAGGTGTAAAAAACAAAAGATGACCTTGGCTTTCTAGAAAAGAATTTTATTTTGACAACAACACATTCTACTCCTTACTATTCCCCCTCCCAATGCCCTACTAATGAAACAGCATAATAAACTAAGAGAGAGTGTGGCAGGCCAAAAATCCTAAAAGGAAATGGCTGCAGACCTGACCCTGATGTTATTTGAAACTGAAGATAAAATATTTGCTGTGAACTCCGCATAGGCGTCAAGAAGGGTATACGGCCAATAAATTCTCAGCTTCATTCAGTTACCCTGACTCCACCTCATATAAAGGGATTACAGGGTCATAAAAAGAAAAAATAAATAAACTGATATCAGGCTTAGGGAGGATCATGGTCATTAGAAAAGGGCTACAAGGATATAATGAGTCAAATGTATTAACCAAGATGATAAGGTCAACTGAGAGACTCGTTCTTCTCAGCTGTGCTTTAATAGATTTGCCTTATTTATTTATTTAGCTTTTGGCATATCATATGTGGACTAGCCATATATATATATATATCAACATTTCACCAAGATTAGTAAAAACACAATAAAATATAAATGTTAATACTATAAAATAATGGAAATGAAATGTAGTATTTAGGAGTAATAAGATTATGTTTATGTGTACTGCAGTGGTGGGTTTCAAAAATTGTTCGAACCTACTCTGTGGGTGTGGCCTCCTTTGTGGGAGTGGCTTGATGCCCATGTGACCGGATGGGAGTGGCTTGCCGCCCATGTGACTGGATATGAAGATGCCGATGACACTTGTCAGAACCACCTTAAATTATCTCACACACAGCACTGGCATGCATAAGAATATGATGTAAACTTGTTTTTTAAAAGGCATCTTTGGTGTGCATTAAAACAACTTCAACACACACAATGTTCTGATTGCACCACAAACGCAGTAGTCATCCTTACCTTTCACAGAGGCACTGAGTTTTATAAATATGAGCATGATAGTGTAGAATAATCATATCCAAGGACCAGTGGTGGGTTTCAAAAGCTTTTGGAACCTCTTCTGTAGGTGTGGCCTGCTTTCTGGGTCCACTAGTGGAACCAATTCTAAGCGGTTCGGTAGATTTGACAAATCGGTTCTACCGAATAGGTGCGAACTGGTAGGAACCCACCTCTGGTGTACTGAAATGTATGAGACCCAAATACCACACTATTCATGCAGTGATATGTATAAAGAATATTAAAAAAAATGTGACTGAAAAAAGATAAAATATAAATGTTAAAAAGATCTTTGTTCAGTTATGTAGGCCACCCATTATTGAAGCGCATCATCATTTATATTGGGGGGAGGTGTGACCAGATAAAACTGAGATTGGCCTTTCTTGAAGAAATCTCACTCAATCTAAGCATGACTAGAACGGAGTCAAAATAATCCATTTAGTTTTAGGAGACTGCCAGGTGTCACTACCAGTGGTGGGTTTCAAAAATTGTTCGAACCTACTCTGTGGGAGTGGCTTGCTGCCCATGTGACCGGATGGGAGTGGCTTGCTGCCCATGTGACCGGATATGAAGATGCTGACGACACTTGTCAGAACCACCTTAAATTACCTCACACACAGCACTGGCATGCATAAGAATGGTTCCACCACAAAACCGCGTTCGACTAAAGGGCGCTCGACGAAACCGCGTAGCTGATGTCATCACAGCGTGACAACAGCGTGGAGAAAAAAGCACGCTGTAAACGCTAAACCTAAAATTAACCCCTAAACCTAAACCTAACCCTCCTAAACCTAATCCTAACCCTAACCCATAACCTAACCCTAAACCTAACCCTAACCCTAACCCTAACCCTTAACCTAACCCTAACCCTAACCCTAACCCTAACCCTTAACCTAACCCTAAACCTAACCCTAACCCTTAACCTAACCCTAAACCTAACCCTAACCCTTAACCTAACCCTAAATCTAACCCTAAACCTAACTCTTACCTTAAGTTGAATCGGCTTGCTTTCAAAGCGCTGTTTAAAGCGCCCTTCTTTCTCCCCGCTCGCTGTTGTCGCCCTGTTGATGACGTCAGCGACGCAGTTTAATCGGGCGCACTTTAGTCGAGCATGGTTTTGTCGTGCCACGCATAAGAATATGATGTAAACTTGTTTTTTAAAAGGCATCTTCGGTAGATTTGACGAACCAGTTCTACTGAATAGGTGCGAACTGGTAGGAACCCACTTCTGGTTCCTACCAGTGGTTAGGGTACTTATCCACTCAAGAGTTTGAAACTCTGACCACTGTCTCCTGGATTCAACTGCTGTCCAATGGAACTTTGGCCAATAGGATATCTTTATTTGCAAACAGGCACCGTGGCTGCAAAGGGAGCAGCAATCCATGGTTGTATTAACTGGGTGGTCTTGGGAGGAAGACAGTGTCCTGGCAGACCCTTTCTTCTCCTCCAGCATCAAAATGAAACCGTGCTATGAAAGGGCCAAAAACAGAAACAGCATGCCAGGCAGAGAAGAAAGGTTTATTGTAAGTCTCTGAGTCGTTTTCAAAAGCTTCTCTACTTGCATTCTTTCCTTGAAAATTCATATTATTTCTTTCAGAGCAAAAATGCCCACGAGTTTCCTCTTTTCTCAGATAACAGATCTGGCAAGGAACCGAGATGGCGCAGTGGTTAGGGTGCAGTACTGCAGGCCACTTCAGCTGACTGTTATCTGCAGCTCAGCGGTTCTAATCTCACCGGCTCAGGGTTGACTCAGCCTTCCATCCTTCCGAGGTGGGTAAAATGAGGACCCGGATTGTTGTTGGGGGCAATATGCTGACTCTGTAAACCGCTTAGAGAGGGCTGAAAGCCCTATGAAGCGGTATATAAGTCTGACTGCTATTGCTATTGCTATCTTGGAGGGGCAGCAGAAAGCAACTTCAGTAGTTACTCTTGTGGTAAGTGTATGCATTTTTTTTTCTTCAATTGCAAATGCAATTGTGGTATTTTTTTTATTATTATTATTATTTTTTGTGAATGGAGGAGACTCTTCTGTGGCCGTTGCTTTGGAAGATTTCAGAAGTTGCTTTTAGAATTCCAAATAGATTTTCTGGTCTAATAGGGTGGGCATTAGGAGAGAAAAGTGGCAGGTGGGATTCTGTTTCCATGCTGAATTTTGACAAGATTTCAACGCCTCCTTGTTCCCTTTTCAGCTCTTCTAAAAGAACAACTCACAAGTATCTCACCAGGTCACTCAATACCCTGCATTGAATAAAAAGCGAGTAGACGTGAGCAGATCAGAATTTGCAAACCATTCTTAATCTTAACCAGCAATTTTATGCTTCTTAAGGACCAGCTTCTAAGATCCTTGTGCCTGTTTTTTTTTTTTTTTAAAGAAAAGAAAAAAAATCTAAAATAACATTTAATGCAGCATCTGGCTACTCAAACAATAGGTGATTAACCTGAGCAGAGAACAAGGGCAAAGTGAATAATAGCCTGGGAGAGGAGCTTTGGAGAGAGAAGTGAATTGCTTTCATGCTGGCTACTTCAGGAGTATATGAAAATACTCCAAATCTTTCTGTTGCATAGCTGCATTCAATACGTTTCACTAATCCTTTACTAAATGGCTGGTGGTTTTCTGAGTCACCAACAGGTCAGATACTTTGCCATGAAAATCTCTTTCCCTCCTGTGTGTGCTTGTGTGTGTGTGTGTGTGTGTGTGTGTGTGAGAGAGAGAGAGAGAGAGAGAGAGAGAGAGAGAGAGAGAGAGAGAAGGAGGAGGAAGAAGAAGAAGAAGAAGAAGAAGGAGAAGAAGAAGAAGGAGAAGGAGAAGAAGGAGAAGGAGAAGAGGAAGAGAAGGAGGAGGAGGAGAAGTACAAGAAGAAGAAGAGGAGGCAGAAAAGGAGAGGAGGAGGAGGAGGAGAAGGAAAAGAAGAAGAAGGAGAAGGAGAAGGAGAAGGAGAAGAGGAAGAGAAGGAGGAGGAGAAGTACAACAAGAAGAAGAGGAGGCGGAAAAGGAGAAGAGGAGGAGGAGAAGGAGAAGGAGAAGGAGAAGGAGTAGAATGGGAAAATGACAAAACTTTCTTATTCTGTATTTTCCTCTTCTTGCTCTCAAAATTAGAAAACACTTCTCCCATCTGAGCTCTGCAGGATAAAACAACAAAATAGCGTCCCTGTTTTTCAGTTGCATAGTTGACTCATAGTTGTTTCATTTTTATTCCATATTAATATTAGCCCTCACATATTCACCCTGAATCTATAAATTGGGGGCTGAAACAGATGGCCAAGATTTCAAATGAAGGCAGCTAGTATCTACTAAAGAAAAGTCAGGAACTTGTCTACTGGCGGCACAGAGCTGAGGAATATTACGGAATCAACCGATGTGAAAGAAGTCACTCTTAGCGTCTCACCAATGGATTTGTATCAGCGTATTGTATATAATTTACTATTAAATGTTGTACATCATTTGGTGGCAACCAGTTTGGTGCCGTGGTTAAAGGCACAGGGACGAAAGCCAGGAGACGGTGAGTTCTAGTCCTGCCTTAGACGTGAAAGTCCTCTGGGTCAGTCATTCTCGTTCTAACTTTGCACAAAGCCCTAGAAAGAAGAAGGTAACAATGACAAACCCCTTCAAAAATGATGTCAAGAAACCTGCAGGGGCTTCTCCAGGTATCCATGATGATCAAGACTAAATTGAAGAGTATCTGTGTCTGTCTGTCTGTCCACCCCCTCCTATCTATCTATCTATCTATCTATCTATCTATCTATCTATCTATCTATCTATATTCTAGCTATCAATTATCTCTCTATCATACCTGCCTGCCAGCCAACCTACCTACCTACCTACCTACCTATCCATCATCTATATCTATCTATCTATCTATCTATCTATCTATCTATCTATCTATCTATCTATCTATCTATCATCTATCTATCTATCTATCTACCTACCTACCTACCTACCCACCTACCTATCATCTATCTATCTATCTATCTATCTATCTATCTATCTATCTATCTATCTATCTATCTGTCTGCTATCTATCTATCTATCTATCTATCTATCATCTATCTATCATCTATCTATCTATCTATCTATCTATCTATCTATCTATCTACCTACCTACCTACCTACCTACCTACCTACCTACCTACCTACCTACCTATCATTTATCTATCTATCTGTCTGTCTGTCTGCTATCTATCTATCTATCTATCTATCCATCCATCCATCCATCCATCCATCTATCTATCTATCTATCATTACTCCATCTCTCTCTCTCCCCTTCTTCCTCCCTCCCTCCCTCCCTATCTTCATAATCTCTATCTTATCTCTATTTCTCTATACTATTGGGTATAATTCTGGCTCATTTACATCAAAATAGAAATGTAGTAAGATTTAAAGTTGGAGTAAAATGTAAGAAAAAGAAAACTATACTGGGATTGCTGCTTAAGCTAGAAATGCTTACATTTATTTACATTGAATTTATATTTTACCGACAAAGAAATAAAATGGAGCAGTATGCTCCATCCCATAAGTGGGTAGACCAGGTTGCCCTGATAAAAAACAATTATTTATAGTATGGAGAAAGTAGGAGGCCAGAACAGACAGGGATGCCAATCTTTGTAGAATGAAGTTAAGCAGTAGAATTTATTTTCCTTGGTTAGAAAAACTATTTCAATTGACAGAGGCACGTAGATTTTTAAATCACTTGTTAGTTAAGGTACCTGAGGACCATTTTGTAAATACTGGGGTTACGTAAGACATATCCTGCATTTGTTTGCATTTACATTCTGGATTAAATATAAAGCTCCATCTGTCTTGGCTTGCAGCATATCAGTTTGAAGATCTGCTTAGCTAAACTCTAAATGCCACAGCTGGGCAAGCATGCTGGTAGCTGGGCAGCTGAGCTGGCTGTAGAAGAAATTGCTTATTGCCGCTATTGAGGCCATGTCTATTCTCCAGCATAGCACAGAGAAGCCACTGATCTTAAATGAGCATGTGAAAGATGGTTGAAAAGTGGAACTCTGCTCAGAGCTGGAATAAGTTGTGTGAATATGGGCCAAATCGGATGATGCAGATCTCATGAATTTGTGCCCTCCTTAATTTCCAGATCTGTTCCAGATGATTCTCTCAGAATTAGAGATTCAAATGAATTTTGTGAGGGCGTTCCACAGTTTGCTAATCAATAATTATTTTGGCTATTTGTAAATGGCATGTGAGAAACACCTTGGGAGGCTAAATGAAGGGAATGCCTGCCAAGGGAACATCCAGATATCAGACCACGTAGCCTACTTGGAGATAGAAAGTAGGGTAAAAGGCTCAGAAATGACCTTCCCTGGTTTCTGGAGCTGAAAAGGGGAATGGTGGTGGTGGGGAGATAATTGCACTTTCGGACTTACAAGTTTCTGTCAATGCAGCTTTATAATAAAATTAGCTCATCTGGATCAGTTTTCTATTCTGGCTTGCTCTAGGAGGCCAACATCAACCTTGCAAATCTGAATAGAATTCTACCTTCCTGTTGTGACCCGCCAGTGGCCAGTGGAACTGGTAGTAGATTTGGACAGTGAGGAGGTTGGGGAGGAATATGGGCCAGTCCTGGAGTCTGGAGAAGGCTCTGATGAGGGCTCTGTATCAGAGGCAGAGATGGGGGAGCAGCTGATAATGCCAGTTATCAGCTGCCTTCAAAGTCAGACATCAGTGAGGCAGATGAACAGCTGGAGCCTGTTCCCAGTGTGCGCATGCACAGAGTTGCCAGACAAAAGGAACAGCTAACAAACAGGGGTTGACTTGGAGTAAGGCCACAGATGGACGATGACTGGTTCCTCCCAGAGGAAATAAAAGAGGAGCAAAAGGGGAGTGGAGTTTGCAGGAGACAATTAGTTCGCTTAATTGGTTTGTGACTCTCCAAGACTCCTTGCCAAGTTTTGCAGATATCAGCCTGGCAGCACTCCAAACCAGATAAGGTCTGTGACTGTAAATCCTTCCTTGAAAGACTTTGCTGGATGTGAATGAGAAGAGGACTCCAGGCAGCTTACAGAAATGAAAATTATTAAAAAAGGATTAAAACAATAAGATACAACAAAATTAAGAAGAAGCACAACATGCACCCAATCAAAGGGGGGGCTGGACCTCAATCAAGAGGTCAACAGCCCCAGGCCTGCCGGAAAAGCCAGGTTTTAATATCTTTACGGAAGGCCATGAGAGTGGGTAGGGTCTGGATCTCTGTGGGTAGCTCATTCCATAGGGCCAGAGTGGCAACAGAGAAGGCCCTACTCCAAGGCGTCGCCAGCCGGCATTGTCCAGCTGAAGGCACACGGAGAAGGCCCATCCTGTGCGATCTTATTGGTCTTAGGGAGGTATGCAGCAGAAGAAATTAAATTTTGTAAACAGCTAGCTACCTTATTAGAGCTGTAGCCCATTCTCTTTTATTTTTGTGTAAACAACAGTAAACAATGCCTCCAAAATATAAAAATTAAATAACTTCCTGAAGATGCACAAGTTCTTCTCAATGGAGAATATTCATTTGAATGTTTGTAAGCTGCCTAGAATTGCTTCTACAAGATGGGCCACATATAAATGATAAAATAAATGAATTTTGGTTACGGGAACTTAGCCATTAAGGTTTGTAACATAATTAATAGCAGTATTGACAATTATGGATTATTAAACATATCATATTTAAACCAAACCATCTTACGTAACCCTAAATAATGTAATATTTTTAGTTATCTGAATAAAAGCTAAGGATAAAGGTTTCCACTTTCCAGTTGTCTCTGACTCTAGGGGATGGTGCTCATCCCTGTTTCTTAGCTAAGGGAGCCAGCATTGTCCAGAGACATTTCTGTGGTCAGGTGGCCAGTATGACTACATACCAAAGCTACATGGAACACTGTTATCTTATAACTGAAATGGCACCTATTTATCTACTTGCATTTGCATGCTTTCAAACTGTAAACTGGGTTAGGGCAAGTAGCAATAGCTACTTATATACCGCTTCATAGTGCTTTACAGCCCCCTCTAAGCAGTTTACAGAGTCAGCATTTTGCCCCCAACAATCTGGCTCCTCATTTTACCCACCTTGGAAAGATGGAAGGCTGAGTCAACCTTGAGCCAGTGAGATTTGAACTGCCAAACTGCAGCTAGCAGTCAGCTGAAGTAGCCTGCAGTGCTGCACTCTAACCTCTGTACCCCCTCGGCTAATGGGAGGTTACCCCATTAGAGCCGAGGTGGCACAGTGGTTAAATGCAGCACTGCAGGCTACTGCTAGTTCAGCAGTTCAGCGGTTCAAATCTCACCGGCTCAGGGTTGACTCAGCCTTCCATCCTTCCGAGGTGGGTAAAATGAGGACCCAGATTGTTGGGGGCAATATGCTGACTCTCTGTAAACCGCTTAGAGAGGGCTGAAAGCCCTATGAAGCGGTATATAAGTCTACTGCTATACCCCATTGCATGGGACTCTGATCTTGAACCTGGCCTGTCAGATTTCCACCTGAGAAGCTCACCATCTTTAACCACTGAGCCATTGCACCACATCTATCTGAATAGAGCCGAGGTGGCGCAGTGGTTAAATGCAGCACTGCAGGCTACTTCAGCTGACTGCAGTTCTGCAGTTTGGCTGCTCAAATCTCACCGGCTCAGGGTTGACTCAGCCTTCCATCCTTCCGAGGTGGGTAAAAAGAGGACCCAGACTGTTGGGGGTGATATGTTGACTCTGTAAAACCACTTAGAGAGGGATGAAAGCCCTATGAAGCGGTATATAAGTCTAACTGCTATAATATCAGTATCAGTGGTGGGATTCCACCAGTTCGCACCTATTCGGGAGAAGCGGTTGATAACTTTCTAAGTAGTTCAGAGAACCAGTTGTTTGGAAGAAATCTCCTTTTGTTTTTTTCCACTTTACAGGGCTAATCCTGTAAGGAAGGCAGGAAGGAAACATTCTAGTGTTGTTTCTAGCCTCATCTTTATTGGCCTGCTTACAGAAACTGCCTCTCTGGTTAACCCTTATTACATTGTCACAGCTAAGGCGAAGCAGCCATCAAACTGAGTGACCTTGAGTTGGCCAAGCCCACCCAGTCACATGACCACCGAGCCCCACCTACCCAGATAGTCAGTAGGGCAGAGAACCAGTTTTTTAAATTATTTCAATCCCACCACTGATCAGTATCAATAATGGGGCTTGAATCCAAAGAAAGATATTAATTCATGGGTACTGTGGCAAAGAACGGTTTCACTATTAAATTGTGCGAAAATATACATCCCCCCCCCTCCTCAAAAAGGTGGGAAGAATTAATCAGGATGGCATACACACAACTTGATGAGCTAAGTTAGACACATTCATTTGCAACTTGCAAACCATTAACCATGGTGACCCTTTCAATTAGACTTATGAAACTGATCTCACACCTTGTTCGTGACCATATGTTCTTTAAAATAGCTTCCCCAGGATAATGTTAGGTCATTACTTCTGTATAGTAACACTCTTGTGAGATACAGTTTTTTTTAAAAAAATCTAAAAAGAGAATAAATCATTCAATTATGCTTCTCCCCTTCTCCGTGCCACAAATAAAGCTAAAGTTATACAGCTCAAGAGAAGGAAGGGAAATTTGGTTTATGGCTCACTGTGGTCTCCATCCACTGTGAAAGAACAATCTGTAATAAGTTTGAAGGTTGCAGCACATGGAGGAGGAAACTGTAAAACCTGGAATTATATTTGGAATGACTTTCCATTTCTAACCCTTTGTACTTTGCCAACTGATCTCCGCACCATTACTCTTTTTTCATTCTGACCCTGGAAACGGATATGGCAAGGAATCTACCGCGACTGCCAGCATCTATTGATCATCCCTGGGATCAGAAACTAGACAGGTGCTACTTGATGGGAGATCGCTAGAAAGTCTAGGGGAGTAAAAATAAATCCAGGAAGAACATCAAAAAATACACTTCTCCTTTGCTATAGATCAATCCTCTCTATTAAAGGTCTTCAGGATCTGCTGAAGAGTCTTTCCTATTAGGTCTTTCTTGATACCTATAGTTCCATATAGTCATCCTGCCAACAAAAGTGTTTATAGTCAAGGCTATGGTTTTCCCAGTTGCAATGGGTGGCTGTCCTGTTCCCCAACTGGTATTTTATCTGAGTACAACAGAAAATAGAATTATTTTAACATTTGGTAAGAAGTTGCATAGATATGCTTCCTCCTGAGAGTACTGTTTTATCTTGGCACACTTGACCTTGGAAATGTTTAGTGTGTCTATCAACAAAAATATCCCATTTTCCTGCTGGATCATCCTTACTCAGCTCTGCCAGTTTTCCATTTAAAAAGAGCAAGAGAAATGAAACAGAAAGCAGGAGAAAGAGAAGACTCAAAAGGAACAGAAAGGTTTAATTACATTTCCAGTTGTGAGCTGATATCTTTTTAAAGGTGATTTATAAGAAAACAAAGTCATGAATTCAACTTGCAAAAAGATGTGTGTTTTTTTTAAAAAAAAGCTCATTTTCCTATTTTCACCACTTGTACTTTGACCTGTGTGATTGTCTGCTGATTTATTCAAAGTACTAGATGGCTTTTTTTCACATCAGTAGGTACCTTCTGAGGAAAAAATAAAACCTTTCCAAAAACAATCACGAAGAGTGTGAAAAAAATAAATCATTGTCTTTCAAAAACACTGCCCCAGGTTGGCAAGTCCAAATTAATCATAAAAGCAATAGGATGCAATTGGTGCTTTTGTTGCATGGTTAATAATCTTCAATGGCAAGTCGGAACATCAGCAGATGAAGAAAGAGTCGATTTAATTTTTCTTTGTTTCTGAGGGTTGTCGTGTTCTTTTGACTTCAAAAAGAAAAAAATATTCAATGCCTTCATCAATTTCATTAAGTTGAGACTCTAGAAAGAATGCAGAGAAGAGCAACCAGGATGATTAGGGGACTGGAGACTAAAACATATGAAGAACAGTTACAGGAACTAGGCATGGCTAGTGTAGTAAAGAGAAGAACATGATAGCAATGTTCCAATATTTGAGGGGCTGACACAGAGTGGAGCGGGGATCAAACTATTGTTCAAACATCAGTCTAGTTAGACGAAACTTCCTCTGAACACAGCCAGAGTGGCTTTTCTTCTGTTTTTCCAAGACATGCCTTGTCCTATTTTAAGGTCTCCACAGAGCTGCCTGCCCCTGAACCTAAGATTTGGACAGAACATGCATTGCCTAAATTGAAAAGAAGTTTGTGCATGAAGATATTTGAAAGGAAGACTCATACTAATTGGGGATTTCCCATGGTTCCCCACACCAAAACAATCTCAAACTGTGATGAAGTTCATTAGGTCCTTGTCCTTGTCTAGGTAGAGCTTCCAAAGTTCATTTAATGAAAATGGAATGAGGCATAACACAGCACAAAAATGCAGCGAAGAGCAAACAGGATGACGAAGGGAATGGAGGCTAAAGCATAAGATGAATGATTTCAGGAACTGGGCATGGCTAGTCTAGTGAAGAGAAGTTCCAGGTGAGACATGCTAGCAGTCTTCCAATATTTGAGGGGCTGTCACAAAGAGGAGGGGATCAAGATATTTTTCCAAAGCACCCAAAGGCCAGACAATGAATAATGGTTGAACAAGAAGAGATTCAACCTGGAAATAAGGATAAATTTTCTGACAGTGAGAACAATCAACCAATGGAACAGAAGTTGCCTTCAGAGGTTGTGGGAACTTCATCACTGAAAGCTTTCAAGAAGAGACTGGACTGCCATGTGTCAGAAATGGTATAGGGTCTCCTGCTTGGGCAGTGGATTGGACTAGATGACCTACAAGGTCCCTTCAACTCTATCAATCTGTTAATTCTGGGAGAGTTTTAGCCTAACCATTTTTTAAAGAACATGTGAGGTGGAGCCTGGTGAAGATTGTTCCATTGGGGAATGAAGTCAAGTGGAAAGAATCAGGACCATTGGTAAGATTGCAGCACAGCTGATTTGCTCAAGCCTATACATAAGAATCTAGTTAACAAAAGTTCAACACTAAAATGGTACCAGGTAAGGGTTTGTGGAATTCAGGAGAAGTTGAACTTGGAGCAATTGTGGGAATGCAACAATTCTAAGCTAACGATGCACTTAACTCTCCTGTTCCCTGCTCTGCCCACTCTTCTGCAAACATGGCTGATCAGTTTTTTTGAGGTTGCAATCTTGTGTCCACTAACACTAAATTGTGTCCACTAATACTGGCATTTAGTAAGACCAGTTTATCAAAGATGCTGCTCCGCCATCATGTCTCAGGTGAATGAGTCATTCTGTCTCAAGAGAAATTACCAGCAGTTTCTTTTCAAAACAGCCAATGATTTTTTTTCAGGGACATATGCTTTTTAATTCTGTTTGTACGAATGCCAGATGTGGGTCAAGTGTTTCGGCAGTTCGTATTTTTATGGCATTCAAATAAACTGAGTCTTAGAACTTATAATGTATAATGAGAGCTGGTATTCTCCAGAAGGATGAATATAAAACCAATGCTTTATAATGGATCAAAAGCCTATGAAAGGTGTTAGGCTCCAGAAACCAAGAAAGACACACTGAGTTAGACGTTTCCTTTATTGTTTATTGTTTATTATTCACTTACAGACAGAATCTTGCCAAAGTACAGCAAACTACTTGCATCACTAAAGGCAGACATTGAGAACTGCTAGGGAGGAACGGTGTTGACCCTCTTTCTCCCAACCAAACTATCTAAACTTTATCATCTCTTGGTCCTCTGAAATGCATCCTTATCCTCCTGAGAACCCAGACCAGAGGTGGGTTCCTACCAGTTCGCACCTATTCGGTAGAACCGGTTCATCAAATCTAACGAACCGGTTAGAAGAGGTTCCACCAGTGGACCCGGAAAGCAAGCCACACCTATAGAAGAGGTTCCAAATTTTTTTTGAAACCAACCACTGGTCCTTGGATATGATTATTCTACACTATCATGCTCATATTTATAAAACTCAGTGCCTCTGTGAAAGATAAGGATGACTACTGCGTTTGTGGTGCAATTCAGAACATTGCGTGTGTTGAAGTTGTTTTAACGCAAACCAAAGATGCCTTTTAAAAAACAAGTTTACATCATATTCTTATGCATGCCAGTGCTGTGTATGAGGTAATTTAAGGTGGTTCTGACAAGTGTCGTCGGCATCTTCATATCCGGTCACATGGGCGGCAAGCCACTCCCATCTGGTCTCATGGGTGGCAAGACACTCCCACAAAGGAGGCCACACCCACAGAGTAGGTTCAAACAATTTTTGAAACCCACCACTGATCCAGACTATATTCCACCAGAAAAAGACCAGGATACAGCTTTCAAAGACATTAAACTCAATAAAATAGTCTTCACTCTATTGGTGCCCTTCAGATATATTGAGCTTCCTTGGATTCAAACTGGCTAAGAAGTCTGGTTGAATTTCTTGCTAGTTAGTGAAATGTCCTACTGGATAGCAATGGGCATAAATCTTGGTTGTTACATTCTTTTCTCCAAGTGATTTCACATAGCGTGGGAGATGAAAAGTTGTGAAAAAGAAGAATGAGATAAAATATTCTCCCCCAAATCCCAGCCTCCATTAAGCTGGTAAAAAAACAAATGCTGGATATGAAAAAAAAAAGTTTGAAATGTCCAGTAACTTCTTGTTTTCATGAATGAAGACAAATATGACCCAGGATAATGTTGCATGATTCAATCTGGGTCAGTCACCAGTACCAGAGATTTAGTCTTCCCAGCTTTTGGACTCATATTGGAGCCCATCCTCAGGGAACTTCTCGATACCAGAATAGAATAGAATAGAATAGAATAGAATCAGAAATAGAATCAGAAATAGAATCAGAAATAGAATCAGAAATAGAATCAGAAATAGAATAGAATATTGGAATAGAACAGAACAGAACAGAATAGAATAGAATAGAATAGAATAGAATAGAATAGAATAGAATAGAATTCTTTATTGGCCAAGTGTGATTGGATACACAAGGTATTTGTCTTTGGTGCATATGCTCTCAGAGTACATAAGGAGAATAAAATACATTCATCAAGAATAAAAGATACAACAGTGATAGTCAAGGTTATTAATAAGCTATCAAATCATTCTAGGAAACAAAGACAATATAAATTTAAAGATTCAAGCAACATGGTTATAATCCTAAGTGGGAAGAGATAGGTACTCGGAAGGATGAGAAGAATAATAGTAATACAGTCTTAGTCGATAATTTGACAGTGTTGTGGGGATTAGTTGTTTAGCAGAGTGATGCCATGCGGAGAAAACTATTTTTGTGTCTAGTTGTTCTGGTGTGCAGTGCCCTATAGTGTCGTTTTGAGGGTAGAAGTTGAAACAAATTATGTCCAGGATGTGAGGGGTCTGTAAATATTTTCACAGCCCTCTTTTTGACTCCTGCAGTATACAAGTCCTCAATGGAAGGCCACTGGTTTTTTTTTTAACTGATAATTAGAAATTGCAGTTCTTATTATCCTCTGAAGTCTGTGTATGTTCTGTTTGGTTGCAGAGCCAAACCAGACAGTTATAGAGGTGCAGATGACAGACTCAATAATTCCTCTGTAGAACCGAATCAGCCACTCCTAGGACTGTATGCATTGTATTTATGTGATGCCTTCCTATTGGTTGCTATTTTGTTATTTTCCTTCCTTCTTCATGAATGAGTCTAGAGTAGCCCTTCCTATCAACAAAAAGGCAGAAGCATGAATGGTGGTGCAGCGAAACATTGGAAACACCATGGTGACTCTTGACTCTTGATGTATGACCTGTGGTCTCTTTAGAATCCAATCTGAAGCCTTGAGATGGTTTATCTTACCTGTGAGTTCATTCTTCTGCAGTACCACTGCCTGGTGTAGACTGTTCAACATTTGTCAATTTAAGGAGTGGATAGGGCAGAACTGACTGTGACTGTGCAAAGGAGAAAAATATAAATGCTGGGGAGGAAGGGAGATTGCACAATCAGAGAGCATGATTGAACCTCTCAGGTTCTGACTGTCGTCCAAAAGAGAAATTTTCCAAAGTGCATTGGGCTATTCAGTTTTCTTCACATAACTGCGCATTGCTTTCTCTCCTCCCACTCCTCTGATCTCATGCCAGGCAGACTTACACACTAATAATAAGAACGCTGAAAGTTTCCCAATATTCTTGCAGCTTGCAGGCTGCAAAAATGTCTGGAGAAGCAAGGGGCTGTCCTGGTAAGATATTGTCAAATTCCTTCTCCCATAGTGGCAGGAACCTATTATTTAAGAATTAAAGTGGGGGCGGGGGGACAAAAACCCTTTTAGGACACTTATTCACTCTCATCATGCAATATTTTACCATGCTTTGTTCATATCCTCTGGAAATCAAATATATGGGGAGTACTGTCCATCCATCCATCCATCCATCCATCCATCCATCCATCATCTCATCTCATCTCATCTCATCTCATCTCATCTCATCTCATCTATCTATCTATCTATCTATCTATCTATCTATCTATCTATCTATCTATCTATCTATCTATCTATCTATCTATCATCTATCTATCATCTATCATCTATCATCTATCTATCATCTATCTATCTATCTATTTATCTATCTATCTATCTATCTATATTATCTATCTATCTATCTATCTATCTATCTATCTATCTATCTATCTATCTATCTATCTATCTATCTATCTATGTATCATCTATCTATCTATCTATCTATCTATCATCTATCTATCTATCTACCTATCATCTATCTATCATATCATCTTTCCATCTCATCTCACACTCTCATTTAGATATCATTTACCATCTCTGTCTGTCTGTCTTTCCGTCCGTCCGTCCGTCCAGCCAGCCAGCCAGCCAGCCAGCCAGCCAGCCAGCCAGCCAGCCAGCCAGCCAGCCAGCCAGCCAGCCAGCCAGCCAGCCAGCCAGCTATCTAGCTAATCTAATCTAATATATCACATTTCCCCCTCTCTCTCCCTTCTCTTTCTCTTTCTCTCCCTCCCTCCCTCTCTCATATCTATATATCATTTACTATCTCTATAACCATTTCATCTTTCTATCTATTAGTCTAATATTCCTTTTGGATGCACTCTTGTTCAGATTGCATAGATTGGCCTATTGCCATTATTAGAATTTCAGTGTTTACATTCACTGGAAAAATATGCCTCAATCATTAGCCAGTAGACTAATTTATAAAAAGCAGACATTAATAGATGTACTTCTTCAAGATACATAAACAGGGATTTTCTTATGTAGAAGTGATGGAAAAATATGTTTCCTAATTTGTCACATTCTGTCTGCCTCTATGAGCTAAACTGTCCCCCAGAACCTTTTGTTTTTATGCAGAAATATTTGTCCATTTAAGTAAGCCATGCAATTCAATAAAACTTAGGGTGGGGTGGGGTGGGGGAAAGATAAAATGAGAAATTCATTCCAGCCAAACTTTCGTATCCAATTCACACCTCTTTTGTGAAATAGCATGCAAAAGCAGCACACAAAACATGCATTTTTTTTTTCAGAATTTGCAAGACAGTTTGCAAATCCAGCCCTCTGTGATAAAGAACCATGCATACAAAACTCAAGCGCATCAATTAAGGAGATATGGTTGCAATGGGAAGAATAAGCATTAAGATTTAAAATGTTGTTTTTTTTCTGTCTCTCCCTTCCACCCAACAAATTAATAAATAGATAATAGACCAATTTAGAAACAGCTGAAACAAACAACTGGGCAAATAAGAACAACCAATTTCGTTGTGTACATGATGTACAATAACAATAAAGGCTGTACTATACTGATAGATAGATAGATAGATAGATAGATAGATAGATAGATAGATAGATAGATAGATAGATAGATAGACAGACTGACTGACTGACTGACTGACTGACTGACTGACTGACTGACTGACTGAAAATTGACATATCCTTGAAAATTTCACTGCGACCTCTTGCAAAGAGAGTGAATTATTTCTTTCTTTCTTTTAGCAAGAGGACCAATTATGATCAAAGCAGCAGAGTGATTGACCTGTGTTGTGCTTTTGTGTTACAACTTGATGGCCAGAATTATCAGAACTCTTTCCCTAGTTTTCATTTCCACCACTTTACTTGAGGACATCCAGCTGGCCCTTTCACACAATCTCTGGCCGTAATGAAAGGACTGATGATGATTATCTTGCGTGATCAGGTTTTATTGATTTGTTTGAACAGTAGGCGGAATTGTACGTACTGTAGTACGATTTTGCAGTGAGCGTTTTCAGAATCTCTTTTTAATCCTCTCTTCTTCTTCTTTTGCATATTAAAGCGGAGAAACAAAATATCAAAAGGCTGCTGAACAGGGTGTTTGTGTCCATGAATCTGTCTACAACAGGATCCCTTTTCTTATCAAATTTATCTTTTTAATCCCAGGCAAACAATGAAGCAGAAAACAATACCCTAATCAAGGAAACACTAAGGAGAAGAATCCCAACCCCAACACAAGACAAGCTATTGTATATATATAGGGAAGAAAACCCACACTGACTCGTACTGATGATGTTTCGAGTTTCGAGTTCGAGTTTAATAAAATTTGTATGCCACTCACTCCCATTGGGACTCTGGGCGGCTCACAACAAGACAAAAGAAACATTTATTTATTCATTTATTTATTTATTTGTTTGTTTGTTTGTTTGTTTGTTTGTTTGTTTATTTATTTATTTATTAGACTTATATACTGCTTCAAAGGGCTTTCAGCCCTCTCTAAGCGGTTTACAACTTTTTTAGCAAATTGAGTCAGCAACTTGCCCCCACAGTCTGGGTCCTCATTTCACCCACCTCGGAAGGATGGAAGGCTGAGTCGACCGTGAGCCGGTGAGATTTGAACCGCTGAACTGCAGATCACAGTCAGCTAAAGTGGCCTGCAGTACTGCACCCTAACCACTGCGCCACCTCAGCTCCTTAAATTTTTTATTCTTAAATTTAAAATTTAAGAATAAAAAATACAATTAAAAGTCCACATCATCCATTCCATCTAAGCGGGGCTGGATATCAATAAACAGCCCCAGGCCTGCCAGAACAGCCAGGTCTTGATGGCTTTACAGAAGGCCAGGAGAGTGGTAAGGGTCCGGATCTCTACAGGTAGATCGTTCCACAGGGCCGGCACAGCAACAGAGAAGGCCCTCCCCCGGGGGACCGCCAGCCGGCATTGTCCGGTTGACGGCACCCGGAGGAGGCCCAACCTGTGTGATCTTGTTGGTCGTTGGGAGGTAAGTGGCACTACCTAGTTGGCAGTGGTAAAATGTAAAAAAAAATTGCCACCGGTTCTCTGGGTGTGGCTTGGTGGGCGTGGCTTGATGGTGGTGGGGCCATGTGACTGGGTGGGCATGGGCAACTTTAAAAAAAAATAAAGTGTTTTTTACTACCTGTTTGCCCAAACCAGTAGTAAAAAAATCCTTCCAACAACCTGTTCTCCAAACTGCTTAGAAAGTTAATAACTGGTTCTCCCAAATAGGTGCTAGCTGGCTGAATCCCACCACTGTTCTAGTTGTATACTTCTTTTAAAAGTATATATTTCACTTTTTCTTTTTTCCCCTTTTTTTGGAAAAGAAGGAAGAAAAAGCAGCTAGCACCAAACTGATCAAATCCGATAAAAGTATCTGTTAAAAATAAACCGGAGAAGGACACGATTCAATGACAGCAAGCATCTCCATACCAGGGAGGAGCCAAAATGTAATAAAAAATAATGGGACTGCAGCAAAATGTTCCCAAAGTAAGTGAGGATTAATCTTCAGGGAACAGAACTGAAGTACTTTGGATGAGTGGGTGGAGAAAGTGGATTTATTTTTATACATTAGAAGAATAAAGTGATCCCCCTCCCTTGCTAAGAGAATAAGAATTCAGCTATTTTGTTTTTAAAGATAAATCTTTCTTTGCTCTATTTTTTTTCAAAATTTAATTCATCCCCATAGAGGATTTATTTTTCATTGGCAATAAATGATCCTACAGAAATAGAAAGTCCAGTATTTTGTCCAATACATGGCCACCTTCTGCTTTTGTGATGCTGTTCACAATAAATCCATTTATTTACAGAAATGTTGCATCCCCTGGTCTGCAATATTGGATCAATCAGTTCGTGGCTTCTGTTTCAGACTGTGGTTGTTTATTGAAGAAGAAGCTCTGGAAAATGTTCCCCGTGGTAGCCGAAGCAATAATTGTCAAATATCTTAATATGAAACACATTTAAAAACAAAATGTTATGCAAATTGTTTTCTAATCAGAAAGAGTGAGGCGGGGTGTGTGCAGCCTTCATTATGCATTAAAGCGATATTCGGGAATCAAAGGGCTCGTTTTTTAAAAACTTCTATGTCACACTTGCTGCCTGTTCTTTTGACAGATTTTATAACATTCCATGCGAAGACAATTTTTATAGGAAGGTTTATGGATTTTGTAGGCAATCCAAACCAGTTGGCAACACGCACAGACCTATCATGGAAAGAGAGAGGGGAAAGAGAGAGAAAGATGCGCTGTTCTTGCTGTCAAGGCTTGGGATGAAAATGAGTTAGCTTGCCGCTGTTCCTGTGTCTTGTTTTGTATTTTAATTAGAAATGTTCTCTCTGACTTAAGCAGAGAAATGACACTACCCAGCCCTGTTCAGGAGATAAGGAAAGGGCATTTGCAGAATCCCAACAGCTGCTCCAAACCAGCCAACCAGGTACTATCAACAGCCAAGGAGATTAAGAGGAGACAACAAATTGACTAATACTATTAAAAGTAATTCCTGCATATTAAGTGGACTTACCCAGGCATTAATCTGCCCTGTAATTTTTCAATTGCAAAAAGAATAACCTGGGAGGTTACATCTGTTTACATTTGTGTAACCTTAGAATGATGTGAAGGGCATTTAAAGCCATCTCTCTCTCTCTCTCTCTCTCTCTCTCTCTCTCTCTCTCTCTCTCTCTCTCTCTCTCTCTCTCTCTCTCTCCCTCCCTCCCTCCCTCCCTCCTTCCCTCCCTCCCTCCCTCTCTCTCTTTCTCTCTCTCTCTCTGTGTGTATACAGCTCTTTTGACTAACAAATGTATTTGTACAGCAACACCACCTCTGCTGCGGCTACTGTCAAGACTAGTAGATAATCCCATTTCATCACCAATCAGTCCAACTGGTTCAGTGGTGGGTTGCCAATTATTTTACTACTGGTTCAGGGGCGTCTGTGCTACTACCAGTTCACCCGCTCTGGGCCAAACCGGGAACAACACACCTCTGACCTGGGGCCCAGTTTTTCTTCTGAATTTCACTTGCCATATAGCCATGTGGAATAGCAATAGCACTTAGACTTATATCTCTACAACCCTCTCTAAATGGTTTATAGCAGGAGTGTCAAATTCGATTTCATTGAGGGCCACATTGAGGTTGTATTTGACCTGGGGAGAAGGGAGGGGCATGGCCAGTTTAGGCATATCCAACTCAATGTCACTGGGGTGGCCCAAGCACTCTGCCAGCGAAAATGTTTTCGGCTGTGATGGTGGCCTCCAGCAACCCCAAAGAAAACAATTTTTCTGGCAGAGGCACCATGGGCCGGTCCTTTGCTGTTTCCATGGTGGCTTTGTGGGCCAGATCTAAGCATCCCACAGGCTGCATCTTGCCCCCAGGCACTGAGTTTGACACCCCTTGTTTACAGGGTTGGCATATTGTGCCCAACAATATGGGTCCTCATTTTACCGATCATGGAAGGATGTAAGGTTGAATCAAGCTTGAGCCAGTGGGAATCAAACTGCTGGCAGTGAGCAGAGTTAGCTCGCAATTACTGCATTCTAACCACTGCACCACCACAGCTGGTGCATGGATATACGTCTTGCAGCATTTATGGTAAATAGCCTACTGATAATTCATCACAGCAACAAAAATTATAGCCAGATTGTACAAACCTTTTAAGCTCTTTTGAGTCATCATAATTTCCCTTTATCCTCCTTTCCTAAATATGTAAGTCAATCAATTAATAAAATCTTCTTTCAATCAACCTCAATTCCTGATGAATTTATGGATACATCCATGTAATCTTATAGAAGTTGTCAACCCTGAAGCTGACCTGACCAAAGCCATCTTGGAGCTTCAGTGTTGCCACAATGGAACTGAGGGATAAGAGGGAGGATTAATTTAATTTAATTAATTTAATTTAATTTATTAGATTTATAGGCCGGCCAATCCCGGAGGACTCCGGGCGCCTTACACAGAACAAGAGAGGAAAACAAACAAAGTAAAATAAAACTGAAAATTAAAATTCTCCAACACGCATACATTCAAGTTGGGGCTGGACCCTACATAATAAGGTCAACAGCCCCAGGCCTGCCGGAACAGCCAGGTTTTAACAGCTTTTCTGAAGGCCATGAGGGTGGGAGAGGTCTGGACCTCTAGGGGTAGCTGATTCCATAGGATCGGAACGGCCACAGAGAAGGCCCTCCTCCGAGGCCCCGCCAGCCAACACTGTCCGGCTGACGGCATCCTAAGGAGGCCCACCCTGTGGCATCTTATCGGCCGTTGGGAGGTATGCGGCAGGGATAGAGATAGCTGGGGCTTTGTAGCCAAAATAAAATACTTTATCTTGGGAACCAAGGACACCTGGTCAGAGGAAGGAGGAGTTATGTCACCAGGCAACCAGTCAGCACCTTGATTGGATCATGTAACTGACTGATTGGGGTTGAGGGAAAACTTGTACTTTTAATTAGGTGAAAACCACAGGAACCTTTAGAATCGGTTTTCACCAGCTTGTGCCAATATGACATATCAAACAAAACTATTCTTTGAGGATCCTATCTGTCTCAGAGTTTTGTTTGCTATGGGTATGTTACTTGGAACCCTGACAGCAGTATCTTTTGGATCCCATCCTTGTGGTCTTTTGAGATCCGGACCCTTACGACCCTTCCGGCCTTCCGCAAAGCAACTAAGACCTGGCTGTTCCGGCAGGCCTGGGGCTGTTGAATTATCCAGCCCCACCCGATGTTATGACTGTTGCTGAATTTTTAATTGTTGTTTTTATTTTTGTACCCCCTTCCCTTCTTATTGTTAGCCGCCCTGAGTCTCCCGGGAGTAGGGCGGCATACAAGCTAAATAAACTTAACCTAACCTTTACAGTACAAAAGTGATTTTGCAATGCTTTTGCCTGCAGTTTTCTTTTTCACTCCTCCTTAGTTTGGTATGGATATCAGATCTGGACTCAACATGCCACCATCACGCTGTAGTCTTCTTGGCTTCCCATCAAAAACATCCAATGGAAGAAATCATCTTCATATAGCTTCTCCTGTGATATCCCTGATACATCAGAAGTCTGAATGTGGCAGAAGAGAAGATTTTACAATGAAAGATAACACATACGTAAATGATTGTCACTAGGCAAACAGAATTGATCACAGCAAGCCCACTCCTTTGTTCTTTTCTGCAAAACAGAAGTTTCAAAAGCCATCTCTTTCCCATTAAATTGGAGGCTTTTAAAAAAAAAAGTAGATGACTTTTTTTGGCACAATCCAAAATTGTCATATGTCTCTTTTTTTTTGGAATCTCTAAAATGTCCACAGCCTGCGGCTGAGTTGTATAGCAAGTATTGTACATTATCACATGAAATATTAGTACCGCTTTATAAAACCTTAGTAAGACCACATCTGGAATACTGCATCCAGTTTTGGTGACTTCATTACAAAAAGATGTCGGGACTCTGAAAAAAAAGTGCAGAGAAGAGCAACTAAGATAATCAAAGGCCTGGAGACTAAAGCATATGAACAACGGTTGCAGAATTTGGGTATGGCTAATCTTGAGAAAAGAAGGACTATGGATGACTTGATAGCAGTATTCCATTATTTGAGAGGTTGCCACAAAGAGGAGGCAGTCAACTTATTTTCCAAAACATCAGAAGGCAAGATGAAAAGTAATGGGTGGAAACTCATCAGTGAGAGGACCAATCTAGGACTAAGGAGAAACTTCCTAACAGCGAGGACAATTAACTAGTGGAACAGCTTGCCTTCAGAAGTTGTGGGTGCTTCATCACATCACTGGAAGTTTTTAAGAAGAGATTGGACAGCTACTTGAATGGTATAGGATCTCCTGCTTGAGCAGAGGGTTGGACTAGAAGATCTCCAAAGTCCCTTCCAACTCTATTCTGCAACAATATCCGAGTCCTGAAAATGTCATAATAGGCGAGAGACTACAAAATGGTTGTTTGTAGAAAATGTGGAATATTCCATGGGAGCTGAAAATGAAACAATTTTATCTCATCTTGATCTGACTGCTCAATTAGGCTGCTATTGTCATTACCATCAAAGTGTGGCTTTTTTCTATTTTGTTCCAGATAATGAACACTATTTCAGTATTCTCTGTTGTTGCTACTCTGGACACATGTTTAGATTGGAATCCACAGTCTTTTTGAGGTTTACCGTGAACTCTGACCCATTCACATAATGCGCCTGATTTATTATTCAGAGGTTGATACATGACCTTACAATGCAGAAGCCATAATTCATGAATTAATTAATTTCACTCCATGTAGGTAATGTATAATAATTAGTCAGTTATTGGTATTTAAAGTACTTTCAATATAGCAGAGTACACAGCATCTGTGAAATTCTATAGTGTCTAGTAATCCATTACGATCCACATTTCCAGCATTTTTGCTTTCCCCCAGGTAGCAGAGAGAGGTCAGGTTCTTCCTTAGATAGCAGAAGATGGAAGTTGGGAAGAGAAGTGCTGGTTGGAAACCTGTGTGTCCTTTTACTTTCTACTGTCTCATCTACAGTACCTTCTCTACGCCCATAGCTAGAATTTAAATGTGCTAGAGCAAGGTAGGGGAGATGCCTAGAATAAGACAGGAGAGATGCACAGAGCAAGGCAGGAGAGATGCACAGAGCAAGGGATAACTCATTCTTCTAGTGCTGTGTGTCTACTTAGATTTTGCATCCCAGCACAAACCACCAATTGTGTTGTCTATGGAGATCCTCAGTCATCCAGGTCATGGTTGTCCCAACGGTGCTTTTTCAAAAGGCAACTGGACTTTGTTTTTCCTTGAACGATGTTTCACTTTTCATCCAAGAAGAACCGAAGAAGCTTCTTGGATGAGAAGTGAAATGTCTTGAAGGAAAAACAAAGTCCAGTTGATTTTTGAAAAAATGCACCTTTGGGACTCCAATTGCAATTGCATTTATTTATTGCAAGCTGAAATCTTAATTTCATACATTGTGATAAAACTCATCTCTGCTTCCTCTTTATCAATAAACAACATTGCTCTATAGTCTCAGGTTGTCTACTCCTCCTCTGGTCGATAACAATAATTGCATTATGTGGTGAACCAATCTTCTTCCAAGGACAGTTTAATTAAATAAAATGTTCGATTTTTTTAAAGCTGAATATTTGGTTCTTTAGAAACCACATTTTCCTCTAACTTGGTATGTTTCTTTTGTCCTGGGATTAAATCACAGATGAACTCAGCCAATCCAGGTGTATTGAACAAAAATAGAGATATCACCATGCAAAGAAGCCAATCACAACATTGAAGAGACATGAAATCATTTCAGGAGGAGGACACTGTTTTGTTGAATCGTTTCCCACAGAAGTCTAACCCAGATATCTCTATTAATTCCCATCTGGACCTCGAGTCAAAATAAACCAGGTTTAAATAATTTCAAGTCTAGAAATCTTGTCTTTATAATGTACACTTTAGAATGTCCAGATATATCGACACCTAAGCAGATCCAGTGGCTCAGTGGCTAAGACCCTGAGTGTCAGCCTCTGCTTCGCTTGCTTGCTTTCGGCTGCCATGGCAATGGGGGGAGGTATTTGGGATGGGAATAATTAGTACAGGAGGATTTGTCAAACAAGGAGTTTTGTTTTCACCATCATCTGCGCATGCTGATGGCTGATGTTTGGACAGGTCAAGGCCAACCATCCTGCATACAAACTGTTCTGACCCTCCCTCCATACCCTGAGGCACACTGACACAAGATTACTGCTAGACAATTAATTAACAGTAAATTAACACACCCACAAGACTTTGGCAGCAATCCAGACTTCCAAGATAAGAAATACACACGAGAGCTTCTCCAGCATTAGTATATTAGTTGAATCCTGCAAACAGCCCCCTCCCAAAGTCTCTTCTTATATACTCTCTTGGGAGGAGCCTAATTACAACCACATGGCTCCAATAATCTTCTGCATCTGTGTAGTTGCTGTCGGTGCTTATCTGCCCGCCTTTGCCTGGCGTCCGGGACCAACTCCCTTAGCGCCTCCCCACTCCTCCAGAGACTGACATCAGGGACCAACTCCCTTGGGGTTTCACAGCTTCTCCATGCCTCAGGCGCCTCCTGGTGGCCAACCAGCCTCTCTGGTCCCTGCTCAGAATCTGAACCCTGTCCAGGGTCCTCCACATCTTCCAGAGCCGACTCATAGGGCCCCTCGCTGTCGGAGTCTGTTTGCAGCTCAAAAGGCTCCTGCTGGGCCACAACACCAACCTGATGATGCTTCTTGGAGATGCAACCCACATGACACCTAAGGGAGTTGCAGATTGGGCAATGGGATGGGGGTTGTTGGAGGGAAGGGCTGGGCAAATGTTTGATATGTATGATTTCACACTTTTCTGCCTCAGACCTTGCTTTACTTTGCTGCTATCTTTTCATAACCAGCAAAAGTACTTTTAATTCCACAAGCATTGGAGCTGAGATGTTTCTTTCTTGGTTACTGAGGGAGGCATGCTTAACAATCAGAAGGTCAGCAGTCCAGCAGTTTGAATCCCTAGCGCCGCGTAATCGAGTGAGCTCCCGTTACTTCTTCCAGCTTCTGCCAACCTAGCAGTTCGAAAGCATGTAAAAATGCAAGTAGAAAAATAGGGACCACCTTTGATGGGAAGGTAGCAGCATTCCGTGCACCTTCGGCATTTAGTCATGCTGGCCACATGACCACGGAGACGTCTTCAGACAGCGCTGGATCTTCGGCTTTGAAACAGAGATGAGTCCCACCCCCTAGAGTCGGGAACAGCTAGCATATACCTGCGAGGGGAACCTTTACTTTTAAGCAGTCATACCACATGTATTTCATTGCCTTGCATTTGATTAAAGTTCTGCATTAACCAGCTATTGAAAAAAAAACCTTGCAGGAAAATCCTCCTTTGTTCTCATATGAATTGCTTTCTCTGTATCTTTGCATAGCAGCAATTTCCACCATTTATGTGCCTGTTGCAACCAAGTCTCTCTCGTGGGGGAGTGTTACTTGACTTTGCTTGAAAAGAAATATGTCGTGTGTTTCTCAGGCATTCCTCAGTCGAATCCCTCTTTGCTTCGGATGCCCAACAAATGCAGCCTTTTGAAATTGTTTGGATAAAAGCTTCCCTCCCTTTGAATTTTCCTTCACACTTGGGTTATTATTGAGTGAAAACGTGTTTTGAAGATTACTTGCCTGGCTAATTCTGTTAATGCATTGTAATTCGGAAGTCAAAATATACCAATTCTTCCTTCTCATACCTTTCCGTTCAATTTTGTTACCTTCTCTACTGTAACTATGTTGCTACCCTACTACCTGTTTCCACTTTGAAGGACATTCTACAGCATAACCAATGCTGGAAAAACTGATGGAGTAGATAAACACTTTTCTTTCATTCTCTTAGAAGAATAGAATGGCATTTCTTATGACAGTCACATACCACAGTTGCAGGTAGAAGCGTGTTAAAAAAAACAGAACAAAAAGGAAAAAAACAAACAGGATTAAAAAAAAAAGATTACAATTGATGCTGGGTTTGTCGAATAAAGCCTGCCTAATTATACAAGGAGTATAACAAAATTTGTCTACATTCAAAAAGAGATTGAATTGTACTGATCGGATAACAACAACTGAAAAAAAGACCAGAATTTCCCAGGTGTTTTGCCAATGAAGAATAAGGCAAGCCCTGTGATCCTTTTAGAGGGTTTAGTGTAATAGGTCCAGATATACTAATAAACTGCTTAGAGAGGGTTGTAAAAGCACAATGAAGCAATATATAAGTCTGCTATTGCTATAGCTATTGCTACCAAATCCATATTAATTGAGACTACTGATCCATAGAATGGCTGAGGGTCACTCAACTGAGAGGCTGATTGTTTTCTTTAAAACTTTTTTTTAATTTTTAAAACAAACACAACAAATAAAATCTTCCTTCTTTACATACTGTAGAAAGTGTATCAGTTGGTTACAAAAGGCTTTCGTACATCTCTTCCACAGTCATATAGCATAATTCATATTAACTCAAGTATTGTAACTCAGATATCTATACATGTTACCCTTATCATACCTCTGTTTTTATTTGACTATAATTGTTTAAATGTCCTTCATCATAAAACATACCAAGATTTAATACATAACCACATACTGGCATTTCATTTAATATTTCTAAAATCCTCCAATAACACTGAATCCTTAGGTCCTATTCTAGCTAAACATCCATAATATTTAATAACAACATTTTCTAATCCTCCTTTCCAAATCACTGCTTACAGTTTTCATCCAGTTTCCTTATGTTGTACCCATATCTATATGTACATTGTTATCCTTATCCCTCCTTTATTTGACTATATCCTATATCATAACATTTCCCCCCTAATAATCAAAACTTAACTGTATCTAACTTAGTTTAGGTCCGTTTGGACCACCCAGCAGCAAAAGTATTGGCTGTGGTCTCAGAGCATTGAGACCACACAACCATATCATCGCGACATTGGCTCTTCCTTCCCAACCGAGAGGCTGTTTGTTGTTGTTGATGATGATGATGAAGACTTCCATTTTCACTCCTTAGCAACTAAGCAGAAGGTCAGTGACCTCTGATAAATAAACTGTATAACTTTTGGGTTTACTTTTTTTAAAAAAACCCTGAATAAGGCTTCATTTCTCCCTTAGCATCTTTAAGATGAGCTGAGTTTGTATAGGGCATGTTCACACAGAGCTTTTGCACCATTCCAAGATCAATTCTGGACTTCTATCCTCGTATTTAGTAGCTGAACTCATTTATTTTTCACTTTGCTGTCGTGATGAAATGAAAAGACTGCTCTTTTTTTCCCAGGTTGAATCTCTGCAGAGCTGGTGGGGATCTGTTTGCCCGTTGTCAGGAATTCATCCCTCCAGGGCTTCAGCTGATGTAGCATTCGCTTCTGAGATTCTAAAAGGGGAAATGTAGCTGGCAGCATCACAGGTTTCCCTTCCCATTAATCACTTCAGGAATTTTCATCAGAGGTGAGGAACATAACGAATCAAAATTTTCACCCTTTCCAAAGTAGCACGGTTGATCTGACTTGTGACTGTTCGTAGACTTTGCAACGTGTGAGCTCAGTAACTCCACTTAAAGGAAATTTAACTAAGTACTAGCTGGGAATTAAACTTAGTTTTTTTCCTGTTTCTCTCAAGGGTACCTGCAAGTTTCAACATCTTATTCCTGATGTTTGTATGAAGGTTTTGTTTCAAATATATCTCTAAATACCTAAGAAACTTACCATATTGGATTTAAGTCTGGGGAAAAGCATATGGCAGAAGGTTGCTGTTCTCCTGGCATGGGTAGTCCAGTGAAAGAAGGACCAAGGGAGACATGATAGCAGTCTTCCAATATTTGAGGGGCTGCCACAGAGAGGAAGGGATCAAGCTATTTTCCAAAGCACCTGAAGGTCAGACAAGGAATAATGGATGGAAACTGAACCAGGAGAGATTCAACCTGGAAATAAGGAGGAACTTTCTGACAGTGAGAACCATCAACCAATGGAACAGAAGTTGCCTTTGGAAGTTGTGGGAGCTTCATCACTGCCAGCTTTCAAGAAGAGACTGGACTGCCATCTGTCAGAAAGATGTAGGACCTCCTGCTTGGGTAATGGGTTGGACTAGAAGACCTTTCCAACACTGTTAGTCTGTTAATCATGGCCCTTTTACCATAATTGCTAAAAAGAGGCTTTCAATGCAACAAAAGGTTGTTAGTCTGGAAGTTCTGCAGTTAATCTTTGGTTATTGTTGTTGTTTTCAAATTAGCATAGAAAAAATATTCTGGAAATATGGTTGAAGTGTAAAAATAAAAAGGGGGGGGGGTTAGAGTTAGCAATTAATTTCATTTCCATTTTGCATGGTGTGAGATGTTTGCACTAGCCCCAAAGCTGCAGTAGTTTAAGATCAGAAACCTCTTGTTCTCTTTGTGGTTTTACCTGTCTTTTCTTAGCATTTCAAACCACAGAAATTCAGATATAGGTTCAAAACGTAAGTCAGCTGCAAACCAATTTGTGAAAGACTGAAAAGCAACAGAGGAGGATCCCCATTTAGCATGGCTAACACATCTGGGGAGCATCAAGTTTGGGAAGGTAGAGATACAGATGGAATTTTACCCAAGGAGTGTTAGCATCCATAAAGAATTCTACTAAGAGCCAGGCCATAGTAAGCAGTTTGTTTGTTGATATTTCATGCGAACCAGTGGTGGGATTCAAATAATTTAACAACTGGTTCTCTGCCCTAATGACCTGCTGGGTAGGTGGGGCTCGGTGGTCATGTGACTGGGTGGGCATGGCCAACTCAACGTTACTCAAGTCAATGGGTGCTTTGTCTTAGCTGTTACAATGTAATGAGGGTTAACCGGAGGGGCAGTTTCTGTAAGCAGGGCAATAAAGGTTAGGATAGAAACAACACCAGAATGTTTCCTTCCTGCCTTCCTTACAGGATTAGCCCTGTAAAGTGGGTGGAAAAAACAAAAGGAGATTTCTTTCAACAACCTGTTCTCCAAACTGCTTAGAAAGTTAACAACTGGTTCTCCCAAATAGGTGCAAACTGGCTGAATCCCACCGCTGATGCAAACCAAGCAAATGGTTCATTTTATAATAAGGCTCAAAGTTCTTATTGAAAAAAAAAGTTTGTGACCTCTGGCAAACATAAAACCATACCCATTTTTTTATTTATTTAGAAAATGTATCATCATCTAACCTATAATCTCTGAGTGGCTAAAAACAACAAACAAATTCAAACTATAAAACATCAACCAAGAAACCAAGTCATACATACAGTACATGGCTCTCATCTATTACCCTGGACCAACACCTAGAGGGGAAATGCCAGATCTCCCAGAATCTTCTGTAAGGTTAAGATGTCTTCCAGTAATAGAATTCCTCCAAAATAAGCAGCAATGCACTTGTTTCAGAAGCACTGAAATGCTTCTTGGTTGAAAATGTTAGCCATTGTCCTGGGGGACACCCAGTTGGATACTTCTTTCACATTCTCATCAGGAGCTGGAGTGAAGGGCAAGAGCTCAGTCCCGCCACAGGCAGCTCTTGGGTCTCGAACACAGGCTTGCTAACCACCTGTCCAGTGGTCCAAATGCTGGAGCCACTGTGCTCCCTAAAACAAACCACAACGCTAGACAACAGAAGAATGAGGAAGAGCTCAGCAGACACTAATGCAGTTTGATTCAAAGCATTCGCTCCAAACTTCCTCTCCTTTCCCTCCTTGCTTTTTCCTTTCCTCTCTAGTCCCTTTGAAGATTTTCAGGTCTAGAGTTCAGCTCCATCCAACTGCTAGATGTATTATTCATTTCTATACTTTAATGATGTGATAAGGTTTTTGGGAAATAGGAAAAGGCTCATTAAGCTGTCATTTGAATATAGATCACAACTAAATTTGGAGGGAGAGATGGAGTTTGCAAGCCAAGCATAACTTCGTCCACCCACTTTCCCAAGGGTTTTTATTTTATTTTTTGCATATGCCATAAGGAGGTTTCCTGGGGAGAGAATTTGGTATTAGTACATATACGCTTTAATTAATTAGGACATGATATGTAATGAGAAATACAAAATGTACAGAGAGGAGATATGCATCCATAAAAACTGGATAGACAACATATTTTTGTAACGAAAATGTAATAAAAATATACATTTGTAAGCTCTTGGTGATAGCCTAGCACTACAGTATGAAATGGTCTCTTTCATTCTCTTTTGGTTAGCTGTTCTTCCGTATTCTTTGAGATCAAAAGTAGTTATGATAGTTACTCTTTTTTGCCTCTGAATCCTAACTTGGAGATCTCCAGCTAATTTTGAAGACTGGACTGGGTAGGCTGTAACATTGTTATCATTATTATTACAGGTAGTCCTCGACTTACAACAATTCATTTAGAGACTGTTCAAAGTTACAACGGCACTAGAAAAAGTGACTCATGGTCATTTTTCACACTTATGACCTTTGCAGCATCCCCATGGTCACGTGATCAAAATTCAGATGCTTGGCATGACTTTTGGTTGATGTCGCAGTGGTATCAGACACAGGGAACAGCTCTCCGTGTTCCCTGTGCTGACTTCCTCCTGCTGGTGGGCTCTGAGAGGAGCCAAAGCCACCCTGTAGGGGTAGTGAAGTAAAGAGAGGCACCCTGTGAGGTCAAGGAGAATCACAGCTCTCCTGTCTCTCAGGGTTCTTTTTCCCTCTCAGCCGTGGCAAGAGAAAGACGCAGCCTAAAGATGGCTGCCACAAAGCTGGGACAACCAAAGGACAACTAAGACTGGTGCTGCAGCGAAGTAGATGAACTGTGCTGGAACTGGGGGAGAGGATTTTCCTTTTGCTTTAAATCTAACCCCAAGGGACAACTTTGAACCAGACCAGAAATGAAAGGTGCAGGAGAGAAAAGTAGTTGATTTTGAAATATACAAAAAATAGACTCCTGAATTGGGAAGACATGCTACTGGGAAAATTCAGATGCTTGGCAACTGCTTGGTTCATATTTATGACCTTTGTTGGGCCCTAAGCTCTGTGACCTGTCAAATGCGCACCCGACAACAGCGCGGCAACAAAACTGTGGTGAGAAAACCACAAGGTCGAAAGCACTCCCACAAAAGAGCGCCGACAAAACCACGCCCACATAAGTGCAATTAGGGTTAAGGTAAGAGTTAGGGTTAGGGTTAGGGTTAGGGTTAGGGTTAGGGATAGGGATAGGGTTAGGGTTAGGGTTAGGGTTCTTACGTTGTTATTACGTTATTTTCACATTGTTTCTTGATTTGCATTTGTTGGCGCGCTTCTGTGGGCGCGATTTTGACCTCACAGTTTTCTCGCCACGGTTTTGTCAGCACGCTTTTGCCAGGTGCGCATTTGTCAGTGAACCCTAAGCTCATGTGATCTCATTTTGCGACCGTCTGACGAGCAAAGCCAATGGGGAATCCAGATTTGCTTAGCAACCGGATTATCAACTTGTCAACTGCAGTGATTGGCTTAACAACTGTGGCAAGAAAGGTAATAAATGGGGCAAAATTCACTTAGCAAATGTCTCACTTAACAACAAAAAAGTGCACAAAGCGAAGCGGCAGCAATGCTGGCAGCAACCCCCCCCCCCCTGTCTGAATCAGGCTTTTCTAAATTCTTCAAGATGATTGAATCATTTACACCATTTGCCTGTTGAATGTTAGATATCACTTATATCTGAGAAGGCAAGTATTAGATTTCACCATGTCACCTGCACAGATAAAATGCAACTGAGATTGGTGCCATTATAGGGTAGTCCTCGCTTAACATTTGAAGTTAAGACAGACAAAAAAAAAGGTAGTTATGATATGTCCTTGAAGCTATGATTTACACACACACAAACACACACACACACACAAACACACAGACACACACACACACACGGTCCAGTGGTGGGATTCAAAAAAATTTACTACCAGTTCTGTGGGCATGGCTTGGTAGGTGTAGATTGGTGGGCATGGCATGGGAAGGATACTGTAAAATCTCCATTCCCTCCCTACTCCGGGGAAGGTTACTGCAAAATCCCCATTTTCTTCTGATCAGCTGAGACTCAGAAGGCAGAGAATAGATGGGGGCAGGGCAAGTCAGAGGTGGTATTTACCGGTTCTCCAAACTACTCGAAATTTCTACTAGCAGTTTTCCAGAACTGATCAGAATCTGCTGAATACCACCTCTGCCATGGTCACATGATCGTATTTCAGGTATTGACAACTGGCTCACATTTACATTTGGTTGCAGAGAACCATGGTTACATAACCAGAATTTGCAGTAAATGGGGGAAAAATGGATTTGCAAGATAGGTTGGATTTGCTTAATAACCATTTGGCTTACTTAACAATTTTAGTCATCTTTTAATGACCACAATTACTTATTCCCAAAATTCTAGGCCTGATAGAGGTCATAACTAGATAACTACTGTAGGAAATGAATCCAAAGTTTAGGGTTTGGTGGTCATGTGACTGGTTATTATTGCAATTGCAAATAAGAGGTTCACCCATGGTTTAAAAGATGCTTGGGATATTGATCTATTCCAGGTGCAGGGCAAGATGTCCTTGACTCTCTGAGAAAGGAATGTTATTTTGACTATATCTTTCCCATACTCCATATAATCTCCCCTCCCATTTTCCCACAGCATTCAATGGGGCAGGCCTGAAGGCCCAATACAAAAAAGATGGCTTCCAGGCCTGACAATTCATTCAGCAGACAAATTGGCCAGAATTGGGGAAATCAGGAAGATTCAGCTCAACTTCAATGACAGAACGACAGTGTAACATTGTGTATCGTTGGCATTTAACTCCAGATAGATAAATGAATATCAGAATTATTGTTCAATCTATTTTTTGCATTTTCTATCTGTTTTGTTCTTTGTGCATCTTGCATTTATGCTGTCTACTGACTTTGATCTTTATTAATCATCGTTCAACGATATAAACACAATTAGACTTTTGACCAGAAAAAAAAAAGATGAAAGTGACAAAACCTATGCAGAAAATGACAGAACAATGTAGAAAAGAACAGAACAAAGCAAATCAAATCTTGATTATAATCATAGGCCAGCATAGGAAGGGCAAAACACAAACAGTAATTTTAAAAGGTGAAAGAAATATAAAATACGCAAGGTTAAAAAACCAATACATATATTTCAAAACAAAAAATAAACTATGAAACTGTATTAAAAAGATAAGTAAATAAATAAAATATAAATTAATGTATGACAATCTATCACAAGAACAATCTATAAAAGAAAAAAAAAGGGAGTTTGGTGTAGCAGTTAAGGTATTAGGCTAGAAACCGGGGGACAATGAGTTCCAGTTCCACTTTAGGCATGCAAGCTAGCTAAGTGACACTGGGCCAATCATTAGGAGATAGTGAATTCTAGTCCTATCTTTGGCATGAAAGCCTATAGTATAACTTGGGCCAGCGGTGGGTTTCAAAAATTGTTCGAACCTACTCTGTGGGTGTGGCCTCCTTTGTGGGTGTGGCTTGCCGCCCATGTGACCAGATGGGAGTGGCTTACCGCCCATATGACCGGATATGAAGATGCCGACGACACCTGTCAGAACCACCTTAAATTGCATCACACACAGCACTGGCATGCATAAGAATATGATGTAAACTTGTTTTTTAAAAGGCATCTTTGGTTTGCGTTAAAACAACTTCAACACATGCAACGTTCTGATTGCACCACAAACGCAGTAGTCATCCTTACCTTTCACAGAGGCACTGAGTTTTATAAATATGAGCATGATCGTGTAGAATAATCATATCCAAGGACCAGTGGTGGGTTTCAAAAGCTTTTGGAACCTCTTCTGTAGGTGTGGCCTGCTTTCCGGGTCCACTGGTGGAACCCCTTCTAACCGGTTCAGTAGATTTGATGAACCGGTTCTACCTAATAGGTGCGAACTGGTAGGAACTCACCTCTGACTTGGGCCAAACCCCATGAGACCGTGAGTTCTAATCGCACATAAAACATGAAAACTGGCTGGGTAGCTATGGGCCAATCACTGTTTCTGAGTCAACTCAACTCACAGGGTTATTTTTGTTGGAAAAATAGGAGGATTAAAAGATTAACAGAGTTGGAAGGGACCTTGCAGGTCATCTAGTCCACCCCCGCCTAAACAGGAAACCCTACACCGTTTCTCACAGATGGCAGTCCAGTCTCTTCTTCAAAACTCCCACAACTTCTGAAGGCAATTTCTGTTCCATTGGTTGATTGTTCTCATTGTCAGAAAGTCCCTCCTTATTTCTAGGTTGAATCTCTCCTGGTTCAGTTTCTATCCATTATTCCTTATTTGGCTTTCAGGTGCTATGGAAAATATTTTGACCCCCCCCCTCTCTGTGACAGCCCCTCAAATATTGGAACACTGCTATCAGATCTGTCCTAGTCCTTCTTTACATCAAACTAGACAAACCTAGTTCCTGCAACCATTCATCATATGTTTTAGCCTCCAGTCCCCTAATCATCTTGGCTGCTCTTCTCTGCATTCTTTCTAGTATATTAGATACATTAGATATATTCTTCTCTTTTAGTTATTTATAGGTAAAGATAAAGATTCCCCTTGCACATATGTGCTAATAATTCCCAAATCTAGGGGGCGGTGCTCATCTCCGTTTCAAAGCTGCAGAGCCAGCGCTGTCCGAAGACGTCTCCGTGGTCATGTGGCCTGCATGACTAAATGCTGAAGGTGCACCAAAGGTGGTCCCTATTTTTTCTACTTGTATTTTTTACGTGGTTTCAAACTGCTAGGTTGGCAGAAGCTGGGAGAAGTAACGGGAGCTCACTTGGTTATGCAGCGCTAGGGATTCGAGCCGCCAAACTGCCGATCTTCCGATTGAGAAGCTCAGCATCTTAGCTACTGAGCCATCACGTCCCTTCAATAAATAGTTAGTTGTTCACCATTTATATTCAAAAGGCAGGATGCATACAAATAAATAAATGAGACAAAATAGTAACACAGTACATACAAAAAAAAAATACAAAACTTAACTAAGAAATTAAACAGTCATTAAAGCTGGTTTGAGGTACAAGTCATCATCTGATGGATAATACAGAACAATACAGATTTCAGCCTTTTATCCTTATGCCCTGCCTGATGCAATCATATTGTATAAATTATGTTGTAAATTTGGATGCGTATTCTACCATTTGCCTTCCCCTTTGCCCTCGAAATATCTATGCACTGTAGTTGCTTATGGATGCTGCTTCCTGAGCGCTACATATACGCCATGATGACCAAACCGAAAACCAACTACTGGCAGGGAAACTACACATATGAGAAAGTAGCGTGAGCAACCTCTACATTTGGTAATTACATAAAAGATGGAAATCATTAGTCTTTCTCCAGGGGAAGCATAATAGCTTGTCACCTACCTTAGAATAGTGAATAAAAGTTATAGTGCAATTTGATTTCCACCCACCTTCCGATTTGACAACCCTCGATGTAGGTAACATGGAAATATATTTATTAGATTTATATCATGCCTCTTTTATTTCCCCAAAGGACATCCACATAAGATCCAAGGTCAAGTAGCCCTTCCTGTTCCTTTGCCTTGGTTCTTTGCAATAATAGCAGCAATAGCAATAGCACTTAAGACATATACTGCTTCACAGTGCTTTACAGCCCTCTCTAAGTGGTTTACAGAGTCAGCATAATTGCCCCCAGCAATCTGGGTCCTCATTTTACTGGCCTTGGAAGGATGAGTCAACCTGGAGCCAGTAAGGATCCAACTGTTGGCAGTCGGCAGAGTTAGCCTGCAATTATGCATTCTAAACCCTGCGAATCATGGATGGATGGATGGATGGATGGATGGATGCATGGATGGATGTTTGGAAGGAAGGAAGAAAAGGAAGGGAGGGAGGGAGGAAGGAAGGAAGGAAGGAAGGAAGGAAGGAAGGAAGGAAGGAAGGAAAGAAGAGCAATATCACTTAAATTTATATACTGCTTCACAGTACTTTATAGCCATCTCTAAGTGGTTTACTTATGGTGACCACTCTCTAAGTGGTTTAAATATGGTGAGTCACCATATTTTACCCAACAATCTGGGCCCTCATTTTACTGACTTCGGAAGGATGAGTCAACCTTGAGCCAGTAAGGACCAAACTATTGGCAGTCGGCAGAGTTAGCCTGCAGTGATGCATTCTAATCACTGTGCATCATGGATGGATGGTTGGATGGATGGATGGATGGATGGAAAGGAAGGAAGGAAGGAAGGAAGGAAGGAAGGAAGGAAGGGCAATAGCACTTACACTTACATACTGCTTCACAGGACTTTACAGTCCTCTCTAATTGGTTTACAGAATCACTATATTTTTTCCAACAATTTGGGTCCTCATTTTACTGACCTTGGAAGGATGGAAGGCTGAGTCAACCTTGACTCTGATAACATTAAACCAAGGATCCCCAACCCCTGGTCCTTGGAGTGGCACCAGGTGATGTCATGCCAGAAACCGGGCTGTGCAAACAAGCGAAGCCCTTATGCAGGAGGCAGAAAGCATGTTTGCAGATTAACAGAGTTGGAAAGGACCTTGTAAGCCATCTAGTCCAACCTCAAGCTCAAGCAGGAGACCCTACACATTTCTGACAAATGGCTCTTCTTGAAAGCCTCCAGTGATGAAGCTTCCACATATGAAACCATGCCCCCTCTGGTACTCAGGAAAACCTCTTTCCATGGAACCAGTCCCTGGTGCCCAAAAGGTTGGGGGCGGGACTGCAGTAAACCATAAAAATAATAATAAGTTCTGAGATGCATCTTTGAAGAAAAGAAAATGAAAGAATAAACAACTGTTGCTAAAAGAAGACTCTTCTAAGTGTAAATTAAACATGTCAGTCATCCAATATTTTAAGGAGTGTCACAGAGAAGAGGGGACCAGCCAATTCTCCAAAGCACCTGAGGGCAGGACAAGAAGCAACATGGAAACTTATCAAAGAGAGATTCAACCTAGAACTAAGGAGAAATTTCCTGGCAGTGAGAATAATTAAGCAGTGGAATGGCTTGCCTCCGGAAGTTATGGGTGATCCACCACTGGAGGTTTTTAAAGAAAAGATTGGACAGCAAAGTGAGACCCAATACTTCTCAATGGTGTAAGATCTTAACAATCACCTAGCTTAACTGGGAAGCTCTTTCCAAAATTGGGCAGATTCCTTACTCTAGGACAATGTTTTTCAACATAAGCCATCTTCAGAGGTGTGGACTTTAACTCCAGGAGCAACATACAACTGAAAGTGGTCAAGGTTGAGAAATAGTGCTCTAGGGCAGGGGTGTCAACTCAATTTCATTGAGGGTCACATCAGGGTTATGTTTGACCTCAGTGGTCCAGGGTGGATGCAGCCAGCTTGACGTGATTCATGTCAGGTATCTACTTGCAAAGCATCCCTGGCCTGCTCTCGAGTTGCCATAGGAAAGGGGGGATGGGAAACTGATGAAATGGCATGGCAGAAACAGACAGGGGTACATTCCAGACTTATCTCTCTCAAGGTTGTATCCCACGGTTACTTAAAGCGGCCGGAGAGGAGTGGTCTCTACAACCCACGAAATTGCGCCATTGGTGAATGTGATTGATGATACACCCTGGGGAGAAACAGGGCCATGATTGGGGCTGTAAATTACGTGGGGTCAGAGCTGGCTTCACTTGGGTACATGCTGACATGAAGCTCCTACTAAATGACTTTTGAAGCTTGGTTCAAGGCTCATGATTTAATTAGGGCATTTGTCAGAACTCTGTCGTCAGGGCTGCCTGGGGTGGCCTGAGTGCTCTGCCAACAAAAATGGAGAAGCCCTCCTGAGCTCCGTTTTCAGCTGCAACAGCCTTCTGCAACCAATGAAAACAGAGGGCTGTTTTCGGGAGGGCTGCTCTGTTTTTGCTGGCAAAGACCACGTGGGCCGGTCCTTCACGGTTACCAGAGCAGTCCCGCGGGCCACATGTAGCACTCTGCAGGCCAGATGTGGCCTTGAGTTTGACACCCCTGCTCTAGGACATAGTTGAAATACACCTACTATCATCCCCAGCTCGGATGGCTGAGATCGAAACATTCTCTGGTCTTTCATTTGCATTACTTTTGTGTGCAAACTGGCATCTTTTGAACCTAAAAGGCATCCTAGAAAATAATGAGACATCAGACAATTCTAAATCTAACCGATTGTCACAGTTCTGCTAACTTTTTTGTTCTTTTTTATCTCTGCAGCACTCAGTTTTAATGGCTGCAACTTCATTGTGTTACAAAATCCCTTTGTTCTCCAGTGGATCTTTTTTTATTATGATTTCAGGTGATTAGCTGCTCTGTTCTTCTCTAGGCGTGCAAGGATTTGTCTGTTAATTTTTGAATTTCAAATAATGCATTGATTGTAACCATGGGAAACACATATATCCCGCCCGGCCATAATTTGCCCATCTACCTCAATGTGGTCTCCATGGACTGAAAACATCTTCAAGGTTTGTGTTGAGATTTTCCTTCATCCTTTCTCTTCAGATGGTCCTCCATTAAGCAGAGTTTCCATGGGTTGAATCAGAGGTGGTATTCAGCAGGATCTGACCAATTCTGGAGAGCCAGTGCTGGAAATTTTGAGTAGTTCAGAGAACCAGTAAATACCACCTCTGGCTGGCCCCACCCCCATCTGTTCTCTGCCTCCTGAGTGCCAGCTGATCAGGAGGGAATGGGGATTTTGCAATAACCTTCCCCTGCCATGCCTACCAAGTCGCGCCCAACAAGCTGTGCCAACCCACCAAGCCATGGCCATAGAACCAGTAGTAAAACTTTTTGAATCTCACCACTGGATTGAATGTGGGTGGGGCCTTCTGCATGAAAAGCACCAGGTCTGTCCCTGAAGCTATGACTCTGGCTGATGAGAATAGATGACAAAATACTTTGTTGAACAAAATAGTTCTACTGTGATCTTTTTCTTTAGAGTGGTGGCATGGAAAAAGCAGACCTGGAAGTCAGCGTTACCTTTGGGCCTTCAGGCCTGCCACATTTTCTACTGTGGGAGGGGGGGAATTATATGGAGCATGGGTGACATGTAGTCAAAATAACATTATTTTCTCAGAGAGTCAAGGCCACCTTGCCCTGCAGCTGCGATAGTGTGACTGGAAGGCATCTCCAGAGTTGGATGGTACTTGATTGGGCCATGTGATGGACATGTGGGTTCTGGGCAGGGATTGAACTTTCATTTGGGTGGGGAAAACCTGGAAGCTTTCAGATTCGGGTTTTCCCAGATGTGCCAATATGACATCTCTAATAAAATAGAACTTTGAGGAAACTCAAGCCATGGAGTCTTCTTTCGTTGGGGGTCTTATGTAGAACCGTGACACACAATAGAAGAGAATATTGGTAGCTCAGGACTGAAGTGTGGAGTCCTTGGTGCATTTTGAACTTGTGTAGTTTTCTTGCGGGCATTTCATCACCATCCTAGCACTGATGATGATGTCATCTAGTTTTGGTAATGAAACATCTACGAGAATACAACCAAGCTCAGAGAGCACCAAGGACCTCACAAAGGCCACAACAAACAAGGATGTCCTTGTCAGCTGCTTTAGAGCAGGTGTCTCCAACCTTGGCAACTTTAAGACTTGTGGACTTCAACTCCCAGAATTCCTCAGCCAGCATTGGCTGAGGAGTTCTGGGAATTGAAGTCCACAAGTCTTAAAGTTGCCAAGGTTGGAGACCTCTGCTCTAGAGGACTGCCTCTAATCCATTGCTATTCCAAAGTTAGGTAACAAAAAATTCTGAAATCCGGCTGACTATGAAGGCAACAGAATTTGCTTCGAGTTTAAGAAGCTGATACAGGTGGCCTATTTATCAACTGATTGCATGCACATGCTATGTTAATTTACCACTTGATAGATTGTTATCCACAGTTTCCCCCTTTATTTTCCATTTGGCGTGGCTTCATCGCACGAGGCTGACATTTTCAAGGAAATGTGTGCATTAACTTCAATCGTTTTTCCTTGACTACTTAATAGCATATACATCAGTAACAAATAAAACTATTCCATCAAGTGACACTGTTCTGACAAATTGTAACACTTAATGTGCTCTGTATCACTCATCTTTCTCCCTCCCTCCCACATTCTGGAAACTTTTCCACCAACCCACAGATTAATTGTGCCACTCAAGGGTTTTCTGTAGATTTGCTGTCTCTACGCAGAGCATAAATTGCCCAAGATAATGCTCATATGGTGCATATACTTGGCACACACAACAATTGCTAGATTAAAAAAAAAAATCTAGAAAAAAGTTTTTGCCATAGCTATAGATCTTCCCCTTTCCTAAAAAAAAGTTTTTTGTCATCTGTGGAATAAGATTTCCATTTTTCCTACCTTATATTTACTGCATTGTTGACTTTGTGGTGTTTTTGAATATCTAAAAGCAGCAACAGATGGAAGTGTTTGGTTGGAACATTTTGACTAATCTGGGGGCGGGGGATGCTACCGGCATCAAACTTTGTATTTGGACAGGAGACCACTTGGCAATTCTAGAATTAGAGAGTAGATTAAAAATGCTAAATATATACATAAATAAAACATATAAAGGATATGTTAGAAATGTTCAGGTAGTAGTCACCAGAAGAATGAGTCAGTCAATCAGCCAGTCAGTCTATCATTTCTCTCCCTCCCTCCCTCCCTCTCTCTCTCTCCCCCTCTCCTCTCCCTCTCTCTGTCTCACATCTATATGTCTGTCTGTCCATCTATCTATCTACCTATCTGTTATGACCCCCCTTCTCCGTCCAGGAACTAAAGCCAAACAGACGTACAAAAGAATGTTTTAATTAGTCCAAGCTCTTGTTGGCTGCAAGCCCAAATAAACAAAGATAATAGCTCTGGCAGAAAGTCCTATAACTCACACAACACTGCAAACTGGCTTCTCTTATCAAGCCACTTATCCAAGTTGGCTTCTCTCGGTTTGTGAACGCGAACGAGAACAATTACGAGAACGTTGACTTCTGCAACCGGGCCGTGGCACCAGCAGTCTCTTTTATCAGCAGGAGGGGATCTTGATCAGCATCAGCTGTTTGTAATCACCTCCTGTAGATACTCTGTTGTTCTTTACGCCGAGTAGCCCTGCGTCTGCATGCATCCTGATACAACTCCCAAATGCTTTCCTGAACATTCCCTTTGATCCAATGCTCTGCCGCCACCTGGTGGCTAACCAGTCTCTCCTCGCCCTGCTCAGAGTCGACACCCTGTCCAGGATCCTCCACCTCCTCCAAGGCTGACTCATAAGCCCCCTTGCTGTCAGAGTCTGGCGACAGCTCTAACAGCTCCTGCCGGGCCACAACACCTATCTATCATCTATCTATCTATCTATCTATCTATCTATCTATCTATCTATCTATCTATCTATCTATCTATCTATCATCTATCTATCTATCTATCTATCTATCTATCATCTATCTATCTATCTATCTATCTATCTATCTATCTATCTATCATCTATCTATCTATCATCTATCTATCTATCTATCTATCTATCTATCTATCTATCTATCTATCTATCATCTATCTATCTATCTATCTATCTATCATCTATCTATCTATCTATCTATCTATCTCTATCTATCTATCTATCTATCTATCTATCTATCTATCTATCTATCTATCTATCTATCTATCATCTATCTATCTATCTATCTATCTATCATCTATCTATCTATCTATCTATCTATCTATCTATCTATCATCTATCTATCTATCTATCTATCTATCTATCTATCTATCTTCCATATCTATCTATCTATCTATCTATCTATCTATCTATCTATCTATCTTCTATCTATCTATCTATCTATCTATCTATCTATCTATCTATCTATCTATCTATCTATCTATCTATCTATCTATCTATATCTATCTATCTATCTATCTATCTATCTATCTATCTATCTATCTATCTATCTATCTATCTATCTATCTATCTATCTATCTATCATCCATCTCTATCTATCTATCTATCTATCTATCTATCTATCTATCTATCTATCTATCTATCTATCTATCTATCTATCTATCTATCTATCTATCTATCTATCTATCTATCTATCTATCTATCTATCTATCTATCTTCTATCTCTATCTATCTATCTATCTATCTATCTATCTATCTATCTATCATCTATCTATCTATCTATCTATATCTATCTATGTATCTATCTATCTATCTATCTATCTATCTTCGATCTATCTCTATCATCTATCTATATCTGTCTGTCTGTCTGTCTGTCTGTCTGTCTACCTACCATCATATTTTGATCCTTTGTAGTCCTTGCATACACACTTGGGAATGCCATGTGAGAGTTCTTCCCAGACATTTCTGGAAGCAGTTTTCAACTTTTGTGAACTTGATTTCTCCTTTGTGTGAGAGAAAAGAAAGCAATGTGTGTTTTATTGAATTGTGTGAAATGTCTGTGGTGCTATTCTCACCATAACACAAACATACATGGCTAAATCATGAGTGCTGCTTGAGCTTTTGTCATGTTACTAAAATTATATTTTCACATGTATGTTTGCCTTAGAAATAATAGTCTTGGTTTGGCCCTGTTTAAGTTGAAGGGATGCTTTTCTAACACTTCATTTTTTTTTTTAATATGGATAGCTGAAAATATTTCCCTACTTTCTATGGGTATATTCCTTCAGAGAGAGTATGTTTGTGGTCATACTGAAGCTAACAAAGAACTGAGATCCCTTCCCTTCCTGTTCTGACCCAGCTTTAGCAGAAACAAGAAACAGACTCCTTGTCTCGAAAAAAAAACCCTCTTTATTTATCTCCTGTGAATTAATGGCATTCACACACGGAAAAGTCCAGGCAATAGTCCTTCTATGAGTTACTGCAGTAACCGGCCTTATCAGTTCATTGTGATAATTGCCAGGCTGTGAGCTTCCAGCCACAAAGCTGCAAATCAAGTTCTGGCAAGCAGTCTCTGAGGCACGAAATACCATGAGTCGAATCTTCTGAAATCCAAATTGTTGTCTCCTACGACCACCATTCCCATTTCCTTCTATTTATTCCCTAGACAGGGAGGGGTCATTCAGCGTCCACGTGTGCCTTGCTTCCAAATTGACTGCTTGTCCTCTGTTGTTCTCCTCTCCTAACAGCTCTGCGCATACACGCATCTGGATAGGCAGCTGCCTCTCGGGTGGCTGGAAAGTGTCAGATGGCCCTGGGTCTATCTCTGCGTTTGACACAAAGCACCCATCAGAGCCTTCCCCAGACTTCATCACTGGCCCGGTTCCTCCCCAACCTCCTCATCATCTGAGTCTGCCTCCAGCTCCACTGACAGCTGGTGGGCCACTTCCCTTCCCTTACTGGCTTCTTTTCTACCAAAACTAAAGAGGGAACTAATCCCTCATTTTGGAGATGTGAACAACTTGCTTCCAAACATGGCTTCAAAATGAGGTCAAGGAACATGTGGAATTAAATAATTGCTACAAACCGACTATCCTAGCTTGAAGAAATCATTTTGCTCAGCCCATCCACCCTTTGCCCTTCAAGAATTGCTTCGGGGTCTTCTGAGGGATGCTCCTCTTTGCTTGTGGATTCACCAATGAGTCCTTCAGAATTCAGAATATAGATGAAAGGACTTGGAATTCTAAAAGACCCTTGGTAAACCAATGAAGAGAAGCAGTGAGTTTCAGGTGTGGTATTTCCTGGCATCCAACTAAGTGATCGGATTCTGAACTTTGTTAAATAGACTATATTTCCTGATGATGTTCGCCCATTGTGTTTGAAGAGGACCTTGACATCTAACAGGTTGTGGGCTGTCCGTGGTGGCTCTGGACGGTGGCTGGTAAGGCCTATAGATAATGTTCTGCACATATTGTGCGTACATGTGCGGGCACCATTGTTGCAGCTTGGCATCTCTGGCTTTGCGGGAGTGCTCACTTCTCTTGTGCTATGGTGGTTCTTCTGTTGGCAGATGTCTGGCGGCCTTGGTGGATCAGTGTGCGCCATGCCAATCCATCTTGTGGTTTCCCAGGAGGTGGTGTGCATTTCCAGGGACTTGAAAGAGGCTTACGATGTGTCTTTGTATCGCTTCCTTTGTCCCCCGTGCGATCGCTTTCCTTGAGACAGCTCACCCTAGAGGAAACCGTTTGGGGATGCGATGGTCTGGCATCCTTGCAACATGGCCTGCCCAGCATGTCTGGGCTTTCACCAGCAGGGTGTGAACTGATGGCTGGCCTGCTGTGGAGAGGATTTCCATGTCTGGCATCTTGTCCTGCCATCAGATCCTCAGAAAAAGAGCCGAAGTGGTGCAGTGCTTAGAGTGCAATATTGCAGGGTACTTCAGCTGACTGCTAGCTGCAGTTTGGCAGTTCAAATCTCACAGCTCAAGGTTGACTCAGCCTTCCATCCTTCCTATTGTTGGGGGGGCAATAGGCTGACTCTGTAAACTTCTTAGAGAGGACTGTAAAGCTCTGTGAATTGGTATATAAGTCTAAGTGCTATTGCTATTCTGCATTTCTTATTTTGCAATCAAACCCTAGGAATATGACAAGAACACCTATTGCATAACATTTCATACTTTATCAGTGTATTTTGCATCTCATGCTAAGAGAAATACCTTCAGGATTCTCATGTAGCATATTTGGCTGGTTTAGTATATTGATGGTTTAGTATATTGATGGTTTAGTATATTGATGGTTTAGTATATTCATGAACCCAACCATTTTGGCTTATTTAATTAGCCATCTTTAAATCAAACCAGGCAAATAACTTTGAACAATGTGAGTCAAAGAGTTCATGGATTTTAAATCATGTTCTCAGTGATCCTTTAAAAAACATTTTAAAAAATAAGCTATTGTTATCATTATTTTACAAAGCAAAGTGGACATTTCATAGACCAATGAAGAATTTCCAGCAATTTCATAGGTGGGTTGAATTTGAACCCAACTTCAGTAATTCACTGTTGCCTGGCATATTAGTTATCAAGCATGCTTTTTTTCCCAGGCAAGCCAACACAGAGATATATATGTCACTTGAAATGTTAAAATACACACAGAGAGAGCTGTTATTTATCATGATGACATACAGAATATTATCACAAGATCTCTGATAAATAAATGTCATTATCTGTATTATGTTCTGGATTCCTGAAACAATTACCAAATCAAGCACTTATAATGTGTTTAAAAGAAGAAGACAAATGCCCAAACTTCTACTCTTATTGAGTGTGCATGCGTGCGTTTCTGTGTGTATTTTAATGCATCCATCCAGTGGGAGTGAAGGAACACAAATTCTATAAATATATCCATTACCATATTACTCTGCAATTTTCTATCATTATCTTCCATAAAGAGCAGTCTCATCTGCAGGCAGTGACGATGAAGAAAGTGAAATAATGTGAGAAATGATAAAATTCATTCACTAAACACTTAGTGGAGGTGAGGCAGGGCTGCCCTAGGAATGTTTTAGTTGGAGAGCTAAATTTAGAGTTGCATACCTCAAAAAGAGCAACTCCTCTTCCCACCCCAGCTAGAAACATGATTGCTACAATATGCTGTAGTACAGGTGTAGCATAACATAGCTGTGATCTATCTTTCACTTTCTTTGCCTACTAGAGCCAGTTTGGTCTGTGACCCGACAAAAGCGCACATGCAAAAGCGAGCCGACAAAACTGCGGTCGCTAAAACCGCGATGTCATCAACGTGCCGACAACAGCGCACTGACAACAGCGCGTCGACAGAAGGGCGATTTAAGGGCAATTTAAGTTAAGGTAAGGGTTAGGTTTAGGGTTAGGTTTAGGGTTAGGTTTAGGGTTAGGTTTAGGTTAAGGTTACGTTTAGGGTTAGGGTAGGAGTAGCATTAGCATTACATTTAGGGTTAGGGTTAGTGTTAGTTTAGCATTATGTTTAGCGTTAGGGTTAGCGTTAGTTTAGGGTTAGGGTTAGGGTCACAGCGCACTTCTGTCACCGTGCTGTTGTTGGCGGGATTCAGCGCTCATCTGTCGACGCGGTTTAGAACTTGCAGTTTTTGTTACCACGGTTTAGTTGGCCGCAGTTTTGTTGGTCGCCCTTTTGTCAGTGAACCAGTTTGGTGTAGTGATTAAAGCACCAGGCTACAAACCCCAAGTTTATAGACTTTGCCTTAGGTATGAAAGCTGCTTGGGTGACTTTGGGTCATCACTAGGAAAGTGTGAGTTCTAGCCCTGTCTTAGGAAGGAAAGCTGGTTGGTTGACTTTGAGTCAATCACCATGAACTGTGAGTTCTAATCTTGTCTTAGGAAGGAAAGGTGATTGGATGACTTTGGACAACCACCAGGAGACTGTAAGTTCTAGTCTAAGGAAGGAAAGCTGATTGGATCAGTGGTGGGATTCAACTTTTTTTACTACCAGTTCTGTGGGCATCACTTTGTGGTCATGGTGTGGCTTTGTGGGGCAGGCCTTTGTGGTGTGGCAGGTGAAGGATACTGCAAAATCCCCATTCCCTCTCCACCCTACTAACCTGCTTTCCAGTTCCATTCTCCTGTTCAGGGCAACAAAAGAAGATCAGCTGGGAGGCAGTGTGGGGTGGGCAAGCCTATTTTCCGGTTTCTCCGAACTACTCAAAATTTCTGCTACTGGTTCTCCAGAATCTGTCAGAACTGGCTGAATACCACCTCTGGGTTGGGTGACTTTGGGCAATCACCAGGAGACTGTGAATTCTAATTTTTTCTTAGGAAGGAAAGATGATTTGGTGACTTTGAGTCAATCACCAGGAGACTGTGAGTTCTAGTCCCATTTTAGGAATAAACTGGTTGGATGACTTTGGGTCAGCCATTCTTTCTTAGCCCACCATATCAAGCTCAGGTGACAAGCTGGTTGGTCAATTTTTGTCACAATCAATGTATCAAAATTTGGTTGATCAAAAAAAAAAGTGGAACCTGAGGATTATGGGGAAACACAAGGAAGGATCTCATTCTTGTCTTTAAATAAGTGCTATTGGTTACATGAGAATCTATACAAAGAAAATAACACATTTTCGTGAATGTTCTTAAATTTAAAGAATCCTGAATACATTGAATCTCATAACTGAATACAGACAGAACTGATACAAACCCAATTTAGAATTATTGGCAAATCCCTTACTGTCACATTACTGAATTTAAAGTTTTCCTTTGGGAAGACATTACATTTAACTGAGCATGATTATAGAGTTCTACTCTATTAAGAAAGCTGCTGTATCACGCTTCCTAATCATGCAGAACTCTGAAATCACTTTCAACCAAATATGATTTCAGGTCCACTGTAGACCTTCCAGATAAGAAGTAGGGAATAGGGTTGGCCACAATCTATATCCCCATCATCTCCTTATTCACAATTTCAGAAATCTCAGAATAGGGAGTACAATTATTTCTATGTGGGATCCTTGCATGTTTTTGGATTTTTTTTCCTGCAGAAACTATGGGAAACAAACACTTGAATTAATTTCATTAATGTTCAGCCCTTCCATGGAGGGGAAAAAATCAGCATTAGGAATAAGTATTTAATATCCATGTGGGTAAGAGACAGCACTGGGTTGTTTGAAAAGTAAGTGTTTGGCCCAGGGGTGAAATGCTACTGGTTCGGACCGGTTGTCTGAACCGGTAGTGAAAAAAATGCTACTGGTTCAGGTGAACCTGTAGCTCCAATGATCAGCTGTGGCGACAATCAGCTGTGCCATGCAATTAGAATTACATAACACAGCTGATTGTCACACAGCTGATCGTTGTAACTACCGGTCCACCTGAACCGGTAGCATTTTTAACGTTCTGACAATCAAATGTGCGACAATCAGCAGTGTGCATGTGAGTGCAAAACAAACCGGTAGCGAAGCAAACCGGTAGCAGACTTCAGAGCATTTCACCCCTGGTTTGACCCCAAAAGAGACATATGGTGTTACTTAGGGGTAGTTTTGTTTATTGCTCTTCACCTATAGACAGAATCTTGCCAGGCTAAAGCATTGTTTATAGGTATGCTCTGGAAATAGCTAGGGGAGGAGCTGTTTTATCTCTTCCTGCCAACCAAACTTTTCAAGCTTCCTTGCTCTCTGGAAAGCAGCCCAACCCTCCTGGGAATCCAGACTACATTCCACCACAGAAAAGATGGTATTCTAACATTTCTTGGACTGAAGTACTGAGTGAGAAAACATTGAAACAGAAGTTTCTACGAAGAAAAAAGTTGTAATCATGAACATAAACAAAACAAAAGACAAATATTTAATTGCTGTGTACAGCTTGTTAAAACACCCACATAACACTCCCCCACAACATCCCCACCCCCACACACAAATATGCAGAATCACACTCTGTCCTAGGACTCGGACTGGAGAATTGCTGTGCATAATCATAATAGAAGCTTGCTGAATCAGAAACTGTTGCAGAAAGTAAAATATGAAATACAGTAATCTTATGTTGCTGTGCTAGTTCTCCTTTAAGAAAGCAGACCAATGTTTTAAACTAACCTGAGAGTAGGTAGCTGAGATTGTACTTCACATTTTAATTGATTCCATTAAATTCAATGAGAATCGAGTTAGGTTCTGAAAATGCACTTATTACTCTGATTTCAGGGATTCATTTGACTTGGATGGGCTTTCAGTCATATTCTTAAGTTTTCTGTGTTACTACAATTACTGCTTCGATTTGGCTCTTATAAACTCATTTACTTGGGGGAAAAAACTCTGCATTTTTGCCTTGCCAGAAAGTCAGTGAAATGATCTGAAATTATTTGCCACTTTAACAATAACTGACATATTTGAGGCTCGGTAGATCATTCTATAAGTAAACCTGTGTAAAACAGAACTGAAAATTAATGCACTTGGAAGTGAGCAGATGGTAGAAATCCCTTAGAGAATTAGCACACTCAGGTTGAAGTTTGTTCACTAAAAAAAAAAAATCTTGCTGTTGAACTTCAGGAACATTAATTTCATGCACGCTTTCTTGAGATAAAGTTCTGCCAATATTTTGGAGTCTTAAGAGACTCCAACAATTCTACTGTGCAATTGCAAGATGTCTTGATTTCACAAAATATGCATCTTTTCTCCTCAAATTTTAATGGATGAAAAAAAAAACTGTTTTAAGGGGGGGGGAGGAGGTAAGGCAAACACAAATAATAACTTTGTATGCATGTTTGAGACTGCTATGTTGTATATTGGTCCTTTCAAACAACATGGTTCCTTTTTCACTTTCCACAGTTCCATTGGAGAGCAGGAAGATGGAAGACACATATGGTAGCAACTTCTCCAATGCTATTGCACAGGAGCCGAGGTGGCGCAGTGGTTAGGGTGCAGTACTGCAGGCCACTTTAGCTGACGTGATCTGCAGTTCAGAGGTTCAAATCTCACCGGCTCAAGGTCGACTCGCCTTCCATCCTTCCGAGGTGGGTGAAATGAGGACCCGGACTGTGGGGGCAGTTGCTGACTCAATTTGCTAAAAAAAATTGTAAACCGCTTAGAGAGGGCTGAAAGCCCTATGAAGCGGTATATAAGTCAAATAAATAAATAAATAAATAAATAAATAAATAATAAATAAATAAATAATAAATAAATAAATAGCGGTAGCACTGATTCAACTGATGGAGAAAAGAAAGGAAGGAAGGAAGGAAGGAAGGAAGGAAGGAAAGAAGGAAGGAAGGAAGGGAAGATGTGGAGAGAGATATGTTGGGCATGAAGAATCCCACACATTAAGTACCAGTTAAACTGATCTATTGCTCATCTATAGAATCTAGTCAACTAATGGTCAGCACTAAACGGGCTCTAGATAAGAGTTAATGGAATTCAGAGGATGCTGGACTTGGATTGCTTGTAGGAATGTAATGACTCTAGGCTGATTTCTTTTTTCACTCTGCCCTCAGTTTCTGCCTGTCCTTCTCCGACAGAGACTGGTTATAACCCATTATGGAAGTTTTTAAAAGTTTTGATCATTCCAAACTAGGATACATGCCAATATATTTTATTTATTTATTTAAAAAGGATACATGTACACCTACACACAAATATATATATACACTCATAATTGTGTATCTTCCTTAGTTCGGTAGGTATGAGGCTCACCTTAGGCTGTTTTGCTTCTACAGCCTGCCTCTGTTTTACATAACTTTTCCCAGAAATTCTGGCATTTATAAACTTCCCCAGAAAGAATACTGGACCGCTGTCATTCATTGCTGCTTTGGCAGATTGCTGCATTTTGATGTAAAAGACATCTGTGATGGATTTCTTTTATATCCCTAAAAATAATTTTTTTCATGAAAAAAAATGGACAAAAGAGCTTGTAGTTAGAGGCAAAATAAATAATATTTTCTTAAGGATTTTTTTTTTTCCTTGCAGGGTGAATAATGGGTTTTCTGTTGCTTCACAACTTTAGTATTTATCAGGATCATCTCCTCCTCATTCTCCTTCTGCTCCTCACCTCCTCCTTCTCCTTTCTTTCTCCTTTCCCTTCTCCTCCTCCTCCTTTCTTCTCCTCCTCTCCTTCTCTTCCTCCTTCTCCTTCTCCTTCTCTTCTCCTTCTCCTCCTTCTCCTCCCACCTCCTCCTCTTCCTCCACCCTCTTGTGAGTTTTTATACCTCAGCTGGTGCTTGTATTTACATGTTTTTATATGAATGTGTTTCTGTGTATGTATAAATTGTTGCTAGCCATTCAGCACCATATATTTGAAATGGTTGGTCCTATAAATGGAAGTAATATATATATATATATATATATATATATATATATATATATATATAAATTGAGTACTAGAATGAATATTTTATCTAGAATGAAGTAAATGTGGTGTTTGCTTCCTCATCAGTCCCAGACAAGGAGAATTATTTTTAATAGACCGCAGCAGATTGTATTTTAATAACCAGCTTTGGGATTTTTTAATATTATTATTAAGACGTTTTAAAGTAATCCTATTAGCCAAAGCGGGAAAACAGAATATTATATTCTTCCTTTAAGACTCAGACTGGAGCAGATTAAGTGCATCTGCAAAAAGGCATCCCTTTTTTTTAAAAGACAGTACCAAAAGCGGCTGCTATAACGGATAGGAGAGCAGAGCGCTTATTCTCAAAATAGCTGCATTTAATGAGGCTGACCTAATCCTATCAGCTCTTGCCCATGGCAGTGAGAGTCACCCCTGTGTAGAGAGGTTTAATTCAGAGAGATGGGTTGCGTTGTTTCTTCCTGCCAAGGCCCTGATGGCTATTTGTGGTCTGGATTTGGAGATGGCCTTCACAAGGAGTCCTGAAGATAGTTCACTAATTACTTCTGTGTTCACAAAAAGCCAGCTCCTTCTGGGGTCAGAAACACCCACCTCCATTTATCTATGGAGATACCATCCCTGTAGCATCAAAATGCTGAAATTTTCCATCTAGGCCATGGTTCCCACGTGAGGCCCACACTCCACAGGGGGGCAATTTGATTTTAATGGGGGGGAGCAATTTGAACCTTGTTAACCAAGTTAATGGCCTTTTAGGCTTCTCTGAGTTCACTTTTGAGTAAAGTAAGATTATATGTCACAGAGGGGGCATCAGGGTTTTAGAGATGCTTAGTAGGGCAGGGCCAAAAAAAAAAAAAGGTTGGGAACCTGTTCTGACCCCCCTCGTCCCACATCAACACACACTCTGAGCCAAAAATAAGTTACAGCATTTAATTAACAGACAGACAGGGGTCTTGGCAGCAACCACACAAGACCAGCTTGGGCACAATCCAGCACAGTAAGGCTTGGCAGCAATCTAGCCTGCCAAGCTCACAAAAAATGTTCTCCGACATTAGTTCCTGTGTTGACTTCTGCAAGGTGGGGCATGTGCACAAGCAGTCTTTTTATAGTCTGGAGAGGAGCCTAATGACCACCAGCTGAGTGCATTACCTCCTGTACTTGCGCAACTGTTCCTGATGCCTATTAGCTCTTTGGTGCCGGGCATCCAGGAACAACTCATTGCTGACCGCAGGCTCACCGCCCTTGTCTCTTCCCCAATGGTCAAGGCTCAGCCACCTCCTGGTGGCCAACCAGCCTCTCTGTGCCCTGCTCGGAGTCGGAACCCTGTCCGGGTCCTCCACAATCCTCCAAGCCAACTCATGGGGCCCCTCACTGTCGGAGTCTGGTGGCAGCTCCCAATGGCTCCTGCTTGGGCCACAACAGGAACCACTGATCTAGGCAAGTGGAGCCTGATATATGTAGGAATCCCAGGAAAAGTTCTTCATCTAGTTTGTGTTTGCTACTCTGAAGCATATGTTCTTCCTTTCTAGAGAGATTGCCAATGAGGGCAGACAATTTTTGTCCAATTTTTATGTAGGCTTTCTCCTCCAGGACTCAAACCTGCTATCATGCATGCAGTGGCAAAATTCTGTGTTGCTGCAATGTCCACAAGAAAAAAAATGATTACAGAATATAGCTGTTATCTTGTACCAATTATTTGGATATACCTCTAACAATTTTGGGACCATTGTATTACTCCCATACTTATTGGCTTTTCACCCATGTAAACCAGGGAGTGACCCCGAACAGTTTGAGAGCAATGTATGTTATTATCCACTTTTAACATCAATACCTTTTAATATATTTAATGTCAGTACTTTTAATATATTGTAAGAGTAATGTCCTAATTGCTGGCTTTGACCCTATATAAAGAATATACTGTAGTTGACTACTCCCGAACGCTGGCCGGACTGAAGACCTCTTGGATGGCTTCAATGTTGCCATAATGATGATGATGAGGGGGGGGGATAGAGATGTTGGGGTTTTGTAGCCAAAACACAAATAGTTTCCCTGAGAACCAAGGACATTCCTACCAAAGGGACTGAATGAGAGGAGTGGAAGTTTCCAAGCAACCGGACAGCACTTTGGACAATGTGACTGATTGTTTGGGGAAATGAGGGGGGGGGGGGCTTTTACTTTTAATTAGGTGAAAACTGGTGAAAACCTTTACAGTCAATTTTCACCCCCCTCTATGCCAATATAATATATCAATAACCTGTTCTTTGAGAACCTCCTCGCCTTGGAGTTCTGTTTGCTATGAGTATATTACTTGGACACCCTGACATTTGATTCTGTGAGGTAAAAATTAGATCAGGATAGTTAAATGCTGGCCCTCCATCTGAACTAACCCTATTAGTTAGAAGAGCCAAGGTGGCGCAGTGGTTAAATGCAGCACTGCAGGCTACTGCTAGATCAGCAGGTCAGCGGTTCAAATCTCACCGGCTCAGGGACTCAGCCTTCCATCCTTCCGAGGTGGGTAAAATGAGGACCCAGATTGTTGGGGGCAATATGCTGACTCTCTGTAAACCGCTTAGAGAGGCCTGAAAGGCCTATGAAGCGGTATATAAGTCTACTGCTATTGCTATTGCTATTGCTATTACATTTCCCAATATCTCATCTAAGTTCTCTGAAGCTGACAACCCGTGTAGTTCCACAATATTTGAACATTTAGAAGATATCTTGTTTGCCTAACTCTGTTTTAACAGGATCTAAGTCCAATTAACTTTAAGTAATATCCTATACTTAGAAGTAAATCTCATTCTTTAATTGGGCTAATTGCTAATGAATATAGGATGCCTTGGCTTGGATCCAATTAAAGTCACATGGAAATAGTTGTTCCAGAAAGTTAGAGATAGTTGCTCTATGGATAATAGACAATCCAAAATGTAGGGAATAATGAAGGGAATATTAAGGCTGTATTAAGGAAGAGTTCCCAAGCATCCAGAAAGCGATAGACAAGGCCTTCCAGTAGAAGAGATGCTAGTCTCCACGTATGAGATGCGTGGTAGTGCAGTGGTCGAAATGCAGTATTGCAGGCTAAATCACCGCTCAGAGTCAGGAGTTCAGTTCTGACTGGTTCATCCTTCCTAGGTTGGTAAAATGAGGCCCCGGATTGTTGGGGACAATGCGTTGACTCTGTAAACTGCTTAGAGGGGATTGTAAAGCACCACAAAGTGGTATTGCAGTTGCTATCTTCTTACAAACATGTCAGTCCCTCTAGGTAAAGCAGACCAGAAAATCAATACAGAAAGGCTAAAACTAGTTCTACTGAGTAATAACAGAGCTTTGCATATCTGATTATGCGGTTTCCCCTCCTTGTTCTTCTACTCCAGTGAATTAGGGAGGTGTCTATCTGAGCCAATGCCAAATGTTATTCCATTGTTTTGGATTGTCTAGGCAATCTATGCAGTTAAGTCCACCAAAGCTGATTTGTTGCCTATACACAAGAATGCAGTAGGCTAATGGCTTGAAATAAATTGGTACTAGATAAGAGTTAATAACTTCGAGAGGAGCTGAACTTAGACCATTTGTGGGGATGCAATGACTTTAGACTGATTCCTCTCTTGACTTTGTCCCCTGTCTCTATCTGTCCTTCTACAGACTGTCAAGCCTGAATTTGGTTTGGATGCGGGATTGTTTGCATATATTTTTTTTAATTGAAAATTTTAAAATTTTACAAATATTACCTCCCCTTCCCCACCCTCCCCACCCAAACCCAACCCCCTCCCAACCTTCCCCTCCCCCCCCCGACTTCCCAGAGCAAATGCCGGGTATAAATCTTTAAAAACATATTCTAAAATAGAGTAAAAGAAAGTTAGTATCCTCTTTCATTTGTGCTTTAACTCCTCTTTTGTTAGGCTAACTCTAAGCAGATTATGTCATTCCTCGCCTTTTCAGTCATAAACTATCTGGAATTTCTTAGTCCCGTATTTATTTTGAATATAGTCAATCCATCTTCTCCACACTCCAGTGTATATTTCACATCTGAGCGATCCTTGAGATATGCTGATATTTTAGCCATCTCCGCTAAGTTTTAGTGTCCATTCTTGAATAGTAGGCAAATCTTCCTTCTTCCAGTATTGCGCCACCAACAGTCTTGCTGCCGTTATTAAGCACAAAAAATATATGGAACGCTTCACGAATTTGCGTATCATCCTTGTGCAGGGGTCATGCTAATCTTCCCTGTATCGTTCCAATTTTAGTATATGTGCTGCCGAAGCAATCACGGATTGTTTGTATCTTTGGTATTCTAATATGAATTCAGTTTGATACAGTTTGGAGCTGAAGGAGGCTAGAGCCTCAGAACAGAAAAACAGCTGGAGCCTGTTCCCAGTGTCCGCATGCACAGAGCTGCCAGAAGACAAGAGCAACTAAGAAAGCAGGGTTGACTTAAGAGTAAAGCCACACCTTGGAGGTGATTGGCCCCTCCCATAGGAAACAAAAGAGAAAAGGACAGGGAGTTGGCTTTTGCGGGCAACATTTATTCATTCAGTCATTTCAAGTGGGGAAAGTTCTGTTTGTGACTATAGAGACTCTGTGCCAAGTTTGACTTGCCCTGCGTTTGGAAACTAGCTATCTGGCAGTTGTCCAAATGAGATAAGGTGCGTGTGGATAAACATTCCTCTGAAAGACTGTTTGCTAAGCCTTGCTGACTGTGAATGAAAGGAATTCACAGTCGTGTAAATAAAAGAAGTTTTGCCAGGACCAAGACTCTGCTTCTTGCTTTCTAAGAAAGACTGGGTCAGAACACTTATATTGGGATGAAAAGCCCAGGAACTTTAGTATTGCCTTTTCACCAGTTGGTGCCAATATGGTGTACAAATAAAATTGTACTTTGAGAAAATGGAATGCCTCAATTTGTAATGAATGCATTACTTGGAATCTGACACAGATTTTTAAAAAAATGCTTCATCCCTTTTGCTTAGATCAGGGATTCCCAACCTGGGGTACTTCTACTCCCTGGGGGTGCAAGATGATATTCCATGGGGGTGAGAAAACTTGGGTTTAGAAGTTTCAAAATTATAGTGTATATGTATAATGTATGCATATAATTATTTATTTTTAAGGGGTGCGAGAACATATCAGAAGCATTTCTAGGGGTGTGGGGTATAGAAAAGGTTGGTAACTCCTGGCCTAGATAATGCTTCCTTCATATCACCATCAAAACCATCTTCCTGACTTTCCATAGGCAGCCTAATTGGTGTGTGGGTGGAGTATAATGAAATACAATTTCCTTTTTATAGATAAAAAAATTATGGAAAGGTTTATAAAGAATGTAAAAACCAACATAAACCAATAAAGAAAGAGAGGAAACAAAAGAAGACAAAAGTGAAGAAAGGAAAAAAATAAATAAAAAGGAACTCGATTTCCTTTGTAGAAAATACAAATGCAATTCTAAATTTCTCTGACTCTATAATTACAAAGGAAAGCTCAGCTTTTTCTATTATCCCATTCCCCACCCCCACCCCCAAACCATCAAAATCGTAAATGCATTTTTCTATTTAATACAAGAAAAGTTTATAAGAGGTTTCTGGCCAAACATTTTTTTTCCTCTCTAAGCAAAAAAAGTTAATTTACCATCTTTGCAAGTTTCATCACCTTCACCGCCCATTTCTCCATTGTGGGTAAACAATCCAATAAACTTTCTGAAAGTCTTAGTACTTTACACTTTTATAGATCCTTCTTTATGTTATCATTCCAGAGACAATCCTGCAAGGCAACCAAAAACCAAAAATCCAGAATCAACATGCTACAGATGGGAATTTTAATCATTCTTCCAACTACTTCAATAAAACAATACATAAAACTGCACTCCACTCAGTGCAGATATAGAAATAGAATAACAGAGTTGGAAGGGATCTTGGAGGTCTTCTAGTCCAACCCCCTGTTTAGGCAGGAAACCCCGAGGGGCACAGTGGCTAGGGTGCAGTACTACTGGCCACTTCAGCTGACTGTTATCTGCAGTTCAGCGGTTCAAATCTCACCGGCTCAAGGTTGACTCAGCCTTCCATCCTTCCGAGGTGGGTGAAATGAGGACCCAGACTGTGGAGGCAATTTGCTGACTCAATTTGCTAAAAATTTGTAAACCGCTTAGAGAGGGCTGAAAGCCCTATGAAGCGGTATATAAAATAAATAAATAAATAAATAAATAAATAAATACCATTTCAAACAAATGATTGTCCAATCTCTTCTTAAAAACTTGTAATTATTCTAACTGTCAGGAAATTCCTCCTTAATTCCAGGTTGCTGCAATCCTTGATTAATTTCCACCCATTGCTTCTTGTCCTGTCCTGGGGTGCTTTAGAGAATAGTTTGACTCCCTCTTCTTTGTGGCAGCCTCTGAGATATTGGAATGCTGCTATCATGTCTCCCTAGTCCTTCTTTTCATGAAACTAGACATACCCAATTCCAGCAATCATTCTTTATATGTTTTAGCCTCCAGTCCACTAATCATCATATGGGCCATTGATGTCCCCACTATTATATGATACGGTATATAAACAGAATAACAGAGTTGGAAGTCACCTTGGAGGTCTTCTAGTCCAGCCCCCTACTCAAGTAAGAACCCCTATGCTATTTCAGACAAGTGGTTGTCCAATTTCTTCTTAAAAACCTCCACATTTGGAGCACTCACAATTTTTGGAGGCAAATCAGTCCATTGATTAATTGTTCTAACTGTCAGGAAATTCCTCCTTATTTCTAAGTTGCTTCTCTCCTTGATGAGTTCCTTCCATTGCTTCTTGGCCTGCCTTCAGGTGCTTTGGAGAATAGGTTGACCTACTCTTCTTTGGGGAGGGGGATATTGGAACACTGAAATCAGTAGATAGTTCAAATCAAACCTTTATTATGACTTATGGGTCAGAAAACACAAGAAAATACATAGACCTGGAATTATTAATACATCTTAAAGAGTTGCAATAAAATACATTATTATAGTTGCTGAAGTGAAAATAGCAGTGGCAATCCCCAAAATTTGTCCTAAACCTCAACCACAAGTATCTGCATCTCGATCTATCATCTCAGAATAGTTTTAGTCTTATATTCCCTCTTCAGGGGAATCAGCAGTCAAAGTTATTTGCCTTGCCTGTTAGCAAGGGGGTTATCTTTCTGCTCCAAAAGAGCAAAGCATTTTTGTAAGCAGAAGCGAGCAACTTTTTTTTTTTTTTTTACATCTGTAGTTGAAAAATAACTTAAGAGCTTGAGGAAGGTGATGTGTTCCTTTTGTAAAGCAGCAAAGAATCTCAAGTTTGACAAATCCCTCTGCGTAGCCAAGTAGTTCCATGATGGAGCATTGGACCATTTTCTGTCCTTTCCTGATTCTTGGACTCAGAAAGCATTCAACCTTGCCAAATATTCCTGTAGTACTTGCGGAATTTCAAAGTGAAATCAAAAGGCCTCTTTCTTGACCGATTCTCCTCTTGAGTGTTTTTCAATATGTATGTATGTATGTATGTATGTATGTATGTATGTATGTATGTATGTATCTAGATCTAGATTGCATGTTCTTCCTTCTGCCCAGTTTGTGGAAAAATTGTCTTCCATGAAATTGATCCTTGATGGAAAAAGCTGGAGCTGCTGGTATAGAAGGCAGGGAGTAGTTTCTTGCAGAAACTCAGCGAGGTGAAACACAGAAGTGGCTTATATTATCTGAGGTTTTTCTAGCGCCTTTATGGACCTCTTTGACATGGTTGGACGCTAAGAAGCTAAGCCAAGCCATCTGTCCTTATGTATAAAGAATTATGAAAAGTAGATCTAAACAAAGAGACTAAGAAAAAGCAAGTGGTGAAATTCAATGTTTTTCTTACTACTGGTTCTGTGGACGTGGCTTGATGGTGGTGTCCTGTGACTGAGTGTGTGTGGTCAATGTGATGTCACTCGTGGCCATGGACACTCAGTCACATGCCCCCACAACCACCAAGCCACGCCCACAGAACCTGGTAGGAAAAAAATGTGTGTATGAGTTCATTCACAGCAGAGCTGCTGCTCCCTTTATGGTCCCCCCCACCCTCTTCCTCCCTGGGTCTACCTTAAAGGGACAGGCTGCAGAAGCTCTGCTGTGAACGGAGGGAGACATGTTTGGATTGGGTGGGCGAGTCGAACAGCTGGAAGAGGTCAGCGGCGACAGGGTGACCAGGCAGGTGTGGGCAGGCCCACCAGGGATTTCTGCCACTGGTTCGGAGAGCTGATGCCAATTGTCCCTGCTGGTTTGGCCAAACCAGGCCAAGCTGGGAGGATTTCACCCCTGGAAAAAGCTTTCAGAAACTTTGGCAGCATCCTGTAAACAAACAAAGATATAAATGATTATATGCCATCAAGTCGCTTTTGACCTCTGGCGACCACTTAGATCAGGGGTTTCAAACTGGTGGTCCGCAGGCTGCATGCATCACTGGCAGGCCATGCCCACCCCAATTCCATGAATGGCAAAAACATAGTTAAACATCACATGATGGCAATGTGACGTCGCACGTTTGACACCCATGATTGTTGGCATGACAATCTACCTCTTACCTGGTCTTTCAAGTCTCCCAATGGTGCACGCATTGCCGCTGTAACTAAGTTTGCCCACCTTGTTGCTGGTCATCTTCAAATTAATTTATGGGAATACTCATTATTCCCCCCCCCATTATTTGCAGCACTCTGCCATGAGTGTTGCGGTGGCCTAGAGGGGAAGCTCTCACCTCAGGATCAGGAGGTTGTGAGTTTGATCCTAGGTAACGGCAGATATTTCTCTTACTGAGCACGATGCGGAATTATCTGCTGCGACCTCTGCATTGGTGACAGGAAGGGCATCCAGCCAGTAAACACTTGCCCAGACTCCTTCCTGATTTAAGGGATTAGGGGGTCATTAAAAGACAATAAATATGAATCAATAAATTGCAGCATTCTGCCAAAGATTTTGAAAAGGCTGGAAAGAAACTAAAAAAATTAGGAGGGAACATACAGCCTTGAGCTGTGCAACATAAAGGTGGAATATATATCTAATAAATAAGTAATCCACAAACATCAAAAGACCCAATTTGTAACCACTGGATTAAAAGAAGTTCAGCAGGAGGAAAAAGCTGGATTTTTTTTTTAAAAAAAGGAATGAATATTATTTTTCCACATGATAGGAAGTCACCAAAGTGAACTTTAAAAACATATACAAATTCTTGTCTGCAGCTGATTTTCAGTCTGACTAATGATAGTTGACTCTAAACAGGGCACTAAAGGTTAACAATGAGTTGCTGAAGTGGATGAATTGAGAAAAAGGGGTGGGGAGAACTGCCCCTTCATCCTTGTTTCCATTTAGCAAGTGGGTGGATGAGGGAAAAGAAAAATATCTTTTTAAAAAAGTTTCCCTTTCAAGCTGCGAAGAAGCCCAAAGATGCTGCGTCAGAATATCCTCCAAACTGCAAATTGTTGCCTAGATGTATTGATTTAAAGCAAGCTGTCTTCCTTGATTTTAAGAAGCCTGTTTGATTGCTGACAGGTTTATAGGATTATAGCTTTAATTGGCTGTCTGGGTTTTTGCTGGATGTAAGTCGAATTTATGGCAGGGCTGTTTCGTGGTACAAAGGGAGAGCCGACTTTCACTCGGTTTGGTCCTTGGGGGGAGATGGAAAACAGATTAGAACCAATTGGAGGCCATGCCACTTCCCAAAAGGGCGTGAAGAAAGAAACAGCAGGACTGAAGGCTTGTTGCGGCCCTTGGAGCTGGTAGCAGAGTCGGACAGTGAGGAGGTTGAGGAGGAACATAGGCCAGGCCTGGGGCTGGGGAAATCTCAGATGAGGCCTCTGCGTTGGAGGCAGAGAGTGAGCTAGACAGCAGTGAGGTCGAGGAACAGCTGGAGCCTGTTCCCAGTGTGCCTATGCGCAGAGCTGCCAGAAGAAAAACTTAGAAAGCAGGGTCAACTTAGGAGTAAAGCCACACCTTGGAGGTGATTGGCCCCTCCCATGAGAAAGAAAAGAGTAATGAACGGGGAGTAGACAGGAAACAATTTGTTCATTCGTTCATTTCAAGAGGGGAAAGTTCTGTTTGCGACTATAAGACACTCTGTGCCAAGTTTTGCCTTGCCCTGCGTTTATTTGGCAGTTATTTGGCAGCACTCCAAATGAGATAAGGTGCGTGTGGATAAACATTCCTTTCAGAGACTGTTTACCAAGCCTTGTGGACTGTGAATGAAAGGAATTCACAATCATGTAAATAAAAGGGGTTTTGCCAGGACCAAGACGCTGCTTTTTAAGGCAGCCTAGGCCAGAACAAGGCTGTTGAACTTCATGTACTTTTCCAAAAGGCAGGAAGACCTGTGGTGAGAACCTCCAAAAGAGGTCGAGAATGGACATATCATCGGAGCAAGATCAAGTATCTGAAGCAAAAGACAAGATAGTGCCCCATGCTGAACTTGTACATCTCCATTGAATTTTCTTCAATGCCCACATTGTTATTACCACTTATTTTATGGGTAGTATGGACATAGGACAGGCCCTCCCACTTCTTTAAGCTATTTGTTTCAAAACAAAAGGTGAAGAAAATTGGAGGTTTTGAAGACTGAAGGACAGATTTTGGTCAGAATTGGAAAACTCGTCCCAGGCACATGCTGTTGCCAACTCACTAGTGGTGAGTTTCAAAAATTGTTTGAACCTACTCTGTGGGTGTGGCCTGCTTTGTGGGAGTGGCTTGCCACCCATGTGACCAGTGGGAGTGGCTTGCCACCCATGTGACCGGATATGAAAATACCGACAACACTTGTCAGAACCACCTTAAATTACCTCACACACAGCACTGGCATGCAGAAGAATATGATGTAAACTTGTTTTTTAAAAGGCATCTTTGGTTTGCGTGAAAACAACTTCAACACACGCAATGTTCTGATTGCACCACAAACGCAGTAGTCATCCTTACCTTTCACAGAGGCACTGAGTTTTATAAATATGAGCATGATAGTGTAGAATAATCATATCCAAGGACCAGTGGTGGGTTTCCAAAAATTTTGGAACCTCTTCTGTAGGGGTGGCCTGCTTTCCGGGTCCACTGGTGGAACCTCTTCTAACCGGTTCGGTAGATTTGATGAACTGGTTCTACCAAATAGGTGCGAACTGGTAGGAACCCACCTCTGCAACTCACCATAGTCAACTCACTGCTGCCAACAAGACATGACCAACTTGCAGCCAACGTAACCACAGGAAAGGTTGCCATGCAGGTTAATTCAACAGTTCAATGTAATTATTTAAAACAATTTAAAAATATATTTAATTTTTGTCATTCACATTTCATTTTGTCCTTTTGCATTTTTCCTTTAATTTTATTCCCACCATTTCTTTGATATTGGCGTAGTTTCTCTCCCTTGGCGAGTTCTCCACAGTGAGTTGACTTTGATGAGTTGACCACATCAAGTTGTCCTAGATCTGATTTTGGTCTAATATTATCAGATTTCATGCACTGGTTTTTTCTCACCTAGAAATCTATAGACCATTGGTAATAGAGGCAGAGATAGTAAAGAGATTCTGCACTTCTTTGTCTAAAGAATGGTCTTTGCAGTTTCTATATATCTGATTAAACCAATATTCTCCAGACTTTTATGACTTCTACATTTTCAAAGGGGAAAAAAAAAACTACACATAAACCATGCTTATTTGATGTTTCTTCCTTACAAGCACCAGGCTCAAGAATACCTTGGAGAATATTCAGCTATCACAAAACTAGCATTGTACATACTTAGCAGATGTTTAACTACTTTTAAGCAAGAATGGCTTCCATATATATATATTATTCATTACACCACAAAGTAAATATAAACATTTAAGTTATGATTTCTAAAGATTACATCAATAGGCGCTATAAATCGGTTAGAAAACAAAGAAAGGGCAACTCATAAATTAAACATTTGTATTATTTTGGGTATTCTTTTCTTCTTTTTCAGCTTCTTTTAAATCTATATTAGCATTTATAGATGCAAAGTTGCTATTAAACTAAAAAAACCACACAGACACACACACAAAAAAAACAGGAAAATAACGGAATACACCGTGCTTGGTACTACTGACTAATGTTATATACAGGGCGGGGCATAACCTTTTCCTAGGGGGTCACAGCAAGATCGACAGCAGTTTACAACTTCCGCGACACCTCATTTTAAAGCCCATAAAAAACTGAATTGAATGAGCTATTAAATGTTAAATTTGCTTTAAGAATGGCTGGAAAATTCGATTCGGAAGAACAAAGGATCATTGACAGAATAAAATGCATTGCCTTTCGAGAGGCTCGCGATGCTGGAGCGACGTTTATCAATCGAAAATGGATTGCAAACAAATTGAAACGTCATCCGGATTGGGTTACTGATAATTGGAACAAAACAGCCCAAGAATGTTTCACAAAATTTGGAGAAGGGCGTCCTCTGCAACTGTCCCAAGAAAGCAAAGCCATCATTGCAACTGGCAGTCGCAAACAACGAAAAGGAAACCGAAAAGTGGCCCAAGAAATCCTTCAAATTCGTGGAAAACGAGTTGATCAAAGGACAATCGGCCGATATCGAGAACGAGAAGGTTTGAAGCCATTCCACGTCATTTGCAAACCATTGAAAACTCAAACACACGTTCAAGATCGGCTTTGGTTGTGCGATTGGTTGTCTGAATGGACCGAGGAAGATTTTCTTCATTTGGCGCCATCTGACGAATTCTTCGTTTATGCCATTCGAAAACCGAATTTCCAGAACGATCGAATTTGGGCTAAAGACGTCGACGACATCGCCAAACATGAACGATATCGACAAATCGTTCGCAATCCGACTTGCATCGGGATTTTCGTCATTTTCATAGCCAAGAAACTGCATTGGGTTTTGAAGGATAAAGGGGAATCCTGGGATGGCAGTTATTTCCGTGAGAAAATTTTATTGGAGAATGTCATTCCATTTCTCAGTGATCCAGACAATGTCTTGGTGGTTGGTGAGGCTGTCTTTCTTCATGACAAAGCTCCTTGCATGCGTGCAAATGCGACTCAGCAATTGTTAAAGAAAACAATGTCGAATTTTGGGGCAATGACGTCTGGCCGGGAAATTCGCCAGATCTCAATCCGGCAGAGAACATTGGGGCCATAATTAAGGATGAAGTGGAAGCTCTGATGTCAGGAGCAAGGTCAAAATCGATATTCGGTTGAAACTTTGAGAATGAATTTGGAAACTGTGTTGAAAAATCTGGAAAATCGAACGGAACTGTTTGAAGATTTGTTGTGTTCTTATCCACCTCGTTTGAATGCTGTTCGAAGGGCTAATGGTGGTCATACTGACTATTAAATCGTGTCAATAAACTCAGTTTTTGATGGGCTTTCGAATGGTGTATGAATTATTTGTGTTGTTATTACAAGTGTTGCTGTGACCCCCTAGGAAAAGGTTATGCCCCGCCCTGTAGATCTTTAATTCAATAACTGCACAGATATTATAAATACATTTGCATTAAAGTTATCATGCTACTTTAAATGTTTTCTGTCTTCAAACACTCTGTTATATCAATGGTGGGATTCAAATTATTTTACCACCAGTTCTGTGGGCGTGGCTTGGTGGGCATGGCAGGGGAAGGATACTGCAAAATCCCCATTCCCTCCTGATCAGCTGGGACTCGGGAGGCAGAGAACAGATAGGGATGGGGCCAGCCAGAGTTGGCATTTACTGGTTCTCCAAACTACTCAAAATTTCCACTACCGGTTCTCCAGAACTGGTCAGAACCTGCTGAATACCACGTCTGTGTTATGTAAAGGTAACTACAGGTAGTCCTCAACTTATGACCACAATTGAGCCCAACATTTCTGTTGTTAAGTGAGATATGTGTTAAGTGAGTTTTGCCCCATTTTATGTCCTTTCTTGCTGCAGTTGTTAAGTGAATCTCTGCTGTTGATAAGTTAGTAACCCAGTTGTTAAGTGAATCTGGCTTCCCCGTCGATTTTGCTTGTCAAAAGGTCGCAAAAGGGGATCCCATGATCCTGGGATAGCTAATCGTTATTATTCAGATGCTGTTCGTGTTATCCTCATCAACAGCCACAATGCAAGTAAATAGCCTTTAATTTGTACTTTTAGAAAAAACTACATGTTTAAATACTACTCAAAGGGGAACAGAAATCTTTTCTGGCCAAAAGGGCTATTGCACGAAACTTTTTATCCTCCCTGGCTAGGACAGGAAGTTATTTCCAGATTTATTTGTTTGTTTGTTTGTTTGTTGTTGTTTGTTTGTTCGTTCATTCATTCATTCATTCATTCATTCAAACATGTACAAGATAATAGGTATAAGTAAACATGGACATGAACACAGGAAATGGGGACAGAAAAATGGGGACAATAGGACAGGGAAGGTAGGCACGCAGGTGTGGTTATGCACGCCCCCTTACGGACCTCTTAGGAAAGGGTGAGGTCCCTGCTAGACAGTTTAAGGTTAAAGTTATGGGGGGTCTGAGAATGTAACAACAGAGCCAGGTAGTTCATTCCAGGCATTGACCACTCTGTTGTTGACGTCATATTTTCTGCAATCGAGTTTGGAGCGGTTTACCTTGAGTTGTATCTGTTGTGTGCTCTTGTATTATTGCGGTTGAAGCTGAAGTAGTCATTGACAGGTAGGATGTTGTAGCAGACAATTTGTGTACTATGCTTAGGTTACACCTTAGTCGGCGTAATTCTAGGTTGTCTGTTACCTCACAATTGCAGAGACATCTGATCTCATCTAGATGACCAAGCAAAATTGAGAATTATAGGGGGAAAAATGAAAAATTGTATAAAAGTGATAGTAAAAGTGAGAGAGAGATGAAAGAAAAAAAGAAAAAGGACACAGACAAAAGGAAGAGAGAGAGAGAGAGAGAGAGAGAGAGAGAGAGAGAGAGAGAGAGAGAGAGAGAGAAGAGAGAAAGAAGAAAGAAAAAAGAAAGAAGGAAAGAAAAAAGAAAGAAAGAAAGAAGAAAGAAAGAAAGAAAGAAGAAAGAAGAAAGAAAACACGTGCCGGCAAGCCACTCCCACAAAGGAGACCACACCCACAGAGTAGGTTCGAAAATTTTTTGAAACCCACCACTGATTACTAGAATCAAACCTGGGAGGAGCTGCAATGCTTCTGAGATGTTGTCGAAGGGGAGTTTTGTCAATCAAAAATCCAAAGGAGTTTGGGATTACCCTTTCACACTAAGACATTTTCTGAGAAATAAGCTTTTATAAAACGTATTAGTCTTAAAGGTGCTCACAATCTTCTTCTGATGTTATACTTGAAAGAGAAATTCAGCCCTGCAAATGGCTGGTTTGGAATCCCAGTTGGTTTCTTTCATTTGTGAAGCAAAATGCCCTTTCTTCTTTTGTTCCTTCTTTCCTCCTTCCCTCATTCCTGCCCTCCTTTCTCATTCCTTCCTTACTTCCTTCCTTACTTCCTCCCTCCCTCCTATTCTCTTCTTCCTTCCCTCCCTCCCTCATTCACTCCCACCCATCTCAATTGTAGGATTATATAAGATACAAAGTCAAGATATACAGTGGAGTCCAGGTAGTCCTCAACTTATGACCACAATTGAGCCCAAACATTCTGTTAAGTGAAACATAAACCAGCTGCCAGGCATCTGAATTTTGATCATATGCCCATGGGGATGCTACAAAGATTGCAACTGTGAAAAATGTTCATAAGTCATTTTATTCAGTGAAAAATTTGAACAGTCACTAAAAGGAACTGTTGTAAGTCAAGGACTATTTGTATACAGCAGTGGCATAGGGCGATAAATTCTACATCGTGTAGAAAGGGACTAACAAATCTCCAACCACAAATCTCTGCTTTTCCTGGCTTGCTTCAAGCAGTTGAGCCCGGTCTATTGGGGAGATGTGATAGAATAGAATAACAGAGTTGGAAGGGACCTTGGAGGTCTTCTAGTCCAACCCCCCTGCTCAAGCAGGAAACTCTACACCACTCTACAGATGTTGGGAAATGGTTATCCAACATCTTCTTAAAAACTTCCAGTGTTGGAGCATTCACAACTTCTGGAGGCAAGTTGTTCCACTGATTAATTGTCAGGAAATTTCTCCTTAGTTCTAAGTTGCTTCTCTCCTTAATTAGTTTCCATCCATTGTTTCTTGTCCTGCCTGCAGGTGCTTTGGAGAATAGATTGCTTGCCTCTTGTTTGTGGCAGCCGCTCAAATACTGGAATACTGCTATCATGTCTCCCCTAGTCCTTATTTTCATTAAACTAGGCATACCCAGTTCCTGCAACCGTTCTTCATATGTTTTAGCCTCTAGTCCCCTAATCTTGCAGGTAACCCAATACCAAACTATAAAGCACTTTGTTGTACTTGTTCTGTAGAATAGATTTCTGCTTAACCTCCTATCATTGCATTTTATGAGATTATCTCTTCCTTCTCATAGGGAAATCTGGTTTGGCCTGGCTAGATGTGCCAGAAAAACTTGTCAATTCAGAAGCATCTGGAAGAAACGAGACAGTTCTGCCATGCATCTTACTAAAAAATCTCTGTGCCTGGGAGGCAAGCAAGCAGTAAATGCAGTTACCTTCCTCTTCGGTGGCCTAGGACCAAATAACCAGGAAAATAAATGAGTTTGGGAGTCTCAAGCTGACTCTCCCCTTGCAAAGGCCTTCCAGGGAAAGCCATCTATCATATATTTCATGCATCGAGGCAGTCTCTCTCTTAAAATCATCTTGGAATGGAGCGATCCGACTATTTTCTCTTAGCCCGAGGAAAAAGGGAAAGAAATATGTATGCATGATGGGACCGAATCAAATAACATAAGAAATGAAATAAGAAGTTACGTTTCCCCATAAACAACGGAATGAGTAGACGCACAGGACCGTTTAACTCTCCTGGGAGGCAGGTAAGATATAGATAAGAGTGGTGGTTGAGAGGGAGGGAGATCGTCTCTGTCATGACATCACCATGAAAAGTTCCAGAACATCTGTATTACTGTGGACACCTCTAGATGGAAGCCCAACATCTCACATAGTAGTTGTGGAATTGCCGTTGTGGTTTTGCCAGAAGAATTGGAAGGTTAAATATTAATTTATAATTTAATTTAATTTAATTATTTATATTAATTTAATTTAATTAATTTAATTTAATTAATTTAATTATTTAATTAATTTAATTAATTTAATTTAATTTAATTTAATAATTAATTTATTTAATTTAATTTAATTTAATTTAATTTAATTAATTTAATTTAATTTAATTTAATTTAATTTAATTAATTTAATTTAAATTTAATTTAATAATTTTTTAATTTAATTTAATTTTTTAATTTAATTTATTTTTAGCTTTTAGTAATTTAATTAATTAATTTAATTTAATTTAATTTAATTTAATTTTAATTTAATTTAATTTAATTATTTAATTTAATTTAATTTAATTTAATTTAATTTAATTTAATTTAATTTAATTTAATTTAATTATTTAATTTAATTTAATTTAATTTAATTTAATTTAATTTAGTTTATATTTAGTAATTTAATTTAATTTAATAATTTAATTTAATTTAATTTAATTTAATTTAATTTAATTTAATTTAATTAATTTAATTTAATTTAATTTAATTTAATTTAATTTAATTTAATAATTTATTTAATTTAATTAATTTAATTTAATTTAATTTAATTTAATTTATTATTATTTAATTTAATTATTATTTTTTACAAATAATTCAAGGCGGTAAACAAACCTAAAATAGGTGGGCCTCGACTTATCACCACAATTGTGCCCAAAATTTATGTTGCTAAGTGAGACAATTGTTAGGTGAATTTTGCCTCGTTTTATGACCTTTCTAGACACAGTTGTTAAGTGAATCACTGCAGTTGTTAAGTTAGTAACATGGTTGTTAAATGAACCAGACTTCCCCCTTGACTTTGCTTGTCAGAAGGTCGCAAAAGGGGGTAAATATAAATTGGTTGCTTAGCATCTAAATTTTGGTCACACGACGATGCAAATGCTACAACATTTTAAGTGTGAGAAAAGGGTCATGTCACTGAGGTTTTGTTGAAACTAACAGGAGACTCCCTAGAAGGCAACAGAATTAAAACAAAGATGGAGATGCATTGGACCACTTATTGTTCTGTTGCCACTTCTACTCCAAAAGAAAGAGTTTTCCAGCTTTTTAGTAAAGGAACAGAGGAGATATGCCTGTCTCGCCTAGATAATTTCCACTCAAACACAGTTCTAAAAACATTTTATTAATAGAAATATAAAGCATAACACGAGCACAAAAACATGTATATTAAGGGAAAGACTGACAAACATTCAAATGTAAGCTACAGTTCAACCTAATTCCCAAGCATGAAAAATATAGACACACATGAAAGGATCTAACTAAATTATCTTTCAAATTACCTCCTACTTTTGAAAAAATCTTAAAAGGTCACTCTACTGTAGGTTCTGAAAACCTCCATCTGTTATTTTTGCCTCAAACTTCTATATCTTTCTCTTTTTAAGATATTATCAGTTTAAAACTAAGTCTCAGAGTTAAGCTTGACTCCTGGTGATTTACCACAGAATCATTTTGATGGAACAAATAAAAACATTTTCGGATTTTAGATGTATATTTGTTGTTCCAGAAAAGTTAATCCTCACATAGTCCCTCTTCTTCAGCCTTACCTACATTGTCACCAAGTTCTAATATTTAAGCAGTAGAAAATGTTGATATTTTTTACTTGTCAACCAAGGAGCCATAGTTTCAAAATATGGGTTCCCAAATGTTATGGAAATGTGTCTTCTTGTGTGTGTGTGTTGTGTGTGTGTGTGTGTGTGTGTGTGTGTGCAGCTCTGTGTGCGTGTGTATGTTCCAGCATAACTCTGGAACGCCTCGAGCAATTTCAACCAAACTTGGTACACAGATGATTGGAGAAAAATACTGTGGGAGTAAGACACCCCTAACACCTCTCAAGGGGGGGGTGTTGTTCTGTTAAGATGCAGCCTGTTGTGCCTTTAAATGGCTTCTACTGTACTGCCGTAAAATGGCTTCTACTGGAGTTGTCATGGTAATGACTTCACAGTATTCCACCAGGAGGCTCCCTCTGATACAGGGGAAATCCAACATTAGAAATTCTGAACACTTTCCCCTTATAAATAAATACCTGAGCAATGCTGGGTTATCAGCTAGTAGTTTATAGAAGTAAGAACATCTAGCAGGTATAGCATGTATAGTTTGCTTATGTGTGTGCTAGTGCCAAAATATTTTTATTACACAGTTACTAAAATTATTTTGACTTATGCACTTCTTAGCAATACATCAGTTATGATTCTGAAGTGAAATATCGTGTGAGTGTGTGGCATATATGTCTAGAGGTTACACTCAATACTTGGCGACCACATGGACATATTCATGCAGAGTTCTTGGCAGCATTTTAAAAAGAGATTTGCCACTGACTACTTCTCAGCTTTTTAGAGCTGATAAAGCAAATGTTTTAATACCTAAAAACATACATTTTTATACCTTGTTTTTATACCTAGACTGGCCTGGAACCCACATGCCCACCTCCTACCATTCATATTTTTCTACTTGCATTTTACATGCTTTCGGACTGCTAGGTTGGCAGAAGCTGAGACAAGTAATGGGAGCTCACTCTGTTATGCTGTACTAGGGATTTGAACCGCCAAACTGCCGACCTTTCTGATCGACAAGCTCAGCGTCTTAGCCACTGAGCCATTGCATTAAAGTCTTAATCCCACTTTATAATGCCTTGGTAAGGCCGCACTTGGAATACTGCATCCAGTTTTGGTCGCCACAATGTGAAAAAGATGTGGAGACTAGAAAGAATGCAGAGAAGAGCAACAAGGAGGATTAGGGGACTGGAGGCTAAAACATACAAAGAAAGGTTGCAGGAACTGCGTATGTCTAGTTTAATGAAAAGAAGGACTGTGGTGACATGATAGCAGTGTTCCAATATCTCAGGGGCTGCCACAAAGAAGAGGGAGGGTCAACTTATTCTCCAAAGCACCAGAAAACAGGACAAGAAGTAATGTGTGGAAGCTAATCAAGGAGAGAAGCAACCTAGAACTAAAGGGAAATTTCCTGACAGTTAGAACAATTAACCAGTGGAACAACTTGCGTCCAGAAGTTGTGAATGCACCAATACTGAAAGTTTTTAAGAAGAGATTGTCTGAAATCGTACAGGGTTTCCTGCCTAAGCAGGGGTTTGGACTAGAAGACCTCCAAGGTCCCTTCCAACCAGTGGTGGGTTCCGGATCCCAGTGCAACCAGTAGGGTGCAATGGGGCCCAACGTCCACCACATGAACATGCGCATATGCGCACATGCGTACTTACCATCTGCGACACTCCGTGACGCCTCTGCGATCCTCCAGCAGCTCGGCAGAGCATTGCGCAGCCGCCATACGCTCCATGTGCAGAAGCCCTGAAGAGCTCAAATACAGGTAAGGAAGGTGGGTGGGTCCTCCGGAGAACCGTACCAAAATGATACTCGGTGCTCCCGGCAGGCACCGGTACACCCGTACAGGGACATACCGGTTGTAACCCACCACTGCTTCCAACTCTGTTCTATTCTGTATTCTAAATTCCAAAAAAGCAAACAGCAAGCTAGCACACTCATTTCTTCATCAGAAAAAGAACAGTGGCACACACTCCTGTGCTTCACTCCTGTCTGAAGACATAGGAAGGTTTCCTAGCAGTCACCTGGGACTTCTATCCCCAAGCGTTGGACCATGAATAAGAATCACCAAATGTTATTCAAGCAAGAACATTAGAACACCAGAACCTAAATCACTGAATCATTTACTCACTGCTTTCTTTTGACCTTGAACATCCAATCTCCCTCTTCCAGGAAATTCCCCCCACTCTCTCCTTTGTGTATCTGCTCCTTTTTAGTTTGTCATCAATGTGATGGTGAAGCTCTTGTTTTTCCCTTTCTTATTAACATGAGCTGCTCAGAAATACAATATATACAATACAAAATGAATGACTCAAACACATTTTCTTTTCAGAATCAGCATGCACTGGATATGAACAGTAGTCTCTCTTCTCTCTCTCTCTCTCTCTCTCTCTCTCTCTCTCTCTCTCTCTCTCTCTCTCTTTCTCCCTCCCTCCTCCCTCCCCCCCTCCCTCCCTCCCTCCCTCCCTCCTTGTAAAAAGAGATCTATGGTGGTGGGAATGTGAAGTGAGCTAATGGAATTGCCATTTCTCTGTTACTCCCTTCCTCCATCTCGGACAAGGAGCAGAGAAGGGCAGAGATAATGAGAGCACCGTCCCACTTCTCGGTAACAAAGATGAGCTCAATAGAAGGCTTGGCATGAAAACTGTCATTTCAGGAAATAATTGAGCTTCTTTCCCCTTGAACAATGATAGGGGATTTAAAGGACCCATTTCTTCTCCAGATTTGTGTAATGTCTTCATTTGAGATGGAGGGAAAACAATCAACCCCAGACCAAATAGCCGACTCCCCCCCTCCCCCAAAATGAGGAAAAATGCTACAATTTGCAATCTTGGAGTGAGATTAAGAACAGCATCTCAACTTCAAACCAGTTTTTGGCAACTGAAGAAGGCGATTCATATGCAGATTTGATAGTTAATCTTTGCCTTTGTGGAATCTGAGAATTGTTTATTGATGGTCAAAGACATGGAGTAGAAGAAGAGGCATTTTAACTTTCTGAATGGCATATCACTCTCCTCCATTTTAATGTATATATTATTATACTGTATTACAGGGAGACACTGGCTCAGTTGCTAAGACCCTGAACTTGTTGATCGAAAGATCAGCAGTTCGGTGACTCGAATCCCTAGTGCTGCATAACAGAGTGAGCTCTTGCTACTTGTCCCAGCTTCTGCCAACCTAGTAGTTCGAAAGCATGTAAAAATGCAAGTAGAAAAATAGGGACCATCTTTGGTGGGAAGGTAACAGTGTTCCGTGAGCCTTCGGAGTTTAGTCATGCCAGCCACATGACCACGGAGACGTCTTCGGACAGCGCTGGCTCTTCGACTTAGAAATGGAAATTAGCACCACCCTCTAGAGTCTGGAATGAGAAGGTAGTGCCAAAGGAGAAGCAATTCTGAATATTTTAGAAACCAGGAGACCATGAGTTGTAAGAGTTCTTGTCTTAGGCATGACAGGTGGCAGGGTGATGACTGAGCTTTAGTCCCATCTTAGGCATGAAAGCCAGCTAGGTAACTGAGCCACTCACCAGAAAACTGTGATTTCTACTCCCACCTTAATCAAGAAAGCCAATTGGATGACTTTGGGCCAATAACCAAGAGACCGTGAGTTCTAGTCCCACCTTAGGCATGACAGCCAACTGGGTAACTTTGAGCCAATCACCAGAAGACTGTGACTTCTACTCGCAACTTAGGCAAGAAAGCCAATTGGATGACTTTGAGCCAATAACTAGGAGATTGAGAGTTCTAGTCCTGCATGGCAGCTGGTTGGGTTACTTTGAGCCAATCACCCTCTCACACCCAACTCGCACCACAGGATTGCTGTTATAGGGATAATAGGAAGGTGAAGGGGTATTACTTATAAAGTAACAAAGGCAGGGTAAAATAAGTAAAATAAAAAGGTCTGGAAAAAAATTTAAGCTTACCCTTGCAGTATTTCTGTCCTTCCTGTGAATTCTGAAATACCCCTATTAAAAGCACCTTAGCAACGTGTTTCTTCCCTTAATTACCGCTGACATCTTCATCAAATTGTCCAGAGCAAAGTTGGTATTATTTTCCTGAGAGGCTGCCATTAATTCAGAAGCCATCAGGAGTGTGAATAGTTTAATTGTTCCTCCCAGTGTGTCTTCCCTCGCACTTGCCTGTGTTGAATAACATCTTCGAAACATCACACAATTACAGGGCACAACTTGGTTAGACCTCCCCCTGAGTTGTTCACAAACCTCCCATGGTTTGAGAAGTCTAAAAGCCTGCATCTTCTCGGAAAGAACCCCCCACTCTCTCTTCCCAGCCATCCTTACTACTAGCTGACAAAAGATTGGCTTCCTCAAGGAACATGCCCAGGATTTGGTTAGAGCATCTCGAAGCCTGTCAATCCCCCGACTCACTTGAAGAGCTTTCGATTGGGGGGGGTGTCTTTGCAGTCTCACGCAGGGTTGACATGGTGATGGGTGTCATGTCAGCACTGAGTGTGGAGCTGACAGAGTTGGGAGAGCTATAAAGCACCCTTCCCTACTTAGACATCTGACTTGCAGTATCTGCCCTCCCTCTCTGTGGGACAGTGCAAAATTAGTTGTCTTTGGAGCTGAGTTGGGTGTTTTTTTGTTTTAATGGTTTCGTTAAAGGGAACGCTTATAGGACACGCGATGGCTCAGAGGCTAAGATGCTGAGGTTGTGTATGAGAAAGTCAGCAGTTTGGCAGTTCAAATCCCTAGTGCCATGTGAACTCCCATTACTTGTCCCGGCTTCTGCCAAGCTAGCAGTTTGAACGCACATAGAAAAATAGGGACCACCTTTGGTGGGAAAGTAACAGTGTTCCGTGTGACTTCAGCATTTAGTCATGCTGGCCAAATGATCACGGAGACATCTTTGGATAGCACTGGCTCTTTGGCTTTGAAACAGAGAGACCACCCCCTAGAGTCGGGAACAACTAGCACATATAGGCAAGGGGAACCTTTACCTGTAAAGGGAGGGAGAGCCTGAAATGCAGCAGCTCTTCTTGTCATGTTCATTCAGTCACCTTTGGCAGGAAAGTTCTTGGTCCATAGTTGATTTTTTGGTAAAGATAAGCTGGCAAAGGTTGTTGCTCAGGGCTGTGGGACATGGAAGTTCCCACACTTTTGGAGTTAGGATGCCCTGAAAGAGGTGACTCAAAAAGTTCTTCTAATGAACCTCCAAGTATGGGGCTTAAGAAAGAAGTGTTGACTGCCATCTTCCAAGGACAGCTGATGAATTATAGGTAGTCCTTGACTTACAATCACAATTGTTGGGCCTAAGCAACTAGATTCACACATGTAAGATTCAAGCTATCTACTTGAATCTCCTCAAACTGCTTGCCTTCTCTTGGGAACAAACAGATAAGGTCTCATGGATTTAGTGGGAAGGAGGGTCAACCTGTTGTGGCCTGCCAACAGCCAGAAGAGTTGGCAGCTGATTCAGACAGTGAGAAGGTTGGGGAGGAACATGGGCCAGTCCTGGAGTCTGGGGAAGACTCTGATGAGGGCTCTGTGTCAGAGGCAGAGAGGAGGCCAGGGTGGTATGCCAGTTATCAGCTGCATTCAGAGTCAGACATCAGTGAGGCAAACAAACAGCTGGAGCCTGTTCCAGTGTGCGCATGCGCAGAGTTGCCAGACGAAGGGAACAGCTAAAGAACAGGAGTCGACTTGGGAGTAAGACCACTGGTCAGTGGTGGGATATGACTGGTACGCCCCGGTACAGGCATACCGGTGCCTGCTGGGAGCACCAGATACCGATCTGGTACACTGCTCCGGAGGGCTCACTGTCCCACCATCCCATGCTCCTTACCTGTATTTAAGCTGTTCGGGGCTTCCATGCACATGCATGGAGTGTACAACGCCTGTGCGACACTCCACCGAGCAGCTGGAGCATCGCTGAAGCATTGTGGAGCATCATGGGTGGTAAGTACACATGCGCGCATGCTGTGCACATTCATGTGGTGAATGCCTGGTCCCATTGCACAGTACTGGTTTCAGCGGGATCTGGAACCCACCACTGCCACAGGTGGATGATGAATGGCCCTCCCAGGGAAAATAAAAGAAGAGCAAAGAGGAGTGAAGTTTGCAGGAGACAATTAGTTCGCTTAATTGGTTCGTGACTCTCTGAGACTCCTTGCCATGTTTTGTAGATATCGGCCTGGCAGCTCTCCAAGCCAGATAAGGTCTGTGACCGTATATCCTCCCTTGAACGACTTTGCTGGATGTGAATGAGCAGAATCCACAGTAAATTAATAACAGGGGTTTTTGTTGGGAAAAGGAATTTGTTTCATGCTCTTGGGAAGCCTTGGTCAGAACACAACCCTAGGTTTCTTGTGGCTATGCAATGATTCAAGGCTAATTCCCTACTTGATCCCTCCTTGTTACCTGGCTGGTATTTTCCCAACAACAATGAAACCAAAATTTTGTTTGTACAATAAGTTGTTGTAGTCATAAGTCAAGTGACCACATGACTGACTGGTGTTTACCACACTTTTTTTACAATGGTTGTAAAGCAAATCACCGTGGTTATTCAGTGAATCCTGTGGTTGTTAAACAATCTTCAGAATTGACAGTTTTTTGTCAGAAACCATTAAAAAAATCATTACAAATATGATTGTCGGACGACAGCAGTCATAACTTCAAGGACATGTCATAAATTTCTTTTTGAAGTCTGTTGTAACTTTGAACAGCCATTAAATGACCAGTTGTAAGTCAAGGGCTGCCTGTTCATTGCCTCTGCAGATTACACTTACCATATCTGTGGTCTTAACCCTTTTTCTGTGTATCATCTCTTTATGGCCATTGCCACTTCAAATTCCACTTTCAATTGCTAGAGCTGTTAGAGATGTAATCCTAGTCTTGGGTTAGCTACACACACACACACACACACACACGTACGTGTACGTATACGTATACATATACGTATATGTATATACCATGATTGAAATAATGTATCTGTCACTTTAAATGCTCATGTGAGATGCGATTGGATGCTGTTGCTTTAATAAGCCATAAGAGGGAGTAGGAACTACTACTGGTTGTTCCTGATTGTTCCTGGTTATTCCTGGTTGTTCTCCGTGCTTGTTATTGGAGTTGAATACTGTATATTGGATGGTGGCTACTCTGTATGTTAGTTCCTGTCTGCATGGTGAATCGTGAGTTGAGCTTCTGTAAACCAATGTGTTGTATCATAGACTGTGTATATAATTCAAGACTACTTATCGCTTGTTTTGGAGAATGTTTATCCTACTTTATTTTTGTTAACGCAAGAAAAGTTATCCTTGTTTTAACTTGGTTGGCTGTGATTGATAGTGTGACTATTCAGCGGCACATTCCTTGCTACCTTCTGCTACTCAACTCAAGTCTCCAAAAGGAGATATACTTAACAAAAGCTCTGGAATTAATTTAGAAGAAAACTGAGTCCCGCTTCCTGGGCCTCTAAGCAAAAAAGAGTAGGGAAGTCGTAAATCCAAGGTCAAATTGCGAGTATTATTCTTTCAAGAGTGAGGTTGACCCTCTAACCACCAGCCATACTGGCAGATTACCTGCTTAAGCAGCTGAAAAACAGAAGTGAGTTTTCTCTCACTTATTATTGCATTGGACATATGTTTCTATATGCATTCCTGGTTTTTTTTCAACCAGCGGCAATTGGTTGTTCCTTAATATCTCTTCCCCCATCTTCCTAGCTTTTGATGCATGTTGTTTGCCTCTCTCTTTGCTTTTGACACTTCCTTTTCAAATCTAGCATTTCTTCCTGGGTAATAAGCAGGGGACATCCCACTGAGTTAAAACAATGCAGTTCTGTAACAACCCCCCCATTCCAGGACTTATCCTCCCCCCGCCCCGGAGAAGGCGATAGTAGTGGTGTAGAAAGGCAGAATCAAAGAGAAGGAGAAAAATAACGACTTTATCATTCCTAGGTCCTGAAATTTTAAGGAAGATCCAATTTGTGTGTTTGGTCTGCAAGGTGGATATAATGAGGAGCTTGCTTTCAGACAGCTATTCTCGAAATAAGCATATTTTCAGCAAACGTGAGGGACGATTATTGTAGCTGAGGTTCCTAACATCTGGACCTGTTTCCGATGTGACTAAGGGTGACAAACATAGAAACCGCCTCGTGTCCAAGTCATATTATTGTTGTTGCGGTAGATACAGTGATGACAGAATGAAAATCTCAGCAATGATTGGTTTTCTTTAAAGGTGAAAGTCTACCAATTTAATAGGTCAGGCTGATTTTAGAGAACTAGTGTCAACATACCCTATAATTTAATTTTGGCTATCTCCACGACTGAAAAAAAAGTATCACTTTTTTTTTTTTGGCATGTCTGGGATATAAAGTAGGTCCTTTCAGTTAACACTAATGAATTTGGGAAAATAATCAGTTCAACAGGCAAATCAAATAATCCATATTATTATTATTCTTGTCTTCCAATAATGCACAGAGCTCATCAGCAGACCGAAGGTTAATTGGATGCGCTTCAGGATAAGGGGCAGCATATCACCACAGACTGCGAAAGTACTGTTATAACACTACCGATTCTTGGTAAGGAGCACACACTGGATTAGACAAAACTTGCCAATCAAAACTGTGTTATTCACACATCTATTTCAGTCTCTCCATGGGAAAGGCTAAAAAAATGTATCCCCAGAGAAATCATTCACCCTGAATTGATATAATATGAAGAGATTCAGGCAGATATCCTGCAGCAATTCCCGAGATGAGAAATTAGCTGTGTCTAATTAATTTGTTTCAATGCCTGGTGAGAGGAGGGGAAAAAAAAGTATTTTGAAAACTTTGGGTAATAGATTTTTTACTCTGGTTGGAGAAAATGCAATTGGTTCCTTCTGCACAAGGAAAAGACAACAGCAAATTTCTATTTAGAACCTGATTATAAACATCCTTAAATCATTTGATGATCAACTATTGAATCATTTTGGGTTCATGTGAAAACAGATGATCGTTCTGGGGTTCTGGCCTCAAATTTAAAAGATTTCTATTGGTCAAAGACAACATTTTGATTTGTACATATAAACAGAACCACCTAGGAACCAGTGAAGTTTTCTAATTAATGTGAAACAAATGATACCAAACTTTAATTTTTATTATATGATAAAAAAATGTTTAAAACCACAACTGGAAAGTAATGTGCATGCATACATACATACATACATACATACATACATACGTGCGTGCGTGCGTGTGTGGTGTTGTCTGTTGCATTTGTGCTGATACAAATGTACAGTTATACAGATAGAGTTACACAAATGTAACAAAGGCAACATAAAAAATGGCTTTCTGCATAGATGGCTCCTAGGGTGAGTTGAAAGACAGAAAAGGGAAGCAGTACGCAGTATGTATGCATGTATGTATGTATATGTGTGTATGTATATGTGTGTGTATGTATATGTATAATGTGTGTATGTGTGTGTGTGTGTTGCATTTGTGCTGATAAATAAAGGTTGCACTATATATCTATATATCTACATCTACATCTACATCTACATCTACATCTACATCTACATCTACCTACCTACCTACCTACCTACCTACCTACCTACCTACCTACCTACCTACCTACCTACCTACCTACTATCTATCTATCTATCTATCTATCTATCTATCTATCTATCTATCTATCTATCTAAGCAGTTAGCTTCCTCCCATAATTGGGGCTTACCAGGGTTGTAAAAATCTAATAGATACCTTTCACCCTGGCTTCGCTGATAAACGGATAAGAGCCTGTGGCCTGATGGCTAAGATCTCTGCCTAGTGTGCCTAGTATGCCATACAGCCCAGGTTCAAATCCCAGTAAGGGTATGGCTAGCTGATGAGAGCTAAATAGCTTGAAATAGATCTATACTAGTCTCCCTTTATTTATTTATCAGCACAAATAAAAAACAATATTATATTATATATATATATATATATATATATTATATATATAATATATATATATATAATCTATCTATCTATCTATCTATCTATCTATCTATCTATCTATCTATCTATCTATCTATCTATCATCTAATATATATAGTGCAACCTTTATTTAACAACCATTTGAGGGAAGGGAAGTGTCTTTTAGTCCCACATGTCCATTAAATCTGTGAATTCATTCATTTAAACTGATTCATGTCATTTTCTGAAATGACAAATTGCTTCACTTGCTTAATAATGTCATTATGCAATTGTGTTAATTGTCACAAATGGTTTCTGTATAATGCAATCTAATGTTCATTTATGTGAGTCATTCAGATTGGATGTAATAGTCTTGTTTGTTATTTGGAGAGGATAACCAGACAACATTGCATCTATTGCATTAGAAAACCACTAAATGTGGGTCCATTAAATCAAAGAATTACTGTGATTATGTTTCAAAGAAAGTGAAATGTCATTAAATGCAGGTTTTTTTTCCTCATCTGGTTCTACATAAATATTTTGGAGTCATCTTCCTCTTATTTCATCCAAAGGAACTCTGAATCCACAGAAAATGATCCATGTTACTAGTTTGAGAAGAAACATAACATGAACTGATTGTCCCAAAGGTCCTTTTTCAAAGGACTTTGAAACTGGACTTGGTTTTTCCTTGAAGAGATCTCACTTCTAATCCACGAAGCTTCTTCAATTCTGACAGTTTATGAAGAACTGAAGAAGCTTCTTGGATGAGAAGTGAGATCCCTTCAAGGAAAAACAAAGAAAGTCCAGTTGCCTTTTGAAAAAGCACCTTTGGGACAACCATGACCTGATGACTGAGAGTCTCTGTAGACATTCAACATGAACATGATACTCTTTGTTGTCAGCCATTCAAATGGTTTTTCAAAAAACAAATTCATCCATTGTGAGTACATCTCTTTTTAAAAATATTCTGAAAGCTTGACAATTCTTCATCCAATAAAATAGTTTCTGAGTAATATCCACCCTGTGATTTTCTTATACCTTTCAGCAATAATGGACAGAGAGGCAACAAATGAAAAGAATGCTTCAAATTATAAATTGACTCTGTTTTGATTAGAAAAAGAAAACAAAGGAGAAAAGATGTGGAGAAAGAGAATCGTTTTATAGCTGTGTGGGTTTTGTCTCTCTAAGAAACTCTAATATGTTCTAAGCTGCCCTATATCTGAGTTGGGAGCATGTATGATTGTGAAATAGTTTACTAAATTTCCCCTGAGTCAGAACCAGTATCTTTATATTTTTCTTCCCAATGAGAAAAATTACACTATACCAAAACTTTTTTTATTATTAATAAGCATCAGTCATTCAAAAGCCACCCCCCCCCCCGGCATGTTTTTGGCTTCATATCTTCCTGCCTTTGGTCTTCTGGGCACGTAGTATGCTTATTTTGGTTTTAACCCAAAAGAAAATTGGGAGATTTTTTAGGGTATATTTAAAAAAAAACAATATGTAGTTTGCTGCATTAAAAAGTTTAGCTGAACGTCAGGTGGTTTCTAATCTTAATGAGACTATATGATCCAAAACACTTTGTATATCTAATTAAAACAAAATATTAATTTTTTTCATTAATTGCAGCAAGTAGCATTATTGTTTTTACTGTATATCGATGTTAATGATATAGATTGGCACCTTTACAAACAAGTGTTAAATTCCCCCCCCTTCCCCACACACAATACCGTATTTATCGGCGTATAACACGCAGTTTTAAAACTAAAATTGCAAGCTTAAACCCTGCCTGCGTGTTATACACCGATACTGCGTGTTATACGCCGGGTCCCAAACTGCCTGCTCCAGCTGATTCACCGGCGCCCATGATACTCATAGAAGTGCAGCATCCATTTCATGGCAGCGTCGGCGGCTCTCCAGCTACCCTGCCTGATATAACCCCTACCTTGCAGCAGTGGCGGCAGCTCTCCAGCCACCTGCTGTTCGCTTTAACCCCTCATTGAACAAGCGGCGGCTGGAGAGCCGCCCGCTGCCTGATTTAACCCCATCCTAGCAGCAGCGGCTCGCAGCGGCCAGAGAGCCGCCCGCTGCCTGTATTTTTTCTCATCATTGCGGGTGCTTACCTTCCCCCGCCTGCTCTCTGGTCCCAAGTGTACGCGCCGGCATTCTCCCAATCAGCTGTGAGTCCGCAGCCGCCCGCGCTGCTGTTTTAAAGGCTGCTCCTCACCCTCCGAGGCCACCGTACTTCTGACGAGTGACGTCCCTGACGTTACGCTGAGGACGTTACTCGTCAGCGCAATTAAAGAGTAACCTGAGTCTGCTAGCGACACAGGCCAGGTACTGTGGTGAAAACAAAAACATATAGAAATAGGGGTTTATGTGGGGGGGGCTTGTTATGTGGCGCAGGGGGAAAGAGTATGTGATATGGGGGTGGGGTTATATGGTACAGGTGGTATCAGGACTATGTGGTACAGGGGGATTAGGTTGTACAGGTGGATCTGGGGGGGGATTAGGTGGTACAGGGGGATCAGAGGGGGGAAAATGATGTGACAGAAGAGGGTGGGGAAGTAATTCATGTTCTAATGTTATAAATTTTAATCCAACATTAAGTTCCGAGCTTCCAAGTCATTTATTTTTAATGAAAAAAATTTTTACTCAAATTTTTGTGTTAAAATGGGGGATGCGTGTTATACGCCGGTGCGTGTTATACGCCGATAAATACGGTAATTGGTTTTAGAGTAGGCACACACACACAAAATCAAGCAATATAAATATAAATGAGCCGAGGTGGCACAATGATTAGGGTGCAGTACTGCAGGCCACTTCAGCTGACTGTTATCTGCAATTCGGCGGTTCTAATCTCACCGGCTCAAGGTTGACTCAGCCTTCCATCCTTCCGAGGTGGGTGAAATGAAGACCCAGACTGTGGGGGCAATATGCTGACTCTGTAAACTGTTTAGAGAGGGCTGAAAGCCCTATGAAGAGGTATATAAGTCTAAATGCTATTGCTATAAATTTTTGGCTTAACTTACTGAGAGTATCCTGAATATTGTATCTTGCTGGCTGCTTTCTAGATGTAGAATATTAGCTGCCCAGAAGGACTCAGACAGTACTGCCATGGGGGCGGGGCACGAATTAACATGCCCACATTGAGAGAACAACTGATGGAAAGAAAGTGGCAGCAAATCATTAAGTTGTCCTCCACTGTCCTACTTCTGCAATGGTACAATACCTTCACTATCTGTCCTGGTTTGGCACTGTAAACCAATCAAGACAAACGCAGACTTCAATGGATAATTAGAACTTCAGAAAAAAACATTGCTGTCTAAAAAGGCAGTATTGCCGTCATTATTCTCATCTTCCCTATTTCCTATTTCCTTATCTTCTTATGACTATAACTTTGGTGTTGTTTTTTTGCAATCTTTTTTTAATTTTTAAACATAAAAAAACAATATTAAAAAAAACGATCTCATCCATTACACACAGCATGTCGTTTGTTACAAGTGTTTTTGCCCCTATATTCTCAATTACATTTACAATCACAGATTTTTCACTAATACAATTAAATACCCTCACTTCATTCTACAATGTATATTCAATTACAATTAATTTTTTCCCCAATAAAACCTAATTCCCTTACATTCTTGATTGTCTGTTTAATAACAATATACCTTTATATAATCACAGATCCCGATATGAAAGAGATTTACCAACCATTTATGTTTGTATATCACTGTTTTCAATTATGTATAATTCCACCAATCAACTATTGAGTATGCTTGCGTTCATTATTGTCCTTGTACATCATACATTCAAACAAAGATGTTATCCTTCATTTTTGCAACAAGGTATTCTAAATATGACTATAACTTTATTGCTTATCTCTATTGTTGTATGTACATTTAGAGCTTATGCACCAGAAACAAATTCCTTATGTTTTTAATCACACTTGGCCATAAATAATTCTATTCTATTCTATTCTATTCTATTCTATTCTACCTACTTACTCTACCTACTCTACTCTACTCTACTCTACTCTACTCTACTCTACTCTACTCTATTCAAATCTCCATAGATATTTAGCTATGCACTTTGGGATGAACATTCTTTGAATGGTGCTCCAGTATGAATGGGTTTCCAGAAAAGAAAATGCAGACTAAAGAACTCAGGTGACCCTGAAGGCACAGGTAAACCTCTAAGTGGCCTCAACAATTCTCAGAAAGAGTGCTAATGACCAGATGACTTGCAAGGAGTATACATCCTTCCATTCTCCACCATTCAGTTAGAACTGAAGAAGTTTCTTGGATGACATCAAAATGTGATTAAGCAAAAGAAAAAAAAAAGTCCAGTTGACTTTTGAAAGAAAGCACCTTTGGGACAACCATGACCTGGATGGTGGAAAATCTCCATAGACATTTAGCTAGTATACTTCCCAACTAGTAGAATAAGACACAAGTGGTCAAGTAGAAAGCAAACTAATCACAGTAGAACTGGAAGCAATATCTGGAATCTGTCCCTCTAGGGTTCCAAAATCAGAACCTTAAGTGTTGACTTACAGATGTAGCTAGTTAACAGAACCTAACAGAATAACAGTTTTAGAAGGACCTTGGAGATCTAGTTCAATCTCTGGACAAGCAGGGAACCCCTATACCATTTCAAACCCTATAGGCATTTTAGTTTAGATTGTCTAAGGTTTTGTATTTTATTTATACTGCAAGCATAGTATCAATTTGTAGGTTGCAACATTGTGCTGAAAAACTAGAAAATAGATTATACAGTATTGAACCAAGCCACCACTTTCTTTAAAAATGTATCGCACATTGAATTAACTTACTCAAGCACTTGTCTCCTACAAAATCAATATATTTACCTTCAGAGTACCACTTCAACTCAACTGCCGATCTTTGGCAGTTAATTGATCAGAAGAATTATTTGTGAAGCCTTAGATTAATGAAACCTGAGAACTTCTTCCTGGCATTTTAGCACGTTCTTTGTTTGTTCCAATATTTGTCCCAACCCTGATTTCTATAGATTTCTATGCTTCTTGGAGTGAAATAGAGAAAATGTTTAAGTTAAATAAGAAAGGATTGTTACAGTATTAGGTATGGCATATATTAGTGTTAGTATTAAGTTAAGAATAGGCAAAATAATATGGTTGTAAATTGTAAATTGTAATTGTTATTGTATAAAATATTTTCACAAAATATTGTACCCAGACAACAAACTCTTTAATGGAAGATAAAGTTTAAACAAAAACAAAAAAAATTAAAACAAAAGTTTCACAAAATTGTAAGATATTTCAGTGGGGAGAAAAATAACAAAAGACTTTCTAAGAGAAGTTTCTTGCCAAAAAAAATGTACTGCTGGGACTTGCCATCTCCATCACTTCTCCCCACAACAACACAGAATTCAAAGGACCGATAATAAGGATTTCATTCTTCTTAAGGCACTTGCCGGTTCCAGATTCTGCATGCATTTCTGCCTTATTTGTTTGGCTATTTTTTATATTTCCATTGCAGCAACCTTAAGTAAAGGAAGCCAGGAAGGAACAGGATGTGGCAGGAAACATTAGCCCTTTGTTCTGAGCGCAGGGCTAATGAATTGTTCAGCACAATGAAAATTATTAAGGAAAGCTGCTTAGATTAAAAGTGAGATCCGAAGTCTGCTAACAGCTTGTCAAAATAGGGCTTGGGGAGGTCTACATGAACAGTAAAAAGGAAAGAAGAAGGAAAGGAAGGAAGGAAGGAAGAAAAGAGAAGAAAGAAAGAAAGAAAGAAAGAAAGAAAGAAAGAAAGAAAGAAAGAGAAATCCTAATTCAAAATTTGTTGACTGGTGGTGTTTTGTGTTTGTTTGTGTGTGTGTGTTTGTTTGTTTGTCTCTTTCTGTGTTGGCATGTGTTCCATTTCTTTCTGAGGGACGCAGTGGCTCAGTGGCTAAGACGTTGAGCTTGTCAATCAGAAAGGTCGGCAGTTCAGCGGTTCGAATCTCTAGCATCACGTAATGGAGTGAGCTCCCATTACTTGTCCCAGCTTCTGCCAACCTAGCAATTTGAAAGCATGTAAAAATGCAAGTAGAAAAAAAATAGGGGCCACCTTTGGTGGGAAGGGAACAGCATTCTGTGTGCCTTTGGCATTTAGTCATGCCAGCCACATGACCACCGAGACATCTTCGGACAGCGCTGGCTCTTTGGCTTAGAAACGAAGATGAGAACCACCCTCTAGAGTTGGGAATGACTAGCACATATGTGCCAAGGGAACCTTTATCTTTAGCTCCCATTCTTTCTATGCAAAAATATGTGTCTGGTTCTTGTATCTGCCTGGTATTAAAAGAAAACTTCTAAAAGAGTTTTCTGTAGCACTTGTCACTAAATCAGGATGTGTTGGGTGTCAGCTTTGAGGTCCCAAGCAACACATTCTGAAGCTTAGGTTTTCATCATGAAACCAGCGCTGGGTAGCAGCTAGAAGGGCAAATTGGAATCAAGTACTTGTAACTCTGAGTCATGTCTTATTTTAAATTCACTTACGTTTTCAGAAGAATGTGATACGGTGCAGTACAAAATCATGCATGCTGTGAAAAATTTGGACAGAGTGAAGGTTCACACTGGAGCTCTGAATCAGACATGAAAATAAATGCCAAAAGATCCAGGATTGATAAAGAAAATGGTGTCCTCATCCCACACGCTGTAACACGATGGAATTTTCTGCCACATCTGATGTGGGAAGAACAACCAATTAATTTGTTTTTGAAAGATGACTAGAATTGCCTCCGCATTTTCACATGACATCAGTGGAAGTTTAATTTCCTATAATAGAACTTCCCTCTGCTGCGGTGTGACCCTTGTTTTAAGAACTGGGTCCAGTTTTGGACGTCACAGCGAGAGGAAGTCTGAGAAAACGGAAGAGGTTCAAAGAGAGAGAAAATAAACATAATTAGACATTAGAAACAAAGCCCTTCTTGCAAAATGCTTTTGTTTAGATTCCTGCACTAAGCCTGACATTGGATTCAATGCTTAAATGACTTCTGCCAACTCTAGGATTGTAGGAATGAATGGATGGATGGATGGATGGATGGATGGATGGATGGATAGCTAGTAAGCAAACCAGCTTTTCATAATTCCTTTCCAGGCAAGGAAGGATTAAGACCCTGGTACTGCAATGGTGAGAATGCAATATTAATGTCAAATAACTCTACCACTGCCTGGAGTTCAATCTCAGCCTCCTATCCTTCCAAGGTCGTAAACCTGAGGATTCGGATAGTTGGGAGTAATAACTAACATTTGTAAACCTCTCAGAGGTTTATTCTATTCTATTCTATTCTATTCTGTCTTATACATTCATCAAGAATAAAAAGATACAACACTTAGTGATAGTCATAGGGTACAAGTAAGCAATCAAATCATACTAGGAAACAATCAATATACATTGTAAAGAGACAAGCAACAAAATTACAGTCCTACAGTCATAAGTGAGAGGAGATCGGTGATAGGAACGATGCGAAGATTAATAGTAATAGTAATGCAGATTAGTAAATAATTTCACAGTGTTGAGGGAATTATTTGTTTAGCAGAGTGATGGTGAACTAAAAGGACTAACAAGCAGTATATAAGTCTAAGTGGCTATTGCAATTGCTATCGCTAAGGACTTCGAATTATTCACAAATGCTCCTATCAGGAAATTGCAAGATAGCAGTCTCTGGCAGGTTTAAAGTGCTGAGAGACCCAGAGAAACCACTTTATGCTCAAACTGCAATTGGCATCTTCAAATGAATACAAAAGGATTTGCTTACTTCCTTTACTAATGACTTTTAGAAATTGTGAATTGCTTCTTAGCTTTGGACTAACTGTTTTGACAGTACCAGATGAGTTTCCTTCAATCCTTAGCAAAAAAAAAAAGAAAAAAGTTTTAAATGCTGATCTAAGGAGTTATTTTCTCCCTTTAGCAATAGATAGCGAAAGGCTGATTAAAACTTTAATTCTGAAGAGCTTCAAATGGACTAAGGAGCTAGATGGATTTTAAATAGCATTTTGAATTGATTGTCAGAATCCTTCCCATGGGAAAACACTTTTGCTTTGAATTCCCTTTAAAAAAAGAAACATGGTGGGATGAGTCTTTGAAGGTTGGACACTAGAGGGAGCCAGAAGGAACTGAACATTACAATGAAAGGAGAAGAACACTTTCACTTACTAATACAGAATGAAGCAAAGTATTTTAACAAAGGACATATGAAGGATATTTTTGATAGTGGACATAGAAGATAATTTTAAGAGTATTGGCCTCTATAGATCGACTATGTTTAAAGAGAAGACTGAGATTGATTGAAAGTGGATTTAAAAATGACAGACTACAATTATGATTTGGAACCAGCTGATGTTTTAATAATTGAAAGGGTTATATACAACAAAAGAGTAACCCAGATAACTTTCCTTTATTGGATTTAAAAAAGAGAGCTTGTTAAAGAATTTTGTGAGAAGGGGAAAAAAAGGAGACAAAAATAAGTTCTAGGACATTATTTGAACCTACTAAAAGTCAAAATTCTTAAAAATAAAAGGAAGGAATATAAAGTTGATATATTTGATCAAGGCTCAATTAGATATATAGTTATCTCTGTTAACTCTTTATTGGCTTTTCTTGATCATGGTTGAATAACGAGGCTTTAAAGATTTGTTTAAAGATAAGAAATGGGATATGGAGAGAAGAGATTATTTCTTGTATTTAGTAATAAGTTACTAAAACTATTTGTAATAGTTGTGAGGAAGGAGGATGTCATTTCTTTATATATTTCTTTTTTGTTATCATATTCTTATTTTTTTTCTTTTGTTTTTCTTTTGACCTCTATGTTTTTCTTTTTTTATATTTCCTTTTTTTTCCTTTTTACTCTCTTTTTAGTTTGTATTAATTTTTATCTTTTAATTGTGTTTTTTAAAAAAATAAAATTACTATAAAAAAAGAAGAAGAAATAAATAGTTTCGAAACGATAATGAGTTCAGAGGTATACACATCCAATTTGGAATGCATGAAGCACAGAACTGAATGGAGTCAATCAGATCAGCTTTGATTAGTTCCATAGTGAATGCAAATGGAAATCACATCTCCCTAACTATTCTTAGCAGCCGCAATGTTGGTTTTTTTATGATGGTTCCTAGCAGATGCTGTTTTCTTGTTCTAAATTGCTTTGATATTACAACATTCCAGAGCATTTTTTTTAAAAAAAAGCTAATTTACAAGAGCACACCAAAACCAAACCAAAATAAAGCAGAGCAGTAAACATTTTTAAGATGTGAAGTTAGCAAAAAGTTCAGAATAGTCATTACTTAATTTGATATTTTCATACCCTGTCAGGGCTGAGACAAAAAAATATATACACTTCCTTGTATGCCCTGCCTTTGGCAATGAGTTGAACACTGGAAAAATCTGGAAGGGAAGCTTTAAAAATATGCTTCTAATAAAACTAGAATTTTCTGCTGGAGGGAAAAGAACGGATGAGGTGTCAGTTATATCTGCTGGTTTCTGTGGCTCCTTTCTTGCTGTCTATCTTCACAATGTGCTAGCAGAGAACTCTTCCAATGTGTCCAAGATTTGAGCAAAAAAAAAAAAAAAATCCTGAAAAACAAGGTAGATGACATTGGTTACATCTGATTCTGATAGAAGATGCCCATAACACTGCTTCAGACAGACAGAGAGTAAACCTTGATCATTCCAAATACAGTGACCACATCAGGGATGGGTTCCTGCCAGTTCTAACCTCTTCTATAGAAGAGGTTCCACAAATCTACAGTGCCGTTTAGAAACAGTTCCAGCTCCCTCCCCCCGCCTGTCCGCACATTATCAAGATGAAGAGCGAGAGGAGGAATTATGGGAGTTGAAGTACACAAGTCATAAAGCTGTCACATTTGAACACCCCTGGGAGTTTTTTTCTAAAGGGTTAAGGGTGCAAGGGTCTTGAAACTTGACTTGCGTGCTTCAAATGCCAGAATTTCTGAGCCAATGTTTTGGTTGCTAAGCAAGAGCATTGTTATGTGAGTTTCATCACATTTTACAAGTTGGCCATGCCCACCCAGTCACATGGCTGTCAAGCCACTCCCACCCGGTCATTATTGAATAAGCCATTGCTTGGTGGGTTTCCATTCATCTTTATAAGCAACAATTGCTCGACCCTCGTGAGTTACACAACTCCTTTAAAAAACACAGTTGTGATCCCGAATCGAGATTAAGCTGTCAAGGCCTCAAAATCAGCACTGTCCTTCACGCATGTAGTGTGAGATATTGACATAAGGTAAAGGTTGCCCCGCATATGCTTGCTAGTCATTCCCGACTCTAGGGGGCGGTGCTCATCCCCATTTCAAAGCCGAAGAGCCAGCGCTGTCCAAAGACGTCTCCATGGTCATGTGGCTGGCATGACTAAATGCCAAAGGCGCAAGGAACGCTGTTACCTTCCCACCAAAGGTGGCTCCTATTTTTCTACTTGCATTTTTACATGCTTTCAAACTGCTAGGTTGGCAGAAGCTGGGACAAGTAATGGGAGCTCACTCCGTTATGCGGCGGTAGGAATTTGAACCGCTGACAAGCTCAGCATCTTATCCACTGAGCCACCACGTCCCCAGTTAAATTGACATAGCAAATAAATAAATGTCAGCTTATCAGGGCCTTGGCCTCCATGGTTCTTAAGGAAAGAATGAACCCAGTGATTATACTCCCCTCAAGACATAAGCCTTGATGAAGGAAATCAGCAAGGAAAGTGACTTCTGAATCAGCAGCTCTGGCTGGCAGGGATGAAATTTAAAGGTCGCTACCTGGGAAAGCTTTTGCTGAAAAGCACCCAGGTTCTCAATTGACGTTACTGATGTTCTCCTGTTGGAAGAAATGTCCATCTTGGTTCAGTTCCAAGTGCAGAGAAACAACAGTGGAAACATCATGGCTGTTTGGAAAGATGGCTTTAATGGTAGACAGGATCACATGCTTTGAAGATGTTGGGTGAAGAAGAAAAAAGGGGAAGAGATGCGGAGAGTACCTGAGTTTTATGCCCTCTCTGGGTTTTTAAATTTGATTTTGTATTCTGATTGGTTGTCAGACTCCCATGGGGCCATGCAAGGGCAACTCTGTCGGCTGTCCTGAGTCCCAGGCTTGGTTGAGCCTTGCTGGGTGATGTAATCTTCCCAGGTGCCATGTGGTGAGATGGGTAGAGGGCTAATCCTATCATGTCCCAAGGACCATGTCTTAATCCCATCACCCTGAAGGGTGGGGCAGGGAAATGCAGGGAGCTGCTTTGTCCTTAAACCACGATTCCCCTTTTCTCATCCAGGGAAACATAATATTCTGCATCTTTAATATGTCCTAGAATATTTCATTCTTCTAGGAGAGGGGTGGCTGCTAACTTCCTTCACTCCTTTGCCATATTTTGCTGCATTTGGAAACCTCAATTTCTCTCAATGGCTGTTGAGGGTTTCCAAATGTCATTTTATTTTCCCTTGACATCTTTATTTCCCTCTACCGCTCAGATTATGAGCCGGGGCTGTGCTTTGCAATAAAGGCGAGTGATTTCCTAAAATATAGCTTGGAAGTCTATTTATTATTATTCACTCTAGAGTTAACTGTGAAGGGCGGGGAAAACATGCTCCTTTCCCACATTCTGTTCAGTGAAGAGAAAACTGACTAAGTTATTTTTGCAAAGTCGACACTGACAACACGCTGATATAAACAGATTTGTGCTCCACATTACCAGTCGGGATGAAGAGAATTTTGCATCCCATGGATTTCATTCTGATAGGGCTCAGCAACGTCCCAGCCTGCTCCCATTATAGTATAATATTCTGCTAGTTCAAAGTTCTTCTTTGATTTCGCTTCTGAGTTGATATTCTCCATAACTGCCAAAGAAAGAGCTGTAGATCATGGCGTGAAAACATCAAAATCCATTTAGGAATATTCCTGAAGCAAAATGTCAAGCATTTGGGCTTGTTTGTTGATTTGTTTGTTGTAGGTTTGTTTATCTATAACCACACCAGAGGTGGGTTCTTACCAGTTCGCACCTATTCGGTAGAACCGGTTCATCAAATCTACCGAACCGGTTAGAAGAGGTTCCACCAGTAGACCCGGAAAGCAGGCCACACCTACAGAAGAGGTTCCAAAATTTTTTGAAACCCACCACTGGTCCTTGGATATGATTATTCTACACTATCATGCTCATATTTATAAAACTCAGGGCCTCTGTGAAAGGTAAGGATGACTACTGCGTTTGTGGTGCAATCAGAACATTGCGTGTGTTGAAGTTGTTTTAACGCAAACCAAAGATGCCTTTTCAAAAACAAGTTGACATCATATTCTTATGCATGGCAGTGCTGTGTGTGAGGTAATTTAAGGTGGTTCTGACAAGTGTCATCGGCATCTTCATATCCGGTCACATGGGTGGCAAGCCACTCCCATCCGGTCACATGGGTGGCAAGCCACTCCCACAAAGGAGGCCACACCCACAGAGTAGGTTCGAACAATTTTTGAAACCCACCACTGAACCACACCAACATTTTAAAAAAAAGTTCACTCTAAAACATAGAAGTAACTTGAAGGTGTTTTAAACATAATAAATCAAACTTGGACTCAGAAATGGGATGAGCCTTTTTATGTAGAGAGTCTTTTTTTCTGAGATTGGGTAGTTGGCAGTGGTGAAATCTAAATTTCTTTGCAAACAGTTCTGTGAGTGTGGCTTGGTGGTGGTGTGGCATGTGACTGGGTGGGCATGGCCAACTTTTTTTCACTTTTTAAAGCATTTTTTTCCCCGCCGGTTCAGGCGAATAGGCAGAAAAATATGCTTCAAAAAGTGGGGGGAGGGGAACCTTCCGATGATCACATGGCTCACAGCTGATCTGCATGATCATTGGAAGCTTTTCTTTTACTACCGGTTCACAGAACCAGGAACAAGGGTCCGCAACTTGGGAGTCCTCCTGGACCCACAGCTGACTTTTGAACACCATTTGTCAGCTGTGACCAGGGGGGCATTTGCCCAGGTTCGCCTGGTGCACCAGTTGCACCCCTACCTGAACCGGGAGGCTCTCACAACAGTCACTCGTGCCCTTGTGACCTCTAGGCTGGAGTACTGCAATGTGCTCTACATGGGGCTGCCCTTGAAGAGTATTCGGCGACTTCAGCTAGTCCAGAATGCGGCCGCGCGAGCGATCGTGGGTGCACCTCGTTTCACCCACATAACACCTATCCTCCACGAGCTGCACTGGCTACCTGTCGATTTCCAGGTACGCTTCAAGGTGCTACTTGTCACCTACAAAGCCCTTCATGGTAGTGGATCTGGGTACTTGAGAGACCGCCTACTGCCAATTACCTCCACTCGACCAATTAGATCCCATAGATTAGGCCTCCTCCGAGTTCCATCAGCCGGTCAATGTCGACTGGCAACCACGCGGAGGAGAGCCTTCTCGGTGGCAGCTCCGACCCTATGGAATGAACTCCCCGTGGAGATTCGTACCCTCACCACCCTCCAAACCTTCCGCATAGCCCTTAAAACCTGGCTGTCCCGACAGGCCTGGGGCTAAAGACCTCAACCCCACCCGAATTGTATGAATGTTGTGCTTTTAACGATGTACTGTCTTATGTGTTTAATCTGTTTGTCCTCCCTTCCTTCTGAACTGTGAGCCGCCCTGAGTCCTCCCAGGGAAAAGGGCGGCATATAAATAAACTACCTAAACCTAAACCTAAACAACCGTCCCTACCGATTCAGCCAAACTGGGATGATCCGGGAGGATTTCACTCCTGGTAGTTGGGGTATAGGGCATGTCAATTTTTTCAACTTTCAATTTCCATAAATGATGGGTGCTCAAAACTTGTGACATGCCTTGGGGATGGTAAAGATAATTTTAGTTACTTTCCTATGATTTAGATGAGCTTGGTAAGTAACTACATAAACATCACAACTTTTTGTCTTTCTATGCGTTCCTCCAAGTCATTTTTGACCCCTGGGAACTTTCTAGGCTGATCCCTGCCATTTTTGGGGGGGGGGAAAGATTTCAGAAGTGGTTTGTTCTTACCTCCTTCCTAGGCTGGAGAGAGTGAGCGCCAATAAAGGAGGATATTTGTAGCTCACAGTTGAAAAGAAAGCTCCTTGGCGATATCTGAGCTTGCTTGTTTTCTTGCAGATGTTTCATTACCCAAACTTGAGAACATCACCAGTGTTTTGCCATTCCACTGATTAATTGTTCCAACTATCAGGACATTCCTCGTTAGTTCTACATTGGTTCTCTTCTTGGTCAGTTCCAATCCATTGCTTCTTGTCCTGCCTTTGGACATTTTGGAGAATGGGTTGACCCCTTCTTCTTTAAAAGAAGACTTCTCGTAGGATGGTTTCCTCTGAAATTTAATAGAAATGATGGGTGCCAAAGAGGCTTCAGATAATGAAGAAATGACAGATTATATAACAAAGGATGGGAATACTATGACCACTTCCAAGCTTAGAACGGCAACCTGACATCCAGAGGAATTTCACTGAAACTGTCTTCTGCCTCCAAAGGAATTTTGAAAGCAACTTCTCTTCCTTTCCTTTGAAACAGAATTGGTTGAGAGAGAAAAATCCCTCCCCTCCCTTGGCCTGGCATCAGTTTGCCTAATGTTTCTCGCAAATGACTTGCAGGCACACAAAGCTACTCTCTGTGTTTTCTTTGATGGAGAGTTTGGATTGGCTGAGCGGCATATCAGTCATGGAACCAATTTTCTACCTTCACTGAACAGTTATTATTTTAAGGATGAGATATAAATAAGATATAAAAGAAGCACAAAATCATTTAAAACACCGAAGAAGCTTTTATGAGATCAACATTCTCAGTCTTGAAATGCATAGAGGGAGGGGGGAAGCAAATAATTCACCTGAAGCTTAGAGCAGATAAGTGGATTTAGAGACAGAGAAAACCATCAAGAGATTGACCTACAGACAGAAAACGTCTTCAGGAGAACAAAGCCACAGGTACTACAATCACTCACCTGTTCTCTTCAATGTGTACAAACAATTGGTGGGATTCAATTTTTTTAAACTACTGGTTCTGTAGGTGTGGTTGGCATGGGGTGGTGGGAGTGGCGTGGCGGGCATGGTATGGGAAAAATACTGCAAAATCCCCGTTCCTTCCCCACTCCAGGGGAAGGATACTGTAAAATCTCCATTCCCTCCCCACTCTAGGGTAAGGATACGGCAAAATCTTCATTACCTTCCCACTCCAGAGTAAGGATACTGTAAAATCTCCATTCCCTCCCCACTCCAGGAGAAGGATACTGTAAAATCTCCATTCCCTCCCCACTCTAGGGTAAGGATACGGCAAAATCTTCATTACCTTCCCACTCCAGAGAAAGGATACTGTAAAATCTCCATTCCCTCCCCACTCCAGGGGAAGGTTACTGTAAAATCTCCATTCCCTCCCCACTCCAGGGTAAGGATACTGCAAAATCTTCATTACCTTCCCACTGCAGGGTAAGGATAATGTAAAATCTCCATTCCCTCCCCATTCTAGGGTAAGGATACTGCAAAATCTTCATTACCTCCCCACTCCAGGGTAAGGATACTGCAAAATCTTCATTACCTTCCCACTCCAGGGGAAGGATACTGTAAAATCTCCATTCCCTCCCCACTCCAGGGTAAGGATACTGCAAAATCTTCATTACCTTCCCACTGCAGGGTAAGGATACTGTAAAATCTCAATTCCCACCCCACCCCACCCCACTAACCTGCTTTTCAGCTCTGTTCTTCTGTGAAGGGCAACAGAAGAAGACCTAGCTGATCAGCTGGGGTTCAGAAGGCAGTGAATCGATGGCGGCAGGGCCAGTCAGATGTGGTATTTGCTGGTTCTCCAAAATTCTCAAAACGTCCGCTACTGGTTTACCAGAACTGGTCAGAACTGGCTGAATACCACTTCTGGTACAAACTAACCATTTTTCCCCCCAAAATATTTCTTCTGCCCAGGCTTGGAGAGAAATAGTGATGCTAGGATGGTGTCTTACATAGCTGAGTTGACATCCAAGATTTTTGATGGAGCGATCATCACTAAATCTAGAAATGTCTTGCCCATGGCTTGTAGGAGGCCTTGTGTTTCATCTCAGATATGGAGGTGGCGTTAATGGACCAAGCACATTATCATATATTTGCTTTTTAAAAGACATGATTGCCCAAATGGATTTGTGTGTGGGTGCACATGTGTGTTTACTGCTGATAGCGCAACTGATGAGAGATGGGTAAGTAGGCAGCTGGTTGTTAGGAAGGTGCCATTTCATCCTATAAACTTCTACTGCCGGTGATTTTTCTTCCAACAGATTTCATGAGTCATATCAAATCACTTCTAGAGTTTGTGTCATTATTTTGATATTAAAATAAGGGGTTATATTCCCACTGATAATGTTTAATAGCTTTTTTAAAAAAATGCAACCTTTAATTGCTAAGAGTGGGATGAAGGGGGTTTAAACTAAATGGAAAAGAAGCTTGTTTACTTACGTTGTAAGGTATTTTTGTTAATTTTTATTAACAAATAATTCCTTATTTCTAGGTTGTTTCTCTCCTTGATGAGTTTCCACCCATTGCTTCTTTTTTATTTTATTTTTTGCAAAACAAACAACACATAAAATCTTCCTTCCTTACATACTGTAGAAAGTGTATCGGTTGGTTACAAAAGGTTTCCGTGCATCTCTTCCACAGTCATCAAGCATAATTTATATTAACTCAAGTATTTTAACTCAGATATTTATACATGTTACCCTTGTACCCCCATTTATATTTGACTATAATTATTTAAACGTCCTTCATCATAAAATATACCGAAATTTAATACATAACCACATACTGGCATTTCATTTAATATCCACCCATTGCTTCTTGTCCTGCCCTCAGGTGTTTTGGAGAATAGTTGGACTCCCTCTACTTTGTGGCAACCCCTGAGATATTGGAACACTGCTATCATGTCATCCTGGTCCTTCTTTTGATTAAACTAGACATTCCAGTTCCTGCAATCGTTCTTCATATGTTTTAATCTCCAGTCCCCTAATCATTGTTGTTGCTCTTCTCTGCACTCTTTCTAGAGTTTCAACATCTTTTTTACATCGTGGTGACCAAAACTGAATGCAGTATTCCAAGTGTGGCCTTACCAATGCATTATAAAGTGGTATTAACCCTTCACATGATCTTGATTCTATCCCTCTGTTTATGCAACCTAGAACTGTGTGGGCTTTTTTGGCAGCTGCTGCACACGGCTGGCTCCTCTTTAAATGGTTGTCCACTAGGGCTCCAAGATCCCTCTCACAGTTACTACTATTGAGCAAGGTACCAGTGATCATACATGTAGCTAAAACAGGGAGGCACCATAAAACATGGAGGCACCAAAACTCCGCAGCTTGCACAAACAGTGGTTGTAATGTTAATAGATGAAGAAGCATATGTGGGAAAAATTGCTTTTGAGAATATTGTTTATATTTCTAAAAGGCCTTCAATTTTATGGCCTTCATTCTAAGATTGCCATTATTTGGCGATACAGCAAAGGGAAACATTATTTTTCTTCAATAGGCAATAGCTGTTTCACAATATTAGGACACTTTGAGATAAGTTCTGTGGTAATATGTAAAATATAAAGGCAAGCCTTTAAATTTTCACCCCTGTTAATGTAGGTATGTATCCCTTGGGAATGCAAATGGCTTCCGGGTACATCAAAGAGTTTCTCCATTTAGGCTGAGAATGGCAAAAACCGAGAAAGGCTATTTCAAATATAATCTTACAATATTGGTAATCACATCAGATCTACAGTATGGTGAATCGGGTAGAAATGGATACATCATAGTTTGGAAGTTGTTCCTTACTGTATATAAATTTTGCCTGCCTGCCTGCCTGCCTATCCCGCCCCCCCCACTCTCTCTCTCTCTCTCTCTCTCTCTCTCTCTCTCTCTCTCTCTCTCTCTCTCTCTCAAACACACACACACACACACACACACACATCTCTCTCTCTCTCTCTCTCTCTCTCTCTCTCTCTCTCTCTCTCAAATTTTTTAGTAACCGGTTCTCTGTACGGTTGCTGGGTGGGCGTGACCTCCACACCATGGGAGAGCCCTCCCCAGGCTCCGGAGGCTTTCCCCGAGCCTCCAGGAGGGGCAAAATGGTCTCCCCTGGGCTCCAGGGACTTCTATCTACTATCTATCTATCTATCTATCTATCTATCTATCTATCTATCTGTCTGTCTGTCTGTCTGTCTGTCTGTCTGTTTGTCTTCTATCTATCTATCTATCTATCTATCTATCCATCCATCCATCCAGCTATCTTCTATCTATCTATCTATCTATCTATCTATCTATCTATCTATCTATCTATCTTCTATCTATTTATCTATCTTCTATCTATATCTATCTATCTATCTATCTATCTATCTATCTATCTATCTATCTATCTATCTATCTATCTATCTTCTATCTATTTATCTATCTTCTATCTATCTATCTATCTATCTATCTATTATCTATCCATCCATCCATTCATCTATCTATCTTCTATCTATCTATCTATCTATCTATCTATCTATCTATCTATCTATCATCTACCTACCTACCTACCTACCTACCTATCTACCTACCTACCTACCTATCTATTATCTATCTATCATTTATTTGTTCAAATTGATTGGCTGGCTCCAGTTGGGTCTCAGAATCCCAATTCTCCTTAATTGTGGGTAAATTGAGCTATCAATTTCAGGGTTTTTAAAAATTTCTTTTTCCCATTCAGAAGCAGACTTTGCCCTGGTTTCTGCATCAAACTATTTATTTTTAATTTGGAAAAAAAAATCCATATTGATACGTGCACAATTTTATCTCAATAGGGTCACTGCTGCTGTGTTGCTGAATTAAAAATCACCGTATCCTTCATGACTGGGGCTTCTCGGAGTTGTAGTTTATCAACTTCTGAAGGGAGCACTTTTTCCTCACTTTTGTATTAAACTTCTAAATTTCTGTAATTGGCAAGCTTGTTAAACTTCTGAATAAGTTGGTGATGCTACCATGTCTAACCTTTTTGTTTTGCAATTTGCCTTTGTTTGGAAAACTTGTGCTCTTGGGAGTAGCTTGAAGAGTGGGTACACTAGACAATTCCTAGGAAAGTGGAAATTTTGGGATACTTTTAGTTTTAAAAAAGAGACCAGGCTGTATGAAGATAGGATGATGTTTCATCGTGAGGATTTACGATGAATCCCACTTAATTTTTGTTGTTTCCTTTAATTTGTAAGTTATGATAAATGTATTTTCATGGCTATATCATAGGTTGAAGAATCTTAGAATGAAATTTAATAAAAGTTAATCTTCTATGCAGCCTCTAATGAGATTTTGTGGAGAGTTCCAAAAGCTAAGACTACTCAGGACACTACAAATGAATAATAAACCCACAAAGGTTATTTTATGAAGCAGACATTATAGTATAGTTTTGGCATTTGCCTTCCTATCTTCATTTTTTTCCCCTCATCTAATATCTCATCTTCCTTAATCAAACAATTTAATTGTAATGGCCTATTCCTCTCCATTCAAATGGCAATTCAGAAATGACCCAGGATGAAATTTAGACCTCACGTCTGCATGGATCTTTTCAAAAGGCAGCATACTTTTTCATCCCACTTTATTTGGCTGCTAATTAAAAACTAACAATTCATTAACAATTTCTTCCACAAGTATTTTTTTAAAAAAGAACGGAAAAAGCAAACACTGATTTTAAAGAGAGAAAGAAACAAAAATACAAGTGTCAATTAATGCAATCAGCTATAATGAGGAAAAGGAAGACAACGTGGAAGCGGAATATTCCTGTTTAGAATCGTCTCCATGCCAAGGAGTAAAATTACATATTTGACTGAATTCTGTCTAGTGATGTACAAACTCATTAAAAGCTCAAGGATGTTTGGAATTTTATGCGGATGACAATGGTTACATTCCGGAAGATGGCCTTGGTTCCCCCCCCCCCCTTTAATGTTTGGCATTTTAAGAGAGATAAAAGTAATGGGCTCTTAAAGATTGTATCACTGGAATTTGGTATGGGATGAGTGATCTATTTTCTTTAACAGGAATGTGCCCCACTATGGTGCACAGGAAATATACCAGTAGATGATTCATATCACTATGAGGGATGATGAAAGCACGTTTTGAAAAAAAAAAACATTCCTTTTTAGTACTGCTTATGTTCATGTGGACATTTGATTCTTGGGAATCATATATGTACACACACACAGACCATTTTAAAGAACTGCTTTGGTAAAGTGTCTATGGTGATTCTCAGTCATCCAGGTCATAGGTGTCTCAAAGGTGTCTTACTTCAAAAGGCAACTGGATTGTTTTCGATTTGCGGAAGAAGAAGAAGAAGAAGAAGAAGAAGAAGAAGAAGAAGAAGAAGAAGAAGAAGAAGAAGAAGAAGAAGAAGAAGAAGAAGAAGAAGAAGAAGAAGAAGAAGAGGAGGAGGAGGAGGAGGAGGAGGAGGAGGAGGAGGAGGAGGAGGAGGAGGAGGAGGAGGAGGAGGACGAGGACGAGGAGGAGGAGGAGGAGGAGGAGGGGGAAGAGGAGGAGGAGGAGGGGGAAGAGGAGGAGGAGGAGGGGGAAGAGGAGAAGAAGAAGGAGGAGGAGGAGGAAGAGGAGGTATTTTGCTTCTTATTCAAGAAGCTTCATCAGTTGTAATAAGTTGAATAAGAAACCATACTACTACTACAACTACTTCTCCTCCTCCTCCTCCCCCTCCTTCTCGTCCTCCTCCTCCTTCCTGATTAAAAACCAGTCCAGTTCACTTTTGGAAAAAAAAACACATCTGAGACTACTCTGGTAGAGAGCACACTATGTATCTGCCATTACATCTGTCTTACCAGGAGGTGCAACTTGACCATCTTATAAATATCAGGCAAGCCAACTTTTTCCATATCCCAAAGGCATAAGACAAAAACCTATGTGAGGTCTCAAAGCATCAGAAAGTGATGGATTTGTGGAAGGAAGGAAAGAAGAAAGGAAAAGGAAAAGGAAAAGGAAAAGGAAAAGGAAAAGGAAGGAAGGAAGGAAGGAAGGAAGGAAGGCAGAAAGCCGATAAAACAATTAGTTTTCCTACCTTCTTTCCTTGTACTCCTGTTGCAGTGTTGACAGAAGAGTGTAAGACAAGAGTTGTTTGAGAAAGCAGGGCTCTGATCTATGCCCCTAGAAATGGTAAATTTAATTTAATTTAATTTAATTTAATTTAATTTAATTGACCACATTTATATGCCGTCCAATCCCGAAGGACTCCGGGCGGCTTACAAAAATAAAGAGAAAAAAAAGACACATAACGAACACATAAGAAAAGAAAACGGTTTAAAATAGCAACACCTCATACATTCATTCTAATCGGGGCTGGACCTCAACAGTGAGGTCAACAGCCCCAGGCCTGCCGGAACAGCCAAATTTTTACAGCTTTCCTGAAGGCCATCAGAGTGAGTATGGTCCGGATCTCTGGGGGTAGCTGATTCCAAAGAGTCGGAGCAGCCACAGAGAAGGCTCTTCTCCGGGGGCCCCCAGCCAACAAATGGGAATTCTAGCAATTTCCCTCAAGACTCCATGCCCTAAAGCATTTCTTTTCCTTGGCATACGCAGCAATTAACTAAAACAAGCACTGCTGTTTACTAGCAAAATTATTAATGCTTCCTTTTTCCAAGCAGTAATTAATCATTTTGGTCTGAAATCTATCCTCTATATCAGAAGAAACCCTTCCGAGAGGGTTATGGTAGGGGAATTGGAAGAAAGTTAAACAATAGCCATTGAAATGATGTTGGGTTTGATATAACATGATGTTTTTCAGATTTTTCAGATTTCTCTTGTTTTTATGGGTCTTAAGTGTTCAGGAGAAATTGTACTACTTATACATAGCACCATATCCCGAAGGAGAAGGAAGCAAAATTGTTATAAAAACACATGTGGATTAACAGTAATACAATGCAAGGTGGAAAGTATGTTCAACAACAAAAAAATCTTGCAACTTGGCTTCATTTTTTCCTTTGCTTTCAATGCGTCCATTTCATGTCTTTTTATCCTATCTTGGTGACTTCCTTTGAATGTTATTGAGGTCTGTTTGTTATCTGTCTGAAGCTGGATAGTGTCTTTTTTTTTAAAAAAAAAAAATCTCATCGGTGCCTAATTAGTTGCCAAAAATAGTCTTCAGAAAAGGATAGATTTACAGCATTGCTTTGCCAAGAAGCCAAGACAAGGTTAAGTGTCCTGTGTGTAATTTGCTACAAGAGCTTGGCAAAGATGTGGGAGTTTACTAGGAATAGGATAGGATAGGATAGGGTAGGGTAGGGTAGGATGAGATATGGGATATGGGATATGGGATACGGGATACGGGATACGGGATATGGGATGCGGGATGCGGGATGCGGGATGCGGGATGCGGGATACGGGATACGGGATATGGGATACGAGATATGGGATATGAGATATGATAGGTTAGAGCTGGAAGGGACTTTGGAGGTCTTCTAGTCCAACCCACGACTGAAGCAGGAGACCCTCAATCAATCAAAATAGAGTTGAAAGGACATTGGAGGCCTTCTGGTCCAACCCCCTACTCAAGCAGAAGACCCTGTGTCATTTCAGACAGGTGGCTGTCCAGTCTTTTCTTAAAAATCTTCAGTAATGGAACACCTACAACTTCTGAAGGAATTGTCTGTTCCACTGGTTAATTGTCCTCACTGTTAAGGAAGCTTCTCCTTAATTCCAGGTTGCTCCTCTCCTTGATCTTGCATTCTGGACCTGAATTTAGGAGGGGAGCCACAAAGCTCAGTAACTTCCACAAGTGGTGGATTTTTGGGGGAGTGTTCACAGAAATAATTCTTTTTTATGAGATATATCCCATTGTCTGGGACCTGTGGAACTGATGGAGAGATTAAACCCTTGCTTTGTAGGCTTCACTACCTGAGATCAAAAAGAAATGTTTGTCCATATTAGAAAATGCCCCAGCTCTCCATAAAACAGTTGAAAAGAGTTTCCTTGAGCTTGCTAATTTCTAGCATGCAAGATCCATTTAGAAATATCTGTACTCCTCTCTCTCTCTCTCTCTCTCTCTCTCTCTCTTTTCCTCCTTTGCAATTACAGTAGGCATTGATTTGAGAGAGAAAAAAGGCAATATTGAAAATGGTGAGAGTTTGTTTGCCCATAAACCTTTTAAAACCAATATCCACTAAAGGATATTGATTGGGATGTTTAATTTATCATGTTGTCTCCTGCACGAGAACATTGATTGTTTAAGGCTTACATTTATACAATGAGAACAGATACTCGTCCTTGCAGTTATCAGCTATTTAAGTAGCAAGCTCCACTGAATTCCAGGACGAGCGAGGGTCTTTGCAGACCTAACTGCACTTGCTGGGTTATTATATTACTCCTGCTATTTACCTCTCTGCCTTTGGTACAGGAAAGCGGAGGAGAAGTTAGAATTGCCCAGCTTACGATCAGTTTGGCAAGATTCACATAGGTTTCCTTGCAAAATGTGAGACTTTGAATCCAGTGGACTGGAGACATCAAGCTTGAATCGGGGGGAAAAATGGCATTGGGAGAAAATAGCAAGCTTAAGTGCTCTACAAGAATCTGAACTACTAACGGAAATTAGTGGGAGTTAAGACTAGAAATGTCTATGGAGAATCTCAGTCATCCTTCCCTCTGGAATGAGCTGCCCCCGTAGCTTTGTATAATCCCCGACCTCCGGTCCTCCCTAAAATGTTGGCTTTTCCAGCAAGCCAGCCTGGCCTGAACAAAACAAAATAAATTATTGATCACTGTTAATTTTAATTCGATTTTTTTTAAAAAAAATGTATTGTCAATTTTAATTGGGTTTGGGATATTCCATTTAATTTTTTTAACTTTTATATTATGTGTTTCTTTTAATTGTTGTACGCCGCCCTGAGTCCTTGGGAGAAGTAAGTAGTACTTTTCCCAAATACCAGAAGTACTTTTTTCAAGAGGCAAATGGACTTTCTGTTTTTTCTTTGAAGCCTTTTCGCTTCTCATCCAAGAAGCTACTTCAGCTCTGACTGAATGGTGTGGAATGGAAGGATTTTCAATATATTCCTTGAGTACAGCTGGTCATTTATTTATATTCTTCAAGGAGTCTAAATCCTTCTATTCCCACCATCCAGACAGAGCTAAAGAAGCTTCCTGGATCAGAAGCAGAGGTGGGTTTCTCGCCCTGTTCCAACCGGTTCGGTTGGAATGGGGCCGGCAGCATCCTCGTGCACGCGCGCAGTGCACGCATGCATACTAGCATCTGTGCGATGCTCCAGCTGCTCCTGGAGGATCGCGCAGGCGCTGTATGCGTTCTGCGCATGCGTGGAAGCACAGAACTCATCAAAACCGGGTAAGAAATGCGGGCGGGCGGGTGGACCCTTCGGCGTTCATGGAAGTTACTTACTTCCGGGTTCGCCGACCAACCGGTTCACAGGGACCGCCGCGAACCGCCTGAAACCCACCCCTGATCAGAAGTGAAATGTCTTTAAAAAAAAACCAGGCAGTTCAGTTCCTCTTGAAAAAGCACCTTTGGGAGAATAAACACGAAGCTCTTCCATGTTATCTGATCTATCAGTCAACCATTTGCCCAGCCCAGGATGAGTCCATCCCCAGATCTCAGAGGCATTTATTTCTTGCCTCCTTTCCCATGGAATAATGCCCACTTCATGTCCAGTTTGGGACCCTTTGTGTCCATTTTAGGACCCTGTTATGCTGCTCAGACTAGCCCAGAGGTGTCCAACCTTGGCAACTTTAAAACCCATGGACTTCAACTCCCAGCGTGGGGATTTCTGAGAGTTGAAGTCCACAAATCTTAAAATTGGACACGTCCATTCTAGCATCACCTTGTGAAAAAAAGAGAAGTTCTGGGTTTACTTTTTCATCCTGGAACGAAGCCGTTCAACTCCTTGCTGAGTGTGCAATGCCAAGATCATATCAAGGGATCTCTGCACCAAATAAAAGTGAGAGGATTCTTGCATATACTCCCCAGTTTGGCTTATGGTCATTGATTCACACACTCACAGCCTCGGAAACAGCCACACTCAAATGACTTTCAGTCGAACTTTGAGGCACAGCAGGTTCTTCAGAACAATGGGCCCAACCTTTTGGGCACCAGGGACCAGTTTTGTGGAGAGAGGTTTTTCCGTGGAATGAAGGGGGCATGGTTTTGTGTGCTGCCCACATCCCGGAAATGGGGCTTTGCTTGTTTGTGTATTGTGGGGATGTTTGTTTTCTCAGTAGCTGGCAAACCACACTGAGAATGCAACATCAGCACAATGATCATTATCCTGATCCTTCCTTAAGAAGTGGGAAACATGAGATTTGGCATGTAGGCACATTACATCTCTTGCAGCAGGAAAACATGAGCCTTCTCAGCCATAGCTTGGACTTTGTCTAGCTAATCCAATCAGTACAAAGTATACTTTGATCAATGAATCAGTTTCTGCCACGGTAGCTGTGTATGACAATAAAAGAGAGCTCCCACAAGCTGTTCAGGGTGCCTTCCCATTAACCTTCTTCCTGCCTGTGCATCTTTCTTCATCACAACAACATCGGGGCCCAGTTTTTGGCATGTTGTGGCCTGGTGCCAGTCCATGGACCAGGGGTTGGGGACTTTTGCTTTAGAATAAATGGAGAAAAAATTACTGATTAAAAGATACATTTGCTTTTTCACACATGTACACACAGATTCATATACACTTACCCTTGTCCTTTTCAATAAAGCTGGCAGGCATTAGACAACTCCAAGAATGAGTGGGCTTCGGGACCCTTTGTAATCCTGCCAAGTCATGGCTTTATTGAATCTCAAGACTGGTAGCTGTTGATGGGATTTGGGGGGAGGTTTATCATGACGTGGTGGCTCAGTGGCTAAGACGCTGAGCTTGCCAATCAGAAAGGTTGGCAGTTTGAAGGTTAAAATCCCTAGCGCCATGTAATGGAGTGAGCACCTGTTACTTGTCCCAGCTTCTGCCAACGGAGCAGTTCGAAAGCACGCAGAAAATGCAAGTAGAAAAATAGGAACCACATTTGGTGGGAAGGTAACAGCGTTCTGGGTGCCTTCGGTGTTTAGTCATGCCAGCCACATGACCACGGAGATGTCTTTAGAGAGCACTGGTTCTTCCACTTAGAAACGGAGATGAGCACTGCCCCCTAGAGTCAGGAACAACTACCACATATGTGCGAGGGAAACCTTTAGCTTTACCTTTTCTCATGTGCTCAGGCCCAACTTTTATTCTCTGCTTGAGGTGACATTTTTTTCCCTTCCTTTCTTTCACGACTTAGTTCCTTCTTCTCTTTTTTCCTGAAGGGATCTTTGAGACTGGATTTGAGTCAAAGGGCGCAGTAGTTAGAATGAAGTATTGCAGGCTAACTCTGCCAACTGCCAGCAGTTCGATCCTGACCAGCTCAAAGTTGACTCAGGCTTCTATCCTTCCGAGGTGGGTAAAATGAGGACCCAGATTGTTGGGGGCAATACGCTGGTTCTATAAATTGCTTGGAGAGGGCTGCAAAGCACTGTGAAGTGTTATATAAGTCTAAGTGCTACTGCTATTTTGTCCATCCTGTTTAAGAGCCTGCTTCCTCTTCGGGTTTGGCAGCTTCAGCCTAATCTCGCAGGACCAGCCTGTGAAAAACAAATCAGACTGTTGAAAATGTCATTTTTAACCTCCCCATCCCCAAGCATCACTAAGTGAAATACATGCCAGGAGGAAAATAATGTAGGGACTCTGGTATGAATATATGGGATTAATGGTGGGGTGGTTTTCTTAAGCCTGGATACAGGGGTTTTTTTTTTGTTTCTTTAATGAAATTCTTTGTTTTTTTATCTTGTTTGCCTTCCAGAGTTTCTTGGATGGATAGGCAGCCATATAAACTGCCGTAATACATTAATAAAATAAATCAGTAAGTATTAGGTCCAAAGGCTTACAGGCACAGATGGAATGAGCTCCATATATCCTATCTGGACCTGAAATGAGATGAGGAGGGAAAACTGGTGCTCTATTAGTAGCCATGAATTTGAGCATTTTTCTGGTTTCAGTGCGCAAACACTAGTTTGCTGTCACCACTGTTGCAGATGTTCAGGGTGACGACAGTTGCTGAGAAAGGATGAAGCAGAATAAAAGCTTATCGGAATAACAGAATAACAGAGCTGGAAAGGACCTTGGAGGTCTTCTAGTCCAACCCTCTGCTCAAGCAGGAAACCCATTTTACACAAATGGTTGTCCAAACTCTTCTTTAAAATGTGCAGTATTGGATCACCAGTGTTGGAACATTTACAGCTTCTGGAGGCAAGTCGTTCCACTAATTAATTGTCCTAACTGTCAGGAAATTTCTCCTTAGCTCTAGGTTGCTTCTCTCCTTGATTAGTTTCCACCCATTGCTTCTTGTCCTGCCCTCAGGTGCTTTGGAGAATAGCTTGACTCCCCTCTTCTTTGTGCCAGCTGCTTAGATATTGAAACATTGCTATCATGTCACCCCAAGTCCTTCTTTTCTTTAAACTAGGCATACCCATTTCCTGCAACTGTTCTGTATAAGTATCAGCCCCCAGTCCTCTAATCACCTTTCTAAAGGTAAAGGTTCCCCTTGCACATATGTGCTAGTCGTTCCCGATGCTAGGGGGCGATGCTCATCTCCGTTTCAAAGCTGAAGAGTCAGTGCTGTCCAAAGACATCTCCGTGGTCATGTGGCTGGCATGACTAAACACCGAAGGAACACGGAACACTGTTCCCTTCCCACCAAAGGTGGTCCCTAGTTTTTCTACTTGCATTTTTACATGTTTTTGAAATGCTAGGTTGGCAGAAGCTGGGACAAGTAACAAGAGCTCACTCCATTATGGGGCACTAGGGATTCAAACCGCCGAAGTGCCAACCATTCTAATTGACAAGTTCAGCATCTTAGCCATTGAGCCAGCGATGCCCTAATGGTACTTTGAGCTCCTGTAAAAACTGAAAAGGAAGAATTGCTTGCTGCTCTCCATGTTATGTGGATTGCAGCTCCAAGTAATGTCTTGGTTTCTGGGTTTTTTTCTTTTTTAAAAAAGCAGTTGTTTTTCAGCATTACTACTGAAAATGAGGTTTATTGTATCCTAACCACCTAATTCCGTGTTTTCAAGGAGGGAAGGAGGGAGGGAGGGAGTAGACAAGAGAAGGAACATGTAGGCAAGCTTTTCTGTTGGCCTTGCTCAGGGATTGCTGAAATCTCAAGAGCTTCCCCACATGGATGAGCACAGGGAGTGAACAGCTCCCTGGAGTGATTGCCTCAAATCCTTTGGGGTTCCTTCTGCAGCTTTTTCTGAGCAAAGCATTGCTTCAACATTTGGATGAATGCTAGCAAAACAGTGGCAATCTGTCACTGCGGTAGAGGAAACAAAGACATAACAAGTGTACACTTAAGCATAAAGCTGAAACTTACAGCAATTTGGTTTGTGTACAGGTTTCCACCCACCACGTGTTCGGATGGTTAGTTGCTGACAGGAGGGATTTACCAGATTCAGTTTTTCAGATTAGGAAAGTCAGTCATAAGGCAGGGGAAATATAGTTCAGCCCTAGAAAGATAGATTGCATGTTAGAGGGGGTCTTAATAATAGGAGGATTTAAAGCACCAGAAAGCATTCTGATGCCCTCCACCAGTGGTGGGTTTCAAAAATTGTTCGAATCTACTCAGTGGGTGTGGCCTCCTTTGTGGCTTGCCACCCATGTGACCGGATTGAAGTGGCTTGCCACCCATGTGACTGGATGGGAGTGGCTTGCCACCCATGTGACCGGATATGAAGATGCCGACAACACCTGTCAGAACCACCTTAAATTACCTCACACACAGCACTGGCATGCATAAGAATATGATGTAAACTTGTTTTTTAAAAGGCATCTTTGGTTTGCGTTAAAACAATTTCAACACACGCAATGTTCTGATTGCACCACAAACGCAGTAGTCATCCTTACCTTTCACAGAGGCACTGAGTTTTATAAATATGAGCATGATAGTGTAGAATAATCATATCCAAGGACCAGTGGTGGGTTTCAAAAACTTTTGGAACCTCTTCTGTACGTGTGGCCTGCTTTCTGGGTCCACTGGTGGAACCTCTTCTAACCGGTTCGGTAGATTTGACGAACTGGTTCTACCGAATAGGTGCAAACTGGTAGGAACCCACCTCTGCCCTCCACCCAGGTTTTAGATCACAACTCTGAGCTGGTTAGGGATGATAAAAGTTGAAATATAAAACATCTGGAGAAAATAAGGTTGCATCTCAATAATTATTGATTTCTACCTTGGCAAGGTTTTCAGAAGTGGTTTACCATTGCCGTATTCTTCCTAGGATTGAGACTTTAGAAAGGGTGACCCCCCAAAATGCCTTTTCCTGTTTTCAATACTTCCAATTTGGCCCTTGTGATTGTCAACTGATTTATCAAAAGTACTAGATGGATTTTTATTCACATCAGTAGGTACCTTCTGAGGAAAAAAAATAAGACCTTTTCAAAAACAATTATGAAGAATCCGAAAAAAAAACAAATCAATGACTTTCAAAAGCCTGTCCCCATGTTGGCAGGTCCAATTTAATCATAAAAGCAATGGGACACAATTGGAAGTTTTGTTGCGTAGCTATCTCAAAAGGCAAGTAAGATTGTTTAAAGCAAACTCTCTACCCCATTGTCTCCCAGTCACTTTTATATATTTTATAATTGAGAGGTCAAACTAGGAAACCAGGAAGGAGAAGAAGCAGAAAAGAAAAGAGGAAAGGAAAGAGGGAAGGAAACAAAAAGGAAAGAAGAAGAAAGAAAGAGGAAGGGAAAAGAAAGAGGAAATGAACTAAGGCCAGGCAAGGATTTAATTATGGTTATTATGATAGTGAAAGGGATGCGGTGGCTCAGGGGCTGAGCTTGTCGATCAGAAGGTCGGCATTTCAGTAGTTTGAATCCCTAGTGTGTAACGGAGTGAGCTCCTGTTACTTGTCCCAGCTTCTGCCAACCTAGCAGTTTGAAAGCATGTAAAAATGCAAGTAGAAAAATAGGAACCACCTTTGGTGGGAAGCAGTGGTGGGTTCCAGATCCCGTTGCAAGTGGTACGGTGCAACGGGACCGGGCGTTCACCACAAGTACGTGTGCAGCATGCGTGCAGCACGCACATACGTACTTACCGCCTGTGATGTTTTGCAACACTCCAGCTGCTCAGCAGAGCATCGCACAGGCACCGTACACTCCATGTGCGTAAGCCCCGATTTGCTCAAATACAGGTAAGGAGGGTGGGTGGGTGGGTGGGTGGGTGGGCCCTCTGAAGCATCAGAACGGAATGTTTCCTGGTGCTCCCAGCAGGCACCAGTACGCTCGTACTGGGGCGTACCAGTCGTATCCCACCACTGGTCAAAAGGTAACAGCATTCCATGTTCCTTTAGCATTTAGTCATGCCGGCTACATGACCATGGAGATGTCTTTGGACAGCGCTGGCTCTTCAGTTTTGAAACAGAGATGAGCACCGCCCCCTAGAGTTGGGAATAACTAGCCCATGTGTGCGAGGGGAATCTTTACCTTTTACCTTTTATTATGATAGAAACTACAGCTGCCATTTTGTTTCTAAAATTTATGTTGGGAGTGATTTGGGGGATCTATATCTGCCTTTTCTTCATGGATAACTTTCAAGGTCAACACAAGATATTTTCTGCTTGAAGTAGAGAACAAAACATCTTCAATTTCATATACAGAATAGAGTGACCATGCATCTTATTTTATAGAGGATAATTGCCTATTTGGAAGGTTTCAGAGAACAGTCTTTTGTTTGAAGTTATTATCTTTTTTATCTGAAAAACTGTCCAGTCCAAGTGTGATATAATGATACAGAATCAGACGATGGGAAAAGAGACCTTCTGAAGATGCTCATAACATCACCTGGACGTTGAACTGTGGGTGAGATCACTAGATCATAATCTTCTGTATCATTCAGAGATGGATTTCAGTTTAAATTCTATACCTCTTCAAGAACATTTTTTTAAAAAAAAATCGTACATAGATTTATACTGAAATCTAACCTATTTCAGGCATAGAACCTCTAATATACACATTTTGGTGTCCAGTTTAGCTTTATTTGCAGGAAATGTCTTGTTGGTGGCGCAATGGTTAGGGTGCAGTACTGCAGGCCACTTCAGCTGACTGTTATCTGCAGTTCAGCGGTTCTAATCTCACCAGCTCAAGGGTTGACTCAGCCTTCCATCCTTCCGAGGTGGGTAAAATGAGGACCCAGACTGTGGGGGCAATATGCTGACTCTGTAAAACCGCTTAGAGAGGGCTAAAAGCCCAATGAAGCGGTATATAAGTCTAACTGCTATTACTATTGTTTCCTTGCAGTACAACATTTGGAGAACCATTCCCAAGGATAACAGAGGGGATTTGGCAGGGGTAATAATCTAAAACTGTAATATAAATTTATAGTGAACTGAATGCCTTCCACAATCTTCTATTAGTTAGCTGTTAGGAAATACTGGTGAACAGTGTGACTGAATTTATGTAGGAGATGACCAGCTGAGCTGAGGGAGGAGTCAGATGAGTCATCAGTCATGAGTCCCTGCTTACAAGAGATGTACGTCCAACCTACTTTGAATTCCTTTCTATTCTTAACCCTAAAGTACATTTTTCAAGAGGCAACTGAACTTTGAATACATTTCGCTTCTCATCCAGGAAGCTTCTTCAGCTCTGAAAATTTGCCTTTCTGTCATTCTTTGTTGTGTTGTGTTATTTGTGCCTTCTTTATAAATTCTGTGAACTTTTCCAATACTTCAGTTAGTGGAAGTGAGTTCAGCTCTTGAAGTATGTGTCCCATTCTCTCTATTAAGAGCCGAGGTGGCGCAGTGGTTAGGGTGCAGTACTGCAGGCCACTTCAGCTGACTGTTATCTGCAGTTCAGCGGTTCTAATCTCACCGGCTCAAGGTTGACTCAGCCTCCCATCCTTCCGAGGTGGGTGAAATGAGGACCCAGACTGTGGGGGCGATATGCTGACTCTGTAAACCGCTTAGAGAGGGCTGAAAGCCCTATGAAGTGGTATATAAGTCTAACTGCTATTGCTATTTCAAAACCTCATTTGTGAAACAGAGCTGAAGAAGCTTCTTGGATGAGAAGCTAAACAAATTCAAAGAAAAGCCAGAAAGTCCATTTACCTCTTGAAAAAAGTACTTTTGGGACAACCATGACCTGGATGACTGAGAATCTCCATAAACATTTCTATTCTTAACTCCCACTAATTTCCACTAGTAGTTCAGCTTTCTTGTAGAGAGCTGAAGCTTACAATAAATCTCTATACACTGCCTGATGTCTATGAACTGCCTGATTTCCCAGGCGCTAGACAGATTCTGTTTATGGGTGTGTTGTTGTTATTTTGTTGCTAACAATGTGATTTGTAGGCTTTCCGTTCACATGCAGTGAACCAATGATATGGATCATGCTCCAATTAAAGTATTGCGAATTTTTTTTTTGCCTTAAGTTCAAAGCTTGACAAATGTTACCCTAAGCAAAATCACACCGCTTCATTTTCCTTATCCCATTGGAGAGTCCTCTATTTATGTCCCAGTTGATTTCCAGTTCCCTCTCCTTCAACTGTAACGCCTTTAACTGATGAGAATCTGACTGCACGAGGCAGGAGGGAGCTTTTATTTTTATGAGTTTTATCATATTGTTTGAAAATAATCTTCTGCTTAATGAGAAATAAATGTCACCAGGAGACAAATTCTGATGAGCTTTTCTTTGATGATCATGGGTTCTTAAATTGCTTTCTTCCTTTAAGCCAACTTTTCTTTTAATCTAGGGTAGCAAAAAATAATCCCAGTCACTTTAATGGTTTTATTAGAGCTTACTGATTGGTTTGTTCTCCGCAAATACTCACAGGCTAGGGATAGTGAGTCTGTAAGACTCACCTGATCTTGCCTTGATAAAGATGTTGAGACTTTGGAAAAAGTTCAGAGAAGAGCAACTAAGTTGATCAAAGGCCTGTAGACTAAAACATATGAAGAACAACTGCAGGATCTGGGTTTGGCTAGTCTAGAGAAAAGAAGAATTCAGGGTGACAATACAGCAGTGTTCCAGTATTTGAGAGGCTGCCACAAAGAGGAGGGAGTCAAATTAAGATTAAGATTAAGATTTAGTTTATTTGTATGCCGCCCTTCTCCGGGAGGGACTCAGGGCGGCGAACAACTCAAAGGGGGGAAAAGGGAACATAAAACACAATACATGCGATTAAAATAAACAAGAATTATACAACCATACAAGTCGAGAGTGGAGGGGAACTCATCAACCCCAGGCCTGCCAGCACAGCCAGGTTTTGACAGCTTTCCGGAAGGCCTGGAGAGAGGTGAGGGTCCGAATCTCTGCGGGGAGTTCGTTCCAAAGGGCCGGAGCTGCCACAGAGAAGGCCCTCCCCCGGGTAGTAGCCAGGTGGCATTGGCTGGTGGACGGAACCCGGAGGAGGCCGACGAAATTATTCTCCAAGGCACCAGAAAGCAGGACAAAAAAACAACAGATGGAAACTAATATGACCAAGCATTTTTTTTTAATCTCAGGTAGTGAAGCCTACAAAGCAAGGGTTTAATCTCTCCATCAGTTCCACAGGTCCCAGACAATGGGTTATATCTCATAAAAAGAATTATTTCTGTGTAACATTCCCCCAAAATCCACCATTTGTGGAAGTAACTGAGCTTTGTGGCTCCCCTCCTAAATTCGGGTCCAGAATGCAAGATCAAGGAGAGAAGCAACCTGGAATTAAGGGGAAACTTCCTAACAGTGAGGACAATTAACCAATGGAACAGAAGATTCCTTCAGAAGTTTTAGGTGCTCCATTACTGAAGGTTTTTAAGAAAAGACTGAACAGTCACCTGTCTGAAATGGTATAGGGTCTTCTGCTTGAGCAGGGGGTTGGACCAGAAGACCTCCAAGATCCCTTCCAGCTCTATTCTATTCCATTCCAATCCATTCCATTCCATTCCATTCCATTCCATTCTATTCTATTCTATTCTATTCTATTCTATTCTATTCTATTGCAGCATAGTATGGTCTCCTGGCGATGCCCTCTTCCAGAATGCTGAAAAAAAGAATGACTTTCTTTTCCAGTTTGATTTATTCCAGGGTTTCTCAATCTTGGCATCTCAAAGATGGATCGACTTCAACTCCCAGAAATCCCCAATCAGCAATGGGACTTTCTGAGCCTGCCTTATCTATATTTCCTGGTAAAATACATGGACAAATACCATTTTCAGGGAGTTGAAGTCCACTCATCGTCCAACTGCCAAAGTTGAGAAATACTGGTTTATTCTATTCTTCGAATTCTCTCATTGCTAAGCGTACTTAGTTCTCATTTGTTGTTGTTAGTTGCGAAGCCATGTCTGACTCATTGCAACCCCATGGACAACGTTCCTCCAGGCCTTCCTGTCCTCTACCATCCTCTGGAGTCCATTTAAGCTCACGCCTACTGCTTTGGTGACTCCATCCAGCCACCTCATTCTCTGCCGTCCCATTCTTCTTTTGCCCTCAATCGTTCCCAGCATTAGGCTCTTCTCCAGTGAGTTCTTAATAGGCTACCCTTAAGAGAATGTGAGGGCTCCAGTAGTGAATTAAGAGGTTGTTTTGATTGTTTACGAAACCTTTGGGATTTCTGAAAGTAATAACTTAATCTCATAAAAGATTATTATTGTTTGAGATCATCGCACCTGACCTGGTTGGGGGACTTTGGGCCAATCACTCAACCCACTTCACATCAAAAGGATGTCATGGTTAAAATAGGAGGATGAAAAAATACTAGGTATATTTGCTGCCTTGAGTTACTTACAAGTAGGATAGAAATCTAACAAATAAATACATAAATCTCAAGTGTTCAAAAAGAGCAGCATAATGGCATCAGGGTTTACCAGTTTGTTTGTTACTGGAATATGAGGTGTACTTCACTAACCTGCTTTCCACCCTCAGGAGCATAACAAATTAAAGTTCAATTTTTCTTGTATTGTTTAATGGGCTGCTAAATTGGCTATGCCCACCTGGTCACATGACCACTTAGACACACCCACCCAGTTAAATGACCACCTAGCCACAGCGATGCAATCACATGACCACCTAACCACACACCCCCAGCCAGTCTGCCCCCCCCAACAGTCTGAGGGATCGTGAATTGGCCCCCTACTTAAAAAGTTTGAGGACCCCTGGATTACAGGGTCATTAAAAAACAAAGAAAATTAACAAACCAGACTAAAACTTCAGCACAGAACTATAATATGTTGCAAACCATTTTGATTATGGTGTACACCGTAATAGAAAATTAAGAAAGGAAATAGATATGAAAGCAGGCTGTGCAGAGTTTGAATGGAGCCAGGATTTAAGCATCATTTTCTCACCTTCTGGTGGAAAAACATCCTTTGCTGGATTCTTCCTCAATTCTCCTTGAAAAAAAAATAGTTGTAAAAGGCCATTCTATTTGGGAGATGTTGGGAGGAGGAAGAGAGAAAGCACAGGAGAATGTTGTTGGATTGTAACATTGTTGACATCTCTAGCATCTTACATTTTAGACAGTCTACAATTGGAAAGATTGAACTCGCTAAAGTTGATTTTCTGTCAAGTCCCACTTTTTTTGGCAGCCATTTGCCAAGTAATTTCTTTCTCTTTTTTTTTGCCTGCATGCAATGCATGGTTTCTCTATGAACATCTCCGGATCAAGTTATAAAGGAAATGCAGGATAATGATAATGATGTCATGATATATTAGGAACTCTTCATTTGGCAGCCTACAGCAGGCAATCCACTTTAAGGTGCAGGTAATGTCAGATGCCTTGAAAATACCACAAGTTGTCAATTATTTTGCATTATTAATGTATAAGATGTATGTTTACCATCAGAGGTCAGGTGAAGCAGATTGGATTGTTTTGCCTCGAATAGCCTAAACGTATTAAGACAACCATCTTTATTCTCGTGCATAGGAAATTCGGGTGGGATGTGTGTTTGGGGGCGGAAGAGGAATAATTGTGACTGTGAAGGTTAGGCTAGTAGAAACCTTTTTTTCCCAGTCTGTCTTTCTTTCAAAGAAATGCAGAGTGTCACTCTCAAGAATTCGTAATGTTATCAAGATGGCAAGACAGGCAATTTTCTCTCCTTTCAGGTCCTGCGCTTGTTTAATGTCAATCCTTCTTCATTTCCCTAGGTTGCATTGTCAGTTGATTCATTTGAAGGAATTGACTGACAAGTTGTTCAAAAAAAAGCTTATTAGTTGGGAAGACACAAAGCTTGAGGCCAAGCCCAGCCAGATGTGACTGCCTTTTGGATGGAATTCAGAGGAATTTGAGGGAAGCATCAATTGAAAAGGGGGGGAGAGAGAGAAAGAGAGAGAGAAATACCTGTGGTAAAACAACAACAACAACAACCAGAAAAAACACATCCTGTAATATGACTGTTTCTGGATTGAAGAATTTCAGCCTGTGTGGAGAAAATTTAGCGCTGGCAGCTTTGCCATTTTCTCTGCCCTCCCTCCCCTCCTCTCTTATTGAAGTTTTTTTAAAATTTTGGTAATAAAAACAAATGCAAATTAAACTCAGAGAAAGAAATTAAAAGAAAAAGTAAGAAGGGCAAAGAAGAAGAAGAAGAAGAAGAAGAAGAAGAAGAAGAAGAAGAAGAAGAAGAAGAAGAAGAAGAAGAAGAAGAAGAAAAAGATAAAGGAAAGATTGATGTAGACCAGGGGTATCAAACTCGTGGTCTCACATTGTTGTCATGTGACCTCTTGTGACTTTTTCCCCTTCACTAAAATGGGAGTGGGGGTGGCCAGTGTGTGATGCATCTGGGCTGCAGACCACGAGTTGGACATTCCTGATGCAGTGGTGGGATTCAAAAGTTTTTACTATCATTTCTCTGGGCATGGTTTGGTGGGCATGAATTGGTGGGCGTGGCAGGGGAAGGTTACTGCAAAAATCCCCATTCTCTCCCAATCATCTAGGACTTGGGAGGCAGAGAATAGATGGGGGCATGGCCAGCCAGAGGTGGTATTTACTGGTTCTCCGAACTACTCAAATTTTACGCTATCAGTTCTCCAGAACTGGTCAGAACCTGCTGAATACCACCTCTGCCCTGATGTAGACATTCCCAGGTAAACCAGAAAGGCAATATGACTAGATGAACTATTGTATATCTATATTGTATATCTACAACTCTGAAAATACAGACACCTTGTCTTCCAGTTTTAATTGCTTGTTCCATTAGGATGGGTGTTTCTTTCTATCTCTGACTGTTAAATGACTCTGGGTTCACAACAATACTGGGAGGTGGGTTGGGCTGAGAGAGTAAGTGATTGGCCCCAAGTCACCAAACCAACTCTCATGCCTAGGGCAGAACTGGAGCTCCCAGCTTCCTGGTGATCGGCCCAAAGTCACCCAGCCAATTTTCACACCCAAAACAGGATTTGAACTCACAAATCTCCTGGTTTCTAGGCCAACACTTTAGCCATTATGCCTGGCTCTCTGAATTCCTTATTCACTTCTAACTATAGTCTTTTTTGGAAGCCTCTCCCAGGATCTCAGTCAAGATAGACAGTATAATAGATAGGCAATATATTAGAAGGTTATGATAAAAGGACAATATACCTAATATTACACTTCTTGACTGGAGTAAGAATTATGTATGTGCAGAAGTGGAAGAGTGAAAACACCCCCTTAGAGGAGGCAGCAATAAGGAAGATATTAGTCCTTGCAGAAATGGACAGACTAACACTAAAAATAAAAGATAAAGGAGATACAGAATACTATGCTACATGGGGTAGAATCTATCAATGGTTAGAAACACGAGGTAAAGTTGGAATGAGAAAGAACCAGGTTAGGTGGACATGCAAAGAAATACTACATATGTCAGCGTTCCAAGTATCATGCAGAATTAAATCAGAGTCCAAGGTAACACGATCCTTAAAGTTCCAATTTAATAAGTCAGACATCTTAGCGCATCTGTGGAATCCCAATTCTGGAAGTTACCTAGGATTCCCACCCAGTTGAAAGTTCATGATCTTGTCCCCACACTCACAAATCCATCACATGGTCCAATTTTTTTTCTTCCACGCTGGAATCTCTACCCGGCTGGTTCCGGTCAGGTGTTGAGGTGCGGAGACAAAGAATAACCTTGAGCTTCTAAAAAGGAATTTTTTGATTTTAAAACAACACATTCCACCCCTTGCTATTTCCCCCCCTTAATGAAAAGGCATACTAAAGATGAAGCTAGAAGAGAGAGTGTGTCAGGCCAAAGATCCTTAAAGGAACTGCTGCAGACCTGACAACATATATATTATGTAGGTATTAGAATGATAGATAAGTTGATATACTAGAATATGATGGTCAGAAATTACTGTACAACACCAGCACCAGTGGTGGGTTCCGGATCCAGTATGGTTGGAATGAGCCTGGTGGCATCCACATGGATGTACACAGCGCAAGCATGTGTCTTGGTGCCTCCGCAAGCCTCCGCGATGCTCCAGCTGCTCAGCGGAGCATTGCGCAGGGACTGTATGCACCATGCACGTGCACTGAAACACTGAAAACTTAAAAGACTGGTAAGGAGTTTGAGCGGGCGGGCAGGCCTTCCGGAGCACCATAGCGTATCCAGTGCTCCGAGTAGGGGTTCCACCACAAATGCGTGAACGACAAAAGCGCGCCTGACTAAACCGTGGTGACAAAACCGCGCTGACAAAACCGCGCCGATGAATGAGCGCTGAAGCGCGCCAACAACAGTGCGCCGACAGAAGCGCGCTGTAACCCTAACCCTAAACCTAACCCTAAACCTAACTCTAAACCTAACCCTAAACCTAACCCTAAACCTAACCCTAAACCTAACCCTAAACCTAACCCTAAACCTAACCCTAAACCTAACCCTAAACCTAACCCTAAACCTAACCCTAAACCTAACCCTAAACCTAACCCTAAACCTAACCCTAAACCTAACCCTAAACCTAACCCTAAACCTAACCCTAAACCTAACCCTAAACCTTACCTTAACTTAAATCACGCTTTTGTCAGCGCGCTGTTGTCGGTGCGCTTTTGACATCGTGGTTTTAGCGCTGCGGTTTTGTCGGTGTGCTTTCGTCGTTCGCGCATTTGTCGGGTCACGCCAAGTAGGCTCCACTACGCCCATACCGGGGCATACCGCCTGCAACCCACCACTGACTATCACTGTTTAAAATAGTATATATGTTGTTTTGTTTTTACCTTTGTTTTATGGCAATGCCAGGACAATTACATTGTATCCAATATATTTATATGTAAACAATAAAAATATTTTTTTTAAAAGATAGGCATCATAAAATGCCATTCATGTTCCATCCCATTCAATATTTTTATTTTGGTCTGTGAAAAATAAACAATAACTTTAAAAAAAAAACAATTGACGGCTTTGACAGTAAAACTATTGATGCCTAACAATTGCATAGGCAGTGGCCATAAAGTTATATAGAGAACGCGAAATACTGCTATCCAAAACAATTAAAGAATAACCCCTGGGAGTAAAAGCTATAAATCAGCCCCCATACTTTGGAATGGTTTACCAGAGATCCGCAAAGCTCTCTCCCTCATAGAGTTTTAGAGGGCCTTCAAAGCCAATTTTATTTCACCTGGTCATTGACCCTTCCTTCATCTTATTGGTATCCATCTTCAAGGAAGGTTGATTTATTGTTACAGGTGCTGTTTATATATGAATGGAGTAACAGGAGACTAATAAAAGTAAGGTAGGCCTGAGTCGTATTCAGCCTGATCAGCTCTACCTGCCAGCTGTAGATATAAAAATTCAAGACCAGATACACACAGATTCAGAGGCACACGGGAAACTAAACAAACCATCAAACTCATCACAAGGGCATACAACTTAAATCCCTAGCCACTTGTCTTTTCATGGCGTCATAAAGTCTGCCAGCTACACAGGTCACCTTATTTTTCTCGCTGCCTTCCAGTAAAACATTGTGATTCCAACGCTAAAGGAGCTGGTCTATTTGTAGAAGTAGAAAGGACTATCTACCTATCTACCTATCTACCTATCTACCTATCTACCTACCTACCTACCTATCTACCTATCTACCTATCTATCTACCTACCTACCTATCTACCTATCTACCTATCTACCTACCTACCTACCTATCTACCTATCTACCTATCTACCTACCTACCTACCTATCTACCTATCTATCTACCTACCTACCTACTTTTCTTCTTCTTCTTCTTCTTCTTCTTCTTCTTCTTCTTCTTCTTCTTCTTCTTCTTCTTCTTCTTCTTCTTCTTCTTCTTCTTCTTCTTCTTCTTCTTCTGCTGCTGCTGCTGCTGCTGGAGCACCTCGAGCAATTTCAACCAAACTTGGTACACAGATGACTTGCCCTCTGGAAATAAATATTGGGGGTATAAGACATCCCTGAGGTGTGTGTCTGTGTTCCAGCATAACTCTGGAATGCCCTGCCCCTTAAAGAGAGTGAGTGTTGCATCCTAAAGCGGCAATTGTTTGTGATGTCCTGGGAGGGAGAAGGAATTCCTGGGCCATTAAGGAGAGCAAGTGTGGCATCCTAGAGTGGCAATTGTTTGTGATGTTAATTCCTTCGCAGCTTCCGAGATTGCCCGGAGAAGTCCTGTTCTGACCTATGCTACCCCCAAAAGCACAAAGATTCCTGGTCCCGGTAAAACCCCTTTTACTAAACAAATGTGAATTCCATTCATTCACATTCAGCAAAGGCGTGGTAGACAGTCTTTCAATGGTGAATTTATGACCACAGACCTTATCTAGCTTGAAAAGCTGCTGTGTAAATATTTTCCAAACACAGTGCAGTGCAAGGAAAGACTTGGCACAGAGTCTCTGAGATTCACGGACAGATCTTCGCACTCCTGAAATGAATGAATGAACGAACAAGCAAACAAATGAACAAATTGTTTCTTGCAAAAACCCACTCCCATTCCTCTTTTATTTCCTATGGGAGGGGCCATTCACTCCCAAGTCAACCCTGATTTCTTAGCTGTTCTTTTCTTCTGGCAGCTCTGCACATGTTCACACTGGGAACAGGCTCCAGCTGTTCCTCTGCCTCACTGCTGTCTAGCTCCATAGGCATCTGATCACTGCCAGAAGGCCTTGGCCCCATCTCTGCCTCTGATGCAGAGCCCTCGTCCGAGCCTTCCCCAGCCCTCAGGACTGGCCCATGTTCCTCCCCAACCTCCTCATTGTCTGACTCTGCTGCCAGCTCTGCTGGCGGGCCACAACAAGTCCCTGCAGTTTCTTTGGCAAGGTTTTTCAGACGTGAATTGCCATTGCCTCTTTCCTAGGGCTGAGAGAAACTGAATGGCCCAAGGTCATCCACTTGGCTCTGAGCCTAAGGTGGGACTAGAACTCACAGTCTCCCAGTTTCTAGCTGGATGCCTTAACCACTATACCTAATGGGCTCTCTAATTTTTACAACCTCAAGTCTCATTAAATTTAGTCTGCTAATTTCTCAGTAGAGAAGCATACTCTGCTAAGGTGGGTGGGTTTTGCATTATCAAAAATGGTGCACAGAGGGACAGAAGGTTTACTTAGAAGACCAAATGGGTGAATGGACGAATCAATGGGCAAAAAACTGCAAATATATAAAATGAAAATTGCAGGGAAGAAGCAAGTGGGAAAAGTTCGACCCTCTCTTTGCAAAAACCAATCAGCATTTAAATGCAGGACTTCAATAAGTTGAATATTGAAAGAAAGACAGGAAATGAAAGAAAACATCTCTCTTTACCTCTCCCCTCTCCCAAATATCTTTTTTTGAAGTGGTCTTCAGTTCTTCACTGTTTAAGGCAATAGGGCCCTGAAAATAGAAATTGCTCATCCGAGGAAAAGGATATAAATTACCAGTTTCTCCAAAACCCAGGCCCTAAATATTGGATTTTTTAAATTATCTTCAAGTGACCTTATTCTTTCTCTCCTCTATTTTTACAGGGGATAATTTACAATGCCTGAGTGTAGATGAATTAGCCTTGATTTGTATAATTTCTTCCGTTTTTCCACTTCCAAATTCAACACATTCTATTTCTCCTCTGTTTTCCTTTTAAAACGGTTTGCGTGAAAATCTGTTTCTGTGTAACTCCAATATAAGTGATCTCACTTAGTGTGTACATTGTTACAAGCAGCTTTGGTGTACTGTATATTATTTTCACAAAGATATGCACTTCCCTAAACCCTTTTTCAAAATGCATTGCAAGATTTGAAGGAGTGCCTGCTTTGAAGGATAATTATCTTTCAGTTTGCATATCGACTTGAAAAGGCAAAATTAGATTGGATTGCATTAAAATGCTAATCAAATAGAAGGAAGGAAGGAAGGAAGGAAGGAAGGAAGGAAGGAAGGAAGGAGAATGAGAAGGAAGAGAAGATCATATAAGTAGCTAATAGGGAGACAAGCTGAGCTTGTTGGCTCTATATGTAACATGACCATATGGTTTATCTACATTACCCATTCTTAAATCTCTGCAGTCCAATTTACAATTCCCAGCCTGCAGGATTCAGTAGAGCAGAAAGGTTTGACCCAGCAAAACAAGGAGAAGCAGCTGATGTAGATATGAGCAGTGAGAGTTTGTTCTTCATGCCCTTATTTAACAGTAGCACTTTTTGGTTTGATGGCTGCAGTGCCTCAGATAGAAAGTCCATACAGAGAGTGGTGAGGACAGCAGAGAAGATTATAGGAAGCTCACTTCCCGTTATTCAGGATACTGTTTATAAGCACTAAGTGCTTAGAGCTCAAAGTATTATTAGAGACCCTACATACCCACTTCATGATCTATTTCTATTGCTCCCCTCTAGGGAGCAACCATTTGTCCAGGAAAATATAAGGACACCTTCATGACGCTATGGAAAGTTAGCACCTACCCCTCTCCTAGAAGAATGAAATATTTTGAATATTAAAAAGGTAGAATATTATATTTCCACAGATGAGAAATGGAGAAACATTCTCTTGGAAAGCAGCCCCCACCTTTCTTAACAGCCCTTAGCAGATTCCAGCACTTAAGAGGTAAAGAGATAGATAGCTCTAAGGAAACACTCTCACCCACAATCCAACGTAGGAAGAACCCATTAAGCCATAATAGGAATTGTCCAACACCCTTTCAGAACACAAGCCTCTTCACTGCATCATCTCAGAGAGTCCAAACTTCAACCAAACGTAGCTCTGACAACCTGTAAAGCCAACTACCCCTATATGACCCTTACAACAGCCAATAGAATACACGTTCTTGCACAGGAACAGGAAGCTCAAGTGCAAAGCCCAATAGAATGTATTTAAAAAACCACTCTCAACTCCATGTGGTCAGCTGCACCAGGACCATGTGCTTGGTGGTTCTGTTCATCATTAAACCATCTTTTCAATCACTCTCCATGTTTCCAATGTATTTCTCTCCAATGTATTGGAACTGAACCTGATGGATATTTCTTCCAACAACACCAACCCTCACTCTGTGACCCACTTGCCAATTGGCAGAGCCAAGTCTTCACATTCTTTCTGAAAGCCTCCTCCTAGGACAAGTCTGTATTTACTATTTACCCTAGTAAGACCAGACCTAGAGTACTACATCCAGTTTTGGTCACCACACTATAAAAAATATGTTTAGACTCCAGAAAGGATGAAGAGAAGAGCAACCAGGATGATTAGGAGACTGGAGACATATGAAGAATGGTTACTGGGCATGGCTAGTCTGGTGAAGAGAAGGACCAAGGGAGATATGATAACAATGTTCCAATATTTGAGAGGCTGCCACAGAGAGGAGGAGGGGTCAAGCTATTTCCAAGCCACCCGAAGGCCAGACAAGGAATAATGGATGGAAACTGATCAAGGAGAGCTTCAACCTGGAAATAAGGAGAAACTTCCTAACAGTGAGGACAATTACGGTATTTTTCAGAGTATAAGATGCTCCAAAGTATAAGACGCAACTAGCTTTTGGGGATGAAAACAAGGGGAAAAAATCTGCTTCCGCCTCCCAGCAATTTTCTGACCATGAGATCAATTAACCAATGTAACAGAAGTTGCCTGTGGAAGTTGTGAGAGCTTCATCACTGGAAGCTTTCAGGAAGAAATTGGACTGCTGTTTGTCAGAAATGGTGTAGGGTCTCCTGCTTGAGTGGGGGGTTGGACTAGATGACCTATAAGGTCCCTTCCAACTCTATTAATCTATTGTCTCTTACTTGCAGAATAAGCCCTGCCCAGCTATTAGCGCTTCCTTCCTGCCTTATTTCAATCCTGTCCATTCAGCATCAATTTGTTCCCCATTGTGAAAAATACACGCAAAACCTTTTCATTTCCTCAAGACCTCCTTATTTCTAGCATCCCTAATGTTTCAGTAACTGCGATACAAGATGATTCCAAGAATAACCTGAATGTGAATTCTGATTGCCAACAAAATTGCTCCTTAACCAGAGAAGGGTTTTTTTTTTCTCCTCTCCCCCATCCAGCTGTTCATCAGGAAATCTTCTTTGTCAGCTGCATCTTCCAGCGAGGATACTTCTCATCTGAAGGTTCTTTAAGTTGCTACATGCTGGCTTCTCTCTGATGAAGTGCAAAGAGAAACCTCTGAGAGGATTCTTAGGCACCGCCAGCCAAGGAAATGAATCAGCAAAGGTCTCTCTCATTCCATTGCCCTAGCAGAGCAGAGTGACAGGAGCCAAAGAAGTCAAAAGCAGGCAGGCAGACAATGCACTGATGGGCTATTTTGGTGGCAAGCGCTTTCCTCCTTCCCGCACCTCAGAGTAACACAATTGGATTGATTGAATGGAAAAAGCAGGGCATTGCCTCTTAGCAAAAGGAGCAAAATAGTTATTGGCGGCTGCAGGATGTGGCATTTGCTTTACCCCATCCAGTCTAGTCCAATTGGCAGGTGATTTCCAGGATAGCCTTCTTCAACCTTGGGATTCAAATAATTTAACAACTGCTTCTCTGCCCTAATGACCAGCTGGGGATAGGTGGCTCGGTGGTCATGTGACTGTGTGGGTGTGGCCAACTCAATGTCAATCAGGTCGATGGTCGCTTTGCCTTAGCTGTTACAATGTAATAAGGGTTAACCAGAGAGGCAGTTTCTGTAAGCAGGGCAATAAAGATTAGGCTAGAAACAACGCCAGAATGTTTCCTTCCTGCCTTCCTTACAGGATTAGCCCCGTAAAGTGGAAAAAATCCAAAATGAGATTTCTTCTAACAACCAATTCTCGTGAATAGGTACAAGCCGGCTGAATTCCACCACTGCCTTGCACCCTCCAAATATGTTGGAAATTCAACTTTCTGAATTTCTGGGACCTGTGAAGAAGTTTCAGAAATGAGGAGGTGATTAGCCGCCTGGGAGAAGTCAAGGGAAATCATCAAAACCAGTAAAAAGCGAAAGTTAGGAATATTTCGGACATGTGATGCGACACCCGGAAAAATACGGCATACTTCACTTAATCCTCTGAGAAAAATTGAAGGCAAATGAGGTCAAGGCAGAAGAAGAACATTGTGGCTTCAAAATCTAAAGGGCTGGTTTGGACAAGGCTCAGCAGAACTTTTTCATTCAGCTGTTGATAAAAATAGGATTGCCAACATGATCACCAATGTCTGATAACAGATATAGAAGGAGGAGGAGGAGAAGAAGGAGAAGAAGAAGGAGAAAAAAGCAACCAAACCAGTGATGGGATTCAAATAATTTAACAACCGGTTCTCTGCCCTAATGACTATCTGGGTAGGTGGGGCTTGGTGGTCATGTGACTGGGTGGGCTTGGCCAACTCAAGGTCACTCAGGTTGATGGGCACTTCACCTTAGCTGTTATAATGCAATAAGGGTTAACTGGAGAGGCAGTTTCTGAAAGTAGAGCAATGAAGATTAGGCTAGAAACAACACTAGAATGTTTCCTTCCTGCTTTCCTTACAGGATTAGCTCTGGAAAGTGGGGGAAAAAAAACAAAATGGGATTTCTTCCAACAATCGGTTCTCCGAACTACTTAGAAAGTTACCAACCGGTTCTCCCAAATAGGTGCGAACCAGCTGAATCCCACCACTGAACCAAACCCATGTTCTTTGACATGTGTGTTCTGCCTATGATTCCTTGGGATTTGTGTGATAGTTAAAATCCCTATTGATGCACCTACTGTAGGCTTGGCATAGGAAATAACCATGCCAGGCATTTTGATTTAGCATCACTGGCCTTCTGAAACGATTCATTTTAGATCAGTTTTTAATTACTTTACAAATCCAAACAGCCAAAGAACCAGAGTTACTCTATTTACAGTCCACATTCCGATACTGTATATAGAATAGAATATTCTTTATTGGTGAAGTGGAATTGGGTACATCAGGAATTTGTCTCTGGTGCATAAACTCTCAGTGTGCATATAACAACAAAGTAATATAATCATAAGATACCCATAGGAGGAAGTTGTCCCAAAGGTGCTTTTTCAGGAGACAACTGGACTTTCTTGTTTTTTCTTTGAAGATGTTTCACTTCTCATCCCAGAAGCTTCTTCAGCTCTGACAGGAGAGTGGGGAATGGAAGATTCTCTACAGACTTATAGGAGGAGGTAATAGAAAAGATGAGAAGAATAATGATACCGCCATACTACATGGGTAAATATCCTTAGACATGAGACAGGGCTGTGGGAATTATGGGTTTAGCAGAATGATGGCATGGGGAAAATTTTTCCCTGTGTCTAGTTGTTTTGGCATGCAATACTCTCTGGTGGCATCCTGAATGGAAGAGCCAAGGTGGCGCAGTGGTTAAATGCAGCACTGCAGGCTACTGCTAGATCAGCAGGTCAGCGGTTCAAATCTCACCGGCTCAGGGTTGACTCAGCCTTCCATCCTTCCGAGGTGGGTAAAATGAGGACCCAGATTGTTGGGGGCAATATGCTGACTCTCTGTAAACCGCTTAGAGAGGCCTGAAAGGCCTATGAAGCGGTATATAAGTCCACTGCTATTGCTATTGCTAAGCTGAAATAGTTTGTGTCCAGGATGTGAGGCACCTGTAGATATTTTCTCAGCCCAATATATAGGTCCTCAATGGAAGGCAGGCTGGTTGCAATTGTTGTTTCAGCAGTCCTAACTAGCCATTGATAAATATCAGTTCATAATTGCCTGTAGTTGAGGGGGAGGAAGCTGAAGTTGGTGACCTTGGCAATTGATTCATTCTAGTCAGTGGTCAAATTCAATTTTTTCTTTTACTGTGGGCATGGCTTGGTGGGCGTGACTTGGTGGGCACTGCAGTGCAACGAACTTCATGGTATTGGACCTGGGTACTTGAGAGACTGCCTGCTGCCAATTACCTCCCACAGACCCGTTAGATCACACAGGGTTGGCCTCCTCCGGGTTCCGTCTACCAGCCAATGTCATCTGGCTACTACCCGGGGGAGGGCCTTCTCTGTGGCAGCTCCGGCCCTTTGGAACCAACTCCCCGCAGAGATCCGGACCCTCACCTCTCTCCAGGCCTTCCGAAAAGCCATTAAAACCTGGCTGTGTCAGCAGGCCTGGGGTTGATGAGTTCCCTTCCCCTCTCGATCTGTGTGTCTGTTGATTATTTTTAAATGTTTGTATTTGTAGTTTCTGTGCTTCCCTTCCCCCCTTGGGTTTGTGAGCCGCCCTGAGTCCCGCTGGGAATAGGGCGGCATATAAATAAAACGAAACCTAAACCTAAACCTATTGCGAAATCTCCATTCCCATCCCACTCCAGGGGAAGGATACTGCAAAATCTCCATTCCCACCCCACTCTGGACCAGCCAGAGGTGGCATTTAGCGGTTCTCCAAATTACTCAAAATTTCCACTATCGGTTCTCAAATTTCCACTCCTGGTTCTTCAGAACCTGTCAGAACCTGTGGGATTTCACACCTGATTCTAGTCCCTTTAATGAGCTGAGGTTAACCACTTGGCCTGTTGGACTGAATGAGATGTTAACGCCAAGCATATGGGCAGGGATTTCCTTATGCTGAAGGCTACCAAAACTTTTTCCCGGGCCCCTTCAGAAATGATTTATCCAAGTTTGAATTCTGAAATATCCACAGAGGGAAACTCTTTGCAGAATAACAGGAGCAAGAGTCTTCTAAAATTATTGTTAGAAAATCAACAGCTTGACCCCATGGAGCAAGAAACAACAGTGAACTCTACTTCACCAGAGAGGTGACATGACTGCATGAGTGTAACAGCCTGCGTGACACTGTTGCTTATCTTCCTACCACACTGAGCAACATTCAGAGGCTGTACCCCAGCCTGATAACATGGCCCTCATCCCAATTAGTCAGGCAAAAAACATGCATCAGCAATCCTCTGATCATGTCATTTTCCCTAACAATCCCTCAGGGAGGCTTCACATGGCGCTCTGCATTCAACCTAGATATCTTGATTCTGTTGCTATCCAATTTGCATCGGCCCTTTTCCACGTTTGGGGTCTAAAAACTCACCAGGGGGAGATTTCTTAAACACATATCTGACAATATTCCATGAATGATTCTGACAGCTGAGTGACTCCTACTGACTGGATGGGGAAGAAAACCCCATAGAGGTAAAGTTGCCTGCAGCGTCTTATTGCTATTATTAAGCTCATATAAGTGTGTTTGTGCCTGAGAAAGATGGATGTGGATCTCTCTCTCTCCCTCTCCCTCACCCCACCCCCACACACAAACACACACATACACAAACATGCATTACAAATGCACACTCCAGGTTGTAAAGAAGCCTGCCTCTATTTTTGCGGAGCTGCATTTAGAGAAATCTGAATAATGGGAAAGGGAGGACTGTATGATAAATAAATATTCTCACCACTGCTCATGGATCACAGGGAGCAAATCAGATCAAGACTCCATTTAGATCTGGGTTGTCTTCCCCGTCTGGCAGGAGTCTGCAGGATTTCAATCAAAGTTCTTTCCCAGCATTAATTGGAGGAAAGAAAGGAAAAAGCTGCTTGTTTCCAGGGGCCCAGCATTCATTCTGTAACCCAAACAATGTCCCATCTTGAATCAATTCGTTTGAAACTTTCGAAGGGCTGTCCCGAAGGTGCTTTTTTCAAGAGGCAACTGGACTTTCTTGGTTTTTCCATGAAGAGGTGTCACTCCTCATTCAAGAAGATGGGAAGCTTGCTTGGAACTGCGGAAAGGACCGTGTTGTGGAGCTGTGCTTTCTGAAGGATGTTTTCTTGTTTGTTTCTGCCTTGTGTTCCTTCACTGTTGAATACAGGTGCAGCTCTGTGTTGTCTGCATCTCAGACTGAAGCAAAACTGGTTCCTGTCGTCTACAATTATTATTATTTTTTTTAATGAAAATCCGTTTCTGCAGACGGAACATCCTGCAAAAAGCACAGCTCCACAACACAGTCTTTTTCAGCAGTTCCAAGAAGCCTCCACTCCCATTTACACTACACAGGTGACCCTGAGGACAAAAACAAACCTCCAAGTGGCCTCAACAACTCTCGAAAGGAATGCAAATGACCAGCGATCTGCAAAGAATATAAATCCTTGCATTTATAGAGCCAAGGTGGCGCAGTGGTTAAATGCAGCACTGCAGGCTACTGCTAGATCAGCAGTTCAGCGGTTCAAATCTCACCGGCTCAGGGTTGACTCAGCCTTCCATCCTTCCGAGGTGGGTAAAATGAGGACCCAGATTGTTGGGGGCAATATGCTGACTCTCTGTAAACCGCTTAGAGAGGGCTGAAAGCCCTATGAAGCGGTATATAAGTCTACTGCTATTGCTATTGCATTCCCCACCATCCAATCATAGCTGAAATAGCTTCTTTGAATGAGAAGCAAAATGACTTCAAAGAAAAAAAACAAGAAAGTTGAGTTGCCTCTTGGGAAAAAAGCATCTTTGGGACAACCATGAATCTCCCCAGACCTTTGGAAGGGTATTTGGGTTTTCCAACATTGGCTTTGGCTGTTGAGTATTCTAGTGTCATTGACTTTTTAACAGAAAAACAGAGTTGGAAGGGACCTTGAGGGTCTTCTAGTCTAACCCCTTGCTCAATCAAGAAACCCTATATCATTTCATATGAATGGCTGTCTAATCTCTTCTTGAAAGCCTCCAGTGATGGGGTACCCATAACAATGGATCAGTTGCTCCACTGATCAATTGTTCTAACCGTCCAGAAATTTCTCCATATTCTAAGTTGCTTCTCTCTTTGATTAGTTTCCACCCATTGCTTCTTGTCCTGCCTTCAAGTGCTTTGGAGAATAGTTTGACTGTCTCTTCTTTGTGGCAGCGAGAGTCTTATGACTGGATCATTGCACTTACGGCTAACATCCTCACAGTCACAGAAATTCATGTGCCTGGCAACTGACATATATTTACAATGCAATATCCCGGGGTCATATGACCTCCATCTGGCAAGTGAAGTCATTGGGGGAAGCCAAGTTTTCTGAACAACTACATGGTTCATTTAAAAATTGCAGTGATTCTGGACGTTAAAAGTAACGAACTTAGCAGAGATGGCTGAAATATCAGCATACCTCAAGGACCATTCAGATGAGAAATACAAGTTGGAATGGAGAAGATGGACTGATTATATTCAAAATAAATATGGGACTAAGAAATTTCAGTTAGCTTATGAATGAATGAACAAGGAATGTTACAATTTATCTACAGTTAGCTTTATAAAAGGGGAGTTAAAGTATAAGAGAAGGTACGATGCTAAAGTTAGTTAACTTATTTTAGTGAATGATTGTTAAATGTTTATACCCTGTATTTGCTCTGGAAGGTTGGGGGGGAGGGGATGTGGGATTGTGGGGGAGGGAGGGAAGGGGTAAGGTATACAATTGTAAAACTTATTAAAACCTTTTAATAAAAAAAATTGCAGTGATTCACCGGCTGAAATTGTCAGGAAATTTCTCCTTAATTCTAGCTTGGTTCTCTATATGTCAAAAAATATCAATACAAAAAATCTCAAGACTGGGAGAAATGGATTCAGCACAACTAAAGATTATCCATTTCCCTGCCATGATTTTACAGGGCGGGTCAAGGAAGACCACCTTAAGTGTGCACACCTTCACATCAAAGAGGGTATAAAACCCAGTTAATAATGGCTTCACTCTTCATATCCAAGATTGGGCTTGGCTAGAAAACAGCACCTGCTTAATGGGTGGTATTTCAGTGAACAATTTTTAACAAAATTCCCTCCTTGCAAATCAGAAGAAAATCGGACGCCGGTTAAATCAATATCTGCTTCCTGATTTACAGCGAATTGGTCATCACGCCTTTCTCCGGTGGGTGATCACTTCCAGGAATAGAGTTATCCCAGCTGAGCTTCCTTGGAGCTTAAAAATGTCACATGCCAATATAAAAACTGAGCATAATGCACTCGTGTGTAGCCCTGCCAAGTGAAAAATCCACTATTCCTCCTCAGATCCCAGTAGACAGAAACTTACTCCTTAATGATGCTTTCATTTTGCAGTTCTTTCCATGTAGGCATCTATCTTTCTGTCAGTTTTACAACTATGTGTTTACCCTACTCCCTCAGAAATGGCTGTTCTCAAGTGCCATCTATTGTTCTCTTCCACCAGTGAAATGATTTATCCAATTGCAAAGCATAAAATCTGCAAAAAGTATTGAGCGCAGATTACGCCCGATGAAAAATGCAAGCTTTATCAATCGTTTATTGACATACCATATTTAAAAACCACCCATCTCCCTCACAGAGCCACTCTGGGTGATGTACGAACAAGGGCAAATTCCCTCTTTTCCTCAGTCTGAGCAAATGCGATGCCTTTTTTCCTAAAGCAGGGTCAGCAACCTGTGGCTCCGGAGCTGCATGTGGCTCTTTCATTCCTCTGCTGCGACTCCCTGTCGCTCAAAATATGTGTCACAAAGACATGTGTTTTATTTTCTGTGGGAAATGGATCCAAATGGCCCTTTGAATATTTAAGATGGCTGACCCCTCTCCTAAAGTAATGTTTTTACATACTTGAGAAACGATCTGCCAAATTTTGCAACTGGCATGCAAGACGCTCTTTTCCAGAGTGAGGGGAAAATCTGTTATCTCGCAAAATATGCATTAGCGTGGAAAGATGACTCAGGCTATCCAAACAGGATTAACAGAAAATGGGCACATGTATAAATGCGAGTTAAAAGGAAAGATTTTGTCTCATCTTATTTGGCTTCCTTCTGACCTGCAGGGAACCTTTCGTAGCTTACATGTAAACTCACTGATGAGAAGGAGGAAGCTATTAATTTGCTGACAATAGGTCAAAAGAGAGGCCATGCTTTTGGTCACTATCAGTTCTGAATATTATTTGTGTTTGTTGCATGTCAGGAAAAGGACAAGAAAAAAAGGGGGGGAAATAGCCTCAGTTCCAATTAATTGAAACCTAGATCATTTTTAAAACTCCCTCCTCTGAAGCAGGACACAAAATTATACCCAGCAAAATCATAATTTCCACTTGTACCTTTTACAACATCATTGGGTTTCCCCATCCCAGTGGTGGGATTCAGCCAGTTCGCACCTATTCGGGAGAACCGGTTGGTAACTTTCTAAGCAATTTGGAGAACCAGTTGTTGGAAGAAATCTCATTTTGTTTTTCCCCACGTTACAGGGCTAATCCTGTAAGGAAGGCAGGAAGGAAACATTCTGGTGTTGTTTCTAGCCCCATCTTTATTGACCTGCTTACAGAAACTGCCTCTCCAGTTAACCCTTATTACCATTGTAATAACTAAGGCAAAGTGCCCATCGAACTGAGTGACGTTGACTTGGCCACGCCCACAGGATCACATGACCACTGAGCCCCGCCTACCCAGCTGGTCATTAGGGCAGAGAACCGGTTGTTAAATTATTTGAATCCCACCACTGCCCCACCCCCCTGTGCTTTATTTCTCTTTTTCTCTTTTCATTCATTTTGTCTTTTACAGTTGTAATAGACTTTGTCTTTCCCAATTTTATTCTTACACTAGTTGATAACCTGGCGTTGCCGGGGTATTTATTTATAGGGGGAAAATGTCCAGACCAAGTATAATTTCTAATGCTGAATTTTCCCCCTTACCAGAGGGAACCTCCTTGTGGAGTACTGTGAAGCCACTACCATGGCAACTCCACTGTGCTGTGCAGTAAAATCCATTTTACAGCGGTACAGTAGAAGGCATTTTAAGGCACAACAGGCTGCATCTGAAGAGAATACACACCTCAAGGGGTGTTAGGGATGTCTTACCCGCTCAATATTTGTCTTACTCCAGAGAGTAAGTCATCTGTGTACCAAGTTTGGTTGAAATTGCTCAAGGCTTTCCAAAGTTATGCTGGATCATACACAGAAACAGCCATTTAGATAGATAGATAGATAGATAGATAGATAGATAGATAGATAGATAGATAGATAGATAGATAGATAGATAGACAGACAGACAGACAGACAGACAGACAGACAGACAGACAGACAGACAGACAGACAGACCGACCGACAGCCATTTAGATAGATAGATAGATAGATAGATAGATAGATAGATAGATAGATAGATAGATAGATGGATGGATGGATGGATGGATGGATGGATGGATGGATGGATGGATGGATGGAGGGAGGGAGGGAGAGAGAGGGGGGGAGAGAGAGAGAGATTACTCGGGTGGTAAATCAAGCTGAAACATAATGTTTATCTTGGAAAATTCATAACTAAGTGGGATTAAAACTAGGTTTTTCTTAAGCTTAAACCAATACTACTTATGACATTATTTGCTTTCATTTATCTATTTACTTATGACATTTTTATCCTGTGTTTATTACTTTATTAGTAACTCAAAGCAGTGAACATACCTAATACTGCTTCCACCTTTTATTTTACCCACAACAACATCCCTGTGAGGTGAATTTGGCTGAGAGAGAGTGACTGGCCAGCTTTTATTACCTAATGCAGGACTAGAACTCACAATGTTCTGGTGATTGGCCCCAAATTATCCAGTTGGTTTTCATGCCTACGAAAAGGACTAGAACTCATTGTCTCCTGGTTTCTAGACCAGCACTTTAACCACTACACCAAACTGGTTCTTTGGAAGCTATGATTAGATTAACAGAGTTGGAAGGGACCTTGTAGGTCATCTAATCTAACCCCCACCCAAGCAGGAGACCCTACACCATTTCTGACACATGGCAGTCCAGTCTAATCTTGAAAGCTTTCAGTGATGAAGCTCCCACAACCTCTGAAGGCAACTTTTGTTCCATTGGTTGATTGTTTTCACTGTCAGAAAATTTCTCCTTATTTCCAGGTTGAATCTCTTCTTGTTCAACCATTATTCCTTGTCTGGCCTTTGGGTGCTTTGGAAAAATAGCTTGATCCCCTCCTCTTTGTGACAGCCCCTCAAATATTGGAAGACTGCTAGCATGTCTCACCTGGAACTTCTCTTCACTAGACTAGCCATGCCCAGTTCCTGAAACCGTTCATTGTATGTTTTAGCCTCCATTCCCTTCGTCATCCTGTTTGTTCTTCGCTGCATTTTTGTGCTGTGTTATGCCTCATTTCATTTTCATTAAATGAACTTTGGAAGCTCTACTTAGACAAGGACAAGGACCTAATGAACTTCATCACAGTTTGAGATTGTTTTGGTGTGGGGAACCATGGGAAATCCCCAATTAGTATGAGTCTTCCTTTCAAATATCTTCATGCACAAACTTCTTTTCAATTTAGGCAATGCATGTTCTGTCCAAATCTTAGGTTCAGGGGCAGGCAGCTCTGTGGAGACCTTAAAATAGGACAAGGCATGTCTTGGAAAAACAGAAGAAAAGCCACTCTGGCTGTGTTCAGAGGAAGTTTCGTCTAACTAGACTGATGTTTGAACAATGCTGCCCTAAAAAGAAACCAAGCCAATACTTCCCTTCTCTTGTTTCTTTCTATTTCCATTTCACAGCAGAATCTCTGTTGCTTGGTAATGCACAATGGTAACCCTTCAAGAACAGTAATTAACTATAGCATAGCTGTAATAATATGTAAGTATAACGTATTACATAATTGGAAGTAAATTGCACCTATAAGTGCTTGGTCTCAAATTCCTCCATCCAATGCCACATGTGGCTCTTAAGGATTAACCATGCTCAGGACTAGATTGTTCTGTGATGATTTTTTTCAATTTCAACAGTCTTTGAATCTGTGTTCTTAAAACATCTTTGTGTTTGAAAATAGCGTAAATATTATGGCACACCCAGGATCATCTTTACAAGGACATTCTTTCATCCATATGTGTGGGTGGGTGGGTGTATTACATTTTACTCATAAAGAAATAAAGGGAGACTACTATAGAACTATTTCAAGCTAATTAGCTCTCATGTGCTGGCCATACCCTTCTAGGATTCAAACCTGGGCTGCTTGCATATTAGGTTGTTGTATTAACCTCTAAGCCACACGTTCTCCTCACTTTATCACCTGAACCAGGGGGAAGATTAAGTGTTTTTTTCTTCCGTCAGATCACCTGGTCTACCCAAATGTGGGAGGAAACATACCAGTGGTGGGATTCAATTTTTTTTTACTACTGGTTTTGTGGGCATGGCTTTGTGGGCATAGCTTTATGGGCATGGCAGGGGCAGGATACTGCAAAATCCCCCTTCCTTCCCCACTCCTGGGGGAAGGTTACTGCAAAATCCTCATTCCCTCCCCACCCCACCAACCTGCTTTCCAGCTCCCGTTCAGGGCAACAGAAAAAGATCAGCTTGGAGGCAGCAGGGGCGGGGCCAGCCTATTTGCCAGTTCTCCAAACTACTCAAAATTTCAGCTATCGGTTCTCCAGAACCTGTCAGAACTTCCTACCACCTCTGGAGCATACTGCTTCCCTTTTGCCTTTCAGTCCCAATTCAGGAGCTTTCGCAGGCATTCGCTTTCACAACAAACTATTTTATGTTACATTTTACTGATAAAGAATATATACAGAGAGATTAATACTACTTCAAGCCTATTTGTCCATCTCTCTTTATCTTTCAGGGTGGTTAATTTTCTATTTTCTGCTCAGATTGGTGGTAGGAAAGCAAAAGTGTGCAATGTAGACGGGGGAGAAATTTTCACTTGTTCTCTTTTGTCCCAACTTGAATGGTGATCGTTACACAAACAATGGATGTTTAAATAGACCATTGTACTTAGCGGATACAATTCTCCTTTGTGTCTAATTGTTCCACCTGTATTTAAAAACCATTGATTATGGCTGCCATTTGCGATGGGATGTATGAGTGCTGCACTGAAGGACTGTTTAAAAAAATGTACAGCCATCGTGTAACTATATTTTTTTAAAGCAAGAAAGGAGAATTTTAAAAAAAATAACTGTGGTTGAAATGGAATTAGTTAATTGCCTGATGTGGGGAAATGAGTTCGTTGTCCAGATACAGGAGAAACTTGAAGAGCATTCTTTCCAGTTTATTTTCTTATTCTCTTTCTCTCTCTTCTGTCTCTCAATCAATCAGTCAGTCAATCAAATCACACTGCTTCCGTACCTTTCCTTGATCTGACTCACTTCAATATCTGGATTAACATTCTGGAAGACCAAACATTCCGAATAAAATATTTCATTTCATTTCATTTATTATATTTATATGCCGCCCTTTTCCCCCGAAGGGGACTCAGGGCGGCTAACAAATCAAATCTGGGAAGGGGGGGTACAGACAAAAAAATAAAAAATGAAACATGACAATACATAATTTAAAAACACACAACAGTCATACCATTCGAGACGGGGGCAACAGTTCTTTAGCCCCAGGCCTGTCGGAACAGCCAGGTTTTAACGGCTTTGTGAAAGGCCTGGAGGGTGGTGAGGGTTCGAATCTCCACGGGAAGTTCGTTCCAGAGGGTTGGAGCAGCCACAGAGAAGGCTCTCCTCCGGGTAGTCGCCAGTCAACACTGGCCGGCGGATGGAATTCGGAGGAGGCCTAAAATGTGTAGCAACAAAAAAAAAAAAAATCCCAACCCAAATCAAAGCAATAAAAACAAAATGTGCCCTGCATGAAAAGAGTGTGCGATTAAAAGGTCCTCGTGAAATTAGTGCAAGTGATATGATCTATGGAAATCAGCCAGACATCAGATCCATCAACAGAAGTAGATTTTTTTTTTAAAAAAAAAGAAAGATCAGTGCAAACACTCAGAGGAAGACAGATAAACCAGCTTTGGGGATTTGATACTTAAATGTTCATCGTTCTCGATCAAATGTCCTCATCAAATGGCAACTGGGAGGATTTGGGCTCATGATGGCTTTCCCTGGTGACCTATCAATCACCAGGCTACAGATTTGGTATTCTGTTAAGAGATCAGTTTCTGGGATAGACAACCTAAGACAGGGATGCCTGACCTTTTTGTCCTCGCGGGCCGAAAGCATGTGCTCAACAGTGCATGTGCTTGCCCATACCCATAATCCAATGTGGCATGACACCCCCCGTGCACCCCGTCCTCCACGCATGCACATGAGATCTCCCCCCGTGGCTCATTTTGGGCCTAGCAGGCCTCCCTGAAGCCTTCTGGGACCAAAAAGGGGGTGTGTGGGGGTGCACTAACACCCCATGCTCCCCCTGCCCTCCCTGCCCCCCACATATGCATGTGTGATCCAGTGGTGGGATTCAAATAATTTAACAACCGGTTCTCTACCCTAATGACCAGCAGGGTAGGTGGGCCTTGGTGGTCATGTTACTGGGTGGGCATGGCCAACTCAACATCACTCACATTGATGGCCGCTTCACCTTAGCTGTTACAATGTACTAAGGATTAACCTGAGAGGCAGTTTCTGTAAACAGGGCAATAAAGATTAGGCTAGAAACAACACCAGAATGTTTCCTTCCTGCCTTCCTTACAGGATTAGCCCTGCAAAGTGGAAAAAAAAACAAAAGGAGATTTCTTCCAACAACCCGTTCTTCGAACTGCTTAGAAAGTTACCTACCGGTTCTCCCGAATAGGTGCGAACTGGCTGAATCCCACCATCCCACCGTGATCCCACGGTCCCCGCACATGTGTGATCCCCGTGCATGCGTGTGCATCTTCCGCATGCGTAGCAGAGACCCAAAAATTAGCTGGCCGGTGGGAAGCATGCATGCATGCACATTGGAGCTCAGCTAGGGTGACGACTCATCTGCCCGCATAGGTTTGACACCACGGACCTGGGACATAGCTGTATTGCTCTTTTCCTTGGTTTCTTCTGCCTGCTGGTGGGTGAATTCTGGGAGTTGTATTTCACTGGTCTTAAAGTGGCCAAGGTTGAACACGCCTGTTCTAGAGTGTGATTACTCTGAACGTGCCCCCCCCTTCTACTGTTTGACTGAGTAATCTCTTGATCCAGGTCACTTTCTGGGAAAGCTCTGAGTCGGCCAAATTCACCTGCTGTGCTGCTACAGGTGCACATTCCATTACACACCAGAGTCAGCAAACCACCAGAAAGCATTTTTGCTTGCACGGCGCCATGCGCTTCCACATCCTATATGGCAAGTATAAAAGGATACCATTGATGGAAAGACTTTGTTCCTGTGGCTCAGGAGGGGTGAGGATTGTGGGTGACATGTTCCTTAGTCTTTCCTCTTTTAGCATCAAACCTACAATGGGCCACACATTTTTAGGATTGTAATTTTAGTATAGTATACTTGAGAGACCGCCTGCTGCAAATTACCTCCCAAAGACCTATTAGATCCCACAGATTAGGCCTCCTCCGAATTCCATCCGCCGGCCAATGCCGATTGTCGACCACCCGGAGGAGGGCCTTCTCTGTGGCTGCTCCGGCCCTCTGGAAAAATCTCCCCGTGGAGATCCGGACCCTCACCATCCTTCAGGCTTTCTGCAAAGCCGTCAAAACCTGGTTGTTCCGACAGGCCTGGGGCTGATGAGTTCCTATCCCCACTTGAATTGTGTGGCTGTTGACTGCTTTTAAATTGTTTCCGTATTTTGTTTGTTTGTCTTTTGCTTTTTTGTTTGTATTATTCCCTCCCCTTGGTTTGTTAGCCGCCCTGAGTCCCTCCGGGAATAGGGCGGCATACAAGTTTAATAAACCTTGAAAACTTGAACCTAGTTAGACCATGTATAATTAACAGACTGGATTTTATTATAGATTTTAGTTCTTTATTATTTTATACTAGAATTTTAGGGGCACGGTGGCTCAATGGCTAAGACCCCGAGCTTGTCGATCAGAAAGATTGGCAGTTTGGCCGTTCGAATCCTTAGTAATGGAGTGAGCTCCTGTTACTTATCCCAGCTTCTGCCAACCTAGCGTAGTTCAAAAGCACGTAAAAATACAAGTAGAAAAATAGGAACCACCTTTGGTGGGAAAGTAACAGCGTTCCGTGCTCCTTTGGCATTTAGTCATGCTGGCCACATGACCACCAAGTTGACAGCGCTGGCTCTTCAGCTTTGAAACTGAGATGAGCACCACCCCCTAAAGTTGGGAGCGACTAGCACATATGTGCGAGGGGAACCTTTACCTTTTACTATAATTTTTAATTGCATATTTACTGAGCATTTATATTTGTTCTGGTGTCTGGTCTAAAACTGTAATAAACTGATTGATTGATTACACAATTGCTGTTTAAAATACCTGGAGGGCAGCAGGCTGCATTCTGTTCTCCTAATGGAGTCCCTTTCAAGAAATTTACATGGGACAATGTATGTATGAACTATTCCAACCTGATATGAATTGACACCCTGAGATTTCTTTAGCTTTCTTATCTGTGGAAACATAACAGCTCTGATCCCGGCCATTGACAACTGTTCTTGTGCTGGCTGGGATTCCCAAATTGTTATCATGTCACTCACCCATATCTGGCATCATCAAATATGGTAACATTAGCTCTCATATCTGACAATATCTGAGCGATAACACTACAGGCTTTATGCCAGCCACTGCTAAATCATCAAGAACCCTGTTATTGAATAAATCTGTCAGTATCTGAACGGAAATGCAATGATTTGCAAATAACGTTGCAGGTAATTTTTAGATGAAACTAAATTGGAGGAGGAGAAAGGCAAGGACAACAGCACCAGATCCTAGCTGGAAGAGGTAATTATTCTGACTTGCTATTTTAATTACAGCTGTGAGAAACACAAAATGTGCTCCTAATCCCTTGTTAAAGAACAGGAGGGGGGGAACGTTCTCAATCCTCATACCCAAATCAGTTCAAATTGGCTTTGCAATGCATACTGGAAAAGGCTGATCCTATCTTTTCTCTTCGGTGTGATGATGGCAACCGCAGTAAAAAAAAAAAAAAAGGTTAGCGACACACATTTCTGCACCCCATTTCCAGTTTTAATAGTGTGTTTAGTTTAACCACTTGCAAAATCTCTCAAGGGGTATTGTCTGTGCCTTGGTAGATGTAGCTAGGCACTCAACGAAGAACTCCATTACAAGGTTCCAGCAACTAGATAAGCAATCTGTGACATCTTAAGAGTTGAAGAGCACTACTCATTCTTTAGTGGGTGAAAAGGGGTCAGTCTTCGTGTTTTACTCCACATAATAAGATTTGTGTGATTCTGTCTCACAGAGGTGGCCTCTTTCCCTCCTAAAACAAACAAAGACTAAGACTTTATTCAGTTTAACCCAAATGAATGTAGGACCAAACCATCTCTCTGACAACTAGATAATTTCTCCTTGTTACTTTCAGGAATTTTGAGAATTGTAATCCCAACATTTTTAGAGGGTGCTTGTGAAATGCAAAGCAAAGAGTTGATGCTATATATTTTTGGCACCAAAGAAGGTTGGGTTATCATCATCCCTTTTTTTCTCTTTCTCACTTTTCTCTTTCTTCCCATTCTATTTTTCTAACTTTTGTCTCTTCTAGATGTTTACCTTATGGTGAAATGTGATTTTTTTAAAAAGTTGCTACCAACATTATGGAGGAGTAGGGGGAAATTATTTTAATTTGTTCTTCACATTTGCTACCTGTGTGTGACTATACCTCATCTATTCTCATTATACATACTAAAACATAATTATTTCCTTTTTTTCCTACAGGCATTTTATTCATCCTCGTGTAACATATGAGGAGTTATGCTTAAGAAAGAGGAATGTATATAATATAGTTTTAAGGGAGGTTTTCTTCTTCTTTCCTCTCAAATGTGATTCTCTTTCCCTTCCTGCAACAGTTCTGTGGCTGAAAAATCTTATCTGGCCATTAGCTTCAAGCTGTAGAAAGGAGGAGTAGGAGGAGGAAGAGGGGGAGGAGGAAGAGGAGGTGCAGCAGAAAAAGGAGCAGCAGAAGGAGCATTATGAGAAGAAAGAAGGAAGAAGAAAGAAGAAAGGAGGAAGGAAGAAAAAGAAGACAGAAAAGGAAGGAAGAAGGAAGAAGAAGGAAGAAGGAAGTAAGGAAGAAGAAGGAAGAGGAAGTTGTCTGAACTTCCATTCTATGCAACATGGAAGATGGCTATTTTGACCTTCCTCTCTACCCATATAAAAGTTTCTCTTTCCCTTTAAAAAAAGATTGAGAGAGAGAGAGAGAGAGAGAGAGAGAGAGAGAGAGAGAGAGAGAGACAGAGAGAGAGAGACAGAGACAGAGAGAGAGAGAGACAGAGAGACAGAGAGAGAGAGACAGAGAGAGAGACAGAGAGAGACAGAGAGAGACAGAGAGAGACAGAGAGACAGAGAGACAGAGACAGAGAGACAGAGAGACAGAGAGAAGGCCACCAGTACATCTCCCAAATAACAGAAGCTATACAAGTCATTGTTTATAAACAATGTTGCCTTCAAGGAGGACATTTATAGTCTAGCTTTGGAGGACAGCCTTTCATATTAAGACTCCAACAGTAAAGGGGTGTTGGAGGAAACAAAAGCAAAATCCTTCCTGACTGTCGAAGGATGGTATAATGACAGCTGGGAAACACTGAGCAAGATTAAGATTTCATATCAGTATGAAGATGTAACTCATCTCAAATGTAATGATGATTACACAGGGGAAGGAAGGAAATCCCAATTTTAAATGTTAATTATTAAGCTAACTGAAATTAAAAAAGTTTCCTCTAATTTCCTGCTATGGAACTTTGTTGATTGCATGCATATTTGTTACTGCATTTTTGTTTATGTATTGAAGTATGTTTTGGCACTCTTATTATTTTCTAACAAGGATGTGGCTAAGACACTGAGCTTGTTGATTGAAAGCTCTGCAGTTTGGTGGTTAAAATCCCTACTGCTGTGTAAGCAGAAAAATGCAAGTAGAAAAATAGGGGTCACCTTTGATGGCAAAGTAACAGGCTTTCAGCATTTAGTCATGCTGTCCACATGACCACGGAGACATCTTCGGACAGTGCTGGCTCTTCGGCTTTGAAATGGAGATGAGCACCGCCCCCTAGAGTCAGGAACGACTAGCATGCATGTACGAGGGGAACCTTTACCTCTACCTTATAAATGCACCTGCCAGCTCCCCTTAATACAGCAACCTTTGATTTGAGGATAAAGATAATCAAAATGATTTGTTGGAATTTGCATGTCACCAAAGGTTTCAAAACTTCTGGAAGGTTACAAGGTTTTGACTTATACAGGTCATTTGGGTCAAAGGGACGAGGTGGATCTGGGTCCCATTCCTCCATGTCTGTGTCTTCCCCTTCTTCCTCGTCTTCGTCTTCCTCGTCTTCGAGGGGAACCTTTACCTTTATTATTTTCTTGATACTTATTTATTTATTTTGTACCTTTGAGTCAGGTTTTGGCTCCTGGCGATTGCCAAAACTATTTCTTACACTTTTCTTTTCTTTTTTCTTTCTTTTTTTCTTTTTTTGCTTTTCTTCTGTGTTGGAAGCACAGAAATACTTCTGTGGTGAAAGGATTTGCCGGTGATGCCACCATTGCCTGGGGAATGCCCAGTTGGCGGCTCTTTTCATATCCCATGAAGTTGCCCACTGAAGTGGTACCCATTTATCTACTCGTGGTTGCCTGTTTTTGAACTGCTGGGTCAGCAGGAGCTGCAGCATGGGATGGGAGCTCACCCTGTCTCACAGCAGTAATAAGTCTCAAATGGGAGCCTGCTGATTGTCAGCCCAGTGTTCTAACCTTGCAAGTTTTCATGCTCCCTATAGTTTTCTTGATAATGTTTTCGGAAGTGGTTTATCACTGCCTCCTTCCTAGTGCTGAAAGAAAGAGACTGAGCCAAGGTCATCCAGCTTGCTTTAGTGCCCACAGTCTCCTGGTGATTGGCCCAAGGCTACCTAGATGGCTTGATGTCTAAAGTGGGACTAGAACTTCCAACCTTAGAGCTTAGAGCTGTTTCAGCTCTAAGAATTCCCAGCAAGCACTGTCTGATGCCTCTACTTGCCTTTTGTTAGAAAACGCATCCTTAGCCAAGTCTGTTCCAACAAAGAGAGTTTATATCCAGTTGGGTGCACACATCATGGTCAACCACATCAAGCTTCAAATTTCTAGGTTCTATCATATCTCAAGACCTAAAATGGACACCTAACATCAAAAACATCATCAAAAATGCACCACAAAAAATATTATTTCTGCACGAACTCAGGAAGTTCAAACTGCCCAAGGAACGGATTCAGTTCTACAGAGGAATTACTGAGTCTGTCCTCTGCACCTCCATAACTGTCTGGTTTGGTTCTGCAAACCAACAAGACAGACAAAGACTTCAGAGGATAATTAGAACTGCAGAAAAAAAAACAATTGCTACCGACCTGCCTTCCATTGAGGACCTGTATACTGCACGAGTCAAAAAGAGGGCTGTGAAAATATTTACAGACCCCTTACAACCTAGAAATAAATTGTTCCAACTCCTGCCCTCAGAATGATGCTATAGAGCACTGCACACAAGAACAACTAGATACAAGGACAGGTTTTTCCTGAATGCCATCACTCTGCTAAAAAAATATTTCCCTCACCACTGTCAAACTATTCACTAAGACTGCAGTGCTATTACTATTAGTCTTCTCATCGTTCCTATCACCCATCTCCTCCCACTTATGACTGCAGGACTGTAACTTTGTTGCTTGTATCCTTACAATTTGTATTGATATTGTTTCCTGATTGCTTATTTGTCCCCTATGACTATCATGAAGTGTTGTACCTGATGATTCTTGACGAATGTATCTTGTCTTTTTATGTACACTGAGAGCATATTCACCAAAGGCAAATTCCTTGTGTGTCCAATCACACTTGGCCAATAAAGAATTCTATTCTATTCTATTCTATTCTATTCTGTTCTGTTCTGTTCTGTTCTGTTCCGTTTCGTTCTGTTCCGTTCTATTCTATTCTATTCTAGCAGCAAAATGATTTACTGCAATGTATAACTGGCTTCATGTCAAAGGTGGGACTAGAACTCACAGTCTCCTGGTTTCCAACCTTTTGCTTTTAATAAGATTATTATTAACAGTGAAGGACAATGTTATTAAGCAATATAGAACTTCTAAACTCTAGGAAAAAAATTAATAAAAGGGGTGGCAGTGATAAAATGAAATCTGAGATTCATTTCCCACTATCTCTTCTTGAAGATGGTACTTGAAATTCTGGAGATACGGTGATACTAGGAACAGATCAATCTTTTCCAACTGAGTAACATCCCTATTCAAATTGGATAAGAATTCTAGAAGATGTAGCTCGGATACTCATGAAACAATGTGAGAGCTCATTACTTTCATTTTCTTGAAATCCTCACCTGAGTATGCAACATCCAGGTAACCTTGCAAGAAGAAGGAAGATAGGGATGATAAATTTTAGTGGCCTTCTGAGCATGTCTCAGGGCTTTCTTTAAAAATGAAAATGGCACATTCACCAATCATCCAAAGATAATGTGTCTACCTACCTGGAATTCAATATAACAAACATCCACCTGTCCAAAAGAACATCTATCTTTCCCACCATGGAAAGATAAAAAAAAAAAAATTGAGGCAGGTTTTGTTTTTAACTTCCTCCCTTCTCTGCTTTCCTTTAAGGTGAAACTTGCATCTCACTGACGGCCATCTGTTTCCCCCTAGAAATTGGCAGCTGAATCAAACCAAGAGGTGCATTTACAGATGTGTTACTGCGTTAAAATCTTGACAGTTTTCAGAATCCACATACAAGGTGGCTTTTGTCACTTTCCAAAGTTGTGAATGTCTCTTTGGATTTGCTGTTAATGCGCTGAGCCAATCTACAACTCTTCAGAAGATAAAGGTAACAGAAGTTTAATATTTGATGATAGATGGAATCTTGTTCCCACTGTACCATTTTTCTCTGAGTATTTGTTCAAGAGTGTCACAGTATTTATTTGTCGAAGAATGTATACGTCTCTCTTTGGCATCGAGCTGATCTTACCCATCAAGTTGGCCACTGGTTCTTCCCAACAGAAGGGGCTATGTGGGTTTTCAAAAAAATGTATCACAACTTTTTGAAGTACACTATTTTTTTTCCCCTGGACTCACGGGCACATAGAAATAATTCCACATGTTCTGTGTTAACTACATTTGCCAATTCTCCTCTGGAAACTAAACGAATGGGGGTGGGGAAGCATAAAACTACTAATATGGTCTATTTGCTGCATATGCGTGTTTTTTGTTTGTGTGTCTGTGTGTGTGAGCCTTAGAAAAACCAAATCAAAAAAGACCTTCCACCCCATTCTTTTTCTGTACTTTTAATCCATACTATCGACCACAAGACCCAGCAATTTCATTTTTAAAAAGAAATGCATAAATAAAAGGCCTCTTAAAATACAGATGTGGCTGTAAATCTACTTTGAGTCGGAAGCATGTTACTAAATTTTATGTTGATTTTCGATTTGTAATGTTCTTATTATCCAAGCACATTAGCTGGGCTCCTTCAATCAATCACATTACTGTATATATTTTTCCAGGGAGGTCACCAAGCAAGCAAGAATCTTGTGGCCAGTTTTTATTATGTCATAAGTTTATGAGTCCACAAAAGCTAATGTTATAATCAATGCGTTAATCATTAAATCTTTTTGTTTTTCATACTAGATATCAACCTCCATCCTAGGTCATCTCATTCAACCTCTGTTTTTTAGCTAGCCATTCATCTTGACTTCCATACCGTGCTATTCATTTTAATCTCGCTGGGAAGTCCTAGATGGAATATAATCACTATTTCTTGTTGCTACTGCATAGCAACTGGAACTAAGTTACAAGTAACAGGTAAGATAATATGATTAATAATATAGTGTTAATTAGACTGGAGGGGAAGGGAAATGAGGCACTAAAGCATTCAGTTGACTGTGTCACTGTGTCCTTGAACAAACAACACATAAATACATATTTAGGGTCAAACTAGCACCCTTCTTTTCAATGTCTACTCCAAAAATGACAGACAAAGGTTCTTATCTAACAGCTGTTTAGCTGGTTTAACCATAGCCTCAATTACATGAAATCTGAAAGGATTAGATGAGCCACTAAAGAGAATTAATCACAACTTTAACAACTGAGTCTGCAGCAATAATAATAATAATAAAAACACTCATAATCAGCAAGTGGGATAATCCAGTCTTAACCTCAACGATTGCTGTTCTGTCTCCCTACAATATGCCCTTTTGTGAAGGTTATTAAATGTTGTGTTGTGGGGCAATGTTGGTGGTGATTGGCTAGGAAGTTGGGCTGAAATGGATGAGTCAAATCACTCGTTGTTAGGGTATAGCAATAGCAATAGCAGTTAGACATATACCGCTTCATAGGGCTTTCAGCCCTCTCTAAGCGGTTTACAGAGTCAGCATATCGCCCCCACAATCTGGGTCCTCATTTCACCCACCTCGGAAGGATGGAAGGCTGAGTCAACCTTGATCCGGTGAGATTTGAACTGCCAAACTGCAACTAGCAGTCAGCTGAAGTGGCCTGCAGTACTGCACTCTAACCACTGTGCCACCTTGGCTCTTATAGGGTATGGCATCCAGAGCCATTCATCCTAGACCAGGGAGAGGAAAATCAAGTTGTTTTCCATGATTTTAAAGATTCCAGAAGAGATTAGCTGGCCTTATTATGGATTTCTGGTGCATTCCATAGAATGAGTGAATGAAGCAGCTGTTTGACATAGCAACCATTTTCAATAGAATTGGTAGGATAAAACACCCCCATCTGTTTCAAATCTATTAGCACTCACAACTAGGACTGCTCTAAATGATCTTTTATTAACCCTTTCAGGTTAAAAAAAACAAAGAGAAAAAGACTTGTGGTCAGAAATGATTAGCAATAGCAATAGCAGTTAGACTTATATACCGCTTCATAGGGCTTTCAGCCCTCTCTAAGCGGTTTACAGAGTCAGCATATTGCCCCCAACAACAATCCGGGTTCTCATTTTACCCACCTTGGAAGGATGGAAGTCTGAGTCAACCCTGAGCCGGTGAGATTTGAACAGCCGAACTGCAGAACTGCAGTCAGCTGAAATAGCCTGTAGTTCTGCATTTAACCACTGCGCCACCTCGGCTCTAAATTCCATCAAGCTTCCTATAATCTTCCTGTTCTTTGTTGCCACTTCACAGCAGCTCTTTCCCTTCTCATTCTCTTAGCAGCTTGCTTCTATTTGAGGTCCCACGACTGCTCTGTTTCCACAAGTTGGCCCTTTCCCTGAAAATATAAGGATATCACAAACGAAGCAATAGCAATAGCACTTAGACTTATATACCACTTGCTACACCCTTCTCTAAGTGGGGAGTCAGCCTCTTGCCCCCAACAATCTGGGTCCTCATTTTGCCTACCTTGGAAGGATAGAAGGCTGAGTCAACCTTGAGCCTGGTGAGATTTGAACTGCCAAACTGCAGTCAGCTGGCAGTCAGCTAAAGTAGCCTGCAGTGCTGCACTCTAACCACTGCACCATTGTGGCTCATACAAACTATGCTTACTCAGATACAACAATGGTATCTTAAGTCCTGTTTTCATCTCCTTTTAAAGTCTTAAGCCTAATTATCCAAACACACACACACAGACATATGTGTGTATGTATGTTTATGCATACATACATACATACATATATTTTGTTGTTGTTGATCAATTGCTAAGACATGTTCGACTCTTTGAGACTCCATGGACCACAGCAATCCAGGACCCCCTGTCCTCCACTGTCTTCCTGAGTCTGTCCAAACTCATGCTCAATGTGTCAATGACTCTATCTAACCACCTCATCCTCTGCTATTCCCTTCTCCTTTTGCCTTCAGTCTTTCCCAAAAGCCTTTTCCAACGAGTCATCTCTTCTTGTTTGGTGGCCAAACTATTTGAACTTTAGCTTCAACACTTGTCCTTTACATTACATATTGTCATAGTTCTGAGCAGGGGTGGCATTCAGCCAGTTCTGACCGATTTTGGTGAACTGATAGTGGAAATTTTGAGTAATTCGGAGACCCAGCAAATACCATCTCTGGCTGGCCCCACTTCCATCTAGTTTCTGCTTCCTGAGTCCCAGCTGATTGTTTGGGTCCAATGGAGCTGGAAATCAGGTTAGTGGGGTGGGGTGGTAATGGGGATTTTACAGTATCCTTGCCCTGGAGTGGGATGGAAATGGGGATTTTACAGTATCCTTCCCCTGCCACACCCACCAAGCCATGCCCACCAAGCCACACCCACCAAGCCATGCCACACTCACAGAACCGGTAGTAAAAAAAAATTGAATCCTACCACTGGTTCTGAGCAATGAACCCAATTCAATCAGGGCTTGGAAGCTCCATTCAGGCTTGAAATAGCTTTTATTGAGTACATCATATCGGCACTTAGAAACGTGAAGCTAGCTTTGAGTATTTGCCAGGCTTCAGAGTAATAAAAATAGCAACTTCCTACCCCCCCTCAGGTGTCCCCAGGTCACGTTAACCAATCAATCCAGTAGTAGCTTCCCCGTCCATCTCAGCACATTTGCTGCCATGACCTTGGTTCTCACGCTACTTCTGGTCGATATTTTGTCTAGATGATTAGGGCACCACATTCCAATCCATTCTAACTCCCCCCTTTGGCTTCAACCAAAGTTGTTTCAAAGTTGACACATATACATATAGGTATTGGTTCCATCCAGTCTTTTGGATGAGCAGTACCAGTAAGTCTAGAAGGCAGCCACACTGACACCAATATCTTCAAGTTTTCCATTGTTTTAATTTCCCAACAAGGCCATGTTTCTAGGTAAAAAATGTGGCAGTCTTATGAGAGCTCAAAGAGTTAGCAAATGCTTATCTAATACTTCTAAATGCAATTAAGATGCGCAAGTCTTCTGCATTGCCAGAGCCTCTGCCCCCTTCTTTTGTCTGCTCCAGAACCCACAAACTACTCAGAATTATAAAAAGAAGAAAGCAACAATAATGAAGGCTGAAGTGAGTTGCCTGGAGTATTGCTATTTGTGTGGTGAACAAATTGAGCATCTCCATTGGGAAAAAATGTTCATTTAGTGTTTATGATACAACATACTAATAGATGGGTTGGGCCAGTTTTGGGTAAGCAACCACTTCAGTAGGTCTGCAATTTTCTTTTGGATCTTTGGCCTGCCACACTTTCTATTATTCTACTATTCCTTTTTCTATTGTGGGAAAATGAGAGGGGGGATTGTATGGAGTTACCTACTGTGTAGCCGAAACAAAATTCTTTATAGAAAGCCAAGGTCATCCTTTGTCTCTGCACCTGTGCACCTGACCGGAACTGGATGGGTGGAATTGCCAGCATGGCAGTTGAAGATTGGATCATGTGATGGAATTGTGGGTGTGGGCCAAGATCTTGAACTTTCAACTAGGTGGGGAAAACCTGGAAGCTTCCAGATTTGGGTTTTCCCAGATGCACCAACATGGCTCTCTTAATAAATTGGAACTTTGAGCAATACTTTGCTTTGGATTCTGATTAACTTTTGGATGCTATTTGGAATCCTGACACTACTCAGTATTATAAAAAGAAGAAAGCAACAGCAATAAAGGCTGAAGTGAGTTATCTGGAGTGTTACTATTTGTGTGGTGAACATATCAAACATCCCCATTGGGGGGGAAATGTTCATATAGTCTATCGTTGATGATACAACATGCAAATTGATGGGTTGGGTCAGTCTTGGGCAAGCAATCATTTCAGTAGATCATCAAGAGATGCCAAAATCATTTTTGGGGACAAAAAACAAGGAAGCCTTTGAAAAGATGAAGACACCATGAAGGAAAGTGACAAGTAAGGGATGCCTTAAGCAAGAAGCTCCAGGAGAATGATTCCTTTATCCAACACAACTAAATTCGCATTGTATATTATACAATAAGCTATTCCAAACGGTCCCATGGTTGGTATAAAAGAAAATGCGAGGGAAGCAGTAGAGTGTGTGGAGGTGGTTTAAAGCCCCTTGGTTTCCATCAGAGCATTTTAAACTCTCCAAATCCCAATGATCCACTGCTAATTATTTAAAAGTAAGCAATGATAATTAAAGGAGTTGATGATATTTCCCTGCACTTTTTTTGTTGTGCATGACAATCCATGGGTAAATGTCTGCCTGTGAATATGTATGTGTGAAGGAAAAAGAGAAAAGAATGAAAGCCTTCTTTGCTACAAAGCAGCAAACTACCGTGGAACTAACTTACTCCTAGGATTAGAGGACCATGACACAGTTGCCGTGTACATACTTTGAATGACAATGTCAGCCTCTGCTTTGCTGCTTGCTTTTGGCTGCCATTGAAATGGGGAGGGGGGGCATGGTATTTGGGTGGGGAAGTATTCAGTACATGCTACATGCTGCAGATAGAGGACTTGCCGCCAAGGCCAACTGTCCTTCTTTTGTTGCCCTGAACAGGAGAACGGAGATAGAAAGCAGGTTAGTGGGGTGGGGAAGGAATGGGGATTTTGCAGTATCCTTTTTTTTTTTTAATAAATATTTATAGGCCGCCCTTTTCCCTGAGGGGACTCAGGGCGGCTAACAACTTATAGGGAGGGGATACAAACAGTGACATATAACATAACACGTAATTAAAAGAATAAACAACATTCATTCAACATTCGGGTGGGGGTGGATCAAATCTTTACCCCCAGGCCTGGCGGGATAGCCAGCTCTTGAGGGCTACGCGGAAGGTCTGAAGGGTGGTGAGAGTACGAATCTCCACGGGGAGATCGTTCCAGAGGGTCGGAGCTGCCACTGAAAAGGCTCTCCTCCGCGTAGTGGCCAGCCGGCACTGGCTGGCAGATGGCACTCGGAGGAGGCCTAATCTATGAGATCTAATCGGTCTCGAGGAGGTAATCGGCAGGAGGCGGTCTCTCAAGTACCCAGATCCACTACCATGAAGGGCTTTATAGGTGGTAAGAAGCACCTTGAAGCGCACACGGAGATCCCCTGCCATGCCCACAAAGCCATGCCACGCCTACAAAGCCAAGTGCACAGAACCAGTAGTCATTTTTTTTTTTTTTGAATCCCACCACGGGCATGCAGCACTAAAGAGGGAGCTTACCTTCCAATTCAGCAATGATAAGTAAAACAGCTGGAAGGGGGAAGAATTGGGTGCCGCACAATTGAGATGAGCTAGAAAGCAGGAAATAAAGGACAGGAATGGGCAGGGGTGCCTGAGCAGGGCCAGCTGATTGTTGGAGCTACTAGTTCACCCGAACCGGTCCGAACCGGCTGAATACCACCTCTGAGCCTAATCCTTGCTGCAGCCTGAACAAAGATGCTTTTCTCCAATCAAAAACCAATGGAAGTGCATACATGTGCAAATGACCAGTGACATGTCATTAGTTCCATGAAAGGTCCTCTTTTTTTAAAAAAAGCCAGCATTCAGGATCATTCTTGACCCCAGTTTTGAGAAGATCCCTGCAGTGGTTAAAATAAGCATGTTGCAAAAAACCTCAAACGAGTTCTAATTGCCTAAAAATGCTGCATTACAGCTGAGACAGAGAGATAGCAACGAAGTATGTGACTCTCACAGTAATGTTCTGATTATGTGGCACTTTCAGGATCAGTTGCAAGCGGGGAAAAAATTAACCCATTGCCATTGGAGAAAAGAATCCTCAATTACGGAGAGCAGGCCAGGTAGATGGGATTGAGTTTGATTGTGTGGTAGAAGCAGCAGGCCAATTTTTGGAATGCGGAATGACCCCCGTGGGGGATTTCATTTTTTTAAAAGGTGTCATTTGTGTAATTTCAGCCAAGAAAGTAAATGGTTGCAGATTAGAGCTAGAATTGTACTCAAAAAAGTAAGGGGGAATAAAAAAAAAAAGGAACCATACAACTCAAAGGATAGAATGAAAGCGTTGGAAGAAGTTATTTACGCCTTACTCTCCACTTTGTGCAAGATTCCAAATTAAAGCATTCCCAACAAATTAAAACATTCCCATGGTCTGTCCCCTTCTCCCTTGAACACATCTTTCTAGGCAATTGTTAACCTGCTGATCTTCCCCTACTTTTCATCAGTCAAGTTAGCAGGTATTTAGACTAACTTAACAGCCGTAAGGAAATTGTCAAAAACCCAACCTGTTTAGAAGGATCCAACTACCAACCCATGAGGGTGAATCCTAATTCAACACCCCCAAATAGTTTTCTTCTCTTGTTATCGGTTCTGATACTCAGCACAAGAGAAGAGGAAAAAAGTAGGACAGTTTTTGAGAAGTTGTCAAATTATGTCACCTTCTTAATGTGTCTTACAATGAGAAAAAAACACCAGGCTAAAGGTATAATAGGTAAAAGAGTGGGGAAATTTGTAATAGCTGGTGTTTCTTGGCCAGTTGGGAGACTATATATAGCTTTCTAATTGCAGAGTAGATAACACCAAATTGTCCTTTGCTCGTGAGAAAAGTACATTGTTCATTCAAGCAAATGGGTGTAAGATATTTTTCATCAAAAATGCTTTCCAAGATAGTGTACAGTCAAGAAAAAGCAAGGCACAATGCACAATTACCAGAATGTTCTCTGTTTCTGCCTCAAGTCTTTTTTTTTTTTAAAAAAAAAAAACACTTTTCACTTTTAAAAATAGTTAATGCCCAGTTGCTAATATAGTGAAGCTAATTGTCAGTGAGATTCATTGATGGAATGAGGGCAAAGAAGAAGCTGGAGAAAACCATCAAGTCAATTGCACTGAGATTTGGTAATGGTACTGAAAGGGAGAGAGAAAGTTCAGGTAATGTGACAAGCTGATTTAAACCTTAAGATATTTGAACAAGAACCGAAGCAGAAAAATTAATTGTTGAGCGAAGATAATAAAACATTCCTTGTTGAGCAAAAATGGTTTGTAAAGATGCAGACTACTGTAATAGGTTAATAGAACATGCATGTATTATTAAGAAAGCTGAAGCCATATGTCCTGAAGTAATAGATTCCTCATAAAAATGCTAGAGAAGGGGAGAGGGGTTGCTTGAACGTCCATTTTTTTTGGCAAAATCAGTCAGATTAATGTACAAATGTGATTTCCCTGGATTGCATGCAGGTCCTCAGCCTCCCAATCAAACCAATTTCTTGATTCTTGCCTCCATGAGGAATTACAAAAAAGTGCGCTACATATTCAAAAACAGGAAAGAAAGAAAGAAATCAAGAAAGAAAGAGGAAAGAAAGAAAACAGAGAGAAAGAAAGAGAGGGAGGGAGAAAGAAGGAAAGGAAGGAGAGAAAGAAAGAAAAAGAAAGAAAGAAAGAAAGAAAGAAAGAAAGGAAGGAAGGAAGGAAGGAAGGAGGGAGGGAGGGAGGAAGAGAGAGAGAAAGAAAGAGGGAAGGAGGGAGAGAGAGGGAGAGAGAGAAGAAAGAAAAACAAAGAAAAAAGTGTTTTACATAGAATAACAGTGTTGGAAGGGATCTTGGAGGTCTTCTAGTCCAACCCCCTGCCTAGGCATGAAACCCTACACCACTTCAGATGGTTATGGTTATCCAATGTCTTCTTAAAAATTTCCAGTGTTGGAGTATTCACAACTTCTGGAGGCAAGTTGTTCCACTGATTAATTGTAAATAAAGAAAGAGAAAGAAAGAAAGAAAGAAAGAAAGAAAGAAAGAAAGAAAGAAAGAAAGAGAGAGAGAGAGAGAGAGAGAGAGAGAAAGAAAGAAAGAAAGAAAGAAAGAAAGAAAGAAAGAAAGAAAAAGAAAAAAGAAAGAGAAAAGAAAAAAGAGAGACGAAAGAAAGAAAGAAAGAAAGAAAGAAAGAAAGAAAGAAAGAGGGAGGGAGGGAGGGAGGGAGGGAGGGAGGGAAGGAGACAGAGAGAGAGAGAGAAAGAAAAAAGGAGAATCTCTTATACAATAAATAAAACCAACTCTTGGTTACTTATGCTTACTGCTTTAACTTAAGCTTTTCCAGCTAAACAGATATTCAGTTTAAAGATTTACAGTTGAAACTCTGAATTAAATTTATTTTCCCAATCAAACCAAAGGACAGAGAGAACCTCCAAACTAAATGGACTCATTCAAGTAAGTACATTATTTCTGCACAGACCCAGATGTATACTTTCTTCCATAACCATAAAAGAACATGGTTTTTGAGTTGAAACATTCTAAGATTTCAAAGCCAGAACACAATTCAGAAATGACATGAACCAACATTTTAAATTAACGTTGTGCTTTGAATCAAATCAAAACCAGACTACCCTACCCTTCTTCTTAGATATTGTTGGCTTATCCTAATGTTAAATAATTAGAAAAGAACAGCACCTACAAAATTCCATTCCTCCAATAAGAGCAAAACAGAAAATCTCCCTCCTTTATAAGATTCAGTGTCATCATCTTGCATTTCCGTTCCTTGTGGAACCACCGTATCTTCAACTCTTAGTAAACATGGCATTACACTGTAGGAAGTTATCATCCAGCCCTCTCCCAGAAAAATGAAATATCCTAGGAAATATTGAAAAGGCAGAATATTTCTCTGGATGTGAAAAGAAAGAAACATGTTTTAAAAGGCAGAATAGCTGCCTGTAGCTTCCTGCCCATCCCCATTTTGTCAATGGGCCATTAAAAAGGCCAAGCTAGTCCCTTTACATAATGAAGACTTCTGCACTTCAGCTCCAGGGGGATGGGATTAAAGCATAATAATGGCCCTTTACTCAACTGACCACATGGCATCTGAGAACTCAACCAAACCTGGTTTCAAAACGCAGCCTAGAGAGTTGTCCTTGCATGGCCCCATGGGAGTCTGACAACCAATCATAATACAAGATCAAGATCAAAGGCCAGAGAGGGCATAAAACCAGGGACTCAGCATCTCAGTCCTTCCTTCTCTTCTTCTTCTTCACCAACATTGAAGCATGTGATCCCCTTTTCTGTTCAGGGCTCAAGCCACGTGGTCCTGTCCACCAATAAACCATCTTTCCAAGCAGCCTCCATGTCTCCAGTGTCTTTTTCCCCACTTGGAGCCGAACCCAGAAGGACATTTCTTTCATCAACACAATCAAAATGAACTACCTGTGCTCTAAAATCAAATCTAAATGGGTCGCGAGTATTGCCGTTATCTATTCTGGAGGTTCCTTGGAGTTTCTTAAAAACTCAAAGAAAAGTGGATATCCTGAATGTAGAAATGCTATCAATTTATTTATCTGTGCATTCATTCATTCAGCTATGAATGTCACTATAGAAGAAGTAGGAGAAATACATTTGAGCTGGCATTACAGGATGAGGAAAGGAGTTTAAGACAAGAAATGGGCATTCTAGAGCTTAATGAAAAACTAAAACTAGGGGTGTCAAACTCGATTTCATTGAGGACCGCATCAGGATTGTGTTTGACTTCGGTGGGCCGGGTGGGGATTCCTGTGATGGCCCAAATACTCTACCAACAAAAACAGGCTCCCAAGCTCCATTTTCAGCTGCAACGGCCACCTACAGCCCTGTCTCATGATAAGAACATCTCATAGTATAGAATCTAAAACATTGGACATCTTATCCAGGATCTGATTAGATTAGATTAGATTTAATGGGTTTATATGCTGCTCAATCCCGGGGGACTCTGGGCGGCTTACAAATACAAATGAAATAAAATAACACACAGGGGGAGAATACAAACAATACAGTTTAAAAACACAACATACATCCGGTTTAATTGGGGGGTTGAACCTGATTTGAAATCAGCAGGAACAGCCAGGTTTTGGTGGCTTTTTGGAAGGCCGCGAGGGTGGGAAGGGTTTGGATCTCTGCTGGTAGCTCGTTCCACAGAGCTGGAGCAGCTACAGAAAAGGCTCTCCCCCGAGTGGTCGCCAGTCGGCATTGTCCGGCCGACGGCACCCGGAGGAGGCCTAACCTGTGGGTTCTTATCGGATGTTGGGAGCTGTGTAGCAGGAGACGGTCTCTCAGATAGCCATGTAGGGCTTTAAAGGTAATCACCAGCACTTTGTAGTGCGTCCGGAGACTAATAGGGAGCCAGTGCAGCTCGCGGAGATAGGTGTAACACGGGTGTACCGAGGTACACCTGATATCACTCGCGCGGCTGCATTCTGGACCAACTGCAGTCTCCAAACACTCTTCAAGGGCAGCTCCATGTAGAGTGTGTTGCAGTAATCGAGCCTTGAGGTGACGAGGGCATGAGTGAACATTTGATTGCCAACTATATCCTACCACGTTTCCAAAAATACAGCTGGGTGAGATGTGGTTTTTTTCCACTGAATTAAGAAAGCATTCTTCCTATAAGCTGTATTTCCAATGAAGCTGATTAATGTTAGATCTAAGTATCATTCATTCATTGGATTTCTAAGACCACCCTCCTTTAAAATATCTCTAGGTGACTTCATCAAGGTTTTATTCCCACAGCATGCTGGATTAATTCTTTCCTATAATTGCAAAATCAAGGCCACCACATGTATAATTTATGCACTGTACAAGGACACCATGTTGGCTGAGTCAGGGCCGGGAGCACCAATTACATTTAAAAATATATATATATATATGAAAAGCTGTATGACACCTTTACATTGAATGAGACTATCTAATAAAGAGAGGAAGATACAATACTTTGACTTCTTTTTTTAAATATATACAGTATATATGGATTTTTAGGAAGGAGAGTGATAATTGGAAGTGCCTTGTATGCTGGCAGTGGTTAATACATTGAAGTATAAATTAATCAAATTGGCAGGAATCATATGACATGGTAAACCATGAAAACCATAACCAAAGGCAAGTGCTAGAAGGGAGTGGGGTTGGGGGGGGGAGGAGAAAGGACAAAAAGGAGAAAGAGAGGGAGAAAGAGGAGGTGGGGAATAGTGGGATCCTTGCTTTTTTCTGAGCTTGGTGGTTTTCTTACAGACATTTCATTACCAAACTAGGTAACATTATCAGTGCTAGAAGGGAGTGGGGTTGGGGGGGAAGGAGGAGAAAGGACAAAAAGGAAAAAGATAAGGAAGGAGAGGACTGTGGGGTCCTTTGGTGTTCTCTGAACTTGGTGGTTTTTAATTATTTTTAGGGAATGTTTACTTATTTATTTTTTATAGAATGTTTATTACAAGAAATGTTATATCTTTTTGCAAATGTTTTATTTCTGATGCAATATGTTGCTTTTAAGTGTACAGGTTGGTGCATGGTTTATGTGTCTCAAGGTGGGTGCTTTTCTATGGGCAGGCCAGGTTGGTGGAAGGCAGCTTTGCCAGATTTTGTGCGTGACCCGTCAAAACCGCGTTCCACAAAAGCGCGGTCGACGAAATCGCATATGTGACGTCATCACAGCGCGACGAAAAAGATCGAAAAATTGAAATAAAAATTAAATTACAGCAAGCCGATTCACATAAAGGTAAGCGTTAGGTTAAGGGTTAGGGTTAGGGTTAGGTTAAGGGTTAGGGTTAGGTTTAGAGCGTTAGCGTTACGTTTAGCGTTAGGTTAAGGGTTAGCGTTAGGTTTTTCGTTAGGTTAAGGATTAGGTTTAGGGTTAGGTTTAGGGTTAGGTTAAGGGTTAGGTTTAGGGTTAGGTTTAGGGTTAGGTTTGGGGGGGTTAGGGTAAGGTTTTCGCTTTATTTTTACATTTTTTGATCTTTTTCATCGCGCTGTGATGACGTCACATACGCGCTTTCGTCGACCACGATTTTGTCGTCCGCGGTTTTGTGGTGGAACCGATTTTGTGTGTTTCTGTGTGATACCTGGTTGTTTAGTTAATTGTGAGGTGGTTGTTGGTTCTGTGAGCTTCCTGGCACTGTCCTTTATAATTTCCCACAATGTCTTGATGGTTTTTATTTCAGTGGCTTTGTCTTTCCTGTTCTTAGGGTTAGGGAAAAAAAACTGGTTTCATCTGCAGTCTTTTGGGGGGGAATTGTTATTTTTTGGTGTTTTCCTGGGACTGTCATAGTTTGTGTGGGTGTGTAATGTCCCGCAATTATCTACACATTAATAATGATCAAGTACTAATAATATTTCCTTATACATTTTAGTGACCTTTCCTTACATAATTGGTGTTTTCTTTCATACTTTTAGATTTCTAATTGCTGTTTCTGTTAGTTAGCAATTGATAAAACAAATCCCACGTGAAAAAGTAATTGAAGCCTTCTTGATTTTAATTGTCAATTTATTCATTCTTGCACATTCTAATATTTATTCATTTTCATATCTTTGTTTTTTCCACTGTTGGGCAAACACAATTCCAACAGCTGTTAACATGTGTAAAATTAAATATGTATTTATTCCCTTTGAAATACAAGTAGTAAGTAGTAAACTACTTACCTTCTGTAAGTAACTCTTTTATTGCTTTGTGTACTTATTTTAATCTTATTTAAGTAGTAAGTACACAAAATAATAAATTTCTTTTTTTATATCTTATTTTTGTAGATCATCCATTGGAGCAAAGAATTCAGTGACATCGTCTTGGCCACTCCCATCTGGTCACATGACTGCCAAGCCACTCCCACCCAGTCACATGGCTGGAAAGCCACTCCCACCAGTCACATGGCTGGAAAGCCACTCCCACAAAGGAGGCCACACCCACAGAGTAGGTTCCCAAATTTTTTGAAACCCACCATATATGTGTGTGTGTGTGTGTGTGTGTGTGTGTGTGTGTGTGTGTGTGTGTGTGTGTGTGTTGTATTTGTGCTGATAAATAAATAAAGGGAGACTAGTATAGATCTATTTCAAGCTATTTAGCTCTCATCAGCTAGCCAGACCCTTACTGGGATTATATATACACATACACATGCATGCACACATATTCATTCATTTAATTAATTTTATACCACCCATCACCCCTACGGTATAAAACAAAGTTTGTGGACTAGTAGCTGAATTACTCTTATCTTTCCCAATCTTCTTTTTCCATCCCCCCTTTTATAGTTTGTATGGAAGCAATTCAGAAACTATTCTGAAACTTTTTGCGATTGAAAAGTGAAAAGTGAGATGTAAAACCTCCTTCTTTTTAAGAAAAATGAAAATATTCCTTTGCAGTCAAAAAGTAATTCCTCTTCTTTTAATTTATCAATTCAATATTATTATTATTTTTTTTGGGGGGGGGAGGAAGATGAGAAAGGTGATACAACAGGGAAAAATAGAAAAAATAAAAACAGTCCTAATTTTTGTTCATCCATCTTTTTTTTTTAAAAAAAAGCATGGTGGTTTAGTTCAGTTTCCAGTAGGTCATGAGGAGGGATGTGCCTTCAAAATGAGGAATTTTAATCGGCTGATGGATATGAAAAAAATAAATTACATTGGCAAAACGCAATAAACATTAAAGGGAAAATGATGAGGGTAATATAAGAACATTGATTTAACAAGGATGATATAGAGGAATTGTCTGTTTTATAGGTTTCTAGATGTCTATTATGGGCTCTGCATTAAGGGATATGGCTGTACTCTCGATATACTTAAGAGCTGTCAGTAATTCCTATTTCACAGTCTGCTGCTTCAATTCAGAAACCATGTTCCGGCTTGGCTGACTCCATCCTGGGTTTGTTGAAGGGTAACTGCTTGCCGAAGGTGTATTTTCAGGAGCTTGTCATAGGATGTGGTTATATTCTTCACAATTAAGCTGGGGTAAGAAGAGGTAAAGAGCATTGTCCCCACATTTCTCCTCATCTTCTCTCTCTACATCCTGCTCTGGAATTCTAATGCCATTTGTTTTAATCATTCCACCTCCCTACTGACGTGATCCTCTTGTCAACCCAGTTACCTCCCTCCCCAGCTCTCCAGAAAGCAGAAATGCACTTTACTGAAGCCACCAAAGTCATCTTAGATTATTAGACTTACTGAGAACTTTAGTTTAACAGATTTAACAGATTAACAGAGTTGGAAGGGACATAATAGGTCATCTAGTCCAACCCCCACTCAAGCAGGAGACCCTACACCATTTCTTACAGGTGGCAGTCCAGTCGCTTCTTGAAAGCTTCCACGGATGAAACTCCCACAACTTCCGAAGGCAACTTCTGTTCCATTGGTTGATTGTTCTCACTGTCAGAAAGTTCCTCCTTATTTTTAGGTTGAATCTCTCCTTGTTCAGAGTCACCATGGTCCAGTCCTTTGCTATTTCCAGGCTGGCCTCATGGGCCAGATTTAAGCACCCCATGGGCCGGATCCAGCCCCCAAGTCTTGAGTTTCACATCCCTGCTCTACACTGTCTGCTCGGCTTGCAATGCTACAATTAAAACCCCAAGTTTGGGATGTTAAAAAAGCAATCTTCAAGTATATTGTCAACAGTAGGGAAAAATTGTTATAAATACATATTATTAATAACAGTTATGAGATCATATAATTGTGAATGTATATATGAAATTGATGAAATTAAAATAATAATAAAAAACCCAAGTTATCATATGGGGCTTCTTTTAACTTAAGGGAAGACTGGAGAATGATGGGAAGATTTGTAAACAAGGGGGGAAATTACCTCTTTCCACTACTTTGCAGCCATAAAAATAGGTTCAAAAATATAATCAAAAGGATTTTTTTTTTAAATGTAGGAACTTTTCATAGGAATCCTTAAAAAATAATTCTTGAAACTTGTGGTTCAGGTCTTGGCTTCTTATTGTATAATACTTGTATTCATCTTTCTCCTTTAGGAGTTGCCAGCTTCATGTTGGATTGTTGTTGTTGTTAATTATTATTATTATTAATTATTATTATTCTTATAGTGACCCCGTCTTGCTTTCCTCTTAGCTATTATCTCAATGCAAAGCATTCAAATTGGTTACAAAAATCTCAGCCTACTGTCTGCTGCTGATAGTAAATTCTGGAAATTAACTTGCTTCTCTCTGGGGAAATTGCAAAGAAAAGGAGAGAAAACACTCCATTCAAAGAGAATGGGTGAGCATTGACTAGTCCTGAAAAGGCTTCCTATATTGGCGAATTTCTCAGTATGCTGATAATTCTTGATTAGAGTTTCCAAAGAACTTCAGCTGCACATTGTTGGTGTCGGCCTTTCTGCTCCTACCATTTCTTTTTTTTACTTTCCCCTGGGTGGCTGGCTCTGTACTGCAATGCTCACCCCCTCCTTACTGCATTAACCCATTTGGGGTATTGCAGATGCTTCTGGCACAGCAGTCTCCTATACAGAGCCAAAATACAAGCCAACCATGTTTAGGGCAATGACAGCAACTTGGAACAGTAGAAACTTTTCGTGGATCTTGTTCCTTCATTTAATTTAGCCTACGGGGAAAGGCTGGATTGCTATTTGTTTGGGGCATTTTAACCTAGATGCCTACATTGTTGGCCTTGATGCTATAATATCAATTCCAGTTGTAGAATTCTAGGTTCTAATTTCAAAATCCATCTGTAAGAGATCATTTTAGGGAAAATGAAGGGAAGCTCTCCAAGGAGAGGGAGGGGAAGGGAGGGGGGAGGGGAGAGGAGAGGAAGGGAGGGAGAGGGAGAAGGAGGGGGGGAGGGGAGGGGGAGGGAGGGAGGGAGGGAGGGAGGGAGGGAGGGAGGGAGGGAGAGAGAGAGAGAGAGAGAGAGAGAGAGAGAGAGAGAGAGAGAGAGAGAGAGAGAATGATTGTGTCTACCAAGTTTAAATTCAGGTCCTTCCTCACCACTTACCACAGTCCAGCCCATGAAATGATCTCAAGTCCAAGGTTGTTTTTTTTTAAAAAAATTACATTTTATTTTAATTCAAACACCATCTTCCATTAAACTGGGTGTCATCTGGGTACACATATTTTGTGCAAATATTTTGTACAATAACAATTACAACTTACAGCCGTATTTATTATTTTATCAATTTTTAACTTAATATTAATATACCATACCTAATACTATAACAATCCTCTTCTTAACTTATTTATCTTAGTTAAAATATTTTCTCTATTTCACTCTTCTGCTTTTTCCCACTTTTCATATTTATTCCCGGACCATTAATAAAATAATTCCCATATGTTATAACAAGCAGATTGCTCCTTCTCTTTAATTTCAAGGGCTAAGCTATTCATTTCTGCACATTCTAATATTTTCCTAATCACATTCTCATCCATGGGGATATCTTCATTTCCCCCCCCCCCCAATTTTGTGCATGGTTGATGGTGGTGGTGGTAGTCCATGCCAGAAGATATAAATGGCCAATCATGTTTTAGAGCATGGGTGATAAAATTCTGGCATCCCAACTCAGATGCAACCAGAATGCCAACCCTTATGACTAATGTGGGCTCTAGGACAATATAAAGAGGGACAATGGGTGCCCACTTCTGCTCTAGACAGCTTTCATGAGTAGAACAAATTCTTCGGTGACATGGCACATGCTATCATAAGCAGATGGCAACATAACAGAGAAAGAAGGTGCTTTATACATTGCAATGAATGTCATTGTATGGAAGAGGAGAACAGAAAGCTTTGCATATGCAGAAAGACCTGCAAAATAACCCTGACTGTCTTTTCTAGAGCAGCATATATATTTCAGTCTCCTTAGTTACCTTGGGACCTAGATATATCACATCATTCCTGAATGCTTATCACAGTACATCACAATGAGAGTCCTTTTAATAACCAATTGAAGCAGAATTGAAAGTATAAATTATGCATCTCGTGTCCATCTGGTGAGTTATGGAGTCCCTGCCCATCCCTTTCTCATGAAGAGCTGGCATCGCAATGTAGATTTCAGCCTTTTGAAAAGATAGCCTTGGTTTAAGTCAGTTTATGACAAGAAGAAATATCCGCCAGCTTTTTTACCTATATATCTTAAAAGTATGGAAAGAGCAATTATGCCCATTATAGAGACAGGCAAAGGGGAAGATTGATGAGCCATTTTTATATAATCTATTCAGCACCACAATCAGGATGCAAAATGTTGCCATCAAGCTAAAGCTTTCTTATTCTAAGGTTGGATCAGGTGTACAATATATAAGTGGCCAATACTGAAGATACTATACTCCAGAAGCGCTGGTACTTGGAAGGAGATCTGAATTTCTTGAAATCTTTCTAAGATCATCTGTTGTACTTGACTAGGGGAATCCCTGTCCGTTCTTTGGGCCATCCTCCTTATATAAACAATGAAAAGAATTATTGCCTTTATGAAAAAGACAACTAAATGACTTTAACAGAGTCCTAACAGAGATGGAAGGGATCTTATAGGTCATCTAATCCAACCCCACCCCCTACCCAAACAGGAGACCCTACATCATTTCTGACAGATAGTAGTCCAGTTTCTTCTTGAAAGCCTCCAGTGATGAAGTTCCCACAACTTCTGAAGGCAACTTCTGTTCCATTGGTTGATTGTTCTCACTGTCAGAAAATTCCTTCTTATTTCTAGGTTGAATCTCTCCTTGATCAGTTTCCATCCATTATTCCTTGTCTGGCCTTCAGACGCTTTAGAAAGTAGCTTGACTGCCTCCTGTCTATGGCAGCCCCTCAGCTATTGGAACACTTCTATCATGTCTCCCCTGGTCCTTCTCTTCACTAGATAGCCACGCCCAGTTCCTGTAACCGTTCTTCATATGTTTTAGTCTCCAGTCCCTTAATCATCCTGGTTGCTCTTCTCTGCACTTTTTCTAGAGTCTCAACATCTTTTTTTTATCAAGTGGTGACCAAAATTGAATGCAGTACTCTAGGTGTGGTCTTACTAAGGCTTTATAGAGTGGTATTAGTATCTCATTTGATCCTGATTGTATCCCTCTGTTAATGCAACTTAGGATTGCTTTGACTTTTTTGACTGCTGTCGCACACTATTGTCTCATATTTAGCTGGTTGTCCACTAAGACTCCAGGATCCCTCTCACAGCCACTGCTATTAAGCCTGGTTTCACCCAGTTTATATGTGTACTTTTAGTTTTTCTTACCTAAGTGTAGGACTTCACTTTTCTCTACATGGAATTTCATTTTGTTAGATAGTCCCTCAAATATTAGAACACTGCTTTCACATCTCCCCTGGTCCTTCCCTTCACTTGACTAGCCAGAGTACTCTTGGAATAAGAATGGACTTATCAAGATTTCTCCTAGCCTCATTAGAGACTTTTATGACATCTAACAGCACATAAATTGCAAAAGAGGGAGAGAAAGACAGACAGACAGACAGACAGACAGACAGACAGACAGATGAAAAGCAAAGAAGCTGCAAGCAATGAGCATGATAGCCTAACTCATGGAGAAGACCTCAGGGTTGAGACCATTGTTCTAAGCCTTTAGAAAAAACCCGAAATGTTCAATTATTGCAACATTTCATCTGCAACTGTTGAACCCTTATTCTACAAGATTGTTGCATGTAAAAGATAGGAAATTGAGGATAAGAAGTGGAGACCACGCTATTGCTTTGAAATGAGTACCATATTTTAACTCAACTTATCCCCCTTTAGAACAGCTGAGACATCCATCATTAAAGAAACCATTATACTTAAAATATTAATCCAATCTGTTATTAATAACATAGCCTAGGAATGAATCTATCTTTCAAGAGACAGCTTTTATCCTCTTGTTCCCTTTTAATTTGCAGTTGTTAAACCCGTTTCAAAATGTATGACCTTAAATATCACTTTTTATTTTTTTAAAATTAGAGGTTTTTTAATAGTTAAAAAATACACACTTCGATAAACCCTTCTCTAATGTGCAATTAGGATCGTTATTTTTTTTTAAAGCACAAATGTCAAAAGGAAAGGAAACAAAGCTTTTTTGAATATCCATATAACACCTACCCTTGCTAAATAAATACTTCTTTTTTTTTAAAGGATGCATCGAATTAATTGCTGCATACATATCGGGGCAAGGCCAAATGTTACTTTGCTTGTGTGAAGAAACTAGGGGGGATCCTCGCTTTCACTTTTTATTACTTTGGCTATGATTACCTCTTTGCTTGTCTGTGACTGGAGCCACAACAGGAAACAGGCAGGGCATTCTTTGTTTTTGGTAACCATTTCTCAGACAATGAAAGGGAATCTACATTTAAACTTTTGTTAACACGTTTTACATGGGGGCTACTTTTAGAGCTGATCTGAAAACTCCATCTGGCACAAAATGTAGCAGCTGTTACTAATAAAGTCCCTTGAGAGAGCTTGACTCCTGGTGATATTCAGGGAGATATCCCTGCAATTTTCTTGGCAACAGCAGAATTAGTTTTCCCAGCTACTTTCTCCCTGTATGTTTCTGTAACCTACAAATCCAACTAAATCCTTATGATTTTCAGGGAGTCTCCCACTGAAGAAGTAACTGTCCTTAGGTCCAAACCTACTTATATCAGCCAAGAACTATTGGATTATGTTACCCACTCATCAGTGGTGGGTTTCAAAAAAATTTTGAAACCTCTTCTGTAGGTGTTGCCTGCTTTCTGGGTCCACTGGTGGAACCTCTTCTAACCGGTTCGGTAGATTTGACAAATCGGTTCTATCGAACCGGTAGGAACCCACCTCTGCCACTCATGGACAGTAAGCATCTACAAATTCCATTAGAGGCAAGGAAAAGAAGGATTAGCATCTGAATCCTTTTTAATTGGAGAAGATCAGTATTGAAGCATCCTGAAATAAGGTGGGCAGGATAAATAACTGGAGTAAAATTTTCCTCAGAATGACTCAGATCTTGGAGGCCTTCTAGTTCCAACCCTCTGCTCAAGCAGTTCAGGCAAGGGTCTGTCCAGTCTCTTCTTGTAAACCTCCAGTGATGAAGCATCTACAGCTTCTGAAGGCAACTTCTGTTCCACTGGTTGTCCCAAGGGTGCTTTTTTCAACAGGCAACTGGACTTTCTGGTTTTTCTTTGAAGATGTTTTGGAAGAAAGAGGAGGAGGAATGGGTGGGGTGGGGCTTCAAAGAAAAACCAGAAAGTCCAGTTGCCTCTTGAAAAAAGCACCATTGGGACAACCATGACCTGCATGACTGAGAAGTTCCATAGACATGTTCCACTGATTAATTGTTCTCACGGTTTGGAAATTTCTTCTTAGCTCCTTGATTAATTTCCATCCATTGATTCTTGTCATGCCTACAGGTGCTTTGGAAAATAAGTTGATCCTATCCTCTTTGTGGCAACCGCTCAAATACGGGAAGAACGTTAATGTTTTCCTGAGTGCTTTTACATGAACTTCCAAGTAGCCCAACTCTTTCTCCTGATTACAGGTAGTCTTCAAAAGTTTGTTTAGTGTCCAATGCCGTTAAAGTTTAATGACTTATGACCATTGCTCACACTAATGACTGTTGCACCATCCCCATGGTCACATAATTAAAATTAAGTTGCTTGGCAACTGGTTCACTTTTATGAAAATTGCGGGTCCCCGAGTCACATCTTTTGCAACCTTCTGACAAGCAAAGTTCACGAGGAAGCCAGATTCACTTAACAAGCTTGTCACTAACCGTGGCAAGAAAGGTCATAAAATGGAGCAAAACTCACTTAACAAATGTCTCACTTAACAACAGAAATTTTGGGGTCCATTGTGGTTATAAGTCAAGGACTATCTGTTTCGGGTTGCTTACATCTCTAACACCTTCAGGAAGAATAGCCCTAATGAGTGGTCCTTTGATGTTGATTTATTCTTACAGCTTAGTAGAGACAAAGTCAAGAGTCATTTGGAACCAAGATGGATGGCAAATAAATTTAATGAATAAAATAAAAATATATATTTAGGATCCAATCATAGGAGTTGTTCTTATGAGTTCTATACATTAAACGTTAGGGGGGAAATTTGATCCTAGTGATGCATCTGCTTTCTGAGTCTCAATTTTTATAGCTTTTCTAGTTGTCTGTGGCAACCCCTCAAATATTGGAAGACTGCTATCATGTCTCCCGCTGGTCCTTCTTTTCACTAGACTGGCCATGCCCAGTTCTTACAACCATTCTTTGTATGTTCTTCGTAAGTTCATACAATGCCTCTATTCCTGCCTTTGCCTAAATATAATTACAGGGAAGGTAATACTGGGGCCATTTTTCCAAGGTGCAGTCAGAAATTTGAAGAAGGTGGGGAAAAAAAAAAGAATTTCACAGAGTTTAACATCTCATGATATTCTGTCCCCTTGTTAAAAGTAAGCAGTAAGCCTTCTCTAATTTTCTGCATGTCTCAGAGTGACCTTTAGTGGCTGAATAATATATTGCAGACACAATCCTTTAAGTTTGCGAGTGGCTGGAAGAGTTGCGTGTTGTTGTTTTTTAGCCTTCTCGTTTCAAATAGCGTGAACCTAATCCGGTTTGCTATCTATCTTCCCTTTGCACAGTCATCAAGGGAAAGCAGCTTCTTGGAATATATCTGGATCTTATTTAAATCACGCAAAGCTCTTTAATAAGCCTGCTTATTATATTATTACAGAAACGGTGATACCATTCTAACAATACACTGGACTCTCGGAAAATTCTGTATAGATCCTCGGGCTATCCTTCCCCACACACACACAGCCCTTTTCTGCCTGTCCATATAACTATGACTGTTGTTTGCATAAGTCCAAAGATGAACATCAATAAAACTGCTTTATGTGTCTATGAATCTGCAGCCTCATAAAGCAGCAGTTTTGCCTCGCCTGCTTTATTTATACCTCTTCATAATTTGGGCACATATTTATTGGCATCTTTTATAAAGAGAAGAAGAAGGGGAATAGATACAGTTGGGCGGACAGCAGAGGTGGGTTCCTACCAGTTCGCACCTATTCGGTAGAACCGGTTCGTCAAATCTACTGAACCGGTTAAAAGAGGTTCCACCAGTGGACCCGGAAAGCAGGCCACACCTACAGAAGAGGTTCCAAAAGCTTTTGAAACCCATCACTGGTCCTTGGATATGATTATTCTACACTATCATGCTCATATTTATAAAACTCAGTGCCTCTGTGAAAGGTAAGGATGACTACTGCGTTTGTGGTGCAATCAGAACATTGCGTGTGTTGAAGTTGTTTTAACGCAAACCAAAGATGCCTTTTAAAAAACAAGTTTACATCATATTCTTATGCATGCCAGTGCTGTGTGTGAGGTAATTTAAGGTGGTTCTGACAAGTGCCGTCAACATCTTCACATCCGGTCACATGGGTGGCAAGCCACTCCCACCCGGTCACATGAGTGGCAAGCCACTCCCACAAAGGAGGCCACACCCACAGAGTAGGTTCGAACAATTTTTGAAACTCACCACTGGCGGACAGGTAATTCTTGCACTGATATGGATTGGTTTGACCTCTGCAAAAGTGAAATGAAAAGGCAGTCCTGCGTGCCCCATCACAAGGAAATACGGGTGCAAAATTCGGAAATGGTTGAAAGAAATTACGAAGCAAAAAAATAGAACTGAAACCAGAAGCATTCTTATTAGGACTATTAGATTAAAAAAATGGATAAACAACTTCAATACATAATAATACACAGACTCACTGCAGCTAGGATTGCTTTCACACAAAACTGGAAACAAATCAATATACCCGCAGACGAAACAATAATTAGAAAAATACTCAAATGTGCAGAGATGGACAAAATGACAATAGAACTAAGAGAAAGAGAAGAATTGGTTTTCTATAAAATATGGAATAGGATTTATCAGCGGCTAGAAAACAGAAGCCAAAACTGAAAATAGAGAATGCAAATCTATGGTGATATAAATAATCAATATTATTATAAGTGTTAGTACTACTGTGGTTATATTATAGGACAAGGTTAAAGCAATAGGAAGGCAATGCAGAATGGAGAACTATAAAAGCTAAACTTGAAAGCCGATACAGAAGGCTGTATAATTACTTTATATTGTTATGTATGTTTTGTGATTTGTTTTTTTTTCTTATTGTGTTTTTCTTTCTGTTTTTAAAGATTAAAATGTTCAATAAAAACTATTTAAAAAAAAAGAAAAGGCAGTCCTGAACAACACTCCAGTTGTCAGAGATGGTAAAATGGAAATGAGCTGTATGTAGCAAATGTCTCAGTTCCCCCATCCAACCCCCCCCCCCACCACCACCACTCACAGCAGCCAGCTAGCCAACCACTTCAAAGTTGAGCAAGATTACACATTTACAGACGCTGCCTTGGAAGCCAAGTTTGCTGCCAGAACAGCAGCTTCACCGAGGAGCAGAAGAACAGATGGGCATTGCAATGCTTAATCGTCATCTCTCGATCCCTGGTGTCTCTTCCGAGAGATGCAAAAAAAATATAGCCCTGTGGTAAGCAAGTTGTCAAGATATGCTTGGCCATATAGGAGCAAAGCACATCTATGAATCAATATAAAGGGCAGTCCACTGCAGCATGCATGTGTAACTGGACATGGGATTCGTACAAAGTGAGGGTCTTATTTTAGCAAGGTATAATGGAGAACCTGCTAAATGCATGGATGGATGGTTATCCGAGAGGTTTCCTCCCCCTTGGGATTGAGGACACAGGGTTTTAGCCTGCTGCCTATTTCATAATTGTAAAAAACAATGGAGTGGATTGTTGGCACTCCCAGAATGAAATACATTGAAGATGAAATTCATTTTTTTTACTACAGGTTCCGTGGGCATGGCTTGGTGGGTGTGGCAGGAGAAGAATATTGCAAAATCTCTATTCTCTCCCCACTCCTGGGGGGACAATACTGCAAAATCTCCATTTCCACCCCACTCCATGGGAAAAATACTACAAAATCCCCATTCCCTTCTCACTTCTGGGGGAAGGATACTGCAAAATCTCTATTCCCACCCCACTCCAGAGGTAGGATACTGTGAAATCTCCATTTCCACCCCACTCCAGGGGAAGAATACTGTGAAATCCCCATTCCCTTCCCACTCCTGGGGAAAGGATACTGCAAAATCTCCATTTCCACCACACTCCCGGGGAAAGGATATTGCAAAATTCCCATTTCCTCCCCACTCTTGGCGGAAGGATATCTCAAAATCTCCATTCCCTCCCTACTCCAGGGGAAGAATACTGCAAAATCCCCATTCCCTTCCCACTCCTGGGGGAAGAATACTGCAAAACCTCCATTCCCTTCCCACTCCTGGGGAAGGATATTGTAAAATTTCCATTCCCTCCCCACTCCTGGTGTAAGGATATCTCAAAATCTCCATTCCCTCCCTACTCCAGGGGAAGAATACCGCAAAATCCCCATTCCCTTCCCACTCCTGGGGGAAGAATACTGCAAAACCTCCATTCCCTTCCCACTCCTGGGAAGGATATTGTAAAATTTCCATTCCCTCCCCACTCCTGGTGGAAGGATATCTCAAAATCTCCATTCCCTCCCTACTCCAGGGGAAGAATACTGCAAAATCCCCATTCCCTTCCCACTCCTGGGGGAAGAATACTGCAAAATTCCCATTCCCTCCCCACTCCTGGGGCCAGCCAGAGGTGGTATTTTCAAGTTCTCCAAACTACTCAAAATATTTAGAACCTGTCAGAACCTGCTGAATTTCACCCTTGCATTCAAGGGCAGTAGTGTCCAACCTTGGCAACTTGAAAACCTGTGGACATCAACTCCCCAAATTCCCAAACCATCCCTGGTCAAGAGCAAGGATGCTCAAGGAGCACATCCAGTCCTCTTGGCGGAGAATATCCACTTTTTTTTTTATTTAGTTGAGTTCTTCTCAAGCTGTCTTCCAAATCCAGCAGTAACAGTTTTGGAGGAACTGGGGTTTGTCACTCCAGAATTCTTCCTTCACTTATTTTCTTTATAGAAAAGAAAGCTGGGGATGGGGGGGGAAGGGAGGTGTTGACATCAATCTTTCTCCCCAGACCCTATTTGACAATGTGTCTTGAAATTGATTAGTACACATGAAAAGGTCAGGTCTGTTAGAATGACATTCCCTCTGCTGTGACTTTGTCCTCTTTTTAATGGCCCTCGCTGACACTAATTTCACAACAAGCCATTCCTTTATGCCGTCCTGATTGGAGACTGTGGGTCCACATTTTGCCTCCATTTTCTTGGGTGCAAAGCTGTATAATAGGCCACCTATCCATTAATTGCCATTCTGCTTTCTCAGTGAGGAGCATTCAGATGAAACAAGCTGTCCAGGGCATTTAACTGAAAGATGAAAGAAGGAAAAACTTGATCCACAGAAGGTCCTCCTCCTTTCTGTAGAGAATGCTTCAAAAATAATAAAAATTGGCTCCAATGTGTTGGATTAAGCTGCAGTGTCATTCCAACTTTTACACTCCAATTTTTGTTCCTTGTTCTTCTTCTCCCCCTAAACACCTGTTTCCTCTAGTTAGTCCCTCCAGCTGCTTCCCTCGGTTGTTTTCTATTCATTACAGCATCAGATAATACACACCAATGGACTTATTTGCGAAAATATATTGGAAATCAATTTCCCCTGATGAACGGTGGGCTCCTGACATGCAACTGTAACAATAATTTTAATTAAAGTTTGCTGCAATACGCTGTTTATCGCCAGCATCCATCAGCTTCTGTCTCTCTTTCTCACCATCTTTAAAGGGGAGGGAAATGTGGGGGGGGGGAGAGATGATGCTTTATCAGTATAATCTTTATCAGATGAAAGGCGAATGCAGCTGAAATGCTGGTGGCCCAATCATTGGTGGCAGGTTACGGAAGGGCACCAAGCCTGCATCTTCTCTACAAATGGTTATTTCTAAAAGAAAGTAGGAAATCCTACAATTAAACAAGAGCAAAAAAACAAAAAACAAATGTGCAAGTATAGAATAGGCTGTACCTGGCCCAATAGTCGCAACTGTAAGAAGGATCTAGGTGTCCTAATGGACCACCACTAAAATCGTGACCTGTCAAAACCGCGCTCGACTAAGCCGCGCCCGATTAAACCGTGTCGCTGATGTCATCAACAGGGTGACAACAGCGAGCGCGGAGAAAGAAGGGTGCTTTAAATAGCACTTTGAAAGCAAGCCGATTCAACTTAAGGTAAGGGTTAGGTTTAGGGTTAGCTTTAGGGTTAGCTTTAGGGTTAGGTTAAGGGTTAGGGTTAGGTTTAGGGTTAGGTTAAGGGTTAGGGTTAGGTTTAGGGTTAGGTTAAGGGTTAGGGTTAGATTTAGGGTTAGGTTAAGGGTTAGATTTAGGGGGTTTAGGTTTAGGGGTTAATTTTAGGTTTAGGGTTTGCAGCGTGCTTCTGTCTCCGTGCTGTTGTCGCCCTGTTGATGACGTCAGCGACGCGGTTTAGTCGGGCATGGTTTAGTTGAGCGCGGTTTTGTGGTGGAACCCACTAAAATATGACCCAGCAGTTTGCTGCAGCTGCCAAAAAAAGCCAAGGCAGTCTTAGGCTGCATCAACAGAGGGATAGCATCAAGGTCATGTGAAGTGATAGCACCACTTTATATTGTACTAGTGAGGCCACATGGGTCACAGTGGCTCATTGGCTAAGACACTAAGCGTGTCGATCAGAAAGGTCGGGTTGTCCCAGCTTCTGACAGTTCGAAAGCACGTAAAAAATGCAAGTAGAAAAATAGGAACCACCTTGATGGGAAGGTAACAGCATTCCGTGTGCCTTCAGTGTTCAGTCATGCAAGCCACATGACCACAGAGACGTCTTCGGACAGTGCTGGCCCTTCGGCTTTGAAATTAAGATGAGCACCACCCTGTAGAGTTGGGAATGACTAGCACATATGTGCGAGGGGAACCTTTACCTTAGTGAGGCCACATTTGGAACGCTGCAACCAGTTCTGGTCCCCACAGTACAAAAAAATGATGCTGAGGCCCAGTGTGTGGTCAGTGTTGGAATGAATTTACAAAAGGATTGTGACTAGATTTGCCATGTTACATTTATTTATGCAGTTGAATTCATCCTATGCTGGCTGCTCTATTGGTCCATTAGAGGTTTAGAGGTTTAGGTTTAGAGGTTTATTAACATTTATAGGCCGCCCTTTTCCCTGAGGGGACTCAGGGCGGCTTACATAAAATCAAGGGAGGGATATACAAACAATAACGTAGACAAACATAGAATAAAATAATGAGCAACATTCATTCATCATTCGGGAGGGGCAATTATCTTTGTCCCCAGGCCTGACGGGCTAGCCAGGTCTTAAGGGCTATGCGGAAGGCCTGGACGGTGGTGAGAGTACGAATCTCCATGGGGAGATCGTTCCAAAGGGTCGGAGCTACTGCTGAGAAGGCTCTCCTCCTTGTAATTGCCAGCCGGCACTGGCTGGCAGATGGGACTCGGAGGAGGCCCAATCTATGAGATCTAATTGGTCGCAGGGAGGTAATTGGCAGAAGGCGGTCTCTCATTAAGGCTATCAAGGAAGGGAGCATTAGAAAATTGTTTCCTCCCTCAGTTACAATCAGGATCTGTATTGCCATCATGTTGCCTTGGATAGCATCACCATTTCTCTCCCCCGCCCCAATCCCTCAAAAGTAGTTTGAAGATGATATACCATCTCATAATCACAATAACAAATTCAAATAATCATTGCCTTGCCCCAAATTCTCACAGATCCTGGATGAACAATAATTATCCCAACTCTAGTCAAAAAAGGAGTGTGTGTGTGTGTGTGTGTGTGTGTGTTTATCAGCTGATAAAGGAGGAGAACCTTGTGGCTTAGTGGTTAACACAACTGCCAAATATGTAATACAGCACAGGTTCTAATCCCAGTAAGGGTCTGGCTAGCTGATGAGAGCTAAATAGCTTGAAATAGATCTATACTAGTCCCCCTTTATTTATTTATCAGCACAAATACACTATATATATATATATATATATATATATATATATATATATATATATATATATATATATATATATATATATATATATGATTGTGTAAATAGTATATAGTTATAGTTTCACACACACACACACACACACACACACACACACACACACAACAATCTACCTACCTACTTACCTACCTACTGTATCATTTATCAATTCATGCTAATTTGTGCCTTTGGTTATTTGTTTATATGGTGATATATCTTATCTTTTAGGAAGTAAAACTATCCTTGTTCTCAAGCTTTTTAGAGATGAATCTGGATATGAAATGTGGCTATTCTCCCTGCCACACATGAGTAATTTATCTCCATAGTGTATGAACCTGTCTGTCTCTGTCTCTGTCTCTGTCTCTGTCTCTGTCTCTGTCTCTGTCTCTGTCTCTGTCTCTGTCTCTGTCTCTGTCTCTGTCTCTGTCTGTCTGTCTGTCTGTCTGTCTATCTATCTATCTATCTATCTATCTATCTAACTATCTATCTCTTTATCAATCTCTAACATCTATCAATCTCCATCCATCCATCCATCCTTCCATCTATCTATCTATTTATCTATCTATCTATTATCTATCTATTTATATCATCAATCTATCTTTATCATCTATCAATATCTATCTATCTATCTATCTATCTATCTATCTATCTATCTATCTATCTATCTATCTATCTAATTTATCAATCCATGCTAATTTATGCTCTTATTAAATTTTTTTTTGATGGTGACATGTCTTATCTTTTAGGAAGTAAAGCTACCCTTGTTCTCAAGCTTTTTAGAGATGAAGCTGGATGTGAAGCTATTCTCCCTGCCACTCATGAGTGACTTCAGTAAATTAGATTGTAATTACCTTCTGCCTCTTTCACTTAGAAACAGGTGGGTGGAGACCCCCCCTCCTTCAGGGAGACTTCAAGAACAAACAATAAAATATCTTAGACAATTCTTTGGGACCTGAATATCAAAGAAATTGTTTGTTTCCTTCTTCTTTCCTTTTCTTTCCTTTTCCTTTCCTTTACTTTTTTGTCTTGCATTTCTTTTGATTCTAGCAAAACCATGAGAACAAATCAATAAACCCAAGCTTTCAGTATTCTATTGATTGGTCTCTTCTCCCTCTCCTTTATATTATGTGATGCCAAGGAATAAATTGAAAATAGGTCATTAGAGAGAGAAGACTAGTTATTTTTGCCCGCATGTCTGATTTTTAAAAAAGAGGTGGTAGGGGGTTAACTGCACCAACGGATGGGGCTGCGTCACTATGATAACAATTTTGAAGGCCCCATGGGGTCTGAGAAACACAGAGAAAGGTGGTTTGTAAGCTTGGATCTCCGCAATTTCAAACTACATTTTTACTCAGAGGTAACTACACTTCAAAAGCTGTGTAGTTTATTGAAGTAAGACATTGACAATTGAGTCTTTATTGATTAGCCCTTGGGCCATATCAATGTGCAAAGTTCCAGAAACAAATTATTACTATTATTATTTGATAATAGCAATAGCAATAGTGGATAAAACTATTAAAATCAATGTAAAAGCAATATAAAATGGAATTTGATAAAATACAATTTAAAATGGGATTGGAATAAAATATGATTTAAAATGGAATTGGAACAAAATACAGTCTAAAATGAAATTAGAATAGAATGCAATAATTTAAGATAGAGTTAAAATATGATAAAATTATATTTTGGTGTCACCACTGCAATCTACCCCAATCTGTCCCACATATGCAGATCTTAACCGAACCATTTTGTTCAAATACTGTGCTGTGTTACATGTTATTTTCAGATTCTGGACACATATAAGGTAAGATATTTTGATACGGGGATCCCAATGGGTCTTTTGTTTGGTATATGGACCAAGGCACCTGTCTCTCACAGCCTTATACAAGCAACAATCAAATAGGATGTGAGCCAGGTTTTCTACCTCTGCTGCTCTGCAAATGCAGTAACACTCATTGTAGGGTACAGAATGGAATCTCCCATATTGGACCATTGTGTCAAGCTGTTCGAATCTCGCTCACATAAATATCTCCCTAAGATGTTTTGGCAGTTGTAATTTTAAATAGCTGTCTACTTGAAACGTACATTTGTATTGCCATTTCAAGTTATCTACTTTACTAAGGATAGCTATATCATTTTGTGCTTCTATATCCTTAATTCTTTGGGAAGCTCTGTTTTTGAGTTGTTCTCCTGTTACGCAAGAGACAGGAATTAAATCCGTTCAAGTAAGAGATTTTTTTTTTAAATACCTTGTTTCCCCGAAAATAAGACTGGGTCTTATATTAAGTTTTGCCCCAAAAGATACATTAGGGTTTATTTTCTTGTTAGGTCTTATTTTCAGGGAAATACGGTACTAAATGCATCCATCTGGCTGACAATCTTAGCTGGGGTTTGTTTTGGGGGTAGGGCTTATATTACGATCATCCTGAAAAATCATGCTAGGACTTACCGTATTTTTTGGCGTATAAGACGCACCTTTTTTCCTCAAAAAAGAGGGTGAAAATCTGGGTGCATCTTATACACTGAATACAGCATTTTTTGCCTCCCGAAGCCCTGCCCCCTTCACCAAAATGGCTGTGCATGGCCTTATGGAGGCTTTCAGAGAGCTCCTGGGGAATGGGGAGGGCAGAAAAGAGCTTTTTGCTCAATTTTGCCCCCCACAACTCCCAGAAGTACTCTATAAACCTCCATAAGGCTATGTATGCATATATTTTTTTTACAAAAAACAGGCTTTTTTTGCTTGTTTTTGCCCCCCAGGAGCACTCTGTAAGCCCCTTCCCAAGGCTATTCATGCCTTTTTTAAAAAAAAAATGGGCCTGTTTTTGTGAAAAATGGGCCATTTTGGGGAGGTTTGCAGAGTGCAAAAACTTTTTTTTCCCTTTTGGAAAGCTCTTTAACTGATTGATGAGAATTACATTGATCAAGTGCTGTGTGCCAGCAGAAACAAAGTCTTAGCTGCTGCAGATTGTCAGCAATTTATTTCTCTAGCACATGGATAAATACACTTGGAAACATCTACCTACCTACTCTCTCCCCCTACCTACCTGTTGTATTTCTCTCTCTCTCTCTCTCTCTCTTTCTCTCTCTATCCCTTTATATACCTACCTACCTACAGTATCTACCTACCTAACTTCTCTCTCTCTCTCTCTCTCTCTCTCTCTCTCTCTCTCTCTCTACCTACCTACCTACCTACCTACCTACCTACCTACCTACCTACCTACCTACCGTATTTCTCTCTCTCTCTCTCCTTCTCTATCCCTCTATCTACTTTTTTTAAAAAATTGCCTCTTCTAAACCTTGGTGCGTCTTATACTCTGGTGTATCTTATATTCTGAAAAATATGATATTTTCTGGTTAGGTCTTATTTTTGAGGAAACAGGGTATAAGAAAATATAGCTTGTGAAAGCCCCATAATCCATATGGGTATTTATTCTAACTACCTACTTCTGTTAACTAACACGGTCAAGATAATGTGAAATTTCTCAGCAGCCTTTCAGAAAGATATTACTTTTCCTTTCTTTTACCCACAGAAAAAGAATCTTTAGCGGAGCATTCTTTAAATGAGGTTTAAATATTAAACATTCTGATATGGATTGACAAGCACTCATCATCATTCATGCAAACAGTATTCCAGAATAACAGTAAATGTGAGACCTTGTGATATGTGCAAAGTGATGATGGGCATGTTGTCGATACATCTAAAAATGTTGTGGGGGATGGGCAGAAAAATAGGGCTATGACAGTTAAATTATTTGTAGAAAATGAATTCCAGAAACTTTAAGAAAAGTTGTCTTGGAAGATGGACCCTGGACTCAGATACTCTTTAATGATAATCAAGTTAGATCTTGTAGAAGTCTATTTATACATAGATGCTTAGCTAAGTTACATATAGTATCTGGTTATATTTAACTGAATTTCATGGTTTTGTCTCAGTATAAGTGGCGTCTGACTTACAATAGTTCATCAAGTGACCATTCAAGGTTATAATGGCACCAAAACAAAGTGATTTATGACTATTTTCACACTTATGACTGTTTTCACATGATGGCTATTGTAGCACCACCTAGGTCACGTGATGAAAATTCAGATGCTTGGCAACTGATTCATATTTATGACTATTCCAGTGTCCAGTGGGATCATATGATCAACCTTTTGTGACCTTCTGACAAACAAGCCAATGGGGGAAGCCAGATTCACTTAACAATTAGTTAGTAACCAATTGTTACTAACTTAACAATTGCAGTGATTCACTTAAAAATTGGGAGAAGAAATGTCATAAATTGAGGCAAAATTCACTTAACAATTGTCTTACTTAATAACAAAGGTTTTGGGTTCAGTTGTAGTCATAGGTTGAGGCCAGCTCATATCAAATTTCTCCCATGGGATGGATAAACCAGAGTTCCAGCTTGCAGATGAGACAAAGGGGCTGAGATGCGATTCCTTCAAGTCTTCCCAACATGGTTCCTTTTCTCCGAATTTGCTGGCTAGTCTCCAAGAGAGGTTGTAGAAATGTCTCACAACACTCAAGCAACCCTTTGGCCTACAGCCATGGAAAGCAGCATGGAAGCTCCCTAGGAAGGAGAATGACAACTCACCTAGGTGATTGCTTTAAAGAGGGACTTGGAGATTTTACCTTTTAATTAAGCAATTTGTGAGTGAAATTGGCAGCTGCCTTATCGGTTCCGCACACTTTTACCAACATCCCAGATTCTGCCACTAGTTCCCAACCTGCACCATTGAGATGGGCATTGAGATTGGCACAGGAACCAGAAAGAGATAAACAGGGGCTTTCACATAATCTTTTTAAAAAAAAAATATTTTATCAATTTTATATATACATTCACAATTATATGATCTCATAACTGTTATTAATAATATGTATTTATAACCATTTTTTCCCTACTGACAATATACTTGAAGATTGCTTTCTTACCATCCCATAGATCCATCTTATCTTACAACGGTCCTACTTCTTCTTCCCTCCCTCCCTCTTTCCTTCCCTCGTTTCTTCTCTCCTACTCTCCTTCCTTCCCTCCCTCCTTCCCCCTTCCCTCCTTCTCTCCTTCCCTCCTTCCTTCCCTCCTTCCTTCCTTCCCTCCTTTCTTCTCTCCTTCTCTCCTTCCTTTTCCCCTTCCCTTCCTCCTTCCTTCCCCCCTTCCTTCTCTCCTACATTCCCTCCTTCCTTCCCTCCTTTCTTCTCTCCTTCTCTCCTTCCTTCCCTCCTTCCTTCCCTCCTTGCTTCCCTCCCTCCTTCCCTCCCTCCTTCCTACCCCCCTTTCTTCTCTTTCTTCTCTCCTTCCTTCCTTCCTTCCTTCCTCCTCTCCTTTCCCTTCTCGCTTTCACATAACCTTATCACTGGTTCAACACGCACTGAAAATCGAGTGCACCTTCATGCATGCGCTTTGCTTGCATGCACAGCTTGCCAATGTGCGAGACTTGCTCAAGGCTTGCATGCATGCATGTGGCTTAGCAAATGTGGCTAAATAGGATGGCACAGCACCAGGGTGGTGTGGGGTGGCTGGGCCTGTCCCCCCTGCAGGTTGCCCTTACTGGTTTGCCTGAACCAGTGCAAACCAGCTGAATAACACCGCTGAACAGATATCTCTTTCCCTCCTGACAAAAAGCCAGTTAAGGTTTCTCAGGCTGAGGCTAAGATCTTTTGACACGCTGTCTTAAGTTATCTGTCTCCAAACCATGGAACACAGGAAGCTGTTTCTGGTGTCAGTGGTTGCATCTAAACTACTAAACAACTATCTGAATCACAGTCATCGGATGAAATGGAGCAAGTGATCTCCCATGCATCATGACAGCATTGTACAAATGAGGCAGTTTATATAATTTGTGTCAGTCCCATTGTGAAGCTGACACAGATGATGTACTTCATGATGTCACTGTAGCTTCTGCTGGGAACTACTACTCAATGCAAAGAGTCAGCTTCAGCCTCTTTCAAAGAGCTTGAATGAGAGGGGAAACACGAAGGAAATAACAGAATATTATTTCAAATGGAAGTCCGTGGGAGCCGTACATTGATAGAGAGAGAAGGCTGCAGAAGGAGGAAATGAAATGAAATGATAAAAGAAAACATATTTCATAGCGATAAAAAGAAGATTACATTTCCTCCCAACAATTTACCCTTTATTTAATCATTTTCCTATAATTTTAAATTATAGGAAAGTTGTCTTAGATTTGTTAAGAAGCAGAACCTTTTTCTGTCTAACCTTCCTATTTATTAGCAAGCTAAGAGAAAGGATCATATTCGGACTGTCTTCCGTTCAGATAAATATTGTTATGAAAATGCTGAGCGAGATGGACTTGTTACATTTCTCCTAACATTACATGTGACAGGCTGAACTAAGGAATACCTGCCATAACAGATCCATATAAGCAGCTTTTCCAACATAAAGGCCTTGTAACAAGCTGCTGTTGCTGAAGCCAAAAATCTAGATTATTTCTTTGCAATTTTGTTTAAATATTGATGAACTGCGGCTTGGTTGTATAGCTATGACTTAGTACAAGGTGATTACTCAGCCACGATCATTTGTAAACCCTGATATATGGTTTATCATGATGCAGGATGTCAACACAGTCCATAATGACTTGTTCAACATACCATGTCAAAGTAAACTCATGGCTTCTATCCAATTACTCGGTAAATTATCAGTTTGTTTTTATTTTCCAGCTGTCTAATCAACAAGAGGGAAGGGAAGGAAGATGAGAAGAGGAGAGGGAAGGGGAAGGGACAGGAGAGGAGAGGAGAAGGGAGAAGGGAGGGGAGGGAAGGGAAAGGGAGGGGAGAAAGAAGAGGAGAGGGAAGGAAAGGGAAGGGGGAAGGAGAGGGAAAGGAAGATGAGGAGAAGAGAGGGAAGGGGAAAGGACAGGAGAGGAGGGGAGAAGGGAGAAGAGAGAGGAGGGGAGGGAAGGGAAAGGGAGGGGAGAACGAATGGGACAGGGAAGGAAAGGGAAGGGGGAAGGAGAGGGAAAGGAAGATGAGGGAGAAGAGAGGGAAGAGAAAGGGGAGGGGAGGGAAAGGAAGAGGAGAGATGAAAGAAGAGGAGAGGAGGGGAAAGGGGAAGGAAGGGAAAGGGAGAGGGAGAGGAGAGGAACTACACAAATGCCAAGCACATTTTTTTACATTAAGGAATATTTTAAGTCTATGAATATCTAACGTATCTAACTATGTGGCTACCAATGTGTGGGTATATGTCAATATTGGCATGGCAAACCTGGTATTGGGACAGAAGATCTGCTCTTTTGTATCACAAATCACACATAAAAAGAAATAGACCTCTGATTGTGACTCTAAATTTGTCATTTTGCAGATTTTAATACTCACCACTTACCGCCAATAGTGGCCTATCGATCACTAATAGGGCTTCTATATTTCACAGTCAACTGATACACTGGTGAGCATCACATAATATATGATTGTATTTAAGGTTGGCTTCAGACTAAAAATATGTATGTCATTTAGAGGCAATTGTGAATTATTTTCCCACTATCCTCAACCACAACGCAACCCAAGCATTTATTATGATTGCTGAAAAAAGTCTTAAAATGGAATGTTGCCACCCTCTATAAATAAATCAATCAATAATAAGTAAGACCTATAAGTCTATTTACATGTTTGCAATGTGAGTCTTCCATATAAATAAATCCTGTATGCATAGGATTTTTCTTTTTATGTACACAAGGCATTAGAAACTCTAGCAAAAAACTATTTGATAATTAGACACTGAGTAACTTGTAAATGTCTTAACAAATAAAAGATGAATACATTGTTTGATAAAATGTAGTGTGATGTGACACAGTATTCCCCACACACATTTTTCCTCCTGTGCACTGAATGGGTGATTTAGGTAGCTAAGCAACACAGTCCATGTTGCAAATTTGATAATCAAGTGTACCTCTTGCTCATAATTTTTTTTTGGGGGGGGGGGTGGGGGTTGTTGAATTTTTTTTAAAAAAAGAACAAGCAGAAAACACAGTATCATCAGTATGCTGAAAGCCCAAACATTTGAATGTGCACAGGAAGGAAACACAAAGGGGCTGTGAATGCAGATGAGGTGACATTTGGCTTACACATTAAACAATAAACATTAGATTTTTTTTTGTAATTTTCCCCATTTGCTACATAACATTAATTAGCTGGTAAGTCAGCACATTTTATTACCTAGGCAAAAGTCTTTAGCATCAGCAGAAAACAATCCACCGATATCCCACAGGATGCAAGCATTCTCTTTTCAATCTCGGTGAGATGTATTGTACATTCAAACGCCTAGCCTATATAAATAAATAACAAAGACCCGTCCAATACCATAGTATATCAATTGGAGTCTTGTCTTCTGCCCCTCCTTGTTAGTCTTCTTTTTCACCCATCTACCCATCTCCTTTTGAGTACGCAGCACACATTTCTTTACTAGAAGAGCATATCTGGAGCATCGGGTTGAACTCTGGAGTTCTCGATGCTCTCTTGGTTGTTTGCAAACATTTCATTACCCAACTAGGTAATATCATCAGTGTAGTAAATGTGAGGCTTGTTCCCTGTTCATTGGCAGTAGTTTGCTCTGCCAATGTTTGTGGGTGTGAGAGTTCCTCCTTGGTAGCTCCTTGATTTGAGTACTGTTTTCTCCTGTTTGTTTGTCTTGTGCTGATCCCTGCTTATCAGAATACTGGCTATTGGAGTGGATGTGTGTCTTTTTACTTCCTTCCTAGGCTTTTAATTGCTTCATTTGGATGGTGTGTTAATGTGGTTTATCTCTGTGTGTTTATTGATGGCTGATTTGTCTGAATGCCAAGCTTCCAGGAATTCCCTTGCACTTTTTGGACCTGGCTTGGTATATGATAGTAGCAGTTTCCCACTTGAAACTCTAGTTCCCTCTGCCCATGTGTTGTGAGTTTAAAGAGTTTTCCTCGTGTCTTCTGACAATTGGTGTTCATGGATTTTCTCTGCCTATCAGTCCTACAAATTATAGATTGGTTTAAGTTTCCAGACTAATTTTTGCAAATCAAAATAATCTGAAATTGCCCAATACAGGCATTACTTAGAAAGGCTCTTGTTACCTCCTAAAATGTTATTGACAGCAATCTATGCTGCTCCTTTTACCACTTGGAAAGAATTTTCTTTTACAGTTGACAGCAGATGTAACTTGAGTCAATGCTTACAGGAACTCCAGCTATGAATTTTTCATACAAACAAAGGAAGCTAAGACCTGGCTTAGTTGTTTTATTAAACATACAAGCAAGGAATCTTCAGGGAGGACATTCCGTACAATTATGGAGCCGTGATTGATACTATGGATAAAACAGATTTACTGATGCTAATACCTAATTTGCTTCAGCAATTCACTTTGGAGAAATCTCTGCAAGAAAGAAATGGCAATACACTTCAAGAACTAGGATTTAAATGGGGCTATGCCTCTTCCCCCCCCACACAAAAAAAAAACATAGGAGAAAAATGGTTGTGTGGTACAAACTCACCTACTGACTCTCCAAAGGAAAAGCTACATTTTTCAAAGAAAAATTGGAATCTTATGAAATGTTTCAAAATCATGTCTCCATTGAGTTTTGTGGCACTGTGTGTGTGTGTGTGTATGTGTGTGTGTGTGTGTGTGTGTGTGTGTGTGTGTGTGTGTGTAAATTCCTAGACCTATCGCTCGTCATGATGCAGAAGTTACATTTTTGAAGATTGTGCAGAAGTAGGTGTAGGCACATATATTTTCTTTCAAACGTGCGACGATCTATTTTTTTTCCCCATTTCCCTTTACTAAAAAGATAAAATGACTCCAATGAAGACATACCCTCGATGCTGGTTTTGCATCATTAAAAAGCCAAAGAGGGAAAGAAAAGAAACGTGCAGGAACAAAGAATGGATTCAACCTTACATAAAAGGCTGACCCATTTCATAGAAGCTACTTTCTGTTTAATGATTTTTGCATTTGTCAGAAGATCTAATGGGAGTGTTCACACTGAGCTTTCTGTCGCTCGTTCTTTGTGTTGCATTTAGCCCTGGAAATGCTCTGCAGCTTGGTGGGTTTGCCTGAATCAAGTTTTGTGCTTTTGAGGCGAGCTGTCTAAACCATTCCTTTGGCTGATAATCAACAGGTATCCAGTAATAGATAGAGCAACGCTCTTGCGATGCGTATCCTCATGTTCAGTTGCTCCCAAAATCTCCATGGCTGCATGTGAGCAGGATTTTCATGTTCGTTTAAAATTAGAGATGAAATCAAATTTCCCCGAAGGCAATTTTTGTAGCCATGTCTGTGAGAGGTTTTTTTTTTTTTGTTTAATTGAGAATGCAATAAAATGAATTAATAAAATCCCTAAGGAGAAAACATTAATTGTGCCACTCTCAGTTAGGAAACCGTTGGAGCGTTTCTATTTCTACCGAGAAATTGGGAATTGTGGTCCCTTGCTTTCTCTGTCTTTACAAAGAAATGAAGAATGTTGAGAATTCATTTGCTGATGGAGACATCTTATCTGCCTTGAAATCTGAGAAAAGGTTAGCCTTTTCTGCATCACTCTGCTCTCTTGTGTATTCCTGTACCCATTTCATTGCTAAGTTGTTTTTTTTAAGTAACCTCTTTTATTCACCCACATGGATTATTTCAAACCTCACATTCAGTCATGGCAACATTTTCAAGGAGGACGATATTTGGAAATGTTTATTTTTTTTTAAAAAAAATGTTTTGTTCACTTACTGTAATTCCCAAAACAAAGCCTTAGTGAAGCAGAGAACTTTTATTTTGGCTGTCCCAAAGGTGCTTTTTTCAAGAGGCCGCTGGACTTTCTTGAAGCTTGGATGAGAAGCAAAATGTTTTCAAAGAAAAACAAGAAAGTCCAGTGGCCTCTTGAAAAAACACCTTTGGGATAATCATGCCCTGGACGACTGAGAATCTCCATAGACATTCATCCCAGAAGCTGCTTCTTCAGTTCATAATTCAGAACTAAAAAAGTTTCTTGGATGAGAAGTGAAACATGTTATGGCCCACCAGTGGGACAGTAAAGCTGGCAGCAGAGTCAGACAGTGAGGAGGTTGCGGAGGAACACAGGCAGTCCTGGAGGCTGGGGAAGGCTTGGATGAGGGCTCTGCATTGCCTTCAGAGCTAGACAGCAGTGAGGCAGAGGAACAGCTGGAGCCTGTTCCCAGTGTGCGCATGTGCAGAGCTGCCAGAAGAAAAGAACAGCTCAGAAATAAGAGTTGACCTGGGAGTAAAGCCACAGTGAATGGCCCCTACCATAGGAAATAAAAGAGGAGCAAAAGAGGAGTGGGCTTTTACAGGAAACAATTCGTTCATTCATTTCAGGAGTGTGAAGATCTGTCCCTGAATCTCAGAGACTCTGTGCCAAGTCTTTCCTTACACATCACTGCATTTGGAAAATAAGTACATGGTAGCTATCCAAGCTAGATAAGGTCGGTGGTCATAAATTCACCATTGAAAGACTGTTTACTGGGCCTTTGCTGAATGTGGAGAAATTCACATTCATTTAATAAAAGGTGTTTTGTCGGGACCAGGAAACTGCTTCGTGCTTTTGGGTGAAACCTAAGGCAGAACAAAACATCATCAAAGAAAAACAAGAAAGTCCAGTTGTCTCTTGGAAAAGCATCTTTGAGGCAACCATGAGCATCTTCATAGACATTTACTTTTGGTTATGTGTTAGTTGGCTTGTTGGAGATCCTGATTGGGGCTGAGAGGGATTGATGCTCCCAATCACCTCAATGAGGTGTACATAAAGGAGAACTAGAATCCGAGTCTCCCCATTCTTAGCCCCTGCCTTAACCACAATATCATGCTGGTTATCTATTTTTGATGCCAGTGGATTCCTGACTCTGCTAATTGGCATCAGCAAGATTTGTTTGCTCCACAAGGCATCAGCCTACCAATCAGGTTTTGATGTTATTCAGCTGCCCCGTACTTGAAAAAAAAAATATTCTGCCAATATTTACCAATTCTGCAGCCAACAACATGCTTGAGAGCACAAATACAGATTAAGGTTTTTCACTATTTTCAGATTGTCTGTTGGCATCCAAGTTAGTTGGCACTACTGAAAGTTGCGTTCTTCCTACCAAAATCCCCCCAAATATTCTAAAGTTGTAATCCTATATGTATATATTACAAAGTAAGGCTATTTTTTTAAAAAAGGTGACAGCTAAATTTGAGTAAGAATGAACTAGGGTATCATATTTACATATAACACAGAGATAAGTTCATGAAAGAAATATATGGATATATAGGGTTACTTAAATTCAGAACAATGGAGAGAAAGACAAATGTAGACAGTTGAAGAAGTTGTTGTTTTTACCCTTGTTTTCAAGTTAGAATATATACATTGAATTCAGATTTAGTTTTGATGAGAAGAATGTTAGGCAAGAAAAGTTAAATCCCGTTAACTGGGGACTTCATCCCAGAATGGAGTTGCTTCTTATTCCTGTGGAATGTATTCCCCTTCCTCTTGGGAATCCAGACTACACTCCATCACAGTTTGTGACTTAGGATGAATAGAATAGAATCCTTTATTGGCCAACTGTGATTGGACACACAAGAAATTTGTCTTTGGTGCACATGCTTTCAGTGTACATAAAGAAAAATAAAATAAAACACATTCATCAAGAATCATAAGGTACAACACTTAGTGATAGTCATAGGTTAGTAATAAGCAATCAAATCATACTAGGAAACTAAATAAAACAATAAAAATTGTAAAGATACAAGCAACATGGTTATAGTCATAAGTGGGTACTAGGAAGGATGAGAAGAATAATAGTAATACAGTCTTAGTAAATAGTTTGACAGTGTTGTGGGAATTAGTTGCTTAGCAAAGTTATGGCACCTAATAACTCCTAATGTTTGTGTCCACTGAAAAACAATATTAAGCAAAGCATAGTAATCTAGTCCTTGGTGCTCTCTGAGCTTGGCTGTTTTCTTACAGATGTTCAATTACCAAACTAGGTAACTTCATCAATGCTGAAAACCACCAAGGATTCCACAGTTCAATCTTCAGCTGTGAAGTAACCATCCTCTGCTACCAAATGTGATGTTCCCGTGGGTCGACCATGAGGCCAATGTTGAGAAAAGACAGGAGACAAATTTTCTCGAGATGGAGCGACCCCGATGAGAGTCTGAGAGCCCCTTTTATTGAGACAGGACAAAGGCAGGAGGAGCAATAACATGTGATAGAAAACAGCCTGTAACAGTACAATTTCTAATCATCTGCTTCAGGAAAGTTCTTTCTATATATGGTCAAATCCTGGGCGTCATTGGTAGGGCACATCTCAGGATGTTATGTTATGCATTATCAGGATGTTATGGCTTTCTCGGAGCCAGTTGTCTCCTGTGTGATTCAGCATGGCTCTGCAGGCCCTAGTATGAACTAGGCCATGGAGGACACACACCTGCACAAGGAGCTATATTACAACATTCAGCTACAAATATTCTCTTCTATCGGTCTAGTAATCTAGATTAGAAGCAGGCAATTTGCAGCCTGGATTATAACTGCTAGCATCCTTCATCATTAGCACTGTGTGGTGAAGATTGTGGAAATTGCAGTTCAATTCCATCTTCAGTTCCATCTATCTGTGATGCAGATGTTCACATGTTGTACAACTGCAGCGAGGAAGAAATGCAAATGTAAAACCGGAGGGGGGAAGAAACTTGCACAATCCCAATCAGATTTCTAGTATAACTCAGAGTCTGCAAGAATTTCCTACGCTGCATTACGAGACGGAGGTCGATTGGTTATGAATGGAATTATCACTTCATTCATAGCCTTTGAGCCTGGAATGAAAGGAAATTAGAAATGCATTCAGCCAGGAAATGATTTAAAATAGCCCTGAATAGAAGGGAAAATGTGGGGCAAGAGGACTTAATAGTCAGCACCCTGTCTGCCTGCAGAGCTAATGAGCCACATTCTGGACTAACAGAGGTGGACCTTCTTAGCTAAATTATGATTAGAGCTTATCATGCTAGCCCGAAAAACCATTTGCTGCTTTGAAAGAAGAATTCTGTCCAATAAATCGCTTGGGTAATGTTCTGCAAATGGTTCCCATATTAACATGCTAGTAGTAGAGAAAGACTGGGAGCAATTATCATTTGAATGGCAAGAATTTACCCTTAGCTATGGGCATTTTTAAACAGGCTGATATTCTGTGTGTTTTTCAGAGAGAGAACCCCTTGCTCAATCAGACAGAGGTAAAATTAGAACTCTAGTTAAGAAAGGACACTTGAGGGGAAACAACCTGTCCACCTCAGCTCTGGAATAGCGGTGACTCTGCAGCTTACGTTTCATTTAATCAAACTGGAATTCATAATTTCTTAAGCAGTGGTGGGGTTCAGCCAGTTTGCACCTATTCGGGAGAACCGGTTGTTAACTTTCTAAGCAGTCGGGAGGACCGGCTGTTGGAAGAAATCTCATTTTGTTTTGTTTTTTCCCACTTTACAGGGCTAATCCTGTAAGGAAGGCAGGAAGGAAACATTCTGGTATTGTTTCTAGCCTAATGTTGATTGCCCTGCTTACAGAAACTGCCTCTCCGGTTAACCCTTATTACATTGTACCCTGTTTCCCTGAAAATAAGACCTCCCTGGATAATAAGACCAATTGGACCTTTGAGTGCATGCACTAAAATAAGCCCTCCCCTGAAAATAAGCTCTCCATGAAAATATTGCAACACAGAAGCAGCCATGAGGTGACCACGCTCGCTGCCTCCTGCACCTCAAAAATAATAAGACCTCCCCAAAAATAAGCCCAAGTGCTTATTTCGGGGGTCAAAAGAAAATAAAACCCTGTCTTATTTTTGGGGAAACATGGTAACAGCAACAGAGCCGAGGTGGTGCAGTGGTTAAATGCAGCACTGCAGGCTACTTCAGCTGACTGCAGTTCAGCAGTTCAGCTGTTCAAATCTCACCGGCTCAGGATTGACTCAGCCTTCCATCCTTCCGAGGTGGGTAAAATGAGGACCCGGATTGTTGTTGGGGGCAATATGCTGACTCTGTAAACCGCTTAGAGAGGGCTGAAAGCCCTATGAAGCGGTATATAAGTCTAACTGCTATTGCTGTTGCTATGAAGAGCCCATTGACCTGAGTTATGTTGTTGGCCACACTCACACAGTCACATGAACATTGGACCCTGCCTACCCTGATGGTCATTAGGGCAGAGAACCTGTTGTTAAATTATTTGAATCCCACCACTGTTCTTAAGTAATTATGTTTTCAGCATGACGACTTTGCAACAATCCATTCGCAAACAGGAATTGCTTCCTACTGTAACAGTGGTGTTTTTTTTTTAAAACGATTGGAAGGTATGGGATGAATCAGATGTTAAAAATCAAATCCATTCTTATGCTTGTCAAAAGATTTAAGTTTCAGTGTGGAACGTATCGAATGTGGTTAAATTCAAAGCTGCCCCTCCTATGTGAAGACTCCTTCACTATTAAGGCCATTCAAATGTAGCTATTCCATCACATCATTGCAGGCTGTGGAGTGAGCAAGCTCCCTCTGGCTGTGAAAACATTATTTTTTCTACTAATTGCTTAGTTTGATTAATGTCTCCAGTGGTAATGTCTTATTGTTTAGTACAACACAACTGGGTTAAAAATTTAGGGAAATAGGGACTCACACCACTCAGTCATTCAGAGGTAGAGTGGCCTTTAAACAAGGAAGGATTAAGGGAGGGAGCGAGGAAATGAAGGAAGGAAGGAAGGAAGGAAGGAAGGAAGGAAAGAAAGAAGGAAGGAAGCAAGGAAGGAAGGAAGGAAGGAAGGAAGGCTGGCTGGCTTAATATCAGTTATAGCTACCAAACCATGCGCCATTCAACTACACTTGAAGGATACCGACTTTTCATCTCTCAATTAAGAATAATTACTGCTAATATTCAGATTTCAAATACTCCTGTTTGCATCCATCCAAATGAGGCCATTGTATGCAGGGAGGGCTGGGCGGGGGGGCAGTGGCAATGGTGGAATCTGACATCTGGCCAGATGAGATGCCAAATTTTCAATCATTGTACCCCAAGACCTCACATGACCTCATTGGATTACATAGATTTTTTTTTCTTTTAAAAAAATAAATAAATAAAGTGGGTACACACTAATAGCTCTTCCTGATTGTGTTATGGGGATTATAACACTAAATCTTGATTGGTTCGCTGGGTGACATGCAACAGCTAATAGCTCAAGGCTAAAAAAAACAATAAAATATGGTACCAAATTTACCTCCTGTGAAGCCATGGTCAATGAACATACATCTTAATTAGTTTAATAAGCCAAACATTGAACATCAAGAAAATAAGTGATTAGTAAATCTCCTCAAATAGGCTTCGATGAAATGTGATCCCATTTTGCAGGCGTAATAAACATTTGGAGAATTGTATTATTTAACATCCATTTGCCCACATGGCTCCAAATGATGCATATTGGGGAGCTGTGCAATAAAACAGAGTTAGCTTGGTTAGCCATCAATCAGAAGCTAAGTCGGAGCTAATAGTCTTCCCTAGCGGAAAAATACAGAGAAAGGGTTATGAATTTGGAGCTATGGAGCCTTTCTGCAGTAATATTTGGGGGACGTATCCTGTAATTTTCTGTAACGGAGAACAAGAGGCGAGAGGAGATGGCATCAGGGCTGTAAAAAAACCAAGCCATTATTTCCAAGTGAGAAACTTTTTTTTTCTCTTTGTCTTTTGGGCTTAAGCTTATTTTATTAAGCCAAAAGGGGTGGGGGGTAACAAAAAAAAAGTCACAATATCTGAGAATAAATAGAAAATCTTACAGATTACATTCCTCTTACAGCTGAATATATATTTTATTTTATTTTTTCCCCAAGAAGACAGAAGATAAGTCTGGGTTCTTTATTTCCAGCTCTGTTGTCATCCTTGATTTTTGCTCATGACCAAGACCCACTCCTTGATTTAAATCATTTTATTTTAAAGGATCAAAGAATCCCTTTCAAGGGCTTTTTGTACATTCATGGAGTTGGTGAAATCAACATTCCTTGTGATTCCTCCCACCTCCTCGATCAAGACGAACGGCATCCCTTGTCAGAGTTCAGAACATTGGTTGGCAATATTATTTACAGCTGGATAAGTCCAGCCTGGCTGTTTCTCCCACCCTCCTTCTCTGGTCCATTTTTACTGCTGACCAACAAAGAAAGAACGAAGCTTTCGGCTGAGATTTAAAATTATTTGCAAATGGAACTCCTGCTCTTCTACTGAACATAATGCAGTTTAAATGTTCTCTAACTTCCTCTAGCTATTTTCCAAGGCACCCAAAGCCTAGACAAGGAATAATGGATGGAAACTGATCAAGGAGAGATTCAATCTAGAAATAAGAAGTTTTCCGACAGTGAGAACAATCAACCAATGGAACAGAAGTTGCCTTCGGAAGTTGTGGGAGCTTCATCACTGGAGGCTTTCAAGAAGAGACTGGACTGCCTTCAATCAGAAATGGTGTAGGGCAGTGATGGCCTTTCTGTCGCTGCGTGCCCATAACGCAATGTTTGTGTGACACCACCACCCCCGTCTGCCACACCCACGCATGCCAGCGCAACACCCCCCATGTGCACCCAGGCCCTTGCACATGCATGCATTACCCCCATGCTCCCCCTGCACATGTGCCCTTGAATCCCTGCATACACCCTGCCCCCCTGCATGCACACACAACCCCCACATGTGCACCCCACCCTCCACACATACACAGCAGAGACCCCAAAAACCAGCTGGCCAGTGGGAGTCACGGGCACATGCCCAGTGGAACTGAGCTGGGGTGACAGCTCCCATGCCCACAGAGAGGGCTCTGCATGCCACTAGGGTAGGGTGTTCTGCCTGGGCAGGGATTTGGAGTAGATGATCTACAAGGTCCCTTCCAACTCTGTTAATCTAATATCCTAATCTAAATCTAATGATGGGATATGTATGGACTTTGTATGGTTTTCTTAAGCTGCAACTATTCATTTCTATTTCTAAACCCTCTACCCCTATTTAGAATTAAGGAAAGTGATGGGGATAATTTTTTTTTTCCTCTCTCTCTCTCAAAGTGGTAATTGTAGTTTCAAGTTGATAGAACATCGTCTTCCTCTGCCTTTTGGCTCCTCCCAAGATCCTCCAAACCAAAGAGAGTCTGACCCAGGTTGCTTCAAAAGTATCTTCAGCTCTTTTCTCCAAATTTTTAAAGAAAGTTGTTTTTTTTTTAATTGAAATAGTTCAGAGAAGAGCAACTAAGATGATCAAAGACCTGGAGACAACCATACGGAGAACATCTGCAGGTTTTCAGTCTGGCTAGTCTAAAAGGTAGAAGAATTAAGGGTGACATGATAGCAGTATTCCAGTATTTGAGGGGCTGCCACAAAGACGAGGAGGTCAACCTGTTCTCCAAAGCACCAGAAGGTGAGACAAGAAACAATGGAAGGGAACTGATCAAAATAGAAGCAACCAGGCATTTAGGAGGAACTTGCTGACAGTGAGGACAATTAATCAGTGGAAGAGCTTGCCTTCAGAAACCGTGGCTGCTCCATCACTGGAGGTTTTTAAGAAGAGACTGGACAGTCACTTGTCTGAAATGGTAGAGAGTCTCCTGTCTTAGAAGACCTCCAAGGTCCCTTCCAGCTTCTATTCTATTCTAAATGTGGCTGTTTCTCTTTGGGAATCTCCAGGCTCCTTTCCAACCAGTGGTCTTCATATTTAAGTCAGAAGAATTTATTTCAAAGTCTTTAGCCAACACACAGCAGCTGTTGTCTTCCTCAGTCCAAATTCTCCTTCATTTCCCTAAAGTTCCTCCTGGTTTTTTTTTAAGGTGCCACTTTTCTTTGTTAGTTGAGCTCTTCACCCCACCCCATTGTTTTTTTCTTTTCAATGGGAAAAAGGCTTCCCTACCAGAAGCTAAGCTAAACTCCTTTTCTCAGTTTTTAATTATTAGTTTTCAAAAAAAGCTGGTTTGAGTTCCTGGGCTGCCTTCAAGCTTCTGTAACAGATTCGGAGAACAGCAGTGTCCTCCGTAACCTAGCATGGTCCCCTTCACACATTTTACCATGTGTAACATTGCTGTCCAAAAAATATAAAAGGAATGTCATACAACTGACTTCTTAGATCCTGCTGCTTTGCAGGATATATTTAGAAACTTGTTGTGGCCCAGCAGGAGCCGTTGGAGCTGCCACCAGACTCCGACAGCGAGGGGCCCTATGAGTCGGCTCTGGAGGATGTGGAGGACCCTGGACAGGGTTCCGACTCTGAGCAGGGCGCAGAGAAGATGATTGGCCACCAGGAGGCACCTGAGCCTTGGACCAGTGGGGAGGAGACAAGGAAGAGTGAGCCGGGGAGTTGTTCCTGGATGCACACCATTGAAGAGCTACTAAGCGTCAGGAACAATTATGCAATTACAGGAGGTAATTGTGCTCAGCTGGTGGTCATTAGGTTCCTCTCCAGACTATAAAAAGCTACTGCTGCACACGCCCCTCTTTGTAGAAGTCAATGCAGGATTGAATGTCGGAGGACATTACTGTGAGCTTGGCAGGCTGGATTGCTGCCAAGCCTTATCTATGTTTATTGCTGCCTGAGTTTGTCTGAGTTGCTGCCAAGGTCCTTATCTGTTTGTTCTGCTTGGCTTTCAGCCACCAAGGTTTTGGTGTCTTGCTATTAAAGTACATTGCAGTTAAGCTTGTCTCGGCATTCGTTACTGGACGGAGGAGGGGGTCAGAACAGAAACTTATAGCTGTATATGAAGATATTTTTTAAAAAACAAATTCCATGGCATGTAAGAGATTTGATAGATGCAGATTCCAGTATGTACAGGTCTAAATTAGATTATCTTTGTTGTCCTTGGTGCTCTCTTGCAGACATTTCATTATCCAACTAGGTAATACCATCAGTGCTAGTGAGTGTGGGATTTGCTCTCTATTTTTATACCTGTAGTGTTGGTAAGGGTATGGTTTTCTCTTTGGTCCATAATCATTATCATTTTCTTATCAAACGAACAGGTGGGATTGTAGTCTTCTCCTTCCTTTCTTCTTTCTGGATACTCTTATCATAGTTCTCAGACAAAACACATAAAAAACCCAACAACTAATATTTCCAGGTACATTAAGAAATAAGTATTTTGAGGAGACGACATTTGGAAATCTGTATTTAATCACACATGGAATAAAATGCCTTCTAGTTTAAAACGAAAAGCAAAGCAAAATAAATATGTCTCCTGAAATGATACCGTTTAAGCTTTAAGAGGTGACGGGACTCTAATTTCTTGAAATGCATTAATGTAAGAAATTGTGCAGATAATGTTATGACCTGCCCACCACTGTTGGGAAAAGGGAAGCAAAAAGGACCCAATCATGTTGGTATGATCGAGTTTTCAAGACTTCCGTTTCTTACATCTCTCTGTGTTTCAAATTTCCCTTTTAAAAAAAATAGAAAAGTTGTTCAGTACTTCAAATAATGGAGTTATTTGGACTGAGGAAGACAACAGCTGCTATGTATTGGCTAAAGATCTTGAAATAAACTCTTCTGACTTAAATATGAAGAGTATTGGTTTGAAAGGAGCCAGGAGATTCCTGAAGAGAAACAGCCACATTTAGAATAGAATAGAGCTGGAAGGGACCTTGGAGGTCTTCTAGTCCAACCCCCTGCTCAAGCAGGAAACCCTATACCATTTCAGACAAATGGTTGTCCAAACTCTTCTTAAATACATCCACTGATGGAGCACCCACAAATTCTGGAGGGAATTCATTCCACTGATTAATTGTTCTCACTGTTGGAAAAAAATAATATCTTTAGTTCTAGGTTCCTTCTCTCCTTGATTAGTTTCCATCCATTGCTTCTTGTCCTGCCCTCAGATGCTTTGATGAACAGATTGATTCCTCTTCTCTGATAGCTCCTTAGATATTGGAACACTGTTACCATGTCACCCTTAGTCCTTTTCATTAAACTAGACATACTCAATTCCTGCAAACATTCTTCATATGTTTTAGTCTCCAGTCCCCTAATAGCAATACCACTTTGATTTATATACCACTCCATAGTGCTTTACAGCCCTCTCTAAGTGGTTTACAGACTCAGCCTCTTGCCCCCAACAATCTGGGTCCTCATTTTACCAACCTCAGAAGGATGGAAGGATGAGTCAACCTTAAGCCTGGTGAGATTTGAACTGCCAAATTGCAGGCAGCCAGCAGTCAGCAGAAGTGGCCTGCAATATTGTGCTCTAACCACTGCTCCACCTTGGCTAATCACCTTTATTGCTTTTCTCTGCTCTTTCTAGAGTCTCAACATATTTTTTTAAATATTGTGGTGATGCAATTCCTGGATGCAATACCCTAAGTGTTGTCTTACCAGAGCATTATAAAATGCTATTAACACTTCACATGATCTTGATCCTATCCTTCTGTTAATGCAGTTTAGGATTGCATTGGGTTTTTTGGCCACTGCTGCACACTGCTGGCTCACATTTAATCGAATGTCCACTAAGATTCCAAGATCTCTCTTGCAGTTAAATTTTCTTGCACTTCACTTTGAAAGGAATAAAGGAATTTGATTCCCCTTCCCCTAGATTAGAGAAATCACAAATACTAGTCAATCAATACAGCACAATCTTCATATTTTACAGAGGGATGAAACATGGAAGAAGATAATACATTTGAAGGCTCCAATAGACAAGACTCTATCCATAATCAAACACAGGGCTCTCAATACACGAGCTTTGGACTTTCATAACTCCAAGAACCCTGTGCAGGAACATGCTTCCCGACACAAGGAATTTTTTTTGCTGTAGTTTTAACTGAAGAAAACCTGGAGAAAACAATTACGGCATTTAATCAGTAAGACATTTTAAATGTATGGCGATTGCTTGACATGCTTTCTCAATTTTTCCACCCTCCCTGATGGAAGAATCAATTGTAATCAATTGCAAACTCATTATTATCAGTTCCTCTCCAATAACTTGTCTCTGCTGATGGGATTTCAAAGGAAGACTAGAAGGGATGGAAGGAAGCTGGCTTCAGAGCCAGATGCGAATTTCCAAAGCAGCTTATAACAGGCAACGTGGGGGCATTGTTAAGAAGGGAAGAATAAGGAACCCTTCTCTCTTCAAGACTGGATTTGTTTTGTCACTGCAGCTGTAATTAAATTCAGAATTTAATAGGACTGTGCATTGCTTGTCTGTATCTTATTAAAGCAGCTGGAACTTGTATCGTAATTGTAGTAATCTTAGACAGAGAGATAGCTGCTTTAATGAGTCACAATAATTATGTACATGTAGCAACATGAAGTTGGCATACCTCCCAATTAGGGGGAAAACAGGTCTTATAACTATAGTACAGAAAACTGCAAAATTCCTTTTGTTTGGACTAGCTGGTATTTTTAAATGTGTGAAATCTGTCACAAACCATTCTTTTCACATTATACGTGAAGACACTTCCCATTGCAACGAGAACTTTCCATATGCACGCTGTGAACATCTATATACAAACTAGAAAATAGGAATGTGTCAAAATCTGTCCTTTTTTTCCAATTTTTGCAATGAAGTTTGCATCTCAGAAAAAAAAAAGTGTGAATGTAAGTGGGAATATCAGGGGTAAGAACGCAGAATAACACATTTTATTTGGAGAAAGAGTTTGGAAAAAGGAAGACACTGTATGAAAAGGAATCTACCATGAAAAGAAAATGTGTACAAAGATGCGTAGATCAGGAGAAATGTGTTTGAAAATAAGGATGCCGTCAAATTTCATCCCTGATAAAAATAAATCTGATAAAGACCTAGGAATCTTAAGCCAAAGACGGGCGGAAGGGGGGAGGAATTGCAAAATGAGCAAAATTGGGAGAGCAAATTTGCCCATCTTTACCAGCCACACCCAATATGCCCATCTTTACTTCAGTTAACTGCAATGATACAGCAAAAAGGGTAAAACTAGCTTGCAAATTAATTGATTTGGACAAGTGAGAATTGGGTTACAGAAGGGTTGCTTAGAGACCAAAACGAAGAGATCTTTTTCATCTTTTCTCAATTTGACTCTACATTGGACTTAACGCCATTATGTTTCCCCGTTATGTGAGATCAAAATTTAACAAGGACAGGAGAAGCTCCAAATGAGGGTATTTTCATGGATGTTTGAAGGTCCATAATGAGAACAGGAAACATTGCATAATTGAAGAGCGAGGGAGTACAAGATAAGCCGTCAGGGTAACAAACTGAAGCATGCCACCTGCAAAGCACCAAACCTGATTTATTTTGTATGAATTTGACAAGAGGTTACTTTGAACTGTGAGCAGAATTTCTTTTTTCATTATCATCTGGTCGGATGCTCAGGGTTAAAGAGATGTGAATGGTACCACTTAATGAAGCCAGAGAAAGCAAAGCAGAAATACTGAAGCAGTTAGGACTCAAAAGACTTCCCAAGTGAAGTATTGCAGTTAAAGTCAATTCCTTTGGCACAAAGTGTGATGGCAAGGTTTTTTTTTTTTAAATAGAAATATTTTAAATAAGCGAATACACCCAGGCTTCTTCAGATTAGTAGAGTTTTTGTGGCTATACTCTGTCACAAAGGTGATGTGCCATCAAGTCCCATGAATGATTGCAGGAACTGGGAATGTCTAATCTAATGACGGTAAGGTCATGATAACCATCTTCCAATATTTAAGGGGATGTCAGAGAGAAGAGAAGGTCAGTCTATTCTCCAAAGCACCTGAGGGCAGGACAAATTGCCCTGAGCTTAGAAGGTTTGATAAGTAATTTTTTTTAAAAAAAATGGTACGCAATAATGAAGTGAGCTTCCATATTTCTAAGATCAGCCAATGTTATGTCACCTGCTTATTAGAGATGTAGAAAGAATACAATGAGAAATTCTTTATAGAATAGAATTCTTTATTGGCCCAGTGTGACTGAACACACAAGGAATTGGTCTTTGGTGCATATTCTATAAGGAGAGTAACATATATTCATCAAGAATTAAAAAATGCAACACAGTGATAGTTAAGGTTACTAATAAGCCAGAGGTGAGTTCCTACCAGTTCGCACCTATTCGGTAGAACCGGTTCATCAAATCTACCGAACCGGTTAGAAGAGGTTCCACCAGTGGACCCGGAAAGCAGGCCACACCTACAGAAGAGGTTCCAAAAAAATTTGAAACCCACCATTGGTCGTTGGATATGATTATTCTACACTATCAGGCTCATATTTATAAAACTCAGTGCCTCTGTGGAAGGTAAGGATGACTACTGCGTTTGTGGTGCTATCAGAACATTGTGTGTGTTGAAGTTGTTTTAACGCAAACCAAAGATGCCTTTTAAAAAACAAGTTTACATCATATTCTTATGCATGCCAGTGCTGTGTGTGAGGTAATTTAAGGTGGTTCTGACAAGTGTCGTTGGCATCTTCATATTCGGTCACATGGGCAGCAAGCCACTCCCACCCGGTCACATGGGTGGCAAGCCACTCCCACAAAGGAGGCCACACCCACAGAGTAGGTTCGAACAATTTTTGAAACCCACCACTGTAATAAGCTATCAAATTATACTAGGAAACAAATGAAACAATATAAATTGTAAAGATTCAAGCAACATGGTTATAGTCATAAGTTGGAAGAGATAGATACTAGGAAGGAAGAGAAGAATAATATTAATATAGTCTTAGTAAATTATTTGACAGTCTTGTGGGGATTATTTGTTTATCAGAGCAATGGTGTTTGGGGGAAAACTGTCCTTGTGTCTAGTTATTCTGGTGTGCAGTGTCCTAAGTGTCATTTTGAGGGAAGAAGTTGAAACAATTTATGTCCAGGATGTGAGGATCTGTAGGTATGAATGAAATTGTTTTTAATGCCATCCCCAGATTGCACAAGTATCTTTCCCAAACGATTGAAGCAACTGAAACATCAGTTTCCTGTATCAGCATCACACAAAGCAAGATGTAAAATTATGTGTAATCCCCATAAAAATCAAACTGCATTTATGAACCACAGCTACTTATTTGGTTGCTTGCATCCTGTCTTTATTATTTTTACAAATAACTCAAGGTGGAGAACACCACGTTGTCCTCCCCCAATTTTCCCCACAACAACAACCTTGTGAGGGCAGTTGGGCTAAAGTCACCCAGCTGGTTTTCATGCCTAAAATGGGACTAGAATTCTCAATTTCCTAGAGATTGACCCAAAGTCACCCAGCTGGCTTTCATTTTTTTAGGTGGAACTACAATTCACCATCTCCTGGTGATTGGGCCATAGTCACCCAGCTGGCTTTCATGCCTAGGGCAGACTAGAACCCACAATCTCCTGCTGATTGGCCCAAAGTCACTCAATCAGCTTTCATGGCTAAAGTGGGACTAGAACTCTCTATTTCCTAGAGATTGACCCAAAGTCACCCAGACGGCTTTCATGTTTTAGGTGGAACTAGAATTCACCATCTTCTGGTGATTGGGCCACAGTTACCTAGCTGGCTTTCATGCCTAGGGTGGGACTAGAAAGACCCTATCTGTATCCTCTGAACTATTGTGAATAAGTTATTATATTCATTGGATTTTGTCTTTCTAAAACATCTTGCTGCAGTTCTGTGTATCATCGTGTCTAAAATATACTTTAAAATCTGTGGAAATACTTTAGAAAGGTGCGAAATTCTGCCTTGCAACATCTTTCCATTCACATGTTATGGGAAACAGCATGCAACTGAATTAGTAGAAATGTCATTCCGGGTTGAACTGTTCCAGTCAACCTGATTCCTAAAGAATCTGAGTAATATTTGAAGCCTGACAATACTAACCCTGGCATGAACATGAAGAATAGACATTAGCAATTGTGGAGACGCCACCTTAGAGGTGGCCATCAGCTCTGGGGCTGCCAAGTTCAATGAACTCTTCAGTGCTTAACATTTGATTGGAAATAAAAGTGACTGATTCGTTCCCAGGTAACCATAGAATAGAAGAATGTACCATTTTGCGCTGAAGATTGAAAAACACCTGAGGTTATGTTACCATTAAAAAAAAAATACTGCAGTGAATTCAGACTAGGAAATCATAGGCATTTCATAAGGGCAAAACTTTTTTTGTTCCTGAGCTAATTCAGAGTCTGATTTTTTTAAAAGAGTTTTATCCAGTTCTGAATTCTGTTTTTTTTTAAAAAAATACCTGTTTGAAGACTTGAGAAATTTATTTTTCTCCTAAGTTTGTAAAAAAGAAGACACTGCCCTGAATCATTTTAATCAGCGATATGGACAATGCCCTAATTAAATCATGAGCCTCGAGCTAAGATTCAAATCCAGTTATTTATTATTGCCACATTCCAAGTGAAACCAACTCTGACCCCACATAATTTATGGCCCAGGCTTGACCCTGTTTCCCCCCTCCCCCACAGGATGTGATCACTCCCCTCCAGCCACTGTGGGTAACCCCAGGAGACGGGCTTGACAGAGATATGTCTGGAATGTCTTTTTGTTTTTGGCTGCCATGCTGGTTCACCATATCTGCAAGTTCGTTTTCCCATCCCCCTTGCCTATGGCAACTCAAGAGCAGTCCAGGAATGCTTTGCAAGTTGACACCATATTAAAACAACATACCTTATATGTGGCCAGAATTTGAAAACAACATTTAATACAGCACAGTACTTGAGCAAAATGGTTCAGTTCAGATCAGCATATATGGGACTGATTGGGGTAGATTGTGGGAGCAATACTGAAATATAATGTTATCTTATTTTACTTGTCCATATATTAATTTTTTGTATGTTATTCCAATTTCATTTTAAATTGTTTTTATGGGATTTTAGTAATAATTTACTGTTTGGAACTCTATATTTTGATATGTCCTATGGGCTAATCAATAACTAACTAAGTAAATAAATAACTAACTAAGTAACTAACTAAGTAACTAACTAAGTAACTAACTAAATAACTAACTAACTAACTAAGTAACTAAAAAAAACCACTAACAAAAGAAGATTCTGAGACTTGAGTTTCCTTAAAGTTCCACTTTATTAGAGATGTCATATGGCACATCTGGGAAAACCTGAATCTGAAAGCTTCCAGGTTTTTCCCACCCAAAAGAAAGTCCAAGTCCCTGCCCCAACACCCATATGTCCATCACATGGCCCAATCAGGCACCGTCCCAACTGGAGATGCCTCCCAGTCGCACCACTCCAGGTGCAGGGCAAGACGTCCTTGACTCTCTGAGAAAGGAATGTTATTTTGATTATATATTCCCATACTCCATGTAATCCCTCCTCCCATTTTCCCACAGCATTGAATGTGGCAGGCCGAAAGGGCCAATTGAAAAGATGGCTTCCAGGCCTGACAGTATGTTTAATGAAAGTGGTTGAACTCTCGGGCAATTCCACCCATCCTCTGCCAAATGTGATGAGGATCTCCATCATGCTTGGAAAGGAGTTTTTCAGGAGTTTGTGAGCTGGGATGAAGTTTGGTAAACAAATCCCATCTCGAGTTGTTATCTTCAGTACTCATCTGCTCAATTAAATGGCACTTAATGGAATAATGAACAGCTGGGAGCAATGTACAAGGAAAGTTCATTAAACCTAGTTAAAAATGAATATAATTCAGAATCAATTCCCATTAGCAAAAGCACAGCTTTGCACATCTCCTTTGAAGTTTTATTATAAATTCATGCGTACTTTGGACATAATGATTTTCACTTTTGTTTAAACCCACTTAACACCCAACAGACAAGTAGGTGGCAAACTTAAATCCTCTCAACCCCCTTCCTCTTTTTCTTCTTCCTCTTCCTCTTTCTGGTATTGTATAAAATATTTAAATGATGTAATTTGCTTCTTCTGGCTGTGCCCTTATTGTGTCAAGTCAAATTAGCTAAGTATACAAATGGGAGTAAACAAAGGTGACAGATAAATGAAACACAACGATTCGAAAGTGTCAGGAGTAGCTTTTGCAAATGATCTGTCCATCAGCTCCTTGATGGCAGTTCTGTGTTTTGCCATGCAAGGAAGTCAAAGGAAGAACATCACAGCTTCAGACTTAATTGCTTTTTATAGGACCAGACACATTCCCTCCCTCCCTCTTCCTTTCTCCTCTCCTCTTGTCACATGGGTTGCTGATCTTCTCTCCTCTCTTGCAAACTTCCCAGTCTTATTTAAGAAGGCAGCCAGCATTGCTCGAAATTGAACCAGCGATGGAAATACCAGCACAGATTTGATCTTTTGTCTCATTAGCAGTAGTGTTTGGAATACAAAGCAAGATGAATTCATTAAGGGGGTTGTGGAAATCCCCAAAGAGACCGTCTGGGCTCACTGAAATATCCTTGAGCTTTCCAGAAACCATCTTTTTTTTCAAAAAATGCTGCTTCAGGTCAGATTTTATAATATAATATATGATAACTCTATAGCCAACAGCCAAGCTATTAGAAAAGTAAACAGAAGGAAGATATTTATGTATTTCACAATACCTCAGATTGGGACCTTCTTTAATAACTGATTGGTAGGAGAGGACTGGAATGACCAAAGGGAGAACTTCAAATACATATGTATCCACAGATGTATATATAAAACATATTCCCTTCCATCTTCTTTGTAATGGCTAGAATTGAATAGAATAACAGAGCTGGAAGGGACCTTGGAGGTCTTCTAGTCCAACCTCCTGCTTTGGCAGGAAACCCTACACCACTTCAGACAAATGGTTATCCAACATCTTCTTAAAAACTTCCAGTGTTGGAGCAATCACAACTTTTGGAGGCAAGTTGTTCTACTGATTAATTGTTCTCATTGTCAGTGTTAGGAATATAATCTAACAGTTGGGTTGGCAATATATAAATCATGTAACAATGCTATACCTGTTTCTTTAAATCATTCTGTAAAATGTGAATGGTTGCTGTTTTCCTCAATCGGCCATAAGAGGGAGCCAGAATGACTGTTAGCTCTCTGTTTCGTTAGATGCTGGGCTGATCTGATCTGAGTGTTTTGGAAGCAGGCTGTTAGAAAGTGCCATGAGCTATTGTAAGTTTTGCAACTGCTAGCAAACTGTTTGTATGATACTGGACTATGTTATTTGGATTATCCCTTAACTGAAAGACATTGATGACTGACTGTCTTATCTGTGTATGACTTGGACTGTTTGATGGACTCTGATGCCTCTATTTCAATGAAAGTAAAAGCCTATTTAAACTGCAATATCGCTGTATGCTGATTTGTGTGTTCTCCAACACAACTGTCACAACGCTTCTCTGAACTCACTCGCTCTCCCAACGGGGAGCTTACCTAACAGTCAGGAAATTTCTCCTTAGTTCTAACTTGCTTCTCTCCTTGATTAGTTTCCACCCATTCTTCTTGTCCAATCCTCAGGTGCTTTGGAGAATAGTTTGACTCCCTCTTCTTTGTGGCGACCCCTGAAATATTGGAACACTGCAATCATGTTTCCCCTAGTCCTTCTTTTCATTAGAGTAGAAATACCCAGTTCCTGCAACCATTCTTCATATGTTTTAGCCTCCAGTCCCCAAATCATCTTTGTGGCTCTTCTCTGCACTCTTTCTAGAGTCTCAACATCCTTTTTACATCATGGCGACCAAAACTGAATGCAGCATTCCAAGTGTGGCCTTACCAAGTGGCCTTTGTACCACTGAAGAATATTTTAAGAATTCTGATACAATCCGATGCACATCTTTTGGACACCTGTACAAGGTTGGAACTTTGATGATCCATCAATGTGGACATTTTCCATTTGTTTTGACGTAGTCCTTTGCACAGATTAAGTACATTTAATAGCCTAAGCATTGAGGAAAACAAATCTGTTTGAAAATACATCTGCAAATAGACATTTAGGATTTATGAACAACTGCTAGTCAATGTAGAAAAAAAGATGAAATGAATATTTGAAAGGGACCCAAACTGGATGTCCGACACATAAAATTCATATTTTTATACATTTTACCTAAAACTTGCCGTTTATATAAAGTACACATTTCCAATATAGTTTAGCTTAAAGATGTGAATATTTATGCGCATGTTAGCACCCTTCAAAACTATAAAAGAGCTAAGAGCTGTATCATAAAATTTGGGGAAATGAAAAACCTGAAATGTAAGTGCTTTCCTCTCAGTCTGAAAATATCGATTCAGCTTGCTTTCATTTAAAAAAAAAAGCAAACTGAACATGTACTTGTGCTTCTAAATACAGAATAACAAAGTTGGAAGAGACCTTGGAGGTCTTCTAGTCCATCTCCCTGCTTAGTCAGGGAACCCTATGCCATTACAAACAAACGGCTCTCCAATCTCTTCTTAAAAACTTCTAGAGTTGGAGCATTCACAACTTCTGGAGGCAAGTTGTTCCACTGATTAATTATTCTAGGAAATTTCTCCTTAATTCTAAGTGCTTCTCTCCTTGATTAGTTTCCGTCTGTTGCTTCTTGTCCTGCCTTCAGGTTCTTTGGAGAATAAGGTTGACCCCTTCTTCTTTGTGGCAACCCTGAGATATTGGAGCACTGCTATAGTGTCACTCTTAGTCCTTCTTTTCACTAAATGAGACATAGAATAGAATCTTTTGCTACTTACAGAACAATTTCAGTTCTGTCCATTGATGTTGAAGATCCTGATTCAGAAGACTGAGATATGATGTCCTTAGTCTACCCTTACACCAATAAAACAGTAGAACAGGGGCATCAAACTCAATTTCATTGAGGACCACATCAGGGTTGCGTTTGTCCTTGCGTGGTTGGGAGGGGCGTGGCCAGCTCAACATCACTTATGTCAGGGACAACTGTGGTGATCCCAGTTCTATGCCAGCAAAAATGGGCTCCTGAGCTCTGTTTTCACTTAAATGCCCCCCTGGAACCCTCTGCCAGTGAAAACAGATGCTTGGGAGGGTCACATATGGCCCTCCCAAGCTTCTTTTTTTTTTCTGGCAGAAGCACCATGCACCGGTCCTTCAATGTTTCTAGGTGTGGCCCCACGGACAAGATCTAAGCACCCTGTGGGTCGGATCTGGCCCTTGGGCCTTGAGTTTGATGCCCCTGTAGTAGAAGAACTAAAAAAGATAGTTCTTAAGATACTTAAAACTGTAGTCGGACTCTTTTGCCAAGTTGGATCTTGGTCCTAAACAAACATCTTCTGGCAGACTTCAAAGGGAATTCTACAGGAATGTTTTGATTCATAAATAAATCCATGCTGGAGGATGGTGAAGAACTGTACATCATTCTCTCCAAAGGTCTCCGGGGCAATATGGAGTGATGTGATTTGTCTGTCAGATCACAGTGGGAAGCAATAAATATCTCTGAATGAAAGCCATTATTCTTTCAGAAAGTAACATCCAAACTATAATTTACCGTAACTTTCTCCCTTCTCATCCTACCACTCTTGCTGGTTCCTCCCACTGAGGATGGAGGTTGTGGCACAGGGGTAAAAGAGATCATTCTGGGGAGGGGGTGGGTGGGATGCCTTTGATCAAAATTGTATAACTATAACACTTTAAAGCACAGTTACCACTTGGGCTGTGTGGCTCTGAATTGAGAGAAACCTTGCCTTCTTTGATGAATAATGTTTGTTAACAACAATAGATAAAATGAAATATCTCCAAAGATGAAAGAGTGGGGGGTTGGTCCTTGTTTTGGAGTCTGTCCACACATTGTAAAGAGGGAACCAGTGGGAAATGGTAGGATTGAACCAGAGCTTTGTATCTTCCTCAACACCTGAAGTGGAAGAAAAAGAAGGAGGAGAAGGAGAAGGGAGATGGGAGATGGGAGAAGGAGAAGGGAGAAGGAGAAGGAAGAAGGAGAATGGAGAAGGAGAAGGAAGGAGAAGGAAGAAGGAGAAAGAAGAAGGAAGAGACTGAAGAAGGAGAAGGGAGAAGGAGGGGAAAAGGAGAAGGAGGGGAAGAAAGGAGAAGAAAGAAGGAAGGAGGAGAAGAAGGAGGAAGAAGGAGAAAGAGAAAGGAGGAGGCTGAAGAAGGAGAAGGAAGAAGGAGAAGGAAGAAGGAAGAAGGGAAAAGGAGGAGAAGGGAGAAGGAGGAAGGAGAAGAAAGAGGAGAAAGAGAAGGAAGGAGGAGGAGGCTGAAGAAGGAGAAGGAAGAAGGAGGGGGAGAAGGGCTAGTTTTTCTCAATAGTGAGGCAGAGGAGGGGAGGGAGGCGGGAGGAACTGGTTATAAATGCATTTACACTGATCAACGTGAATATTTATATGTCCAAAACAAGATAACAAAAATAAATACACTGGTAGATGGTTGCCTGATTAGGCACAAAATATTTTGTTATCTAAATGCCTGCTTGAAGCACCATCTTAACTTCTTGTAGAAGACTTTTAGGGAGGTAAGCAAATTTTCCAAAGCATGGTAGAATAAACAAAGAAGGTCATATTTTTTTCCCATATAAGTGTCCCTTGAATTCTCAAAATAATAGACTCTCAGATCCTCTATCTACAAGAACAGAAGACAGTTGGAGGAGAATAGCTCTTGGTGGTTTTTTTTGCAGAAATGAAAGAACCAACATGTACAAAACCCCCAAAATTAACTCTCCGAGTTTTATAAAATAGAGACACCCGCAGGAAAGTTTGCCACAAGTATAGCACCAATTGAGAAGATCTTCTATGATCCAAAAGGATGAGCAAATTGAGGGCAAAGAATGGCGATGGTAGAAAGGAATGAAAAACAACTTCAGTGTGGTTGCTAAGAACAAGCTGCTGTGGAGTTTCAGTAAAATCTGAAGCTGACCTGGCTGAAGCCTTCCTTTCCTGCCTCATAATTTCCAGAAGCATTGAAAGGGGGAAGGGAGGGGGGAGTAGATAGGACATCTACAGTCAAAACAAAACATTTTTTTTTCTTATGGGACCCAAGGTCACCTCAACAGGTGACAGTTGAAGGAAGAGAGGAGGGACCAAATCAGGGGTGGGTTCCTGCCAGTTCTAATCTCTTCTATAGAAGAGGTTCCACAAATCTACAGTGCCATTTAGAACCGGTTCCAGCTCCCTCCCTCTACCCATCCGCACATCATCAAGATGAAGAGCGAGAGGAGGAATTCTGGGAGTTGAAGTCCACAAGTCTTAAACCTGTCAAGTTTGAACATCCCTGGGTTTTTTTTTTCTAAACGGTTAGGGGTGCAAGGGTCCTGTAATTTGACAGCTTTAAGACTTGCACACTTCAATGCCAGAGTTTCTTTCTTTCTTTCTTTCTTTCTTTCTTTCTTTCTTTCTTTCTTTCTTTCTTTCTTTCTTTCTCTCTCTCTCTCTCTCTCTCCTTCCTTTTGTCTCTTTGTCCCTTTTTCTTTTTTTCTTTCATCTCTCACTTTTTCTTTTTTCTTTTTTTCTTTCTTGCTTTCTTTCTCTTTTTCTTTCTCTTTCTCTGTGAGTGTGTGTGTGTGTGTGTGTGTGTGTGTGTGTGTGTGTCAGTGGTGGGTTTCAAAAATTTTTGGAACCTCTTCTGTAGGTGTGGCCTGCTTTCTGGTGGAACCTCTTCTAACCGGTTTGGTAGATTTGACGAACCGGTTCTATCGAACTGGTGCGAACTGGTAGGAACCTACCTCTGGTTGAGAAGGATCAATGCAGCTGCTGGTCTCTATAAGATACGAGGTGGAACAGTGGTTAGAGTGCAGGCTACTTCAGCTGACTACTAGTTGCAGTTCGGCAGTTCGAATCTACCGGCTGAAGGTTGACTCAGCCTTCCATCCTTCCGAGGTGGGTAAAATGAGGACCCAGATTGTTGGGGGCAAGAGGCTGACTCTGTACACTGCTTAGAGAGAGCTGTAAAAGCCCTATGAAGTGATATATAAGTCTAAGTGCTAGTGCTATTGCTATAAACAAGGGACAATGAAAACAACAACAACAAACTCTCAAATCTTTTTGTGCAAAGTATTTGCTGCCAGTTGTAAAAACCAAAGGTAAGGTTAAGAATAGCTTTAGCTTAGGCAGCAGATGTGTTTCGCCATGCTTAGATGGGCAAGGAGGTGACATCTCCATAATTTATTATCAAATTATGCCTTAAATGAAATTAATTTGATGCAGGTTTGAAGATTCCTCCCTACCCAAAGCATCTGAGTATTTGTTTTTAGCTAAACAACAATCACCACAACGAAAAGCAAGGCAGCATGACATATCTTTATTCATACTTCATCTATCTAATTTATGGCCTGCATCCCAGGCAAGATCTGATCAAGATCACATCAAGGCTGCACGTCACTTTTCAAATATCTTCCCTTCAGTGTTAAGTTTACATTTCTAACGCAACCATGCTGTAAGTCATTTGAAATTGCGGGATCTAGAAGTTGAATTTTTTTCTGGGTTTATTTATAGGCTCTAAACTGTACTGTTGCTCCTTATGATAGAGTAAAAAAAACCTGGTTTCTTATTTAATATTGGTGGTAGAGTCAGATTTCCCTGGAGATCACATTTATGCATCCCTCCCTGCCTTCCAAGGAGAAGAGAGCTTTGTTACTTCAAATAAAGAAAACCATATTGGGCTGGTTTAAGGGGAAACCTGTCTGAGAGTTGCGTTAAGACAGGGGCGTCAAACTCAATTTCATTGAGGGCCGTATCAGTTTTGTGTTTGAACTCAGGGGGGTGAGGTGGGCATGGCCGGGATGGGTATGGCCAGCCAATATCACTCATGTCGGGGATGTCTGTGGTGACCAGAGGTGGGTTCCTGCCGGTTCGCACCAGTTCGGTAGAACCAGTTCGTCAAATCTACCGAACCGGTTAGAAGAGGTTCCACCAGTGGACCCGGAAAGCAGGCCACACCTACAGAAGAGGTTCCAAATTTTTTTTGAAACCCACCACTGACACACACACACACACACACACACAGACAGACAGACAGACAGACTCCCACACAGAGAGAAAGAGAAAGAGAAAGAAAGGAAGAAAAAAATAAATAAAAAAAGAAAAAAAAGAAAGAAAAAGTGAGAGAGAGATGAAAGAAAAAAGGAAAAAGGGACAGAGAGACAAAAGGAAGGAAAGAGAGACAAAAGGAAGGAGAGAGAGAGAGAGAGAGAGAGAGAGAGAGAGAACACATGGCTGGCAAGCCACTCCCACCAGGTCACATGGCCAGCAAGCCACTCCCACAAAGGAGGCCACACCCACAGAGTGGGTTCGAAAAATTTTTGAAACCCACCACTGGTGGTGACCCTAGTGCTCTGCCAGCAAAACGGGCTCTCAAGCTCTGTTTTTCGCTACCATGGCCTCCTGCAACCCTCTGCCAGTGAAAACAGCTCGGGAGGGCCGCATGTGGTGGTCCTCCTGAGCTCCATTTTTGCTGGCAGAGGCACTGTAGGCCCTTCACTGTTTCTAAGGTGGCCCTGTGGTCCAGATCTAAGTACCCCATGTGCCGGATCTGGGCACCAGGGCTTGATTTTGACACCCCTTCCCTAAGGTATCTGGTTGACTACTGGGAGAAATAAAAGGCTGTCCACAAGTGGACTCCAGTCTGATAATATAATATAAGCTGATGTTATATTTTTCAGGCTATAGAACCCAGGCTGAAAACTCCTGCAACAATCCTGGCTGATTTCATACACCGTACTAAACCACCACGGGGGTGTATTTTCTTTTGAGTTAGTGAACTAATCATTCAGTTTGCTCGTTAATGATTTATAGAGTACTTTACATGCACACTACTAATAGACATGAGTTGTGGAATTTTAAAGACTTCAACAAGTTTAGAATGTAATCAAACTTGGGAATGTTTCCATGCAAAGCAAGATCCTGGAGCCATGATACAGAGCTCTGATACAGAGCAGCCCTCCCAAGCTCTGTTTTCACTGGCAGAGGGTTGTAGGAGGCTGTGGCAGCTGAAAGCAGAGCTTGTTGGCCCATTTTCGCTGGCAGATCTTTGGCTGTTTCCAGGGCAGCCCTGTGGGCCAGATTCAAGTACCCCGTGGGCCGGATCTGGGCCCCAGGCCTCGATTTTGACACCCCTGATTTGGGACCTACTTCTGCTAATTAGTTAGTTTACTTTACTTTATTGTCATTGCATGTGGTACAATGAAATTAAATGCCGTCTTCAGTGTACATTACAATTATAACAGTAAAAAAAAAAACCATACAGCCTTTACATTCTATATAATTGAGATTGAAAACCCGATATTGCACTACACTGTAGAATTCAACATGGTTACTGCCCTGGGATAGAAGCTGTTTTTCAGCCTGCTTGTCCTTGTTTTTATTATCCTGTACCGTCTGCCAGATGGTAATAGTTCAAAAAAAAAAAGGGTGCCCAGAATGAGATGGATCTTTAAGAATGTTTTGAACTTTCTTAAGGCAGCGGGAGCTATAAAGCTCTTCCAAAGAGGAGAGAGGACAACCCATGATCCTCTGGGCAATGGCGTTAACCCTGTAGAACCTTGTCCTATCTGCCTCTGTGCAATTGGCAAACCATACACGGGTGCAGTAAGTTAAAATACTCTCTAAGGTACAGCAGTAGAGGGTCACCAGCAGTTTTTCATTCAGTTGTTGTTTCCTGGGAAGTCTCAGGTAGTATATTCTCTGTTGGGCCCTTTTGACCAGGACTGCAATGTGAGTGCCCAAGGACAGGTTCTTTTTTAAGATAACACCCAGAAACTTAAAACTGGCTAATTGCTGTATCACTATTTTGTATCTTTGATGGCAATGGCTTTTCTAAGGTCACAGGTTGGAGTGACCAGATCAGGGGTGGGTTCCTGCCAGTTTTAAGCTCTTCTATAGAAGAGGTTCCACAAATCCACAGTGCTCTTTAGAACCGGTTCCAGCTCCCTCCCCCCGTCTGTCCACACCTCATCAAGATGAAGAGCGAGAGGAGGAATTCTGGGAGTTGAAGTCCACAAGTCTTAAAGCTGTCAAGTTTGAACACCCCTGGGTTTTTTTTTCCTAAAGGGTTAGGGATGCAAAGGTCTTGTAACTTGACAGCTTTAAGACTTGTGTGCTTCAAATGCCAGAGTTTCTGAGCCAACATTTTGGTTGCTAAGGAAGAGCGTTGTTAAGTGAGTTTCACCACATTTTACAAGTAGGCCATGCCCACCCAGTCACATGACTGCCAAGCCACTCCCACTCGGTCACATAGCTGGCAAGCCATTCCCACCCAGTCACATGGCTGGCAAGCCACTCCCACAAAGCAGGCCACGCCTACAGAAGAGGTTCTAAAAAAATTTGAAACCCACCACTGGATCAGATATAAGCATTTTGATAAATAAATCTAAACGTCCTTTGAAGGTTATGATCCTGATTTAAGCGTTGAAGTCTGACTGTAAATCCTACTTTGGGGATGCTGAATTTCAGCTTTTTTCTTTTTTCCCACACAGATCCCACATCGCTTAACATCCGCAAGGCAGGCAGGCAGGCATAACATGTTCTCCCTTGGTAGCGAGCCTTGTTCCAACTTAAATTAGCCATGGCAGATGGATGGGTTTTCCCTCTTCTTTTCAAACAAGACTACCTTAGTAAAATGTGAGATTTTACAAGTCTGCAATAGGGAGAAACCAAAGTATTCATCTCTGAATCCCTTTTTAGCAGTTGCTACAACAGTTTTCTGAGGTAATCCCAAAGGTACTTTTTCAAGAGGCAGTTGGACTTCCCGTTTTTTGTTTGAAGATGTTTTGCTTCTCATCCAAGAAGCTTCTTCAACTCTGACTGGATAGTGGGGAATGGAAGAATTTATACTCCTTGCAGACAGATAGTCATTTTCATTTTTTTTAGAGAATCATTGTTTTGAAGTCTGACGAAGGACGAGGCAGGAGGCAGTCTGAGGTAAGAACAGCTTCGTTTATTGTAGAACAGTCAACTATATACACAAGTGGCAATTCAGAACCTTCCCTGCTGGACAGCTATTTATACGGAGCTGTCAAGCAGGGAAAACCAATAGGCACGCCCCTAGCAGCCCGTGCTTAGCCAAGCCGCGTCTTGGCCAATCAGGACACGGCTTGGCTTGTTGCTAGCCGCTAGGTCGTAAGTCGAGGACTTACCAATATTCAACACATTGAGCTCACCTGGAGGTTTATCTGTGTGATGTGATCTCAAGGACTCACTAAAAGAATGCAAATGACCAGCTGTATGCAAGGAATATACTGTAAATCCTTCCATTCCATATCATCCAGTCAGAGCTGAAGAAGCTTCTTGGATGAGGAGCAAAATGTCTTCAAAGGAAATCCAGAAACTCCAGTTAGGCTGGCCTCACCCCCACTGCCTCCAAGCCTCCCATCTGATCTTCTTTTGTTGCCCTGAACAGGAGAACGAAGCTGGAAATCAGGTTAGTGGGGTGGGGAGGGAATGGGGAAGGGGTGAAATCCAGCAGGTTCTGACCAGTTCTGGAGAACCGGTAGCGGAAATTTTGAGTATTTCAGAGAACCTGCAAATACCACTTCTGGCTGGCCACTGAGTGGGGTGGGAATGGAGATTTTGCAGTGTCCTTCCCCTGCCACACCCACAAAGCCATGCCCACAGAACCAAAAAAGTTGAATCCCACCACTGATCTGCATGTTTTGCATATGAACTATAATTCCTCAAAAGGGAGGGAGCTTGTATTATGATGGCATGATCTACCAATGCCTCTGCTTCCAGATGAATAGACCCCAATGGTATACCTCATGAACCATTTTGGGAGTTGTACGATATGCATCTGGAAAATGGCCTCATTGGGAAAATCTGCTTCGCACTGCCACCTTCAATATTCAACGTTATTATTGTAGTATAAAAATTCATTTTTATGACCCTGTAACCCCTTAATTTGTGATAGAGATGGGGTGACTGGATGGAGCTGAGCATTTACAACAGAATAACAGAATGGGAAGGGACCTTGGAGATCTTCTAGTCCATCCCCCTGCTCAGGCAGGAAACCCTATATCTATACCATTTCAGACAAATGGCTCTCCAATCTCCTCTTCCAGTGTTGGAGCATTCACAACTTCTGGAGGCAAGTTGTCCCACGGATGAATTTTCCTAACTGTCAGGAAATTTCTCCTTAGTTCTAAGTTGCTTCTCTCCTTGATTAGTTTCCACTCATTGCTTCTTGTCCTGCCCTCAGGTGCCTTGGAGAATAGTTTGACTCCCTCTTCTTTGTGGCAGCCCCTTAGATATTGGATCACTGCTATCATGTGATCCCCTAGTCCTTTTTTTCATTAAACTAGACATACCCAATTCCATCAAGCATACTTATATATTTTATCCTCCAGTCTCCTAATCATCTTTGCTGCACTTACCAGCTGGATGCCCTTCTTGATGGCACATGGCATTTGCAACAGGTATTTTCCCTTTGTGCCCCAGGAGAGAAAAATCTGCCACTACCTAGGATTGAACACTCAACTTTCTGAATGGGAGGCCAGCATCTTCACCACTAGGCCAGCATGCCACTGTTATTATTATATTATGAGATCCTGAATTATAGTAGGGATGCGGTGGCTCAGTGGCTAAGATGCTGAGCTTGTCGGTCAGAAAGATGGGCAGCTTGGTGATTCGAATCCCTAGCGCTGCGTAATGGAGTGACCTCCCATTACTTGTCCCAGCTTTTGCCAACCCAGCAGTTCGAAAGCATGTAAAAATGCAAGTATAAAAATAGGAACCACCATGGGTGGGAAGGTAACAGCATTCCGTGCAACTTCAGCATTTAGTCATGCCAGCCACATGACCATGGAGACATCTTCAGACAGCACTGGCTCTTTGGCTTTGAAACGGAGATGAGCACCACTCCCTAGAGTCGGGAATGACTAGCACATATGTGTGAGGGGAACCTTTACCTTAAACTCTTGAAATTAGGTCATCCCATTCTTTCCCCTACTTGTAAAAAGTCACAGAGGGGCCTGTTCATAAGTTAGGGAAGAAGAATATATTGAGATCGGTTGGTTGCAGAAGTGTTGATTGTCCATTTTTATCTCTGACTTGTCCCAATGGTTCTTCAAATGAAGACATAAAAATCAACCTATTTTGATTATTGTGACATCAAGCACACTTAGAAAGGGTTTGATGACACTGGCCTCTTCCTGTTAGAGCCATGGTGGCACAGTGGTTAGAATGCAGTACTGCAAGCTAACTCACTGCTCACCCCAGCAGTTCAATTCTCACTGGCTCAAGGTTGACTCAGCCTTCCTATCCTTCCGAGGTCAGTAAAATAAAGACCCAGTTTGTTGTGGGGACACTATGCTGACTCTCTAAACTGCTTAGAGGGGGGCTGTGAAGCACTGTGAAGCCGTATATAAGTCTAACCGCTATTGCTGTCACTGTTAGAAAGTTTCTCATGGTCTCTTCTTTGGCCAGAGATCAAGATTGGCACACAGGTTGATTAAGAGAGGATATGACGTGTATAAGCAGAGAATGGTAATGGATGTGGTCGTGACATGAAATTGCTACATCCATTAGCGTGAAGCTTTGCCAATATCTCCTAGCTCTCCAGACCGCTTTTATAGGATAAAATAAAGTATTGGTTGCCATTGTTGTTGTTGTTGTTTTTTTTTAAAAAAAAAACAGATTTAAAAATAATCAATGAAACATGATCTTCTTTCTTGAATTATATCCATGATTAAAACATTAGCTTGAGTGTTGCTGCTTAGGCATTTTTCTTCTATTGGCTTGGTGTGTGTGTGTGTTTGTGTGTGTGTGTGCACGTGCAAAAATCAGGTCAGAAATAATTTATCTCTAAATATACATTTTAGGAGGGGGGTTTCTGCCCTCAAGTTTTGCTTTAGGGTTTTTCAAAACTAAATGACTGCTAGGATTGTGGAAAAATCTGTCAAAAAGAATCCTTTACTTTAAAGGTTCACATAAAGCATCTGTTTGAAGTTGCTTTGTGAAAAAGGTAACACACATGCCCCATGTTAACAATGGAATAGCTATGGTGCATCGTTTTACAGGAATAACAGCTTTTTTTCCCCTCCCCTTTGTGTTGCAAGCACACAGTACTTCTAACTAAGGGAGAACTGGAGAAGGTGCTTCACAAGTCACTGTTCTGATTTTGGGAGCCTCCATTTAATAACGATGTGTTGATTAAGAGATATAGCTGTGAAATGGCACCTCCTAATCTTGATTTTCACTCTCTAAGTCTTCATGCCTGAGTCCGGAGATTATGTTCCTCCAGGTTCTTCAACTAAAATAATGCTATCATCTCAAATGATAGGAAATGTTGAGGTCTTTTAAACATCTCAATATGCTGATTTTATTGTTACTGAGCACTGGCAGTGTTTAAAGAGAATTCATAACTGCACGACTACAGACTAAAAGTTGGTCAATATTGATTGATTCAATTTGTGGCTTCACACAAAGTGTACAATGTAAGATCTCCCCCGTGTTTTTAAAGTAGATCTCCCATTGCTTTTCCTCAATGGTCATCTAGCTAGAGTTGATGGGTGATGGACATCAACTTTTTATTACAAATCTTTGATCTAGAATCCTGTGTACTGGGTTCTAGATGCAACCCTAAGCATTGATTCTAGACGCAATCCTATGTATCGGGTTCAATTCTCTTTAAAGTAAGCACTGGCAGTCCTCGAAATATGACCAGAATGTCTGCTGCTAAAATGAGACAGTTGTTAAGTGAGTTTTGTCCCATTTTGCCACCTTTCTTGCCACGTTTGTTAAGTGAATCGCTGCAATTGTTAAGTTAGTAACACGGTTGTTAAGTGAATCTGGCTTCCCCATTGACTTCACTAGCCAGAAGGTTGTAAAAGGGGATCATGTGGCTCCGAGACACCACAACCCATAAATATGACTCAGTTATCAAGTGTCTGTCAGGCCTGCAGTCATATTTGTCATATTCCTTTTAGGATCTTTGGCCTGCCACATTCTCTATTATTTTACTATGCTGTTTCATTAGTGGGGTAATTGGGAGGGGGAATAGTAAGGAGTAGAATGTGAATGTGTTGTTGTCCAAATAAAACATTCCTTTCTAGAAGCCCAAGGTCATCCTTTGTCTCTGCACCTCTGCACCTGACTGGAACTGGATGGGTAGAACTGCCAGCGTGGCAGGGGAAGATTGGACCCTGTGATGGACTTATGGGTGTGTGGGGCAAGATCATGAACTTTCAACTGGGTGGGGAAAACCAGGAAGTTTTCAGATTTGGGTTTCCCACAGATGTTCCAACATGTCTCTCTCAATAAATTGGAAGTTTGAGGAAAGTTCTACCTTGGACTCTGATTTAATTCTGGATGATATTTGGAACACTGACAGTGTCTGGATTTTGATCAAGTTATCATGGGGACGCTACAATGATCATGTGAGAAAAATGGTCATAAGTTGCTTTTTTCAGGGCTGCTGTAATGTTAAATGGCCACTAAACAAACTGCTGTAATTCAAGGACTATCTGTATAGCGCAGCAATATTAACATATTTTCTAAACCCTGAAATTCATTCTCTTGGACCTCTCAGCCACCGGCCCCTCCAGCAGCCAAATCAGAGGAAGAGGAGGAGGAGGAGGAGGAGGAGGAGGAGGAGGAGGAGGAGGAGGAGGAGGAGGTGGTGGTGGTGGTGGTGGTGGTGTGGGAGTCAGGGTCAGCATCAAGGCATCAAGCCTGGGCCATCTGTCAGCCCTCAGATGGAGAGTCAACAGCCACCAGGTCTGGAGGTTGCTGATGAGGAAGATGAGGAACAGCTGGGTCCAGTGCCTGATGCATGGATGTGCAAAAGGCAGAGGAGAGGAGAGCAGTGGAAATCTATGGGCCGGTCCTTGGGATGGAAAAACCACTGCTAGCTAGCTCTGTGGATAAAAGGCAAGGGGCGGAGATGACTAGATATTGCAGAACACTATTCATCTCCCTGCTGGACTTGTTAGCTTGCTGTGAGAGAGAAACATTTTGCTGGGGCTGCCGGCACCCCTAATAAAGGAATCTTGGAGTTAACTTCAGAGGGTTTATTGGGTTTTGGGAGCTGCGTCAGAACACATTCTTATTTGGTGTCCTAAAGTGGAAGTATGATACCTGCTCTAGCATCAGTTGTGAGATAGCTTATTGGCGGAGGGGATGTTGTCGCTTGCATCTTGATCTTGGATAAGGCTCAACATGAAAAGCCTTTTCGAAACACTCCGGGAGGGCAGCTTTGCCCCTGTAATAATAAAATAGCCATGGGAAACTACCAAGCAGTTATAACCATAGCTCTAAGCTGGCTTCTGTTTTTTTTTCCTATGCCAAGGACCTGTTGGGATAAAGTCCAGTGCGTACAATATAAAATGAAGGCCTTTACAAAAAGGAACAGTGATTCAGTCTAATCTGAAAGCTTTGTATGCACACCCCTGCTTAACCTACTGGCAAAATAACATTGTTGGCACCTGATTAGTAATTACAGTGATCAGAAGAATCAAAGAGTGTCTCCGTCCCCTGCCCCATTGCTTTGTGCTCTTTACAACAAACAGCTGCACAATGGAGTGATGTGACCACTGCCTTTGCCGTTAACATAGCAGTTCCTTTTCAATAGAGAGCCGGCATAGGGACTGTGCGACTCGCGTTTCAGCAGGAATCTGCTTCGGTTTGGCTTCTCTGCAGACCCCTGAGAGCAAGCTCGACCAGCTGCCAATATGCTAGAATGGGTAAGAAATAGCACAAACTCAACAGGCAACGCATTGGAAATTGTAGCGGTGGATTGTGGGCACATCCAAACCCTTTCAGGGACAAAAGGAAGAAGAATGGAAGTTTGGCTCGGAGGATAAAGAGGCAGCCTGGAGCTTAGCCATTAATGAGCAAATATTGGGCTGGAAGGTGCATCAGGGAAGCTGTTATTAAGAGCGACACCCCGAATTGAATCACCGAATAAAAATAATTGGGGGAAAAGCATCATTATCACCTCTTGCTTTCTCTTCCGTCTGCCAAGATCATTGCATTTGCTGTCATGGAATTTACATAGCAATTTATGAAAACTAATAAAGAAACATGAAAGGTGAGGACCTCCAAACATCTAATAAAAGCCTGCAGTGCTGGATAATAATTGCTTCTACCAGGATGTTAAAGACAGACTGCAGCCAAAGAATGAGTAGAAGTTAAATGAATCTTACTGAGAAACTGATTATAATTCATCAAATCACTGTGTTTGCCTGCAGAGAGGGGGTTGAGGGGCGGGGGGAGACTCATTCCACAGGTTGCTCCTTTCTCCCATTAGGTCAACAAAATATGGGGGCTTGTATCAGTGGTGGGTTCTGGATCCTGTTGCAACCAGTACGGTGCAAAGGGGACCGGCTTCCACCACATGAATGCGCACAGCATGCGTTCACACATGTACAGCACGCACATGCATCCTTACCTCCTGCGTCGCTACGCAATGCCTACGCAACACCTACACCACACCTACGCAACACCTACACCACGCCTATGCAATGCCTATGCCACGCCTACGCCACGCCTCTGCAATGCCTACGCAACACCTCCACGACCCTCCAGCTGCTCGGCGCCGTACGCTCTGTACGCATTTGTGGAAGCACTGAAGAGCTCAAATACTGGTAAGGAGCATGGGCGGGCGGGCGGGCCCTCTGGAGCACCATTCCAGAAGAGTACCCGGTGCTCCCAACAGGCACCAGTACGCCCGTATCGGAGTGTACCGGTCGTAACCCCCCACTGGCTGGTATGTAGGATAAAAATCAGATAAAGCTTTCCCTTATCCAGTTGTGTCTGACTCTAGGCAGTGGTGCTCATCTCTGTTTCCTAGGAGCCAAATGTTAGGGTTCCAAGTAATACACCCATAACAAGCAGAAGTCCGAGGCAAGCAGTTTCCTCAAAGAACATACAATATATTACCTATATCATATTGGCACAAGCTGGTTAAAACAGACTCTAAAAGTTCCCACGGTTTTCACCTAATTAAAAGTAAAAGTTTTCTCCCTTTTCCCCTCAAATCAGTCACATGGTCCAATCAAGGTTTAGATTAGATTAACAGAGTTGGAAGGGACCTTGTAGGTCATCTAATCCAGGTCCCCGGCCAAGCAGGAGGCCCTACACCATTTCTGGCAAATGGCCATCCAGTCTCTTCTTGAAAGCTTCCAGGGATGAAGCTCCTACAACTTCCGAAGGCAACTTTTGTTCTATTGATTGATTGCTCTCACTGTCAGAAAGTTCCTCCTCATTTCCAGGTTGAATCTCTCCTGGTTCAGTTTCCATCCATTATTCCTTGTCTGGCGTTCAGGTGCTTTAGAAAATAGCCTGACCCCCTCCTCTCTGTGGCAGCCCCTCAAATATTGGAACATTGCTATCATGTTCTTCTCTTTACTAGACTAGCCATGCCCAGTTCCTGTAACCATTCTTCATATGTTTTAGTCTCTAGTTCCCCAATCATCCTGGTTGCTCTTCTCTGCACTTTTTGTGCTGTCCAGTTGCTTGAGAATTTCACTTCTCCCACAGCCACTGTGGGAATGTCCTTGATTCACAGAGAAAACTATTTTGTTTTGGCTACAAAACCCCAGCTATCTCTTCCCTATTCCTTAGTACCATTGTGGCAGCACTGAAGCTTCCAAGACGGCCTTGGTCAGTCTAGTTTCAGAGTTGACACCAGCATTGTCTGTAGATACTTCTGTGGTCATGTGGCCATCCTGACTTTACACTGAGGCACATAGAACACTGCTATCTTCTCACTGAAATGGTACCTATTTATCTATTCACATTTGCATGCTTTTGTACTACTAGGTGGGTCGAGCTGAGGCAGGAATGGGAGCTCACCCCATTGCATGGAACTCGGGTCTCAAACCCAGGCTATCAGCTTTCCTCAACCTCTTTAACCACTGAGCCATCATACTCCCATGGGATTAAAAAATGGAATTGCAAATTGCAAACTTGTCTCTTCTTAAATTGATTTTAGCAATATAATTGGCACTTACACTTACATAATGCTTCATAGTGCTTTACAACCCTCACTAATAAGTCAGAATATTGCCCCAAACAATCTGAATCCTCATTTTCCTTTCCAGAAGGATGGAAGGCTGAATCAACCTTGAGCTGGTCAGGATCGAACTGTTGACAGTTGGCCGAATTAGCCTGCAATACTGCATTTTGACCACTGCGTCAATGGGGCTCTTCTTCTTATTTTCAACCTAGTAAGTTACTGAAGATGCAGAATCTTCCCAAGGCCATTTTGGGAGGGCGGGGAGAAGACTTATGCAGGCATGTCTAAGTATATACAAGCACAGAGAGACATTCTTCTGCAAACTTCATGGTTCTTCTCACCCTCTTTATTTTTCTCAGGGCTCAGCAGCCCTTACCTGGCTTCCTTCCAAGGGTCATTCACCACCTGAGCTTGCTATTAAATGAAGACATTTAAGACACTGGACAGCCTGGCCTACCATCTGTACCTTCTTCCAGATATGCATATTTTTGCAAGCCACTTCAGCATCTAATAATGGCTTAAAGACTCTGGGGTGTTGTACAAGGAAAGCAGTATGGTGCTCATAAAACAGAACGATTTCAAAACTAGCTTCCCATCTTTGGAGGCAAGTGGGGAGGAGAAGCATTGACTGTCCTTTAGTGTACATTGTTGTCTCCTACCTAAACTCTTTTGCAGAAATGTTAATGGATTACTTGGAACTTCCAGTCGTTAAACATTATGGAACATTATGGAAAGGGTGAGTAAGTCTCAGGTTGGCTTGTATGAAACGGAGGGTTGGCACATGTATGTGTTCCACCCTCCTTACTGCTGTAGGCCTGGCTTTGCTGTGGCTTCCCTGCAAAGTTACTTAGGTGGGAGAAAAAAACGGGGAAAAAAAGAATCCTTTCTGCTCCTTAAGTAACCAATACAGTGTGAATGCCGCTGCTTCCTTCAAACTGCAGACTCATTTACCACTTGAAAGGAATCGAGGGCTGTTAAAGGCTTTATGTATATATAAAAAAAACATTCATTAAATATGCATTGAGCCAGCTTAAGATGGAAATTGTTATAAAAACTGGCAACAGTTCAAACAGCCCAATGTTTGAGGGGCTTTATTACAGAAATATTTTATTCCTGCCCATAATTGGGCTTCCGTTGAAATTTGTAAAGCCAGAATAATATGTATTGCATAGCTATAATCGCCGGAGAGAGAGAGAGAGAGAGAGAGAGAGAGAGAGAGAGAGAGAGAGAGAGAGAGAGAGAGAGAGAGGGAAGAGAGAGAGAGAGAGAGATTGTGTGGCACTTTAGGGGAACAACACTACTATCTCAGATTGCAAGCTGGCATCCTGATCAGAAACCCACTCAACATTGTTCTCTCCTAGGAGATTGGATGGATCTAGAATTTGGGGTAGGATAGAATTTCAGAGATGAGTTGGGCCATGTAATTTCTCTAGACAGGTGCCAAGAATTCCTTCCATCCCCTCCTTCAATATTAGATGGTACTGAGAAAAGATCTTAGCATCATTCTCTTGGCAATCTACCCTAGTGCTTTAGCTTGCATTAAACAGTCATTGCAAATATGCAAGCTGAATTTTCTTTGAAGTACATCTTGGCCAGAAGATTGAGTCGATCGATTCTCCTAAGGCTAACCTGTGTTCACCACATCCTATAAAGCTTTGGCCCAGACCTAAGCAGTGTGCCCAACAGCACTCCAGATGCCTCTTTAGTGCCTGCCTTCCGCACTGATTAAAAATAATGTCTTTCAATAATAAACATATACATAAATAAATAGGCAGTTGACAAGTTTACAGTGCAAAGCAAAGCATCTTTAGTTCACTGTATTTATTTGCAGAAATGCCAAAAGTTGGACAGGAGACCAACGTGCTAGAGGAACAATATTGTGGTGGTAACCGCTTTATGAATTGGCAACTCTCCCATAGGGCTTACTATGTGGAGTATATTTTTCAACAAAATGCTTAATGTGTCCCTAGTTCAGAAATATCTTGCCTACTCTGTTAGGATCATTGGTTACATTTTTGTTTGTTTGGTTTTTAATTCTGATCAGAGAAGATTGTCTATGCCAGGGGTGTCAAACTCAATTTCATTGAGGGATGCATCAGGGTTGTGTTTGACCTTGGGGGGCCGGGGTAGGCGTGGCCAGGGTGGGCATGGCCAGCTTGACATCACTCATATCGGGGGCAGCTGTGGTGGCCTGAGCTCTCTGCTGGTGAAAATGGGCTCCGAGTTCCATTTTTGGCTGCGAGGGCCTCCTGCAACCCTCTACCAGTGAAAACTGGCCAAGGTGGCGCAGTGGTTAAATGCAGCACTGCAGGCTACTTCAGCTGACTGCAGTTCAGCAGTTCGGCTGTTCAAATCTCACCGGCTCAGGGTTGACTCAGCCTTCCATCCTTCCGAGGTGGGTAAAATGAGGACCCGGATTGTTGTTGGGGGCAATAAGCTGACTCTCTAAACCGCTTAGAGAGGGCTTCAGAGGGCTGAAAGCCTTATGAAGTGGTATATAAGTCTAACTGCTATTGCTAAAACACAGCTCAGGAGACCATGGGCATCCTTCCCAAGCTCTGTTTGCTCGGGCAGAGGCACCATAGGTCAGTCCTTTCCTGTTTCCAGGGCAGCCCCATGTGCCAGATCTAGTCATCCAGCGGGCCGGATCTGGCCCACGGGTCTTGAGTTTGACACCCCTAGTCTATGTGACTCTATAATAGCACATGTTTCACTCCTTTAAAAATGAAAACATTCCTTTAAGAACCAGAATATGCAATGCAAATCTAGTAAACATGTAGATTCCGCTGACTCCTAATTTTCTCCATTTGCCTGTAGTTAGACTAACGAGGAACAACTTGTAAAATGAGTTGGGGAAAATATTGAGAAGATTCCTTTCATGGTGCTTGCTTTTGGAAGTGGCCACCAACTCTATTTCCTTATTACTGTCTCTGATGCCCTTTTATTTATCTTTTACATCTAGTCCCTTACCTACTAACCAGATGTGGTGGAACCTAGAGGTAGGTTCTGGCTGGCTTTGCTGCTGATTCGCTTGTGCGCATGCTTTGAATGCACATGCTGGATGCGGGCTGCGTGCACATGCGTGGTTCAATTAAAATTGTTCTGTGTATGCACAGAACTACAAAACAAGATGATGGTGATGGTGGTGGCAATGGTGGTGGTGACCGGGGAACTGGTTTGGGGCGTGGCAGGCCTGGGTCGCTTCCGGTTTCCATTGACCTAGGTCACCATACCACTACTGGTTCGGCTGAACCGGGCCGAACCAGTAGGAACCCACTTCTGGTGGAACCAATGGAAGAAGCTGTCACATCCTTTTCTTCTTTACAATGTAGGTAAATTCCAAGAGAACAGAAAAGAATTGAGCAAGAAGAGAACGAACTCGGGAAAGATACTCTAGAGAGCAAAAGTAGAACCTCATCAGTAAACTGGAACATGACTAATACCTCACATTAATGATTTCTGCCAACATCTCAGAATAAATCAAGACATTGCCCAGGAACCTGATACTCCATTTAGTGTACATACATTGACTACTTCTTACAAACCTATGTGTCAGCGTTTGCTATTGACATTTCTTGAGCTGACTGGTCCTCCGTTATTACAATTCCATTTGATTGTTTTTGGTCATTGATTGTCATAAAGTCACTGACTGACTCATGGCAATGGACTTTATTGCTGTATAGCCGCAGGCAGTGACTTTATGACTTTATCTCCTTTGATCCTGTGTATTTAAGTCCAGTTTTATAGTTTTACTAATGTTACACATTGTCAGCCTCTGTTTTGCTGCTTGCTTTTCGGCTGCCACTGAAACGGGAAGGGGGGGTATGGTATTTGGGTATGGGAAATATTCTGTACAGGAGGACTGTTAATAGGGAGTTGTTCTCACCATCTACTGCGCATGTGGAAAGGAGAATAGTTTCCCGCCAAGGCCAACTGTCCGGCATACCAACCTGATGATGATTTTTGAAGATATCTCCCACATGACAGCTGTGGAGATATTGGATTGGACTATGGACTGGGGTACCAAGGGGAGGGGAATGGATCATGTATTGATATCTAATGCTTGCATGCACTTTTGCTCAGATCCAGCTTTGCTTAGCTTCTATTTACTTATAACCAGTAAAAGTATTCTTAATTCTGCAAAATGGAGTTGAGTGGTTTCCTTCTTGGTTACTAAGTGAAGCAGCCCTGACACACATTTTAGATTCCATTTAGTAGGATTATAGTTTTGCTGTGTTATACTTTAAATAATTATATATACATATAATTATTCAAATAATTATAATTTAATAATATCTTGTCATGTTATGCAACATTTGAAAAGGTACATTGGCATTGTGCTTTTTTGCTTTGCATTTTTTTTTTTTTGATATTTGCCTGTTAGCTTTGCAAAATAGTGCAGACAAGAAGGATAAATGAAGCAACACAATTTTGTGATAAGGTTACATTAACTGAATTTTGTAAATCTGAAAGTACATTACTTCCACTTTACAGATTAGGGATGGTCCTTCTAAGATGTTTGTCATGCCCACATTACTGTTGCAGACTAAGCTGCCTCTTATTTACTAGTTTCCCTGGCTGCAGTTCTTCTATCTCCAAAGATCACTTCCACTCCCACATATCATCACATAGCCTCAACGTTTTTGACTGGGCATTGATCACAATAAAGATTGGATGGATAGATGGATGGATGGATGGATGGATGGATGGATAGAGCGAGAAAGAGAGAGAGATGAAGAATGGATGGAAAGATGGGTAGATTGGTAGATGGATAGATGGATAATTGGCTGGCCAGCAGGTAGACTGGCTGGCTGGTTGCATGGATGGTTGGATGGTTGGAGGGAGGGAGGGAGAGAGAGAGAGAGAGAGAGAGAAAGAGAGAGAGAGAGAGAGGGAGAGATAGATGATGGATGGATGGATGGATGGATGGATGGATGGATGGAAAGATGGGTAGATTGGTAGATGGATAGATGGATAATTGGTTGGCCAGCAGGTAGACTGGCTGGCTGGTTGCATGGATGGTTGGATGGTTGGAGGGAGGGAGGGAGGGAGGGAGAGAGAGAGAGAGATAGATGATGGATGGATGGAAAGATGGGTAGATTGGTAGATGGATAGATGGATAATTGGCTGGCCAGCAGGTAGACTGGCTGGCTGGTTGCATGGATGGTTGGATGATTGGATGGATGGATGGATGGATGGATGGATGGATGGATGGATGGATGGAAAAAAATTGGCCAATAAAGTTAGATTTTGGACTTTTGTAGAGATACGATTATTGGTTTAGGGGTAGACCAATCAGTTACAGTAGTAGTTTAGCTCAGCTACATCAGAATTCAAGTAACAGAGAAGCTTGGTTAGATCAAATATTCGAAATTACTAAGCTTGCGTTGTTTTTCATCTTGGGTCTGAAAACAGAGATCTCTTTCATTTCTCTTTTCTGTCTATTCTTCCCCTAGATACTCAGAGTAGGGAAGTGAATTAATTCCATAAGGAGAGAAGAGCAAAAAGGGCACCTGAGGACATATTTTCATGGGCACTTAAAAAGAAAAGTTGATAAAAAAAGGATTTGAGTTATATTTCCAAGCTCCTGTATTAATATTTTTGAAGGGATCTCTCCACCCTTGACCATTTTCTATCTTATCTTCCTACTGGTGGTAGGCGTGAAACTTCAGAACTTATCAACAGGGAATGCATTTTTCATCTAATTAATTGCTTGTTCTAACCATATCAACCTTATATAATTCTTCATATGTGAGATTCTCAAGTAAAATAATATATATGGTACTGCAATTTCAAAAGTAACCTTCTACATATTTTAAATGCCGGCTCTTCTAGAAACCAGCAAACAGGGCTTCCCGCTTCTAGATGGTGCACAAATTGAGGTCCAAGAAACTCAACCATCTATGTTATGTATTGTGGCCCAGCAGGAACCGTTGGAGCTGCCACCAGACTCCGACAGCGAGGGGCCTTATGAGTCGGCTCTGGAGGATGTGGAGGACCCTGGACAGGGTTCTGACTCCGAGCAGGGTGCAGAGAGGCTGGTTGGCCACCAGGAGGCGCCTGAGCCTTGGACCAGTGGGGAGGAGACAAGGGAGTGTGATCCTGATGTCATGCATTGGAGCAGTGGGGAGGAGACAAGGGAGTTGGTCCTGGATGCCCGGCAACGGAGAGCTAACAGGCGTAAAGAACAGTTATGCAGTTACAGGAGATAATTGCACTCAGCTGGTGGTAATTAGGCTCCTCTCAAGACTATAAAAGGAATGATTGTCCACACACTCATCGCAGGAATCAACGTATTCACTGGAGCTGGAGAAGCTATTGTGGCTAGCTTGGCAGGCTGGATTGCTGCCAAGGTCTGGTCTGTGCTGGATTGCTGCCAAGGTCTAGACTGTGTGTTAATACATCCTTGAAGTATCTTTGTCTCGGCGTGCTTTGATGTGTGAAGAGGGGAGGAGCGTCAGAACAGTTATGAAATAAGAAATAATGCTGTTGTTTTTAATTAAGGTGGTTCCCCCCCCCAAAAAAACATTGTGCATTTAATTCACATTGTATATATTAGGACTGTTCTATATAGACTGGTAAAATTCCACTAGAGCAATTTGTCAAAAAAAAAAAAATACAGGAGTTTAAAAGCTACAGTCTGAAACATAGAATGCTGAAAAAAATTATGGAGGAACAAAGGAGCACTGAGATCCCATACACTAGGTGATCTTCAAAATCTTGGAGATATTGTCAATCACAGGAAATCAGGAGTCAGGGTGGTTCAAATGAATTCAGGTTTATTGCATGCTAAGACTCTCTACAAGAAACCGAACAACTAACGGTCAAAGCGAATTGGCCGTAGGTAAGTGTCAATGAAATTCAAGGTGGAGTTAGATCTCTTGTGGGCATGAAGGGAGTCAAGACTGATGACACATTTGACCCTTCCCTCAGGCTCAGCCTGGTTATCTCCTACATCCTAAAAGTAGAACCAAAGGAAAAGCAATTCTCAAACAACATATTGCATTGACTGAAATCTGATTCAAAGCACTGCTTCAGTCTGGTTCCTCGAAGGGAATCTGATTTAGAGGAAAGCTTTGATTTGGAAGCTTTGATTTCCTGCAGTGTAATGCTTCGTTTAAAAGAGATGAACTCTTGTTTATTTACTTCATTTGGCCCGCTCGGTCGAGAGAGAAAAAGGTCAAATCCTTTTGGTGAATTTAAAAATGTAATTAAACATCGAATGAATAAGGCTGTGTGAACTTTCCAAGGAATGATGCAAAGCCGATTCAAAAGAATTGTCCCCCCTGAACAATATTAAAAGGAAATCTAGCTAATGGGAAATGTGTCAGGCCTGGAAGCCGTATTTTGCATCGGACCTTCAGGCCTGCCTCATTTAATGCCGTGGGAAAATGGGAGAGGGGATGATATGGATTATGGGAGATAAAGTATATAGTCATAATAACATTCCTTTCTCAGGGAATCAGGACATCTTGCCCTGCACCTGGAAGCATGGGTGGGCTGCTGGGGGTTCGCCAGGCGTTCGGGAGAACCTCTAGCTAAGATTCTGTGCAGTTTGGAGAACCCCCAAATCCCACTCCTGGCTGCCCCGCTCACATACGCCCCTCCCAGGATCCCCCATGTGGCCTGTTTTGGATGCAGGTAAGTGCAGGGCACACATGGAGGCTTGGGGAGGGTGAAAAAACGGGCCTACTGGGAATTTGGGAAGTACCGGAAGCCTCCAGAGGGCCCCTGGAATCTGAGGAGGCTGTTTTTGCCCTCCCAGAGGCTCAAGGAAAGTCTCTGGAGTCCAGATAGGAAGGAAGGAAGGAAGGAAGGAAGACAAAAAGAAACAACGAGACAAGGAAGGAAGGAGGAAGGGAGGGAAAGAAAGAGAAAGAAAGAGAGAGAGACAAAAAAGAAAGACAAAAACAAGGAAAGAAAGAGACAAAAAAGAAAAGAAGGAAAGAGACCTAGAAGGGCATGACTGGGAGGCATCTCCAGTTGGGACAGTGCCTGATTGGGCCATGCGACGGACATGCGGGTGTTGGGCCTTTCCACTTGGCCTTTCATTTGGGGTGAGGAAAACCCGGAAGCTTTCCTATTCAGGTTTTCCCAGATGTGCCAATATGACATCTCTAATAAAATGGAACTTTGAGGAACTTTAAGCCTTAGATTCCTATTTTCAGTTTCCTGGAATCCCGATGTGTTGGGATACATCAGTAGATTTCAATGGCGGGTTTCAAAAATTTTCCGAACCTACTCTGTGGGTGTGGCCTCCTTTGTGGGAGTGGCTTGCCAGCCATGTGACCTGGTGGGAGTGGCTTGCCAGCCATGTGTTCTCTCTCTCTCTCTCTCTCTCTCTCTCTCTCTCTCTCTCTCTCTCCTTCTTTTTGTCTCTCTGTCCCTTTTTCCTTTTTTTTCTTTCATCTTTCACTTTTTCTCTTTTTTCTTTTTTAAATTTATTTCTTCCTCTCTTTCTCTTTCTTTTTCTCTCTCTCTGTGAGTCTGTCTCTGTGTGTGTGTGTCAGTGGTGGGTTTCAAAAAATTTTGGAACCTCTTCTGTAGGTGTGGCCTGCTTTCCGGGTCCACTGGTAGAACCTCTTCTAACCGGTTCGGTAGATTTGATGAACCGGTTCTACCGAATAGGTGCGAACTGGCAGGAACCCACCTCTGGTAGATTTCCAAACAAATGGCAACATTTCTTTAGTCTTCAATCTGCTCCAGAGTTAGTAGAACAGTTCTCAATATATGATTCAAAGATCATGCATCCCTTGCCAGAAAGGAAAATCAGGACTGAATTTTCTGTGATAACTTTGTGAAGTTGGTTGTTATTCTTCTTGTTAACCCAAGTCCTATTTAAAACTACAGAAAGTCCTTGAGTTAGATCACAACGGAGCACAACACTGACGTTGCTTAGTGAAGCATTTGTTTACTGAGTTTTTCTCCATTTTACCACCTTTCTTGCCATTGTTGTTAAGGGAATGATTGCAGTGAGTAACATGGTTGTTAAGTGAATCTGGCTTCCCCATTGATTTTGTTCGTCAGAAGGTCGCAAAAGCTGGTCACATGACACAACAACTGTGCTAAATATGAGTCAGTTGCCAAAGGTCTGGATTTGGATGGTGGTCTGACCAAGGGGATGCTGCAATGGTCATAAGTGGGGAAACAGTCATAAGTCACTTTTTCCCCCAGTTCCATTGTAATGCTGAACAGCCAGTAAATGAACTGTTGTAAGTCAAGGACAGCCTGTATTACAAAACATTTGCTGGACATCATCTTCCTGTAAATTTTAGCTACTTGGACAGTTGCAATGATTTTAAAAAAATGCCCTTGGAAACTTGTTCCCATTAGAAATGAATAGTTATTATCTAGCCATCTCCAGCCTATTAACCCCAGAGATTGAACAGTGCATACAGATACACACAAAGACATACAGTGTTTTAGCATGAGTGCTGGGCCCCATTTATAAATCATCAGTGCTCAAGCTTTGCATTTTAAGAAGATCTCTAAGGGTGAGTTACAGCCAAGATGCCGTGTGGCTGTCATCTATTTTTACCTTGTACAGTCTGATCCCTCTTCAAGGACGAGGCCATCGTTTATAAACTATGCATGGGTCATGATTGTGCTTAATGGAGAAATAACTATTGGCTAACAGGACATGAAATATATAGAAGTCCATTACTGCGAACACCACGTAGATCTCCCATCAAGAAAAAAAAATATTTCCACTGCCCAGAGATTTGTCAGAGACTTCTTCTCTTCTGGAAAGTTGTAGCAATTAAATTATTCTGACTGTAGAGGAGAACTTTGCCTGAGAAACAGAGAAAATTAGGTAATATGCACAGTTTGTGTTTACTGGGGAAAGCAGATTGCTGAACCCCCTTATTTGAATAATGTCTATTCAAGGAAAACATGTGCAAGGAAATAATTGTCTACATCAGAGGAATCAGATCAAGCCAATATATCCCCAATGGACAAGCTAGCAGGAATCCATGGGGTTCTCTTGAAATTCATCAACAGTTAAGTGAGCACCTGATGGGATTCCACTAAATTTTCAAGAGGAGGAAGGGAGGGAGGGAAACAAAGAAAGTAAGGAAGGAAGGAAGAAAGAAAGAAAGAAAGAGAGAGAGACAAAAATGAGAGAAAAGCAAAGAAAGAAAGAGACAAAAAGGAAGGAAGACAAAAAGAAACAAAGACAAAAAGAAACAAAGAAACAAAGAGACGAGGAAGGAAGGAAGGAGGGAGGGAAAGAAGAGAGAGAGACAAAAAGAAAGACCAAAAACAAGGAAATAAAGAGACAAAAAAGAAGGAAGTAAAGAGACAAGAAGAAAGAAAGACAAAAAAAGAAAGTCAGAAAGAAAAAAGAAAGTTAGAAAGAAAAAAGAAAGAAAGAAAAAGAAAGAAAGAAAGAAAGAAAGAAGAAACACACAAAAAAGGAAGGAAGGAAGACAAAAAAGAAAGAAAGACAAAAAGAAAGAGACAAGGAAGGAAGGAAAGAAGGAAGGAAGGAAGGAGAAAGAAAGAAAGAAAGAAAGAAAGAAAGAAAGAAAGAAAGAAAGAAAGAAAGAAAGAAAGAAAGAAAGAAAGAAAAACACCAGGAAGGGTGTATTTATTTACAGCAGGGTGTCCAAATTTGATAATTTAATACTTGTGAACTTCAACTTGCTGATTGAGAAATTCTGGGAGTTGAGCTCCACAAGTCTTAAAGTTTCCAAGATTGGACAGCCCTGATTGTATGGCTCACTTCTGATGATTAGACTTGGTGGGCTGAACTCTCTGACTTTGGGGGAACAGATGGAGCCCAAGGAAGCCTTTAGAGGTGACAAAGTTTTATTAAGAGAAATTTATGCCCCTGTTTTAATAAAAGAATGAGAAAAAAGCACTTTTCATCTACCCTGCAAAGAAAGGATTTCTCTGCAGGATGTCAGAGTCACCAAATGTGACAAGTCTTGAAACATACTAAAAAAAATATGCTTGACAGTGAAAATTGTATCCAGACTTGGACCGTAATAATCTTTTTTAAAAAAAATAAATGCAGAATTTTTTTTCTAAAGATATATATTCAAGCTTCTCCAAATTCAAGCTCCCCAATGCTGATTCTATTGTCCAGTGATAATCCTAGAAGTCATTTGGTTGCTGTTCCTCCACCCTCGTCATCCAGCAATAGAAACAAAAGGACAATTTAAACCATCTTCTTTCCCTACCGGGTTATTCCATTATTAATTTTCTCTCTTTTTTTTAAAAAAAAAGGAGGGGACTAATTAACATAGTTCTACAGATATTCTGCAATTGCTGCCATACATTTTTAATTGTCTTAGTAGTGGCTTTGAATGTTCCACAAGGAAAGGAGGGAAGCTATAAATGACATCCCAAAAAACGGGACCATCAGTAAGGACATTTCTTTTTCGAAGAAGGAAAATCTCAAGTAGATATTCCACTTTTTAAAGATCCAGATATTTCTAGCATCCTGCCTCTTTACCACCTTTATTTTCCCCATGGCCAACACCTTCCTCTCAACCTCCATCTAGTGATAGATGTCACTCCAAATTTTACACGGATAGGCAGATAATGTATTATTAGCACCGCAGTGTCATATTCCGGGCATGCAGGAGGGACTGAAGAGATGCGGAGTAGCACATGCAAACACACACACACACACACACACACACACACACACACACACACACACACGCACAAATGACAAGACAAGCCATTTTGTGCCCACCCATCCACAAAGGGCCTCCCGAATATTCAAGCACCTTTCCTGAAGCAAGAGTAGAATAGTGTTGGAATGTATTAGGCACTTGAAGAATTCACATATACCAAATATCCTTGTATGTTAGAAGGATAAATGCACATTAACAGGCACATGATGTTTTCCCGGTGCTAATACTTTGAAAGTGCCAATGGTCTCCCAAGCTAGGAACCAGGCTGAATTCCACAGATAGTCCTCAACTTACAACCACAATTGGGATCAGAACTTTTGTTGCTAAGCAAAGTGGTTGTTGAGTGTGTTGCATTTGTTGTATGGCCATTTGATATATTGTATTATAATGCTCCTGTTACAGCACCAGCAGCTTTTCTTCTGTGGTGCTGTTTGTTTCAAGTACATTTTGTCTCTTCTTTGGAAAACAAAGAACAGTCAACTGCATTAATAAGTGATGAGATGGAAATATTTGGACGGAATATCACATATCCATCAATGCACTTCACTGAATTTGCCTGGCTTCTGTTTGACTTACATTAGTTGAAAATCAGGCATTGTGAAATAGTACACAATAGAAATCTTGTAAGGTAAAGAGGGGAACTGAGTAAGATGTATTGCAGTTGTAGTAATAATACTATAGTGTTGTGGCCCAGGAGGAGCCGTTGGAGCTGCCACCAGATTCCGACAGCGAGGGGCCCTATGAGTCGGCTCTGGAGGATGTGGAGGACCCTGGACAGGATTCCAACTCCAAGCAGGGCGCAGAGAGGCTGATTGGCCACCAGGAGGTGCCTGAGCCTTGGAGCAGTGGAGAGGAGACAAGGGAATGTGATCCTGACGTCATTCATTGGAGCAGTGGGGAGGAGACAAGGGAGGTGGTCCTGGATGCCCAGCAATGCCAGGCAGATCAACATAGAGAGCAGCTACGCAGTTACAAAAGATAATTGGACCCAGGTGATTGTAATTAGGCTCCTCTCAAGATTGTATTTAAAAAGAGACTGGGAGGAGCCTGGTTTTGCAGATTCAATGTCATTCCTAATGCTGGAGAAGCTGTTAGCTGTCGAAGTCTAAGTTGCTGCCAAGGTTCTTATCTGTTTGTTATGCTTGGCTTTCAGCCACCGAGGTTTTGGTTTCTTGCTAATAAAGTGCTGTGAAATTCCAGTAAAGTCAGAACACTATAGTAATAGTGATGATCTTGTGCTGGGAGGGGAAGGAGGCTACAGATGAGACATTTCAATTTAAGCTTTGAACAAACCCTATTGCAGTGATGGCTAACCTTTTTCTCCTTGTGTGCTGAAATCGCGCCCTAATGCAAGGCACCCATAATGCAATGAGCCCTGTCCTGCTGCACATGTGTGCATGACCCCCCCACATCCCCCCTGCCCTCACATATGCGTGCAACCCTCACGCTCCCCCCATGCATGTCCACCCCTTGTGCCCCGTTTTGGGCCTACTAGGTCTCCCTGAAGCCTCCTGGGACCAAAAATGGGCCATGGGGTGGGGCTGAAGAGCTGCACCTGTTTTTGGGCCTAGCAGGATTTCCTAAAGCCTCCTGGGATCAGAAATGGGCCACATGGACTGCCGTTCCCTCCCGAAGCCTGTTTTGGGCCAAGTAGGCCTCCCTGAAGCCTCCTGAAACTAAAAACGTTGCACCCCGTACCCCCTGCGCACGTATGTGCAACCCTCTGCCCCTGCACATGTTCACACAACACCCCCCCTGTTCCCCCATGCATGCATAATCATCTTCCGCATGTGCGGCACAGACCCAAAAATCAATAGGCCAGTGGAAGGTGTGCACACATGCGCAGTGGACCTGAGCTGGGCGATGGCTTGCATGCCTGCAGAAAGAGCTCTGTGTGACATAGGTTCATCATCACAGCCCTATTAAGTTTTAATTTTTTTCATGTATGCACCAGGGGTGGGTTCCTGCCAGTTCTAATCTCTTCTATAGAAGAGGTTCCACAAATCTACCGTGCCGTTTAGAACCGGTTCCAGCTCCCTCCCCCCACCCGTCCGCACATCATCAAGATGAAGAGCGAGAGGAGGAATTCTGGGAGTTGAAGTCCACAAGTCTTAAAGCTGTCAAGTTTGAACACCCCTGGGTTTTTTTCTAAAGGGTTAGGGGTGCAAGGGTCTTGTAACTTGACAGCTTTAAGACTTGCGTGCTTCAAATGCCAGAGTTTCTGAGCCAACATTTTGGTTGCTAAGCAAGAGTGTTGTTAAGTGAGTTTCACCACATTTTACTAGTTGGGCATGCCCACCCAGTCACGTGGCTGGCAAGCCACTCCCACATAGTCACATGGCCAGCAAGCCACTCCCTCCCAGTCACATGGCCGGCAAGCTGTTCTCACAAAGCAGGCCACACCTACAGAAAAGGTTTAAAAAAAATTTGAAACCCACCACTGGTATGCACAAACTTCATCTCTCTCCCTTATAATTAAAGTTCCAACAATAATTTAAAATGCCTGACTTAATGAAGCTGGCAAGCACGTTTTGGTTGCCTGCATGACACCAATGCCTCAGCTCCATGCCAAATTTATCGGGAACATATGAGCGTTCTATTTTAACTTTGCTGAAAGGAGGAATTTCTCTATTCTTCCCCCACCCTTCCCCTATGTTAAAAACAATTGTCTTCCAAGCCAGTATTATTATTTGTCATTGTGCTTGGGAATTTGTGAAGCATTTTAGCCTAAGGCACGGGAAAGCAGATGTCACGATAAAATCCAGCCTGCGCATAACACATGTTGTACTTAAACTCCTTATTAGTATGCGTGGAACAATGGTTCTGGTATGATGTGAAGGTTGGGGTTCACTGCAACTTTGTGGATCTGGTCAGAAATTTGGTTGTCAATTGCATCTCTCTTCAATTTCTGTTCCTTGGAGTGTGGAGGACTGATAGGTTTTTAAGTGCTTTGCAAAGTATAAGGATTGAAAATCTGTCAAAAGCTTGACAAGAAAGACAGCCATGCCTGCATCAAATAGGATGGGGATAATATTGATGAAGGAATGGAAGGAATAATTTTGTCCTAGTAGAATGTTTGTACAGTGTTCACTAAGGTCAAGTATAGCAATGGTAAATAGCAATAGCACTTAGACTTATATACTACATCATAGTGCTTAACAGCCCCCTCTAAGCGGTTTACAGAATCAGCATATTGCCCCCAACAATCTGGGTCCTCATTTTTACTGACCTCAGAAGGATGGAAGGATGAATAATCTTGAGCTAGTCAGGATCGAACTCCTGGCAGTCAGAGCCTGCAATATTGCATTCTAACAACTGTGTACCATGGAAAGGTAAATGTATGGATGCATGCATGGAAGGAAGGAAGGAAGAGCAAAATCACTTAGATTTATATACCACTTCACAGTGCTTTGCAGTCCTCTGTAAGTGGTTTACAAAGTCAACATATTGCCCCCAACAATCTGGGTCCTCATTTTTACTGACCTCGGAAGGATGGAAGGATGAATAATCTTGAGCCAGTCAGGATCGAACTCCTGGCAGTCAGCAGAGTTAGCCTGCAATACTGCATTCTAACCACTGTGTACCATGGATGGATGAATGCATGGATGCCTGGAAGGAAGGAAGAAAGAAATAGCAAAATTACTTAGATTTATATATCACTTCACAGTGCTTTACAGTTCTATCTAAACTGTTTACAAAGTCAACATATTGCCCCCAACAATCTGGGTCCTCATTTTTACTGACCTCGGAAGAATGGAAGGCTGAGTCAACCTTAAACTGGTCAGGAGTTAGTCTGCAATATTGCACTATTCTCTGCACCAGAGCTGTGGGGGTGTAATATGATGAATTCTCAAGTCAGGATTAGCCGAGTTTCATTTTGACTTCATTGTGGCTTACCTCAGCTATCTAGAGCTGAAAGCTAAGAGGCATTGGAAAGGAAGACATGAAAAGAAAAGCAACATGAGAAGGTAGCAGTGGCCCTTGCAAAAATTACTACTTCGTAAAAAGTTTCAATGTTGATGTATTTTCAAAATGAAATAATGTGTATGCTAAATAGGAATGTCAATCTTTACACTGTGGATAAGCCCCTGGTTCTAAGTTTAGAGGGTGAAATATAACAACCTCCCCCTTATACTCTAACCTAGATAAAAGAAATTGCCTGTTTATGTGGGTGAACAAGTAGAGAAAACGTTTGTGCTTCCCTAGACAATTGATGCTGCAATTTTTATTCCCCAAGGTGATATTCCCAAAGATGCTGTTAGATAGAGTTACCAATAGTGGCATTTTCTTTAGCTTTAACAGCTCCGAATGCTGAGGTTCAAAAGTTTTTGGAAGTTAAGAACAAAATGTTTGTATTTTGAGGCACAGGATAAATTACTCTTCTCCCAACTGATACCATCTAGAACAGTGTGGGTGAACCTTTTGGGCACCGAGAGTCAAAATGGGAGCATACACAGGTGTGCGGGGGAGCACCAGAAATCGGAAGAGTAGCTCTCCAGTGCGGAGCCCCGGAAACCTGGAAGAGCAGTTATAGCAATAGCAATAGCAGTTAGACTTATATACCGCTTCATAGGGCTTTCAGCCCTCTCTAAGCGGTTTACAGAGTCAGCATATCGCCCCCACAGTCTGGGTCCTCATTTCACCCACCTCGGAAGGATGGAAGGCTGAGTCAACCTTGAGCCGGTGGGATTAGAACCACTGAACTGCAGATAGCAGTCAGCTGAAGTGGCCTGCAGTACTGCACTCTAACCACTGCGCCACCTCGGCATGCATGTGTGCGCCAGGAAGTTGAGCTTCTGGTTTCTGATGTATGCATGTGTGCAGATAACCTGGTCTTCTGGTTTCTGGGCATGCATGTGCATGCAAAGACCAACTGGCCAGCACACATGTGCATGCCAAAAACTGGAAGTTCAGCTTCCCAGCACACACAGGAATGCCAGGGAACTGCTCTTCCAGATTCTGGTGCTCCTGCACACATGCGTGCCAGAACCCAGAAGAGCAATGGCTGGCATGCCCGGAGAGATGGCTCTGAATGCCACTTCCGGCACGAATGCCATAAGTTCACCATCATCGATCTAGAAGGTATATTAGTTAGGAATTGGGGGAAACCTAGATGTACATCATTTGGAGATCCCACAAGTAGGAGAAGGCTGATTTTAATGCTCACATTGCACCTATGGTGATTTCTAGTCTGAATTTTCTTTAGTTCAACTCTTTCCAAATTCTCAAAGTTTTTGGGGGGGGGTGGGAGGTGGGGGGTGGGGGGTGTTTCTTCAAAAGACAATTACACTGTTTTTTCCTCAAGTAGTCATCTGGTGATTAGCACTCTCTCTGAGAGCCGTCTTTCCAAATTCTTGCTTCAGACTAACTCTTGCCTGAATCCCAGTTCTTATAAGGCATCTGCACTTTGATTAAACTTCTAGATTGGCTTCCTTCTCAGCATGGCTTTGTTTAATCATCCGAAACAGGATGCTTTTTCATCTTCTGTTGTTGTTTTTTTTCTGTCTGAGACTCATATTGTATTGAATTCTGCAATGCATTAAAAATATAGAAAATGTTATTATTAGGAGAAAGTGCTGACAAAAATGCATATATTCAGCAAAAGAGCTTGGGGAAATGTGTAGATTAAGAAAATCCATGCACAAACTTGTATATTTTTCTTAACTTTCAAAAATGAAACATACTAAACAAACGTAAAGTTCAGAAACATGTATCATCCATGGTTTTTAAAGGTAACTTTCTGCTTGGTGGCTTGGCAGTTTTCTCCTTTGCCTAGAATGCTCGAGGTGGGGATAGTTTCACATTCAGTTTTCAGAGATTTTACACTTTACCATTTTCTATCCTGCTCTACAGAGGGGAGAGTTGGTCTCTGACAGAAAACCACTTGAAGAAACCAGAAGCATTTGAAATGTGGATTTACAGACTGCTGTTACATATAAGCTGGGCTGACAACATCACAAATGAAGAGGTGGAAAGCCACCTGGGAAAGCAAAGGGAAATCATAAAAGCTATTAAAAAGCTAAAGTTTGTGGACAAAGAATTTGCAATACGGACTCATTTGGATTACCGTATTTTTTCAAGTATAAGATGCACCTCCCCCCCCCAAAAAAAGAAGATGAAAATCTGGATATGTCCTATGCACTGAATACAGCATTTTTGGCCTACCGAAACCCCACCACCTTTGCAAAAATGGACATGCAGAGCAGGGGTGGGTTTCTCGCCCCGTTCCAATCGGTTCGGTTGGAACGGGGCCGGCAGTGTCCTCGTGCATGTGCACAGTGCACGCATGCGTACTAGCGCCTGTGCGATGCTCCAGCTGCTCCTGGAGGATCGTGCAGGCGGTGTATGCATTCTGCGCATGCGTGGAAGAGCAGAACTCGTCAAAACCGGGTAAGAAACGCGGGCGGGTGGGTGGATCCTTCGGCATTCCTGGAAGTTACTTACTTCTGGGTTTGCTGACCAACCGGTTCACGGGGACCGCCGCAAACCGCTTGAAACCCACCCATGATGCAGAGGGTTTGGGAGGCTTGTAAAGTGCTCCTGGGGGCAGGGGAGGGCAAAAATGAGCAAAAAAACAGGCCATTTTTGCTCATTTTGCCCCCACCCCCCACCTCCAGGAGCACTCTACCAGCCTCCCAAAGCTCTACACACCCTTTTCATTTTGCAAAACATGGGCCATTTTCCACAAAAATGGGCCATTGTTTGTTTCTTTTTGCCCCTCCTCAAGCACCAGGAGCATTCTGAAAGCCCCCCCCCCAAGTTCTGCATTCCCCCCTCCTTTTTTTTTTACAAAAAATGAGGTGTGCAGAAGGTTTGGGAGGCCTGCAGAGTGCAAAACCTTTTTTTTTTAAAAAAAAAAATTACCTCTTCAAAATCATGGTGCATCTTATGCTCCGGTGCATTTTATAATCTGAAAAATACAATCTTCAGGAACAGGTTCATCGTATCCAGAAACTACACCACATGTTGGAAATTGGAGAGAACATGAGAACCTCATCTTTCTCACACAACCTTGTATCAAGTACTATAAAGAAAATCCTCTGAATGAAAAGCATGCATTTCAGCTATGAGTCAGGAGACGTTTGGTGCATTTCAGCTACCAGTCAGGAGAAGTTCGGTGTCGGAAGTTTACCAAAATGCTCACCCTCCAATATGGAGAGTGGAAATCAGCTGCGGCCGAGGACCAAAAAGGATGAAAACAATATGGCAACTTAGCAGCACCTCTCCAACTGCACACCTGCAGGCAGCCAACGAAAGATTCACCGGATGACGCCAAAATCTGTGGCAACAAAGAGAAGCATTTTATCCCTCTTTCTGAGTGGTCTCAAGTAGACTTCATCAAAACATGTGCAATTCACAAAAGAGTTTCATTGTAGTGCTCGCTCCATTTGTTGAAATTCTTCAGCTGAGGGCAGGTTTAAAGGAAAAGTGCATTTTAGTCGAGAGCAGCCATAACTGCCCTTGATGGGTGCTTCCTTCCCCTTTGGAGATGGAAAGTTGCCAAAAGCTCAGAAGCTCCTCACTGCCCCAAGTAACAAAAAGCAGGTGAGAGATGCAGCAAAAAGAATAGAACTTTGTCACTTTAAATGTGCACTAATTAGCATGTATTAAAATGAAAATTAATTGCATTCAGCGGAATCCTTGGAAATAGGATGAAGATAACTAAAACTGTTTTGTATTTTCACTTCCTTTTCTTTGAGAATAAATTTTGTTTTGCTTAAAGTGCTACAGCCCTGCAGTCGCTGGGACTTAAATCAGTTGCCACTCAATGGAAAGTGAATTGATATGTTTTTAAAATAAAAGAGGGCAAGAATCTGATCCCTCAATTATTTCAATGCATGGAAGTATTTTCATAATCCAGCTCTTTAAAACTTATTTTTTTTTTAGAAAAACGACTTTGATTTCCCCCCAATTTTAAGTGGGCTCTCACCTTGATTGAACAAAGGACACTGTTTTCTAGTGTTCCTCCATTATTGTTTTTCATCATTAAACCTGAGAGCCTGAACATGATCAAGAATAATGTGAAGGGGGATGAGAAGGCGCCCCTTTCATTCTCATCCTCCATGCCCTCCAGCTTGTCGGAGACGGTAGATATAGATAAATGCAAATCCTCTTGAGTGCGCATTGCCATCGGTTTTAGGAATTTGGCGCTCTAAACATTCAAAGGTTAATGCAAAAGTCTGAAGTGAGCGCAATTTATTCAAAATTGCTTCACTTGATCCTGTGACCTAGGGGAATTATCACTCATGATGACCCTGGATCTGTAGCAGTCAAAGGTAAATGGGAAGAACCAAGCAACCATAAAAAAAACTGGCAATATCTGTCTCCCAATTCTCCTTGTATGTAGCTCTCCACTCAGGAAGATCATCCTTTCCTTTCGAAAGCCCAACTAGCTACATACAAGAGTTCTCAACATGCTACTTAATTCCCAGAGGCAAGTGGGAAAAAGCAGGTGCAAGAAAAATGCTGCCATATCTTTACTGTCGTGGACTTGAGAAAAAGAGAGATGGAAGACAAGGACAAATAATATGGTGCCACATAACTTTGAGAACAATTGTCAGAAAAGGTTCACCGACAAATGCGCGCTCGACAAAAGCGCACCGACGAAACCGCGGTGAGAAAACCGCGAGGTCGAAATCGCGCTGACGAATGAGCACAGAAGCGCGCCGACAACAGCGCACTGACAAAAGCGCGCCTACAACAAACAAGTAATAACCTAATAACCCTAACCCTAACCCTAACCCTAACCCTAACCCTAAACCTAACCCTAAACCTAACCCTGAACCTAACCCTGAACCTAACCCTGAACCTAACCCTAAACCTAACCCTAAACCTAACCCTAAACCTAACCCTAAACCTAACCCTAAACCTAACCCTGAACCTAACCCTAAACCTAACCCTAAACCTAACCCTAAACCTAACCCTAAACCTAACCCTGAACCTAACCCTAAACCTAACCCTAAACCTAACCCTAACCCTAACCCTAACCCTAACCCTAAACCTAACCCTAAACCTAACCCTGAACCTAACCCTAAACGTAACCCTAAACCTAACCCTGAACCTAACCCTGAACCTAACCCTAAACCTAACCCTAAACCTCACCCTAAACCTAACCCTGAACCTAACCCTGAACCTAACCCTAAACCTAACCCTAAACCTAACCCTAAACCTAACCCTAAACCTAACCCTAAACCTAACCCTGAACCTAACCCTGAACCTAACCCTGAACCTAACCCTAAACCTAACCCTAAACCTAACCCTAAACCTAACCCTAAACCTAACCCTAAACCTAACCCTGAACCTAACCCTGAACCTAACCCTAAACCTAACCCTAAACCTAACCCTAAACCTAACCCTGAACCTAACCCTGAACCTGACCCTAAACCTGACCCTAAACCTGACCCTAAACTTGACCCTAAACCTGACCCTAAACCTGACCCTGAACCTGACCCTGAACCTGACCCTGAACCTAACCCTGAACCTAACCCTAACCCTAAACCTAACCCTAAACCTAACCCTAAACCTAACCCTAAACCTAACCCTAAACCTAACCCTGAACCTAACCCTGAACCTAACCCTGAACCTAACCCTGAACCTAACCCTGAACCTAACCCTGAACCTAACCCTGAACCTAACCCTAAACCTAACCCTAAACCTAACCCTGAACCTAACCCTGAACCTAACCCTGAACCTAACCCTGAACCTAACCCTGAACCTAACCCTAAACCTAACCCTGAACCTAACCCTGAACCTAACCCTGAACCTAACCCTGAACCCAGGGGTGGGTTCCTGCCGGTTCGCACCGGTTCTTGCGATCCGGTTCGTCAGTGAACCCGGAAGTAATTAACTTCCGGGTTCCTAGCTCCTAGCCCCTGTCGCTGGGTGCCTGCAGGGTTTTTCTTTTTAAAAAATGCCTCTCCGGATGATCTTGAAAACCTGCAAGGTTGCTTTGGAAGGGGGCATATGGGCAGCATTTTCCCCTGCCCCCCTCCCCGGGAGCCTGCAGTTTTAAACCAAGCCTTTGCACAGTAAAGAAAATCTCACGAGCGAGAGAGAAATTCTTACTTGCTTTTACTGTGAAGTTGCGGAAGCTTCCAAGCAGAGATGGGATGGGGGTTTTCAAGATCGTCTGCAGAGAGGCATTTTTTAAAAAGAAAATCCTGAAAAGGATTTGGAGAGATTTGCAACTGGTCTTTGGTGGGGGTGGGAATCCCCAAAACCAGGAGCACAGCCCATTCCCCCTCCCAAAAAGACTGTTTTCTTTTTAAAAACCCCTCTGCAGAAGCTTCTCAGTGGAAGCTTCCAAGACTATAGGCAAGCAGAGACCGGGGGTTTTCAAGATCGTCTGCAGAGAGGCATTTTTTAAAAAGAAAATCCTGAAAAGGATTTGGAGAGATTTGCAACTGGTCTTTGGTGGTGGGGGGATCCCCAAAACCAGGAGCACAGCCCATTCCCCCTCCCAAAAAGACTGTTTTCTTTTTAAAAACCCCTCTGCAGAAACTTCTCAGTGGAAGCTTCCAAGACTATAGGCAAGCAGAGACCGGGGGTTTTCAAGATCGTCTGCAGAGAGGCATTTTTTAAAAAGAAAATCCTGAAAAGGATTTGGAGAGATTTGCAACTGGTCTTTGGTGGGGGTGGGAATCCCCAAAACCAGGAGCACAGCCCATTCCCCCTCCCAAAAAGACTGTTTTCTTTTTAAAAACCCCTCTGCAGAAGCTTGAATTCCAGAACTCTTCCATGCCCTCCCTCCCCGTTTCATGGCAGCCGAAGCAACAGTGAAGCAGAGGCTGACACTCCTTGTTTAGGTAATTCTGAGATGGTTGATGGTTCTGTGAGTGCCTGTCCTTTATAATTTTCCACGTTGCCTTGATGGTTTTTATTCCAGTGACTTTGTCTTCCCTGTTCTTAGGCTTAGGAAAAAAAAACTGGTTTCATTGGCAGTCTTTTTTTTGGGGGGGGGGGGGATTTTTATTTTTTGGGTGTTTTCCTAGCACTGTCATAGTTTGTGGGTGTGGGTGGGTGTGTAATGTCCCGCAGTTATCTATGCATTAATAATGATCTAGTAATATTAATAATATCTAGTAATTAGTAATATCTAGTAACATCGTCTTGGCCACTCCCACCAGGTCACATGGGTGGCAAGCCACTCCCATCCGGTCACATGGGCAGCAAGCCACTCCCACAAAGGAGGCCACGCCCACAGAGTAGGTTCGAACAATTTTTGAAACCCACCCCTGCCTGAACCTAACCCTAAATGTAACCCTTAACTTAAATTAAATTGCCCTTTTGTGGGCGCGGTTTTGTCTGCACGTTTTTGTGGGCGCGTTTATGACGTCGCAGTTTTCTCGCCGCGGTTTTGTCAGCACGCTTTTGTCGTGTGCGCATTTGTCAGGTCAGGGTCAGAAAATACAAAGCAGCATTCTCTTCTTAAGAATGCTTAAGAATATTCTAATAATCCCCATTTTTCTCTTCCAACTTGACCCAACCAAATAGCCCTGTGGTGGGATTCCAAATCTTTTCCTACCGGTTCTATGAGAGAATGCTTTGCATGTGCGCTCATGCTTCACACACAATACTCAAAGACCACCCTCAGTGTCAGCGCTGGTGAGCCGAGCTGTTTTTTTTAGCTCAGCTGAGGCATGGCAATCCGTTCTGCCGTGAGAATCAGCTGAGCTAAAAAATAAGGGAATATGGGACAGGGAATGATGGGGAGGGGGAGGGCGGGGCCAACCACAGGTAACATTTGCAGGTTCTCTGAACTACTCAAAATTTCTGCTACCGGTTTGCCTGAACTAGTCCGAACCGGCTGAATACCACCTCTGAAATAGCCCCATTCTGAGATGCTTTTTCAATGTAAAAATCCCATCTCTCCTTCTCCTCCTCCTCCTCCTTCCTTCTTCCCTCCCTTTCTTCCCAGTTGGAAAGTCCCTCAACCCAAAGGATGCTTATTTTCACATAATTGAATAACTAATAGGCATGTCCCAGTGGTGGGTTCCTACCGGTTTAGACCGGTTCAGCCGAACTGGTCGTGGTTTGGCAGCCTGCGTTACTGGAATCGGCAGCGACCCAGGCCTGCTACGCCCCCGAACCAGTTCTCCTATGGTGCCGCCATCTTGATTTTTGGTTCTGCGCATCTGCAGAGCAATTTTCATTGCACAAATTTAATTGTTTTTTTTTTCATTTTTTAAAATGTTTTGCGCATGCGCAGACCTATTTATGTGGAAATGTTTGGCGTGCCCATGAGCGAAGCGACCGTGCACCAGAGGTGGGTTGCAGGCGGTACACCCCGGTACAGGCATACTGGAGCCTGCCCAGAGCACCAGATACCATTCCAGTACAGTGCTCTGAAGGGCCGACCCTCCCGCCCAAGTTCCTTACCGGTCTTTCAAGTCTTTGGCATGTACAGCGCCTGTGCAATGCTCCACTGAGCAGCTGGAGCATCACTGAGCCGTGCAGAGGCGCTAAGACACATGCACATACTGCCGGGCCTGGAACCCACCATTGGCATGCACCCACAAATTTTTTCTGCGCACCAAATTGGCAGTAATGTGACAGCAACACACCCCTGGCATGTTCCCAGTGTCAACCAATTGAAGTGCAATTCTAACCATCAGCCCCAGACACTTTAAATTATAGCTCCTGCAATGGAATGTGTGGATTACCTTGGAAGTTTGGAAGTTTGGAAGTTTATTAGCATTTGTATGCCGCCCACTCCCAGGGGACTCTGGGCGGCTTACAGACAACAAGGGAATATAAAAAATAAAAAAAATAGAAATATAATTATTTAAAATTACACAACATACATACAGGCCTCCTCCGAATTCCATCCGCCGGCCAGTGTCGACTGGCGACTACCCGGAGGAGAGCCTTCTCTGTGGCTGCTCCGACCCTCTGGAACGAACTCCCCATGGACCCCCCCCCCCAGGCCTTCTGCATAGCCCTTAAAACCTGGCTGTTCCGACAGGCCTGGGGCTAAATAATTGTTGCCCCTATCTCGAATGGTATGATTGTTGCGCTTTTAAATTATGTATTGTTTTGTGTTGTTGTCAAATTGTCTGTATCCCCCTTCCCTTGTTTGAGTTGTGAGCCACCCTGAGTCCCCTTGGGGAAAAGGGCGGCATACAAATGAAATAAACAAACAAACAAACAAACCACTTAAAATGGGGCTGGAGGATGGGATGACCTTGGAGGATGGGAAGCAGACAAGAGGGAGGGGAACACCCCAGGGCTGAATGGTCAGAGAAGGAAATTACAGAGGGACCTACCCTAATGGATCAAGCACTGAAAAGTGAAAGGCAGGAAGTTTGTAGTTTCAGATTGCAAGATTCTGTTAATGTAGCCTTACAATTAAATAGATTTGACTTGTCTAGGTATGTCTCCCTAGTTTACCTGTTGTAAAGTTACAATGAACATTTTGTCCTTCGCCATTATCATTGGGATGATTCTTATAACTATCATAATCATCATGAAAATTATAGTTAAGCTCCCCCCACCCTTCTTGCTTTCACAACACTCCAGAATGATCCTTGGTGAATTTTAGTTAAGATTTAGAAACAGTTGATCAAAAGCCATCTGATTAATTATTTTTATTCAAAGCCTATTGTGCTTTTGTTCAACGGCAGGGTTGGCGCTACATGGCTTCGTCGGCTGCCACCTTGGCTCCTGCTTGCTGATGAGCATCTGCAAGCTTTATTTTCGCTGATTCGGTCCCACTCCAAATAAAGTCATTAGTAATTCCATTTCAGAGGAACAGAGAATGCAAATGAGGTGATTATGGCTCCACTTACCTTTCTCAGTCTTGTGCATTACCTCTGCATTAATGCCTCGCGGTGTTATCCGAACTAGAATCATTAGGTCTGTTGGTCGAGGGGAAAAGAAATCTATGTTTAAAGACAACCTGGGCTTATGGGAACTGGGAGGGGAGATGATTTGAAGATGGAAAGTAGGAAGAACATTGACTTTCATTTACCGCTGATAATCACTTACCAAGACCTTAGTCATTAGGCAAGCAAATCACTCCTCAGAGCCACTAAACACTTTGCTTATATAAAAGCTAGAGATTTTGGGATAGTGGTAATGTATTGCATCCATGTATCCATTCTAGCCCCAATGAGAACACCTGGCTGGGTGAATTTATAAGCAATTATTTGGCTCCAGTTTCCTTTGGCTATTATCAGCCAAATGGGTTAGGTACCAGAAGATAGCTTCTGGGACCAGTAGGCTGAAATGGTAAAACATAAAACCACCATCATTACAAAGTGTTCCCTTTTAATTCTCCTACTTTGAAAGCCAACTTACAGATAGAGCTCGTGGCCCATAGCAGTAGGGATACGAAGGTGATTACAGAATGGTGGCATTCAGTAACGACGCTACTGGACACCTTGAGAGAAGTGAGCAGATTGTTCATATTCCATTGGGCTGTGTGGCATCACGGATGAGATCAGAGCATGCTGTTGGCAGGAAGACCCCCCTGTCTTTCCATACACTTTTATATATTCCGTTTGCACATAAAGATGTACGGTTCAGATTCCTCTTTGCATGATAAAATAAGAAACATAAAATGGTGTAGAAGAAGTAGAACTGCTGAACACGTTGGTTAGTTAAGAAGGTTCTTACACATAGGCATGATTAGTCATAAATCAGTTTAATTGGGCCTTCACTATATGCTCCTGGTCTTTGGGGCCTGACAATACTAAAGGCTTTGGATTGCTCAGTTCTTTACTGACTGTGTAAATATCAAATTACTGTGGGTGATTTTGAGAACAGTAGGAATAGTACAGTGGTGGGTTTCAATTTTTTTTAGAACCTATTCTGTAGGTGTGGCCTGTTTTGTGGGAGTGGCACAAAAGTGGCACATATGACCAGGTGGGAGTGGCACATATGACCAGGTGGGAGTATCTCTGTGATCATGTGACCAGGTGGGAATAGCTTGGCAGTCATGTGGAGTGGGAGTGGCTTGGCAGTGGCTTGGCAGTTATGTGACCAGGTGAGAGTAGCTTGGCAGTCATGTGACTGGGTGGGAGTGGCCAAGTCGATGTCACTGAATTCTTTGCCCCAAAGAATAACCTACAAAAAGAAGATATAAAAAAGGAAATTTATTATTTTGTGCACTCACTACTTAAATAAGAATAAAATAAGTACACAAAACAATAAAACAGTTATTTACAGAGGAAATATGGCTGTCCTTGCCGGTCTTCAACATTACTGACCACCTTACACACACACTTCCAGCCCCTCTGCCTCTTCCCTCTTATTGGATTCACTCGAAGTTTTAAAAACTCACAGCCTGTGCACAGCACACATTCTTCCAGTCCCTCTGCTTCTTCCCTCTTCCTGGATTCACTCAGACATTTTGAAAACCCATAGCCTGTGCACATGCACACACTTCCAGCCCCTCTTCCATCCCCCTCTTCCTGGATTCACTCAGACGATTTTGAAACTCGCAGCCTGTGCACACACACACACACATTTCCAGCCCCTCTGCCTCTTCCCTCTTCCCCAACATCCCCCCCACCAACCACTCACCAGTTATTTCTTCTTCTAGTTCTTCTGACAACTTTTCGGCAGACTGGTGATGATGGGCGGGCAAGTGAAAAAGTGAACAAGGGGAGGGAGCGTTCCTGTACAGGGCCTCCTGACCAATGGGTACGGGGAAGGAACGCTAAATTTCACCATTCAGTACAGCTGTACCGGTCCTTACCAGTTGAAACCCACACCTGGAATAATACCAGTAGTTTCAAGATCTGGAATATGGTATACTCTAATATCCAGTTATATGTGTTTGGTCCTTGGCACAACTGTTGGTAAATAGCAATAGCACTAATATACCACTTCATAGTGCTTTACAGCCCTCTCTAAGAGGTTTACAGAGTCAGCATATTTGCCCTCAACAATCTGGGTCTTTGTTTTACCCACCTCGGAAGGATGGAAAGCTGAGTCAACCTTGAGCCTGATGAGATTTGCAGGCTGCCCGCAGTCAGCAGAAATAGCCTGCAGTACTGCACTCTAACCACTGTGCCACCGCGGCTCGTATGTAACAATGTATTAATGAACATTGTACTCATGTTGTTACTGCATGTGGAAAAATAGTATTGATGTTTTAATTGAACTACTAAGTTGCTGAACACCTGATCCATAAAAATTATTCATTCATTTTGAGAGCCTTGAAATCCCAATTAGGAATGTTTATCTCCCTGTCATAGACAAAAGCATAATTTCTAAAATCTGATGGCTTTTCCCCCTCTTCTGATGTTAGGTTCCTTTCAAAATGTTCTTTCAAAGGAAATCAAATAGAAGCATATAAATTGTCAGCTTACGTGAATGGAATCATTTTAATTTTAGAACATAACTGGCAGGAGGAATACACAGACTGCAACATTATGTATGTAACTAAATGATTACTACCAATTTGCTTAGTGTATCTTCCTTACAAACATTTTTGCTGGAGCTAAAGTAATGAAATGTAGTACCACTTCTGCATTCAAGCATTTCTGCCAGATGAATTTTACAATTTCACAATTGTGTCAGATTCTTTCTACAGTCTCAACAAGGTAATAGCTTCAGTGGCAATTGAAAATGTCTCCCTCGCCATGGTTGGTAACTGACAGGTAAGAACGGGAAAATCTGTTTTGCTCTTCCCCCAATAATGTTTCCTCAGGCAAATTCAAAATTATGGGGTTTTGCAATTCATAAATAACATAAGAAAAGTACACATGAAAATACAGCTGTTTGTACACATTTCTTAAATTTAAAGGACAATTTCTTAAATTGTCCTTTCCTCTTTTTTACTTTTCCTTTTTTGTAGAATGAATCATACTGAAATCTTTCACTTTATACCTTCACTAGCAAGCAGGGAAGTAAAAGATGAGTATCAGGGGTGGGCTTCAAAAGTTTTAGCAACAGGTTCTCTGCCTGGTTTCTGGGTGGGTGTGGCCATGGTGGGCATGGCCTAGTTGGCTTCCTGCACCACAGCAGGGGGAAAAATTTTGCCCTTCCTGAGCTCCGGAGGCTCTTTGGAGGCTGAGATGGGCCCATTTCCAGCATTCTGGAGCCTCTGGGCAGAGGTGGGTTCCTACCAGTTCGCAACTATTTGGTAGAATCAGTTCATCAAATGTACCAAACTGGTTAGAAGAGGTTCCACCAGTGGACCCGGAAATCAGGCCACACCAACAGAAGAGGTTCCAAATTTTTTTGAAACCCACCACTGGTCCTTGGATATGATTATTCTACACTATCATGCTCATATTTATAAAACTCAGTGCCTCTGTGAAAGGTAAGGGTGACTACTGTGTTTGTGGTACAATGAGAACATTGCGTGTGTTGAAGTTGTTTTAACACAAACCAAAGATGCCTTAAAAAAAAACAAGTTTACATCATATTCTTATGCATGATGGTGCTGTGTGTGAGGTAATTTAAGGTGGTTCTGACAAGTGTCGTCGGCATCTTCATATCCGGTCACATGGGCGCCAAGCCACTCCCATCCGGTCACATGAGCATCAAGCCACTCCCACAAAGGAGGCCACACCCACAGATGAGGTTCGAACAATTTTTGAAACCCACCATTGCTCATTTGTAAAACCCTAAATACTAATGCCCCAAAGGTGCTTTTTAAAGAGGCAACTGGACTTTCTGTTTTTTCTTTGAAGACATTTCACTTCTCAACCAAGAAGCTTCTTCAGCTCAGGCGGCTTCAACAACTCTCTAAAAGACTCCCTTAAAAAATGGAAACCCCACCATCCAGTCAGAGCTGAAGAAGCTTTTTGGATGAGAAGAGAAACGTCTTTAAAGAAAAACCAGGAAACCTCTTGAAAAAGCACCTTTGGGACCACCATGATCTGGATGACTGAGAATCTCCATAGACATTGGTCTAAATAATGTCACCATCTAAATAAAAATAAAAGTGACAAACCAATACTTACCAGGTCAATGCATGAACCTTGCTTCTTATATTTGCCTCCTGACTGGATTTAGATTGATTTTTGTGTTAAAAAGAGGCTCTGAATTCGACACTAAGACAACTCAGTATCCAGGGGCGGTATTCACTTACTTTCATTACCAGTTTGCAGATGTGAGTGCTCCGCCTTCCACGCATGCGCTGTGATCACGCCCGCAGCTTGCATGCATGCACGCAGCTTGAAAATGTGTCTAAATGGGACAACATAGACCTGGGGTGGGTGGCCGGGCCCACCTGCGATTTCCACTATCAGTTCAGGCAAACTGGTGTGAATCGGCTGAATACTACCTCTGTCAGTACCAAATTTTAATTATTGTGTCAGTTTTCCATTTGGGGTGGGGGTGGGTGGGGAGAGAAAGAAACAAAGCAATTTGAGAAAGCTTCTTCTGTCCCAAAATGTTTTAAATGAAGTTGATGGAGGGAAAGATATTACACCAGTGTTCTTCTGGGCTTCTGTCTAATTAGATTTCAACAAGACTATCTGATAAAGAAACATATTTTTTGACTGCCTTAGAAATAAGGTACAATGGAGAATTTAAGAACATGTGCCGTTGATAGACCATTATGGACTGCAAGAGATTAACGCTAATGGCTAAATTATATCCTGGTCCAATCAGGGTTACTGCTATTCCCAATACAGCGCTTAAATGACTTAGAAGATGAAATCAGAAGCAGGACTGCTATCTTAATTTGCTAATAACCAAAAAGTGGGGGGGGGGGACAGAGGATCAACTCGCCTAAGTGACATTGGCTGGATTCAGCAGGATTTAAGCAGATTAGAAATTGCAGCCGTCGCGTAGCAGATGGCTTTTTTTTTCCTCCCCGACACGCAGCATCAAAATGTAAAGTTAGCTAATGAATTTCTGACATGTAATGTCTCTGAAAAAGCTATTCCCGGTAAGTCTGGGGTGAAGCAGAGCAGAAAAACACAAATATAGCAAAGCTGAGATGGATCAAGATCTACTAATCTTCACACACTTTTGCAAATGTATTTCTTGAGGGAAAGAAACAGCTGCTTTGATCAGCGCAAGATAGAGCGCGGGCCCACGAGACACATCATTTTGTTGCGATGTCCAATATTGTGAGGGATGGAGGATGTATCTTTTTTTTTTTTTCATGCAGAGAACAGAATATTGATGGCACGGTGGTTAGAATGCGGTATTGCAGGCTGATTCTGTCCTCTGCTGAATGTTCAATTCTGACTGACTAAAAGTTGACTCAGCCTTCCATTCTTCTGAGGTCAGTAAAATGAAGGCCTGGGTCTGTGAACCTGTGGCATGCATGCCCAAAGTGGCACTCGAAGCCATGTTGCCCGGCATGCGTGGCCTTGCCTGTTTGTCTTCCAGCTTCCTGGCATGCACGGGCATGCAACGATCAGCTGTCCTTATGCGTGGCAGTGCTGAAAAGGAAGGATGGACCAGTGGACCCGGAAAGCAGGCCACACCTACAGAAGAGGTTCCAAACTTTTTTGAAACCCACCACTGGTCCTTGGATATGATTATTCTACACTATCATGCTCATATTTATAAAACTCAGTGCCTCTGTGAAAGGTAAGGATGACTACTGCGTTTGTGGTGCAATCAGAACATTGTGTGTGTTGAAGTTGTTTTAACGCAAACCAAAGATGCCTTTTAAAAATCAGGTTTACATCATATTCTTATGCATGCCAGTGCTGTGTGTGAGGTAATTTAAGGTGGTTCTGACAAGTGTCGTCAGCATATTCATATCCGGTCACATGGGCGGCAAGCCACTCCCACAAAGGAGGCCACCCCCACAGAGTAGGTTTGAACAATTTTTGAAACCCACCACCGATTCTGGGTATATCTCTAAGTGAAGACACAAACAAAGTGGTGTTAGAGCTCAATGCAATATGTCCCTTTCTAGAGAGAGGTGCATTACTCTATCCTCCATCCCACATTCACATTCTCAGTCTGCAATTTCAACATAGGAATGACTATGGCCTTCATTTGAAAAGGAAGTAGTCAAGAACCTCTATGGTGATTCTAGATAAGTGTGCTACTTTGCCCTAGACATTGATGTAGTGTATCTGAACAAAGGATGCAGGTTTCTCCCCCGTCTTCATTACTCCTTTTTTTATTTACTTTGCATGTATGCGTTCACATAATTATGAAATTATGGTAGCATTTCCTCTTATTTTCCTAAGTGGCCCTTGAAACATAATGGCTGTGTCTGCACGAAGTAGCACAACAACTCATTCCCATTGTTAGTTTATTGTCCTTGGCACCCAGTGATGACATCAAGTGGGGGTAAACATACTCCAAGGCAGTGATGGCAAACTTTTTTTGGCCAAAATCGGGGGGAGCACAGGAGGGTCATGCACTGGCATAATGCTATGCGCATGCCCCCCCACATGCACACCATCAGCGTCACCCCCTGGCTTTTGCTGCCTTTTTTTCCTTCCCCAGGCTGCAGAGGCTTTCTAGGAGCCTGGGGAGGGCGAAAATAGCCTCACCCCCCACCCGGACGCCCTCTGGAGGCCTGAGGAGCTTCTCTGAAGCATCCGGAGGGCAAAAAGCATATCTACGGGGAACCCGGAAGTTCAGGAATTATCAAACCGTTTTCACACCCTGAGACAGTACGGCTGTTCCAAAATATCCCACCACTTATTTTCAATGGAAATGACTTTCAGAGAGGTGGGGGAGGGGGGACCCGTTTTACTATGCAGATCGTCCTCGATTTATGAGCACCCAAATTCTGTTGCTGACACAAAACGTTCGTTAAGTGAGGTTTGCCCTATTTTACTACTTTTCCTGCCACAGTTGCTAAGGGAATCACTGCACTGGTTAAATTACCAAAAACGGTTATTAAGTGAACCTGGCTTCCCCATTGACTTTGCTTGTCAGAAGGTCGCAAAATGCGCTCACATGACCCCAGGACACTGCAACAGTCATAAATGTGAGTCTATTGCCAAGCGTCTGTATTTTGATCACATGGCCATGGGAATGGTGCAATGATCGTAAGGGTGAAAAATGGTCATACGTCACTTTTTTTCAGTGCTGTTGTAACTTTAGAATGAACTGTTGTAAGTTGAGGACTACCTATATTCTAAATTACAGGTGTCAGACTGGATTTCTTCAAGGCCCAGATCAGCATCGTAGTTCTCCCCTGCAGGCCACCCAGGTGGGGAAAACGGGACGGACGGACGGAAGGCAGGATGGGTGCCTCCTGCAGCACCCTGCCAGCCAAAACGGGGCATGGGGGCCCACATACAGTACCCCCGGTACCCCATTTCCACTACCAGAGGCACCATGGGCCAGTCCTTTGCGGTTTCCAAGTTGGCATCATGGGCCACATCTAAGCACCCCATGGGACAGAACCGGTTCATGGGCCTTGAGTTTGGCACCCCTGTTCTAAATGCTTCATCTTCAAGCACACATACCTGTTCTGTTCCCCCCTCCTTCACTTGTTAACAGACGACAGGCAAATAAAAGGAAAGGGAATTCTCTTTATCAGTTCTCAGTTTCAAAATGGCTGCGAGCCAAACTAAACTAATTAAAGTCTCTGCCAGAAGATAACGGACTCAAACATAAATCTTTCTTACGGTAAATACAAGGAGAATCCAAACGGAAGCAAAGCCCTTCCTCCCAAAGTCTCTGCGAATCAGGGTTATAGAAGTCAAACCACTTTTCGAAGTGCACAGCAAAGAAACCACACGCCAGGATCAAGGAACGTTGACTTCTGCGAGCAGGGCGTGGCACCACCAGTCCTTTTATCCCTAAGGGAAGCCTCTAACGAGGCACATCTGGTTGCAATCACCTCCTTGGAGTCCTCAGTTGTGCCCTACGTCGGTCAGCTCGTCTCCTACGTGGATCCTGAAAATACTCACAGAAGGGTTCTTGCTCAGCCTCTCTTGTCTCCTCCCCACTGCTCCAAGGCTCAGTCTCTCTTATGTCCTCACCACTGGCCCAAGGCTCAGCCATTACCTGGGGACCAACTAGTCTCTCTGAGCCCTGCTCGGAGGCAGACCCCTGTCCAGAACCCTCCTCCTCTTCCAAACATGACTCAAAAGCCCCCTCGTTGTCAGAGTCTGATAACAGCTCCCAAGGCTCTAGCCGAGGCACAACACATACCCATCCACCAATTCAGCTCTCCTAAACCAAAGGAAAAGAAAAAAAGAAAAGACGAAGCGGGGTGTTAGATAATAGTATCAAAACCATGTGAACATTTGGAGGTCGGTGCATTTAATCCAGCTGTTATAGGAATAGGAAAGTTTATTTATAGGCCGCCCTTTTCCCTGGTGGGACTCAGGGCGGCTTACAATCCATAGGGGGGGGAACACAAACAGTGAAACATATAACAATACATAATTAAAAATAAAACACAACATTCATTCATTCGGGTGGGGACGGATTACAATCTAACCCCAGGCCTGACGGGATAGCCAGATCTTAAGGGCTGTGCGGAAGGTCTGGAGGGTGGTGAGGGTACGAATCTCCACGGGGAGATCGTTCCACAGGGTCGGAGCTACTACCGAGAAGGCTCTCCTCCGTGTAGTCACCAGTCAACACTGACAGGCAGATAGGATTCGGAGGAGGCCTAATCTGTGTGATCAAATTGGTCGCGAGGAGGTAATTGGCAGGAGGCGGTCTCTCAAGTACCCAGATCCACTACCATGAAGGGCTTTATGGGTGGTAAGTAGCACCTTGAAGCGCACCCGGAGATCAACAGGTAGCCAGCGCAGCTCGCGGAGGATAGGTGTTATGTGGGTGAACCGAGGTGCACCCACAATCGCTCGCGCGGCTGCATTCTGGACTAGCTGAAGTCGCCAGATGCTCTTCAAGGGCAGCCCCATGTAGAGCACGTTGCAGTATTCCAGCCTTGAGGTCACAAGGGTTATGAACTTCCACAGCTAAAAAGAAGAGGAAGGAATATTCGGTGTCAGCCTAACTGCAGGGACAGACGTCTTCATTTCCCTCCAGACGTAAACCTTAATCTGGCTCTCCCGCAACCTGGCTTCATGCTGCCTCTTGTAACAAGCCCTAAGCAAATTCAGATAGTAGTGAATATGAATTAATGGAAAATAATAGTCACACCATCCAGAGTGCTTAGTCAGAACAGTTTGATATTTCACAACTGCCAATGTGTTCCTGAACATCTTTATTATTCAAGACTCCCACACTATGTTTGAAATCAAATATACACGTTCTCCTCTGTTGTTGGCGGAAGATATCATAAATAGGGTGCTTAATTAATAAGATTCTTCCCCCAACTAATGATTTCTTCCAGCCTATGGAGGCAGGAATGAAAATGGGAGGATTGTCTTTCGTTAAAACAAAACAGATACAAAAGCTAGCAGGATGGCGGCGGGTTGCTACCAGCATTACTACCAGTCCAGCATGCAAAAAAATTTGCACACACGCTCCACGCACGTGCACATTTACACTTAATATGGCCTGATATTAGAAAATGGGGGAGAAGTACATTTCTACAATGGAGATTGTTCTGCGCATGCTCAGAATCAAAACTAAAGATGGTGCCGCCGACAATAGAACTGTCTTGGGCATGTGGGCGCCCGAGTTACTACCTACTAGGCTGCACCGGTCCAAACCTGTCCGAACCGGTAGAAACCCACCTGTATAGCAGGACCAATAATACATAAATGACCGATAGATTAATGTAACGGAATCCCTTGGATCTGGAAATCAGATCAAAATCAAGAATCAAGAAAATGTGGCTTACTTACTTCGGCCATGCCATGCAGGGGAATTTAATGGAGAAAGCAGTTCTGTTTGGAACAATTACTGGTAAAAGGAAACGAGGACATCAAAGAACAGGATGGCTGGACACCATCAAAGCTGACACCAACCAGAGCAAAGAAAGAAACACTCACAGAAGCAGTGGAAGGTCAGAAGATGTGGAGAGACCTGGCTCATAGAGAGGACTGCTGGTTTGGAAGAGGGGTCAAAGAGACTGAATGGCCCTTTTCAACAGAGGGGGAGGGATACGTACCAGTGCATATAGTTCATGAACTGGAATAGGCATGGCAACAGGTCAGCCATTGGGGACTGGCTGGGATAGGACATGGTAATAAGGTCAGCCTCTGTATAGGCATAGCAACTAAGACAGCCAATGAAAACTGTTTGGGAGCTGAAACAGTTCGGAGCCTGGGTGTGGCTTAGGTTCACTGATATGTATAAATATACGTTGTGTGCTCCTACGATTGTCCTTCTGTGAATATGTTCTTTTATTAACTGTGCTTCTGTGATTATACTTTTGAGAACTGCATGATATTGTGTTGTGTCCCAGCAGGAGCCATTGGAGCTGCTGATGGACTCCGATAGCGAGGGACCCTGTGAGTTGGCTCTGGAGGATGTGGAGGACCCTGGACAGGGTTCAGACACCAAGCAGGGACCAGAAAGGCTGGTTGGCCACCAGGGGGCGCCTGAGGCATGGAGCAGTGGTGGGGATCAAAGGGAGTTTGCCCCTGATGCCAGGCAAAGAAGGGCAGAGAAACGGAGGCAGCAGTTATGGAGACAGACTCATAAGAGATAATCAAGACCAGGTGGTTGTCGCTTGGCTCCTCCCAAGAGAGTATATAGGAAGAGACTTTGGGAGGAGACCTTTTGCAGGACACAACCGTTCATACCAAGCTGGAGAAGCTCTTGTATGTATTGTATCTCTTATCTGTGGGAGTCTGGATTGCTGCCAATGTCTTGTCTGTGAGTAATTACTGTGAATAAAGTGTGGCTAACAGTAAGCTTATGTCGGTGTTAATCACTGGATGGAGGGGGGTCAGAACAGTATTGTATATATTCTTCAGTGGTGAAATTCATTTTTTTTACTATCTGTTCTGTGGGCACAGATTGGTGGGTGTGGCAGGGGAAGGAGACTGAAAAATCCCCATTCCCACCCCACTCTAGGGTCAGCCAGACGTGGTGTTTGCCAGTTCTCCAAACTACTCAAAATTTCTGCTACCAGTTCTCCAGAACCTGTCAGAACCTGCTGAATTTCACCCCTCATATTCTTGTATATAAATAAGTTTCTTATATATAATTGAATCCTGCTGAAGTTTAATTACCTCTGTGTGCTTTCTGGATTTGATTGCTGCAACAAACTCTGACAATACGACACCACCTATCTCCTGTTTGCCACACAATCCTTTCAACAGCTCCAAGAAGACTCCACACCCATTTGCAGTATTCAGGTGCCTCTAAGGGTACAGATAAACCTTCAAGTGGCCTCAACGACTCTCAGAAAGAATATTAATGAGCAGATGACTGCGAAGACTATAAATCCTTCTATCATCTACCATTTGGTTAGAGCTGAAGAAGCTTCTTGGATAAAAAGCAAAATATCTTCAAGGAAAAAAAGAAAGTCCAGTTGCCCTTTGAAAAAGTACTTTTGGGACAACCAAGAACTGGATGATTGAGAATCTTCATAGACACCTGACCAATAGATTCACCAAAAGTTGGATGTCTATGGAGACTCTCAGTCAACCAGGTCATGGTTGTCCCAAAGATGCTTTTTCAAGAAGCAACTGGACTTTGTGAAAGTCCAGTTGCCTCTTGAAGAAGCACCTATGGAACCCCAAGAGTTGAGCACAACTGAATGGATATCATCATCATCACCACCACCACCATCATTCCTTGGATCTGTCATCAACTTGGGACGACCTATGGAAAGCCTTTAATTTTCTGATCTGCATGAGTTATATTCTGTTCTTGTATTAAATGGGAAAAATATTTTATTAACCAAGCCATGGAACCCATATGGCTATGAAAATTCCATAGTAACAAAAAATATCTTAGAAACGTGGGTGAGTAGGGAGGGGAATGAAAAAAAAAATCCCCCAAATAGGACTCCATCCCATCATATGTTGGCAGTCGATACTGCATGTCTTGTTGGAAGTCTTCTAAAGCCACGATCACAAAATTTAATGAAATACTAGAGGAAAGGTTGGAAAGGATAGCAATCAGTGTACTATAAATATCGTGGCAGAAAACAAAAGCAGAAAGAAGATTCTTGAACTCCAAGTAGCACATTCGGCTGAGAAGCAGAGCAAAATCATTTCCAAGAGAGGCAACTGTGTTTCATTGCAGTAACTGAACATCAAAGAGCGCAAAGGTCAAAATGAAAGAAAGTGAAGGTGGCCAAACTTCTAGAGGCAGTTGATTGTTGTCTCTATTCTCACTCTTATCAGCCAGGAAAAAGATACAGAAGAATGACGAAGAATATCCCTTGCAGACCATTAATGTTGTCCCTAATGTTGACATCATCAAAAGACACAGTTCAAATGAGGAGAGAGGGTAGGAAGGGGATGAGGAAGAGCAGGAGTAGGAGAAAGGTACAGGAAGAAGGAAGGGAAAGGAGGGCAGGAAGGAAGAAAGTAGAGAAGGGAGGAAGGAAGAAAAGAAAGGGAAAATAAGGTGGTGTTATAACAGGAGGAAGGGATGGTAAACAAAGCAACCCAAACCATATATTATACCTATTAAATGAAATAATAAATGTATAAGAATGATAAATGTTAAAACACATGTAACCAAATGACATGTTATATGTGATGATGGGTTTTTTTTTTTGTTCTTTTTTATTTTGTTTTTCACTGTTGTGGGTATGTGTTGTTTATGTAAGAAAAAAATAATATATATTTTTTTAAAGACACAGTTCAAATGCAAGTAGAGTTGATCCGGTAAGAACTTAACATATTTTACAAATGAATTCAGAGGACTGAAAGAGCTCGAGAGCTGTAGGTTTGAAACAAAACAACAGATAGGACTAATGCTTTCATATTCTTTAGTGTTCATGCCAAGCAAAAAGAAATATAGCACCTTTAATTGCAATATTGTTGATATTTTGCCCTCACAGAGACATACTAGGTGTGGGACAATGGGAAGGTCAATTCATGTAATAAGCCGCAAACAAAATATAGATAACTAAAAAGAAACCAAAAGAAAGAAAACACGGGCTCTCTCCAGTATGAGCAAAATCTATCCCTAAGAAGCTCCAAAGGTGCTTTTTCAACAGGCAACTGGACTTTCTGGTCTTTCTTTGAAAATGTTTTCGCTTCTCATCCAAGAAGCTTCTTCAGCTCTTCCGCTCCAGAGCTGAAGAAGCTTATTTATTTTACTTTAATGTATTTATTTACTTTGTCAAACATGTACGAGATAACAGATATAAGTATAAACATGGAGATGAGCACATAAAATGAGTACAAATAAATGGGGACAGTAGGACAGGGATGGTAGGCACGCTGGTGTGCTTATGCCCCCATTATGGAGCTCTTAGGAATGGGGTGAGGTCCACGTTAGACAGTCTTAGGTTAAAATTATGGTGGTTTGGAGATGTAACAATAGAGTCGGTTAGTGCATTCCAGGCATTGACCACATTGTTGCTGAAGTCGTATTTTCTGCAATCGAGTTTGGAGCGGTTTATCTTGAGTTTGTATCTATTGTTTGCCTGTGTATTGTTGTGGTTGAAGCTGAAGTAGTCGTTGACAGGTACGACATTGTAGCAGACAATTTTGTGTACTCTGCTTACGTCAAACCGTAGGCGGTGTATTTCAAGGTTGTCCAAGCCCAAAATGTCAAGCCAGCTTCTTGGATGAGAAGTGAAACGTTTTCAAAGAAAAACCAGAAAATCCAGTTGCCTCTTGAAAAAGCACTTTTGGGATAACCATGACCTGGATGACTGAGAATCTCCATAGACATCTATCCCTAAGAAAATGTTCTGATGTATTTCTTTTTTTTTTTTTTTTTAAATTCAGCCAGGTTGCTTTTCTTTAGTTTTGGATTATGGAAAAGAAAAATGCTCTGAAATCACAATTCTGTTCTGAGTTACTTTGCTCAGGGTATTTTTGTTCTGAAGTACAGGTCGTCCTCAAATTACAATCACTTGTTTAGTGACCGTTCAAAGTTACAATGCCCTGGAAAAAAATGACTTATGATTGTTAAGAACATCTTGAAGAAAAAGACAGGTCAAACTTATTTTTAATCCTATCCTTCACAGTTTCCTAAATTAACCTATCTCTTGAAAATTACCGCTCCACATATGAAAATATCGGTTCCACCACAAAACCACATTCGACTAAAGCGCACTCGACAAAACCACGTAGCTGACGTCATCAACAGGGCGACAACAGCGCGGAGACAGAAGCACGCTGTAAACGCTAAAACTAAAATTAACCCCTAAACCTAACCCCCCTAAACCTAATCCTAAACCTAACCCTAAACCTAACCCTTAACCTAACCCTAAACCTAACCCTAACCCTTAACCTAACCCTAACCCTAACCCTAACCCTAACCCTAACCCTAACCCTAACCCTAACCTTAACCTTTAACCTAACCCTAAAGCTAACCCTTACCTTAAGTTGAATCGGCTTGCTTTCAAAGCGCTATTTAAAGCGCCCTTCTTTCTCCGTGCTCGCTGTTGTCGCCCTGTTGATGACATCAGCGACACGGTTTAATCGGGCGCGGCTTAGTCGAGCGCGGTTTTGTCATGCCACGGAAAATATCTATAATTCAAATGGAATTTCCCAACATTATTATAGAATGGAATGGAATGGAATGGAAAGGAATAGAATAGAATAGAATAGAATAGAATAGAATAGTGTTCTTTATTGGCCAAGTGTGATTGGACACACAAGGAATTTGCCTTTGGTGCATACGCTCTCAGTGTACATAAAGAAAAATAAAATAGAATACATTCATCAATAATCATAAGATACTCCACTTAGTGATAATCATAGGTTACTAATAATCAATCAAAACATGCTAGGAAAAATAAAACAATATACATTTTAAAGATAGGAGCAATATGGTTACAGTCATAAGTGGGAAGAGAAAGATATTAGAAAGGAAGAGAATAATAGTAATACAGTCTTGATAAATTATTTGATAGTATTGTGGGAATTAGTTGTTAAGCAGAGTGATGGCATTAGGAGAAAAACTGTCCTTTTGCCTAGTTGTTCTGGTGTGCAGTACTCTGTAGTGTTATTTTGAGGACAGAAGTTGAAACAATTTATGTCCAGGATGTGAGGGGTCTGTAGATATTTTCTCAGCTCTCTTTTTGACTCGTGCAGTGTACAGGTCCTCAATAGAAGGCAGATTGATAGGATCTGTATACTGCACGGGTCAAAAAGATCATTACATTCTAATCTTTTAATAACATTGTAGATCGAGAGGGTGAAAGGGAATCTTGGAGGCCATTTAAATGTCCAATATCCCTGGAAGTTGTGATAGCCTCCCATCATAGTCTTTCTTTAGCATTTCTGGAGAAGTGCCTACCCACTTTCAAGACAGTCTCTTTCTGGTCAAAGAAGAGCATCAAATATGGTGGTGAGTGTAGAAAAAAATCCAATTAAAAATACTAAAGAAGCTGACTATGTTTAACTTGGAATAGAGAAGACAGGACATCTGTCCTCAAACATATGGCAGCCTATCATAGGAAAGCCGTAACAGATGCTACCATCAAAAGGTAGCAGCAGAGGAACTGATTGGTAGAAAATTCAGGGATGAAATTACCCCTAAAACGTAGCGGAAACATTGCAAGAGGACCAGCAACTTGGCTATGGATTAGAGGTGGGAGGGCTACCTGTCAAAATTGCTAGAGTTGGACTAGATAAAATCTGGGAGAAAGATCTTTCATTTCAATTGCATCTTTATTAATTAGCAGCCTTATTTTTAAAGCAAACCCTAGCAATTCCAGAGAAGGCAAAAATTCAAATCCCTCTTTTGGAAGAAGCCAGAAATCCCAGCTGCCTAAGCAATCAAGAAATGAAACATTGATCAGATATTTACATAAACTTCCAAAGTCAAAAAAAGAAAGAAATGAATTATCTGGGTAAAATGCTGAAGTTAAGAATAATGAGCAGGTTGCTGAGGAATAAAATACAGCTAATGGTGACAATATTATTTTTGAAGACACGTGTGAAAAAAAACCAAGGGTGATTTATAATCTAAACGTAAGAGTCTTTTGCTGATGCTCGATTAACATCTCTTAGTATCAATTATCCTTCTATTGAAGTCAGAAAGTGGTGGAGAGGCAAAACATTTTCATCTCATTCGCCTGTCCTTCTTTTTAACCATTCGGCATATTAGATATACATTATATTCGATCCTGCCTTTGCTTCCCTGGGATGACACCAAGAACAGCTAATCTGCTATTATATCCATTAATAGCCAGGCATCCTTCTCTCTCTTTGACAAGCCAATTTGTACTGCGTGGGTTTTTTTTATGTCAGCCTTTGTAGATTGGGCCCGGGGGGCCAACTCTCCACCGCCTGCCCAGCCTAGGCAGAAGTGACAGTTGTTGGTTTGACAGAGCCCAAGATGCAGAAGAGTCCGCAGCTGCAGTGGGAAGAATATGACATATAGAATAGAATAGAATTTTATTATTTGTATGCCGCCCTTCTGCGGGAGGACTCAGGGCGGCGAACAATTCAAGGGGGGAAAAGGGGGAACATAAAAGACAAAATACAAATAATAAAAGTAGACAACAGTCGCACAACCATACATGCCGAGAGGGGAGGGAACTCATCACCCCCAGGCCTGCCGGCAAAGCCAGGTTTTGACGGCTTTTCGGAAGGCCTGGAGAGAGGTGAGGGTCCGAATCCCTGCAGGGAGTTCATTCCAGAGGGCCGGAGCTGCCACAGAGAAGGCCCTCCCCGGGTAATAGCCAGGTGGCATTGGCTGGTAGATGGCACCCGGAGGAGGCCAACCCTGTGAGATCTAATGGGTCTGTGGGAGGTAATTGGCAGCAGGCGGTCTCTCAAGTACCCAGATCCAATACCATGAATATGTAATCACAAAACAAGGAAAACAGCACAGTCTGGATTCATTTCACGTCTGGACATACTAGGTGTAGGACAATGGGAAGGTCAATTCATGTAATAAGCCCCAAACAAAATATAGATAACTAAAAAGAAACCAAAAGAAAGAAAACATGGGCTCTCCCCAGTATGAGCAAAATCTATCCCTAAGAAGTCCCAAAGATGCTTTTTCAACAGGAACCTGGACTTTCTGGTTTTTCTTTGAAAACGTTTTTGCTTCTCATCCAAGAAGCTTCTTCAGCTCTTCCGCTCCAGAGCTGAAGAAGCTTATTTATTTTATTTTTATGTATTTATTTACTTTGTCAAACATGTGCGAGATAACAGATATAAGTATAAACATGGAGATGAGCACATAAAATGAGTACAAATAAATGGGGACAGGGACGGTAGGCACGCTGGTGTGCTTATGCACGCCCCCATTATGGAGCTCTTAGGAATGGGGTGAGGTCCACGTTAGACAGTCTTAGGTTAAAATTATGGTGGTGTGGAGATGTAACAACAGAGTCGGGTAGAGCATTCCAGGCATTGACCACTCTCTTGCTGAAGTCGTATTTTCTGCAATCGAGTCTGAAGCGCTTTACCTTGAGTTTGTATCTATTGTTTGCCTGTGTATTGTTGTGGTTGAAGCTGAAGTAGTCGTTGACAGGTACGACATTGTAGCAGACAATTTTGTGTACTCTGCTTACGTCTCCACCATTTTTTTTAAAAAAAAATTAAAACAAATCCCCTCTGCCGTTGTTTTTACAGCAGTTATATTTCAGGTGGAAAGTTGTGAACCACAGCTCCTAAATACAGTGAGTTTGGAACACCTCTTTACCTGCAGAATTCAGTCTAACATTTCATCTTTCAAAGGGTGGATGTGGTTTTTCTCAGAGTGGATCCCAAATGTTCTTCCACAATGTTGCCCGGTTGTTATCTAAGCTGTACCCTGGAGATGCAGCTGACTGCAAGGTGGCATTCAATGATCCAACAAGTTGACCCTGCACTTGTGGGAATACACGAGGAGGAGGAGGAGGAGGAGGAGGAGGAGGAGGAGGAGGAGGAGGAGGAGGAGGAGGAGGAGGAGGAAAGAGGAGGAGGAGGAGGAGGAGAATAAGAAGAAGGAGGAGAAGGAGAAGGAGAAGGGTAAGGAGGAGAAGAAGAGGAGGAGGAAGAGGAAGAGGAGGAGGAGGAGAAGGAGAAGAAGGAGAAGAAGGAGAAGAAGGAGAAGAAGGAGAAGAAGGAGAAGGAGAAGAAGGAGAAGGAGAAGAAGGAGAAGAAGGAGAAGAAGGAGAAGTAGAAGGGTAAGGAGGAGGGGAAGGAGAAGAAGGAGGAGGAGGAGGAGGAGGGGGAGGGGGAGGAGGAGAAGAAGGAGGAGGAGGAGAAGAAGAGGAGGAGGAGGAGAAAGGAAGGAGGAAGAGGAGAAGGGGAAGGGGAAGTAGTAGTAGTAGTAGTAGTAGTAGTAGTAGTAGTAGTAGTAGTAGTAGTTGTTATTAGAGCTTATACACTGGAGTCTACGTTCAAAATCAGAAACACATCGCAGCAAAGTGACAAACCCTGGCTTGGTAGTTTAACTTCAATTCTGGCTTTCTACATGCAGTAAGATTGATGGAGCTGAGTTCTTTTTCGCTCAGCGTTTTAATCTGTGGCACAGAGAACTTTGCTGTCTCATTCCCCACTGATGAATTGTTCATTCACTCAGGTAGCAGATGAGATTGAAGGGGCCTTTTTGGTGGAGGAAGGAGATGATGTTATCACCGGTGCTTAGATCCAAGAAATATGGCGTGACGTGAACAGCCCTTGAACTTAGTTGTGTTCTTGCAAATGTTTCATTACCCAAACTAACTTCATCAGTGCTAATGATGTTATGAAACATCTGCAAGAAAACAACCGAGCTCAGAAATCACCAAGGACCCCCTCAGGGTACAGTTAGTTCTCGACTTAATAACCACAATTGAGTCACAACTAGTTGCTAAGCAAGGCAGTTGTTAAGTGAGTCACACCTGATTTTATGACTTCTTTTTGACACAGCGGTTAAGTGATCTGGCTTTCCACATTGACTTTGCTTGCTGGAAGATGGCCAGGGCATTTGCAAATTGTGAGCATGGGACACTACAACCATTGTAAATACATGCCACTCACCAATCAACCACATTTTGATCATGTGATCCTTGGGGGATGCTGCAATGGTTATAAGTGCAAGGGCTGGTCGTAAGTCAGAATAACAAAATAACAGAGTTGGAAGGGACCTTGGAGGTCTTCTAGTCCAACCCTCTCCTCAACTTCTAAAGGTCACTGAATGAATGGTTGCATGTATACCTAATACTTGGGTTAGCATGAGGTGACCTGGGAATTGATTTTAAAAAAGGAAAAAGTTTCCATTCCCTGGGATGTTGCCATGACAACTTTCTTCAAGGAGCCCTTAACTTAATGAGAGAGAAAGAGCTCTCATCATCAGACAATCCCAAAGCATATGGATACAGCTTATTTAGCAATTCATGGCAAATAACCGTCTTTAACAGGTAAATTCTATGAATTCCGTTCTGCCTCTGATTATGAAAAGGGAAAGAAAGAAAATAGAACTTATCCATCTGTTCCTAGCCTTCCAAATAGGTATGCTCAGGGTACCCTTCCCAGAGGAGAATCAGAGAGGGTGGGTGAACAGGAGTCACTGTTTCTTAATTATAACTTAGTTATAACTTGATAATATTAATTAGTTAGTTATAACCGGTTGAAATTCTTCAGGGATCCTGAGGGTGATCTTTTTTCTAATATTCAAGAAGATACTACAGGACAGAGATAGATAGATAGATAGATAGATAGATAGATAGATAGATAGATAGATAGATAGATAGATAGAAGAGGAAAAGATAGATAGTGATGATGATGAAGAAGAAGATAGATAGATGATAGATAGATAGATAGATAGATAGATAGATAGATAGATAGAGTAGATAGATACAGTAGATAGATACAGTAGATAGATAGGTAGGCAGGCAGGCAGGCAGGCAGGCAGGCAGGCAGGCAGGCAGACAGACAGACAGATAGACGCAGGTCGGTAAGTACATAAATAGGTAGGTAGCTAGCTAGGTAGCTAGCTAGGTAGCTAGCTAGGTAGCTAGCTAGGTAGCTAGATAGGTAGATAGGTAGATAGGTAGATAGGTAGATAGGTAGATAGGTAGATAGGTAGATAGGTAGATAGGTAGATAGGTAGATAGGTAGATAGATAAAAGATAGATAGCTAAGATAGGCAGGCAGACAGATGTAGGTAAGTAAGCACATAGGTAAATGGATAGATGATAGATAGCTAGACAGACAGACAGGCAGACACTCCTTGACTTACAACCAAAATTGAGCCCAAAATTTATGTTGCTAATCGAAACATTTGTTAAGTGAGTTTTGCTCCACTTTACCACCTTTCTTTCCAAAGACCAGAAGAGGTATTCAACAGAGTCTGACTATTTCTGGAAAACCGGTAGTGGAAATTTTGATTAGTTCAGAGAACCAGTAAATACCACCTCTGACTGGCCCCGCCCCCATCGATTCTCTGCCTCCCGAGTCCCAGCTGATCGGGAGGGGATGGGGATTTTACAGCATCCTTCCCCTGCCATGCCCACCAAGCCATGCCACATCCACCAAGCCGCGCCCACAGAACCAGTAATTAAAAAAAAAATTGAATCCCACCAGTGCCACAGTTGTTAAGTAAATGCCTGCAGTTGTTATGTAAATCTGGCTTCCCCATTAACTTTGCTTGTTAGAACATTGTAAAATCACATCTCCCCAGAACACTGCAAGCATCATAAGTAGGAGCCACTTGCCAAATGGCTGAATTTTAACCACATGACTATGAGGATGCTGCAAAGGTGGTAAATATGAAAAATTGTCATAAGTCACTTTTTCACTGACGTTGTGAACAGTCACGAAACAAATCCTTGTAAGTCAAGGACCACCTCAAAGGCCAGATTCTTTTCCCAATTACTTACAGCCTTAATGGTTCAATTAATTCCCGGGAAAGGACTCCATAATAAATTTGTTTGTCTTTCTTTGCAATTTATTTTTCTTTCTGTTTGGTTGGAACCATAGCAGTTCTCAAGGTGTCCTTTTGTGAGATGTAAAATGCATTTGTGTGAAGTGCCACGAGCCCCGGCGGGAGCCAACCCTCTCAAACTGTTATTGATTGATAAATAAAGAGGATGATCACAACTGAAAGGAACAATGTAAATATGAACAGCGGTGGAGTTTAGCTTTAATGGGAGCGGGAGTCGCCACTTTGATTAAATCGCGCTTTGTCATTCCGTGAAGCACAAAAGCGGTGAGATGGCTGATAAAAGAAGAGTTTAAAAGGAGCACAGAAAGGGTATCCAGTGTGAAACACTCAACCTGCTTTGCTCCCTATCGCAACAGCGCGGGAATAACATTATAGCTTAGCCATCAAAACAAACTTGTGGAGGATAAACATGGAGCATTGACTGGGATGCTTAGTAGTTCTCCCATCCATACACACACCATCTCTTGGTCTCCTGTTTCTCCCTTCATCCCCTTTTCTGACAAACTTGCATCTCCAGGTCAAATAATACTGTATCAGAAATCCTGATCTTTAATTAATTTCCAGCATTCAAGAGTCAGCAGGGTGGAGTTGGGATAACGGAAGACCAGGTGCAGGGCTGGGTTCCTGCCAGTTCTAACCTCTTCTATAGCAATAGCAGTAGACTTATATACCGCTTCATAGGCCTTTCAGGCCTCTCTAAGCGGTTTACAGAGAGTCAGCATATTGCCCCCAACAATCTGGGTCCTCATTTTACCCACCTCGGAAGGATGGAAGGCTGAGTCAACCCTGAGCCGGTGAGATTTGAACCGCTGACCTGCTGATCTAGCAGTAGCCTGCAGTGCTGCATTTAACCACTGCGCCACCTTGGCTCTTAGAAGAGGTTCCACAAATCTACAGTGCTGCTTAGAACCGGTTCCAGCTCCCTCCCCCCGCCTGCCCGCACATCATCAAGATGAAGAGTGAGAGGAGGAATTCTGGGAATTGAAGTCCACAAGTCTTAAAGCTGTCAAGTTTTAACACCCCTGGGGTGTTTTTTTTCTAAAGAGTTAGGGGTGCAAGGGTCTTGTAGCTTGACAGCTTTAAGACTTGCATGCTTCAAATGCCAGAGTTTCTGAGCCAACATTTTGGTTGCTAAGCAAGAGCATTGTTAAATGAGTTTCACCACATTTTACAAGTTGGCCACACCCACCCAGTCACATGGCTGGTAAGCCACTCCCACTCAGTCACATGGCCAGCAAGCCACTACCACCCAGTCACATGGCCAGCAAGCCACTCCCACAAAGCAGGCCACACCTACAGAAGAGGTTCTAAAAAATTTGGAAACCCACCACTGACCAGGTGCTAACCTTTCCTTACGCACACAAGCCCAAGGTGAGAGAGACTCTGACTTCCTCTCAGCTCGAATTAGCATCAGGTACTTCCAGAAGCCAGCTGAAAAGCCGAACTCGTTGCTATGTGCTTTAGTTCAGGGGTGGGATCCTACTGGTTTAACAACCGGTTCACTGAGCATGCACCGCACCCATACGCACAGTTTACAGAGAAATCACCTCCTGCATTTCTGCTGGAGAGGAAAACAGCTGAGGGACAGCAACCCATTCTTCCACACCTATCAGCTGGTCTTCAGAAAAGGGAATATAGGTGAGTATAGCACAGGGATGGGCGGCTGGGACCAACGGGAAAGTTGGAGCGAACCGGTTCTCTCCGAGTGGATAATCAGAGCTACTGGTTTGCCCAAACCGGTCCGAACAGGTAGAATCTCACCCCTGCTTTTGTTGATCCATTTTGCAGTAAGAACTCTGGGAATGCAGTGCAGAATGGTTACTACCCAGCATTCTAGTGATGTACAGGCAGCCCTTGGTGTACAAAAGTTCATTTAGTGACTGTTTGAAGTTACAAGAGCAGTGAAAAAGTGACTTTTGACTGGTTTTTTTTTTTTAATATTTATAACCTGTTGTGGCCTGTTGCCTGCTGGCCCTTCCACCAGCCAAATCAGAGAAGGAAAAGGAGGTGTGGGAATCAGGCCTCAACATCAAGGCATCCTGAGAGCTCCGAGGGGGAAGAGGGAATGGAGCAGGCAGAGAGAGAGGGAGGGGGCAGAGCCTGGGCCATCTCTCAGCCCTCAGGTGGAGAGTCAATAGCCCCCAGGTCTGGAGGTGGCTGATGAGGAAGAGGAGGAACAGCTGGGTCCAGTGCAGTGGTGGGTTTCAAAAATTGTTCGAACCTACTCTGTGGGTGTGGCCTCCTTTGTGGGAGTGGCTTGCTGCCCATGTGACCGGATGGGAGTGGCTTGCCGCCCATGTGACCGGATATGAAGATGTCAACGACACTTGTCAGAACCACCTTAAATTAGCTCACACACAGCACTGGCATGCATAAGAATATGATGTAAACTTGTTTTTTAAAAGGCATCTTTGGTTTGCATTAAAACAACTTCAACACACGCAATGTTCTGATTGCACCACAAACACAGTAGTCATCCTTACCTTTCAACAGAGGCACTGAGTTTTATAAATATGAGCATGATAGTGTAGAATAATCATATCCAAGGACCAGTGGTGGGTTTCAAAAATTTTTGGAACCTCTTCTGTAGATGTGGCCTGCTTTCCGGGTCCACTGGTGGAACCTCTTCTAACCGGTTCGGTAGATTTGACGAACCGGTTCTACCGAATAGGTGCGAACTGGTAGGAACCCACCTCTGGTCCAGTGCCTGATGGATGGATGCGTAGAAGGCAGAGGAGAACAGTGGAAATCTATGGGCCGGTCCTTGGGATGGAAGAACCACTGCTGGTAGCTAAGCTCCACCCTACCTCTGTGGATAAAAGTCAAGGGGTGGAGATGACTAAATATGACAGACAACTATTCATCTCCCTGTTGGACAGACTTGTTATCCTGCTGTGAGAGAGAAACTTTTTTGCCAGAGCTTTTTGCTAGCGCTCCTAATAAAGAAATCTTTGAGTTAACTTCAGAGGCTTTTTGTGTTTAGAGAGCGGAGTGAGAACATGACCATCGCAACATCCCCTTGGTCGTGTGATCAAAATTTGGATGCTTGGCAGATGGCTCATCTTTATGATGGTCACAGTGTCCCCGGGGGAGGGGGGGAATCATGTGGTTCCCCTTTGGCGACCTTCTGGCCAGTGGAGTCAATGGGGAAGCCAGATTGATGTCACTACCATGTTACTAACTTAATAACTGCAGTGATCCACTTAACAACTGCGGCAAGCGTAAAATGGGGGCAAAGCTCCCTTGACGAACATCTCCCTTTGCAACAGAAATGTTGGGCTCCATTGTGGTCATAAGTTGAGGATCACCTGCAGTGGTGTTCTCCTCCCTGAGGTCCACATGAGGCCGCCAGCAGAATAAAAAAGTTCTCAAGAACAAATGCTTCCTTAACTTTTGAGTCAGGCTCCTACCTTACAGTACAGACAAATGTTTGCATGGTTCCGACTCGATAACAGGACAATTAGCATTCATTAAACACGGCCATAAATCTTTCTCTCCTGAAACCACGCTAATATAGTCCTCCAGCCTTCAGAATAAATGCCATACTTAATCTTCCCTCCTCTACAACCTCCTCTGCGCCTGGTGTCCTGGAAAGATGCTAAGCATGCAAAAAAAGGGATGGAGGCAACGTTCATCCTTTAGCTAAGCCATGAAAGTTAACAAAAGAAAGTCTCTGCCAAAGAAGCTGTATCCTCCATGATGCCCTCATACCGGTGACTATATTAAAAAAATGCAGCTTTGGTTCACCCCACCAGCTTACGTTTATCCCACCTGAAGTTTCGGAATTCAGAAATAACAGTAAAAGAGGAATTATTTAAATGAAGGTTAGCAATAGCAATTGCCCTTAGACTTATATACCGCTTCACAGCGCTTTCGCAGCTCTCTCTAAGTGGTTTACAGAGTCGGCATATTGCTCCCAACAATCTGTGTCCTCATGTTACCCACTTTGGAAGGATGGAAAGCTGAGTAAACCTTGAGCTGGTCAGGATCGAACTGCTGGCAGTTGGCAGAGTTAGCCCGCAATACCTCATTCTTTAGCCTTGCTAACTTCACAAAACAGGCAACCAGTTAAGAGGCCATTTAAGTTGCAAATACTTGCAGATAAACCTTTCAGATTCATTGCGTACGCCAGATGAGTTTTCCTCTTTAATTCTCTTTCTATCAAGTTTGATACACAGAAAATGAATTGCTGATCTTAGTCCTTCTAAATTATAGGAGTGGGTGTTGTTGCTGAAATCTAGTGTCAGTCACTTTCTTTGTAATAAGATGCATATTTATTAGGTAAACGTAAAGGTTCCCCTCACACATATGTGCTAGTTGTTCCCGACTCCAGGGGGCGGTGCTCATCTCTGTTTCAAAGCCGAAGAGCCAGCGCTGTGCCAAGATGTCTCCATGGTCAGCATGACTAAACACCGAAGGTGCACGGAACATTGTTACCTTCCCATCAAAGGTGTCCCTATTTTTCTACTTACATTTTTTTACGTGTTTCCGAACTGCTAGATTTGCAGAAGCTGCGACAAGTAACAGGAGTTCACTCCGTTACGCAGCACTAGGGATTTTAACCGCCGAACTGTTGACCTTTCTGATCGACAAGCTCAGCGTCTTATCCACTGAGCCACGGCATTCCTCTGCATATTTATTAGAATCATAGAAATGTTTTTATTTGACATCTATATCTACATCCATTTTGTCCTCTTAAGAAGCTAGAAATTCTTGGTTGTCCATCTTTAATACAAGCCTATGAGAAGATAAAAAGATATGGATGGAAATTTTATGGAATCTCTCTACAGGGCCATGCCATTGCTAACTAAGTCAGTAGGTTCTTCTTGGGAGCTGAAGTCCACTAAACCCCCAGTGGGGATTAAATATGTTTAGTAGCAACTCATTGATCTGAATGGAAGTATTTAGACTATCATTTGGTCTTTATTTTAAAGGCATTCATGGACATAGAATCTCACTGCACTGCAGGATATTAAGAGGCAAATAGTAAAATACTGGGCTCCAAGATAATCGCAGATGGGGACTGCAGCCAAGATATTAAAAGGTGCTTGCCCCTGGGGAGGAAAGCAGGGGTGAAATTCAGCACATTGTGACGGGTTCTGGGGAACCAGTAGTAGAAATTTTGAGTAGTTCAGAGAACCGGCAAATACCACCTTTGTCTGGCTCCAGAGTAGGGTGGGAATAGAGATTTTGCAATATCATTTCCCTAGGAGTGGCGAGGGAATGGGGATTTTGCAGTATCCTTCCTCTGCCATGCCCACCAAGCCACGCCCACAGAACTGGTAGTAAAAAAAAAATGAATTTCACCACTGGAGGAAAGCTATGGCAAATCTAGACAGCAAACTAAAACACAGAGACATCACACTGCCAACAAAAGTGCATATAGTCAAGGCTATGGTTTTCCGCAAAACTGTTAAGATCTGGCTGTTCCGGCAGGCCTGGGGCTGATGAGTTCCCAGCCCCACTCGAATTGTTGTGGCTGTTGAGGAGTTTTAATCTGTTTTTTGTAATTGTTTTGTCTTGTTTGTTTTTTGTATTACCCCCTCCCCTATGAGTTTTTTAGCCGCCCTGAGTCCCCCCGGGAATAGGGCAGCATACAAGTTTAATAAACCATTAACCATTAACCATTCCCAGTTCAATGTATGGCTGTGAAAGTTGGACCATAAGGACGGCTGTGCGCCAAAGAATGGAGGCCTTTGAACTATGGTGCTGGAGAAGACTCCTGCGGGTCCCTTAGACTGCAAGGCAATCCAACCGGTCAGTCCTAGAGGAGATCCACCCTGACTGCTCTTTAGAAGGCCAGATCCTGAAGATGAAACTCAAGTACTTTGGCCATCTAATGAGAAGGAAGGACTACCTGGAGAAGAGCCTAATGCTGGGAAAGACTGAGGGCAGAAGAAGAAGGGGATGACAGAGAATGAGGTGGCTGGATGGAGTCATGGAAGCAGTAGGCATGAATTTAAATGGACTCCAGAGGATGGTAGAGGACAGGAAGGCCTGAAGGAACATTGTCCATGGGGTCGTAATGGGTCAGACACAACTTTGCAACTAACAACAAGAAATAAGACACAAATATTATCTTTTATTCTAATTCTCCATCAGATTGTGTCTTCATTGTTCTACTCATCCTAGGTACGTTACCTAGAGGAAGTGGCTATACAGATACAGATATATACACATGTATATGTACTTATACACATATATACATATAGACTTGCTACCACTCTATATATAGAATGAGTTGCTATCAGTGAGTTCCTACAAAAGAGAATATATTCTCCTAAGATTTGTATTTCTTTTTAAATAGCTCAAATTATTGTACTTCAGGGTAGGTGTTTTATAGTCTTTGTGTGGTTTAACACATGCCTATTTAATGTTGTAAAAGAGGAAAGAAGGGTGGGAAAAGCTGTTTTGTCTTCACCAAGGAGCACTTCATAATTATTTCATTATCTACGCATTATTTTTATCACCAATCTATACGCCTTGGTTTTATTATCCAAAGCTCTTATGAGTGTACATAATAGGTATACTGACAAGCACAGGAGCAAGGAGAGAGAGAAAAAGCATAAAACCTCTTTTAGATTGAATTAAAAATAAATCCAAGTGAATTTATCAAGCAATATCAGCACTGCAGTTTTGTCTGGAAAATTAACTCATCAAATACAGGAGGCATTCAGGTGATATGCTGATATTTCTTCCTTCCTCTCCCTCCTCCTTCCTTCTTTCCTTATTTCTTTCCTCCCTCCCTCCCTCCCTCCTTTGTCATTAATTTGCAAATTAGGAGTGAAATATTTAGCAACACAGCTTTAATCAAACCATCTAGGGACAAACTTCTTTCAAGGACTGGTAGAAATCTATTTTGCAAAGATGGTTGTACTAACTTGGAGGGAAATAATTGAGTTAATAAACTGAAGTTTAGCTTCTTCACAAGAAAGTGACTTAATAACATTTCAATCATTTTTGCAAGGCTTGAAGATTAGATTGTAAAGTCATAAAATGTGAGCTTATTACGGTTTGATAATTATAATTTTCTACCAGGCCTTTCCAGAACCCCAAACTTCAGGATGCACTTCTAAAATATTTCTCTATATCAATTTTTCTCAACAGCCTTCTATGTGTGGTATCAGAGGCTACTCCAGGGTCTCTGGCTGTTTCTCCTTCTGAGTGTGTGTGTGTGTGTGAGAGAGAGAGAGAGAGAAACACACACACGCACACACACAGACAGGCACACACACACACACACACACAGAAAGAGAGACAGATAGACACACACATACACACACACAGACAGACAGACATAGACAGACAGAGAGAGAGATACAGGGAGAGACAGACAGACACAGACAGACACGGACAGAGAGACAGACACACACAGAGAGAGACAGGCAGAGAGAGAGAGAGAGAGAGAGAGAGAGAGAAGGAATTAAAAATTGGGAGAAGTATAGATCTAGAACAGGGGTGTCAAGGCCACGATTGGTTGGATCCGGCCTGCGGGGCCATCCTGGAGAATGAAAGGGGCCTGCCAGTGTCACTTCAGCTTGGTCTACCCAATGCATTGGGTAGAAGTAGGAAACATTGGACCCACATTGCTTTGGTCTGGTCTACCCAATGTGAAGAAGAAACATTGGACTAGCATGGATTCAGCCCACTCTATCGAGTGCGAAGAGGAAACAGCAGTTTGGAGAGTGGCATCAAGCTGGTCACATCCATCCAGTTGGCCACACCCAAACAGTCAGCCATGCCCACCTGCCCCCTGCCCCCAGGTCAACTACAGCCCTGATGTGGCCCTCAATGAAATTGAGTTTGACACCGCCAATCTAGAATGTCCCAACTACAATTTGAATCCCAAATATCAATCAAATATTGTTTACATCTTTTAGGATAATGTCAACCTTATTGTCACATTCATTTCCAGTGACACACCTTTTTCTGTCTTTGAGAAATCTGAGGGAGGGGGGTGGGAAAGATAACAGTGGTTGGGAAGGGAGACTTAATGCCTCTGCAAACAGCCCTCAGTCCTTCCTAGAACTTCTGAGGATGTAGTTGCATTTCTGATACTACCAAGAATTTTGCTCCACATTTGTAATAGGATGTCTCTTGTTCTTTATTTCTTCTTAATACTTGGATCCCATCTTTCTAACGAATAAGCTAACAGTGAATAATTTGGATCAGGCAATAATCCATGAATGCCTTGGAAAAGAAATCCCAATGTGAGGGTGTGCCTATATCTACAAAGCTCAGAATCTTGCCAGCCACCATATCCCTTATGAATACTCTATGAAAGCAAAAGTTGAAGAAGCAAGATCAAAAGAACTTTTGTGTTGGAGAAGACTTCATGAATAGCTACGAAAACAAACCAATGGCTCCTTGAACAAATCAATTGATCATTTGATATGCTATTATTGTACTTTAGACACAATAGGGGAAGACCTAGGTCTCTGGAGATGACTCTAATGTGATGAAAACTGGAAAGAAAAAGAATAATAATATTAATACCAGGAGCAAGGTGGATGGATAGTTACAATGGTGACAGAAGTTTGGAAGTCCTGAAAGACCAAGTTAGGGAATAAATCATGGAGATATTCTATGTCACTATTAGAAAGTCAAAAACAACCTGATAACAATCAATCAATCAGTCAATCAATCAATCATCCATGTATTTTGGCTTTTTAGTCAAACACTCAAGTCAAGTCCTATATCTGCTCCAATTGGAATCATGAAAAATTCTTGTATAAACATTATAGAAGGGACTTACTATGGCTACCAATTTGTTGTTATTGTTAGTTGTAAAGTCATGTCCGACCCATAGCAACTCCAAGGACAAAACTCCTCCAGGCTTTCCTGTCCTCTACCATCCCCTGGAATCCATTTGAACTCAGGTCGACTGCTTCAGTGACTCCATCCAGCCATCTCATTCTCTGTCATTCCTTTCTTCTTTTGCCCTCAATCTTTCCCAGCATTAGGCTCTTCTCCAGTGAGACCTTCCTTCTCATTAGGTGGCCAAAGTATTTGAGTTTCCTCTTCAGGCTCTGGCCTTCTAAAGAGCAGCCAGGGTTGATCTCCTCTAGGACTGATCAGTTTGATCGCCAAGTCCTAGAAATTTGCAGGAGTCTTCTCCAGCACCAGAGTTCAAAGCCCTCAATCCTTTGGCACTCAGCCCTTCTTATGGTCCAAACTTTCACAGCCATACATTGCAATTGGGAAAACCATAGCCTTGACTATACGCACTTTTGTTGGTAGGGTGATGTCTCTGCTTTTTAGTATGCTGTTTAGATTTGCCATAGCAAATCTGGCTTCCAATAACTATTACAATAACTCTTCTTTTTTTAAACCAATCAACCAACCAACCAAAAAACATAGGTTTTGTTGTATTCAATAACTAACCCTAATCTTACCTGTGATAAAGAGGATAAAAATACCAAATGGATTACTAATCTTGACACCTCAATCCTCCATTAATACATCCCTTTTTAATGCTGCTTGGAAGGTTGCCCATCAATTCCACCCCCCACCAAAAAACCCACCATTCACTAATTCCACAGTTAACCATACTTCATACCACAAAATTCTTTATCTTGTCTATTCTAAATTCCTCCACATTTAATTTTAATTTCAATCTAGCACCGTGGAAGAGAGACACATTCCCACTATCCACAATTTCCCATGCCATGAATGAATGCATTTTTTCCTTGCTCGACTTCCTGCCAAACTAAAAAGAAATCCCTAACTGCGCTAGAAATCTTAAGAAATTTTGGCTCAGTGCTCATCTACATATAAAGAAACATCCCGGTTCAATTCTATCTATCTATTCTAATCTGTAGTGCCTGTCAGCCTTTTTTAAAAAACTTGAAATCTCATTTTGTATTTTAGGCTGTTTGCAGACAATACAATCTGTTCCATCAATAAGACATGGTCCATTTTAAAATCTTCATCAAGGAGACGTTATCTCAGCAGAAAATTGGGGCTATTTTAACCACAATTTGTGTACTTTTTCACATGCTTCTCTTGCAACTGAAGTCAACATGTTCGTGTTTACACACCTCTCCCCCCCCTCAAGATTCTTGGACCATTAATCTTTCACAACTGTCTCTTTTGAAATTCAGGGGAAGGGAACTCTGCATTATCTGGCCATTTGGGAGAAGCTGAGTGCAAGAATAAAAAGGGAAAGCAAACAAACCCTGTGAGATTATGAAAATGGCTGTTTCCTTATCAGCACAGAAATCATTACAAAGGGATTGAAAAGTGTGCTCTGTCCATTATCATTTGCCAGATTTGGGGCAATCAATGCAAGAAATATTAGGCTCATTTGCTGAAAGCTGAATAGAGAATCCTGCTGCATCACATTTATTTATTCAATTGATTTGTATTGCCACAAATCCCACATATAGGACTTCGAGCGACTTACAATAAAAATAGATAAAAGCTAAATAAAATACACCCATTTATGTATCATGCATCTATCTGTCTGTCTTCTTCCTCCTCTTCTTCATCACTTTCTGTCTTCTTCTTCTTCTTCTTCTTCTTCTTCTTCTTCTTCATCCATCCATCCATCCATCCATCCATCCATCCATCCATCCATCTATCTATCTACAGTATCTATCTTTCATCATGTCTGTCTGTCTGTCTATCTATCTCTGTCTACCTTCCTCCTCTTCTTCTTCATCACTATCTGTCTGTCTGTCTTCTTTCTCTTCTTCTTCATATCTATCTATCTATCATCTATCTATCTATCTATCTATCTATCTATCTATCTATCTATCTATCTATCTATCTATCTATCCAGCTATCTATCCAGCTATCCATTCATCCATCCATCCATCCATCCATCCACCCATCCACCCATCTATATCTATCATCATCTATCATCTATCATCTATCATCTATCATCTATCATCTATCATCTATCATCTATCATCTATCATCTATCATCTATCATCTATCCATCTATCCATCTATCCATCTATTATCTATCTATCTATCATCTATCTATCTATCTATCTATCTATCATCTATCTATCTATCTATCTATCTATCTATCTATCTATCTATCTATCCAGCTATCTATCCAGCTATCCATTCATCCATCCATCCATCCACCCATCCACCCATCAATATCTATCATCTATCATCATCTATCATCTATCATCTATCATCTATCATCTATCATCTATCATCTATCATCTATCATCTATCATCTATCATCTATCATCTATCATCTATCATCTATCATCTATCATCTATCATCTATCATCTATCATCTATCATCTATCATCTATCATCTATCATCTATCATCTATCATCTATCATCTATCATCTATCCATCTATTATCTATCTATCTATCTATCTATCTATCTATCTATCTATCTATCTATCTATCTATCTATCTATCTATTTATCTATCTATCTATCTATCTGTCTATCTATCTATCTTGGGGTGATGGTGATGTATAGCACTCATAATTTTGAGGATGGGTCATATGTTCAACTGGTCATAGTAACTAGTCATAAGTTGAGAACTACCTGTATGGAATAAAAAAAGGTTACAATTTCTCACCTTATGTGATAATTGGCTTCATCACACGAAATAACAATCCCAGCATTTGTCTGGACCAACCTACTGTTTGGCCAACATGGCAATCATGAAGTCCAGTGTCTTACATGATCTTATCTAATGAAATCACAGCACACTATAGCCATAGATACAACACTGGGGAAGGGGGAAGGATAACTCCTTCTACTCTTCCTTCTGCTTCACTGCAGCTTTGAGATGTAAATAGTTTCACTAAGCTCTTCTCTGGCATTGCTTACAATACCCAAATGTGCCTCGAAAATTCAGTTTTGAGCTAATCCAAGTTTAATGTATTTTTATGTTATATCATGTTTTTTAAATAAGTTGTGACTGCTGTTGATCTTTCAGATAAAAAGTTCCAGGTTTTCTTCAGTTCTGTTATTCCTCTCCCTATTTTGCCAAAGAGAAGCCTATAATTCATATTAAATTCACTGTATTCATGAACTGCAGTGACACGGTGGCTCAGTGGCTAAGAAGCTGAGTTTGTTGATCAGAAGGTCAGCAGTTCAGTGGTTCGAATCCCTAGTGCCGCATAACGGAGTGAGCTCCCATTACTAGTCCCAGCTTCTGCCAACCTAGCATTTCAAAAGCATGTAAAAATGCGAGTAGAAAAAATAGGGACCAACTTTGGTGGGAAGGTAACAGCATTCCGTGCAGCTTTAGTGTTTAGCCATGCCGGCCACATTACCACGGAGATGTCTTTGGACAGCGCTGGCTCTTCAGCCTTGAAATGGAGATGAGCACTTCCCCCTAGAGTTGGAAACAATTAGCACAAATGTACGAAGGGAATCTTTACCTTATCCATGAACTATTAAAGTTTGGTAGCATGCTCGATACTGCAAGCGGGTTTTGAAATTTCTTCCCCCATTGTTTGGATAAGAGAAGCTAGAATCGCTATAAATGTTCATCCCCCTTTAAATAAATAGCAAACAGCAGAAGCGGGGCCCTTCTGTACCACTGAGCTGATCCAAAAATGCATTGTTTAAGCTGTCAATTTACCCATCATTTGTCTTTTTATGAGCCTTTGGAGACTGATACAATGCACAGAGACAGAGAGATAACATGTGTTTTTCTCTCAATTTAGTCATTTTTTTTATTGTCAACATGTTTTAATGCTTTCTTTTGTTTCCTGGTATTATAATAACTAAATAAAGAGCATAATAAACAATTATTTTCTTTTACCCATTCAAATCTTGCTCTAAGCATACAGAGGTATTATACATTTTATGTACAATATTTTAGACTTTTTCAATCCACTTTGAAGGTAGAGAGATTTCAGGCTTTGGGGAAAAAAAAGACTAAATTTAATCACCACAGAATAGAAAACCAAGTTTATTGAAACAAAGATGGAAAATACCTGCAATAATCAAAAGCATTTTTGTTACATCAGTAGAATGAATGAAGAGGGGTAATATGCATTTAGGTAACATTTTTTGCTTAATGGCTATTAGCAAATGACTAATTTGCACTTCCCAAACCAATAATTGCACCACAGAATAATTATCCTTCAATATTCACAATTTCCTCCCCCCTCTCCCGTATTTGTAGTTTTCTAACCAAAGAAATTATAAATTGTGGATGAAGAACTGCTAGAAATGTGAGCACAGGTTAAAATTACATTAAAATACATTTTGCTGGATAAATGAATTGAATTATATGGACAATGAGCATTCTAAATTTGTATATTAAAAATCACATAGAGATTCTCTTCTGGATTTTAAAAGCAGATAAATGTAGACAGAACTAGAAATATTTTGCATTTCTGAATTTACCTATTTTGTTTGGTTATGGAACGCATGTCTTGTCCATCAACCAAACTGCACAAAAACTAACACCAACAAAGCTAAAAAAAATGAATGCAATCTCTCAGCATCATACTATTACAATATAAGTAGTCCCTGGCTTACGACTACAATTGTAGGGATTAGAGTTTCTGTTGCTAAGCAAGGCAATTGTTCAGTGAGCAACACCCAAGTTTACTATCTTGCCAAGATTGTTAAGTGAATCACTGCAGCTGAGTGTATCACAAAGTCGTTAAATGAATCTGGTTTCTCCCATTGATTTTGCTTGTTGGAAGCTATCCAGGGAGGCTGCAAACGGTGATCACATGACCTCAGGATGTGTTGTGCCCCGTAGGCTGCCTACAGAGCTAGCAGTAGAGTCAGACAAAGAGGAGGGGGGAAGCCTGGGCCAGGCTTTGGAGCCTTTGGAAGGCTCTGATGAGGAAGCAGAGGCAGAGCCTGGGTCTTCTGTCTGCCCCCAGGTGGAGAGGCAGCTGTCTTCAGGGCCTGAGCTGAGTGAAGAGGAGGAACAGATTGGAGCCCATCCCAGATCCACATATGCATAGGGAAGAAAGGAGAGCAACAGAAAGCAATAAACCGGGTCTCAGGGAAAAGAAGTACAGATGTTAGCCAGCCCCTCTGTGACAAGGTGGCGCAGTGGTTAAATGCAGCACTGCAAGCTACTTTAGCTAACTGCAGTTCTGCAGTTCTGCTGTTCAAATCTCACCGGCTCAGGGTTGACTCAGCCTTCCATCCTTCCGAGGTGGGTAAAATGAGGACCCGGATTGTTGTTGGGGGCAATATGCTGACTCTGTAAACCGCTTAGAGAGGGCTGAAAGCCCTATGAAGCGGTATATAAGTCTAACTGCTATTGCTATTGCTCCCTGGCTGAGAAATAAATAGTAGAGGTTTGGGAATGGCCTGTTGTCACAGACAACCCTTTGTTTTCTAGTATTCATCAATCAAGTCAGATTCCTTTGCCAGAACAAGGTTTGTTGGGATTGATTGCTCTGTATTTGAGATGCCAATTGAGTCTCCTGCTGGGGCCAGTGGTGGGATTCAAATAATTTAACAACCAGATCTCTGCCCTAATGACAGGCTGTGTGGGGATGGACATGGTGGGCATGGCCAGGAGGTGTGACAGGCAACACTTGGCCTCCTGCACACACACACACCCCAGGAGCAAAAATGAGCCACAGGGGGCACCCCACACACCCCGTTTTGGTATTAGTAGGCTTCTCTGCAACCCCCTGGGAGCAAAAACGGGGCGCATGGGGACTTCTGGAAGGGGCAGTGCAGGAAAGGGCAGGGCTAGCCAGCAATTGAACCATCCCAAACCAGCTGAATCCCACCACTGGCTGGGATACAATAGATAGTGCATTTGCTTCAGCCAGTGTGAACAGGGACTGCTTCGGCTTGGCTTAATAGCAGTAGCTCTTAGACTTACACGCCACTTTACACTGCTTTACAGCCCTCATTGAAAGGACTTTTTTTAATCTCGAGTTCTCATGTGAATGACCTGTTTCAGAAGGGGAAAAATCTTTCATTTGTGACTGGCTATTTTTGGTTTTGTCTATCCAACCTGGATAAAGACTGTTCATGCCCTGTTTTAAGGGAAAAAGGGGTTTGTTTTACTCGCGAGTAAGTGGTTTCTCATTGCTTGCGAAGGCTGGGTCAGAACAGTATGCTGCAACCATCACAAATACAATGCCAAGGGGCCAATTTTTTCAATCCTGTGACCATCCAGATGCTACAGTGGGTCTTAAGTGTGAAGACCAGTCAAAAGTCACATTTTTTTCAGTCCCATTGTCACTTCTGACAGTCATTAAATGTGAGTCGGGACCACTTATATAATTGTATACATTTCACACAGCATTGATTATAACATGCCCAAACCAGAGGTGGGTTCCTACCAGTTCACACCTATTCGGTAGAACCGGTTCGTCAAATCTACCAAACCGGTTAAAAGAAGTTCCACCAGTGGACCCGGAAAGCAGGCCACACCTACAGAAGAGGTTCCAAAAAATTTTTAAACCCACCACTGGTCCTTGGATATGATTATTCTACACTATCATGCTCATATTTATAAAACTCAGTGCCTCTGTGAAAGGTAAGGATGACTATTGTGTTTGTGGTGCAATCAGAACATTGCGTGTGTTGAAGTTGTTTTAACGCAAACCAAAGATGCCTTTTAAAAAACAAATTTACATCATATTCTTATGCATGCCAGTGCTGTGTGTGAGGTAATTTAAGGTGGTTCTGACGAGTGTCGTCGGCATCTTCATATCTGGTCACATGGGTGGCAAGCCACTCCCATCCGGTCACATGGGCGGCAAGCCACTCCCACAAAGGAGGCCACACCCACAGAGTAGGTTCGAACAATTTTTGAAACCCACCACTGGCCCAAACCCTTCGCCTGTGTGGCAGAGGTGGTATTCAGCCAGTTCTGACAGGTTCTGGAGAACCGATAGAGGAAAATTTGAGTAGTTCGGAGAACTGGCAAATAGCCTGCCCCCGACCCCACTGCCTCCCAGCTTCCCAGCCTCCCAGCTGATCTTTTCTTGATGCCCTGAAGAGGAGAACGGAGCTGGAAAGCATGTTAGTTGGGTGGGCCCACAAAGCCGCGCCCACAAAGCCATGCCATGCCCACAAAGCCACGCCCACAGAACTGGTAGTAAAAACAAAATTGAATCCCACCACTGCAAGGATGCCATTTTTGAACTTGGAGCGCAATTTTTACGGGGTTTTGTGCCACCTGAGCATTTAAAGCCTGTTTTGAATCTGCTCCAGAAACTCCCTAAATGGCCAAGGAATTCTTTTTTCTTTTTTTTTTCAAAGAGCCAAAACTCCCCCTTTAATCAACTTCTACGTTGCCCATTGACAGTTTCATCCCAGAATGCGTTGTCTCTCAAACTGATCACCAGCCAGCAGGCGGAAACAGCCCCAAACTCCCATAAATGCGCATTCAGATATCCCAAAGTCACTGTATTAAGAATTATTCTGAATGTCGTGCTGGCAAGCGAGGGCCTAAAATTAATCACAGCGTCCTGTTTTAGCATTGCTGGCAGCAACGGGGTCATGGCAGTTTCACGGAATTGATTAACTACTTATTAAACAAGAGGAGCAGTGACAGAGCTTTAAAAAAATATCAAATTAAGACTGGAGTCGCTCCGAGCAAACATAAGACCCACAAAAGACAAATGCACGTTAACTGCGCTTCAGACAAAAAGAGGAGGGAGGGGAGAAAAGAAAATAGAAAATAGGAAGGGGGGAAAAAAACCCCGCAGGAGGTTATCAGTGGCAGCGTTCAATTTATCTTCTTTATCAAATTCCAGTTGGAGGCAAAGCCCAGGGCCTTTTCAAGGCTTCTAGGTAGGTAAACAACACAGACTTCTAATGCAAAATGATTACTGTGGCCGTATTGTAATTATTATTGTTATTATACGCAGCTAATAATTATAAATCTAATTACAAGTATAGATACAGAAATATGAAATATATCGCTGCCAGTTTTTTTCAGCTGGTGTTGCCTTGTGTACGCATCAAATTCTTCCCAAGAACTTTCTCATTGGAAAATGAGCAGATTAAGATTTCACTACGAGTCCTCAACTTATGACGTTGCTTAATGACTGTTTGAAATTACTTCAAGTCCAGAATGGGTGCTTTAGGGCCCATAAAGTACTTCTAGCTTCCATGAAATCACACACACATTCACACACACACACACACACACACACACAGACCTGACTGTGATGTGAGTGTGTTTCAAATGCTTAGCAACAGACTCACCTTTATGACTGCTTCCCATGGTCATGTGACTATGATTTGCTTTTGGGGGGGTGGGATTATCATCAAAAAAAAAAACACCCATTTGAGTAGTTCGGAGCAAACTATTAATATGCATTTACAGGTAGTCCTCAAGTTATGACCACATCTGAGCCCAAAATTTCTAATTGCTAAGCGAAACATTAGTTATAGGCGAATTTTGGCCCATTTTACAATCTTTCTTGCCACTGTTGTCAAGTTAATCACTGCAGTTTTTTTTTTAAATTGGTAACACAGTTGTTAAGTAAATCCAGCTTCCCTGTTGATTTTGTTTGTTGGAAGGTTACAAAAGGGGATGACAGCCAGTTCGCACCTATTCGGGAGAACCGGTTGTTAACTTTCTAAGCAGTTTGGAGAATTGGTTGTTGGAAGAAATCTCTTTTTGTTTTTTTCCCCACTTTACAGGGCTAATCCTCTAAGGAAGGCAGGAAGGAAACATTCTTTATTGCCCTGTTTACAGAAACTGCCTTTCCGCTTAACCCTTATTACATTGTAACAGCGAAGGCAAAGCGCCCATCGACCTGAGTGATGTTGAGTTTGTCACGCCCACCCAGTCACATGACCACCAAGCCCCGCCTACCCACCTGGTCATGACAGCAGAGAACCGGTTGTTAAATTATTTGAATCCCACCACTAGCATGACCCCAGAACACTGCAATTGTCATAACTATGAGTCATTAAAAGGCGTGGTGGTGCAGTGGTTAGAATGTAATACTGCAGGCTAACTCACTGTTCAGGAGTTCAATTCTGGCCGAGTCAAGGTTGACTCAGCCTTCCGTCCTTCCATGGTGGGTTAAATGAAGATTCACATTGTTTGAGGCAATATGTTGACTCTGTAAACTGCTTAGAGAAGTCTATAAAGCACTGTGAAATGGTATATAAGTCTGTTGTTAGGCCTAGGGCTCTATCTTTTCCCCATCCTCCCTCCCTTCTTTCCATGATGCACAGTGGTTAACATTCAGTACTGCAGGCTAATTCTGCCAACTGTCAACAGTTCGATCCTGACCAGCTCAAGGTTGACTCAGCCTTCCATCCTTCCGAGGTGGGTAAAATGAGGACCCAGATTGTTGGGAGCAAGAGGTTGACTGTAAAACTGCTTAGAGAGGGCTGTAACGCACTGTGAAGCGGTATGTAACTCTAAGGGACATCGCTATTGCAATCTGCCCAATAACTGAATTTTGATCACACAACCACGGGGATGCTGCACCGGTCGTAAGTGTGAAAAGGTCTTTTTTTTTGTGCCATTGTAACTTTGAATGGTCACGAAATAAACTGTTGTAAGTCAAGGACTACCTGTATATAATTTATGTTTTGGCAAAACCGTCATAAAATGCATCCACATAATGAAGAATGCTAGTAAGCAGTAAATATAAGCCATGTTACTGAACCACCCAAATTGCTTTCGGATAACTCCAGGGGGGGGGGGTGAGGGGATCACCATTAAAACTTCAGAACTGGGTCGCAACTCCCCTTTTTCAGATAAGTTGTAACTTTGGAAGTTGTAACTGGCGACCACCCGGAGGAGAGCCTTCTCAGTTGCTGCTCCGACGCTATGGAACAATCTCCCCGTGGAGATTCGTACCCTGACCACAGTCCAGGCCTTCCGTACAGCCCTCAAGATCTGGCTAGCCCGTCAGGCCTGGGGATAAACTCTTCTGCCCCTCCCGAATGCTGAGTGAATGTTGTGTTTTAGTACTTTTTAGTTATTTCACGTTTTTTTTCTGTATTTTGTCTTTCACTCCCCTTCCCTTATTATTGTAAGCCGCCCTGAGTCCCCTCAGGGAAAAGGGCGGCCTATAAATGCTAAATAAAATCTAAAAAAAAAAAAAATCTGGAAGGAGTCATAAGTCAAGGTGTTAGGCCTGGAAGCCCTCTTTGTATTGGGCCTCAATATTCAGACATATTCTACTGTGGGAAACTGGGAGGGGGGGGATTGTAGGGAGAATGGGAGATATGTAGCCATAATAACATTCCTTCTCAGAGAGTCAAGGTCATTTTGTCCCTGCTCCTGGACTGACATGGATGGGAGGAATCTTCCTTTGTGACAGTGGCTGATTAGGCCAAGTGATGGACATGTGGTTGCTGGGGTTTTGAACTTTCAACTGGGTGGGGAAAACCTGGAAACTTTCAGATTCGGGTTTCCCCAGATGTGCTAACATGGCTTCTTGAATAAATTTGAACTTTGAGGAATCTCTAGCCTCGGATTCTTATTTGATCGAGAATGCTATTAGGAACTCTGACACAAGGGCTACCTGTGCTTTTCATTCAAATCGATTCAAAGGAATATGTGAAGACAATTCCTGGTAAATGTGCAAATGTGTATCTGCCATTATAGAACTTAGATGCTGGCGCTGGCTAGGCCATATATTGAGAATGCCAGAAAATCGAATCCCAAAAATTTCCCTGCTTGCAGAGCCTGGTCCGACCTGGAAACGGCCAAAAGGAGGTGTTCGTCTAACCACTCTGCGTCACTTCAAACGGAAAGCCGAAGATATAGTCATGCGCCCATTCAATCTTAGCCGAAAATCATATAATAGCGACTGGCTGCACCACCTGACAACCCTAGCACAGGACCGAAAACAGTGGCATCAAATTTCCATGGAAGTCGCCTATACCCACGATGGGTGAAGAGGCGTCAAGTACAAGTACAAATGTGCAAATAAGACCATAAGACTGATATCAACAGGTGATCTTTTCAGGCTATGTGAAATCCTGGCATTTAAAGGACAATTCCAGTAGCCCAGGAAACACACAAATGAGACTAATTTCCACTCCAGAAATGTTTTCTTTTGGTTTTGTGTTGTTTTGGTTCTACTAATTGGTGTGACCTTGGATATTTCTGCTCCCCCCCCCCCCTTGCTCTGGTGTTCATTTGCTATGAAGATGAATTAGTTATTTAGGCAGCAATCAGCTTGTCTGGTTTAGCGAAAGTGCAGCCATTCCTCTTTGAGCCTATTAAGGGCAGACACAACTTTACATCTAATGCACATTACAAATACAAAAGCATTCTGGGAATGTTAAGGCTTCTAAATATTTCGCTATTTGTTAATGAAAACATTATTTCCAGACAAGGGCATAAGAAGGGGAGACCGGGGAAATCAATAAAGAACCTGAGTTCCAATTAAAAATGCTTAGCGCACTGTCTGTTTCTATCACACTCCGGCTTTAACTTACACCGTTGAGGTCAGTGAATGGCCACACGGTAGGTGTGTGAATTGCACTGTGGATACAGACAATGGCAATGTCAAAGTCCCTTGGAGGGCATCAACCTTTAATGGATGCTCAGGGCCGGGAAACCATGAAGCCATTAATGTCGCTAGAAGATTCTCTATTTCCCTGCCTTGATATGTGTGGTGTCTTAGCCTGGATGGAATGAATGTGCTCATAGAACAAATCAAGCCAACGATGGAAGCTTGCAGACTAGAGGTGACCGATGCGACTTTTTCCTCTCTCTTTTCCTTCCGACCCTCAGGTTCAAAAAAAAAAAAAATTGTTGTGGTTTGAACTGGTAATGCAGAGCAGTTTGAAAGGGTTGGAATCAGGTAGAACTACGATAAAAAAAACCTCACCTGTCCAGTCATGTCAGCCAAGTCCCACAGAACACTGTTGCCTTCCCATCGAACTGGTATCTATTTATCTACTTGCATTTGCCTGCTTTCGAATTGCTAGGTGGGCAGGAGCTGGAGCAAGTAATGAGAGCTCATTCCATTAGATCTAGAACCACAAACCTTCTAGAAGGGCTATTATGCATTCATTTGAATTTGAGACAGGTTTTAATATTTTGGGGAGCCCTTATTCTTTTGAATTACATACCCATTACATTAAAAATGATAACTGGGAGTTCTTCTTGCTCAAAAGTGTGTTATTCATGAGTAGAGTAGAGTAGAGTAGAGTAGAGTAGAGTAGAGTAGAGTAGAGTAGAATCTTTATCGAGAGTGGAATGGAATGGAATAGAATAGAATAGAATAGATAAAATAGAATTGATAGAATAGAATAGAATCTTTATTGAGAGTGGAGTGGAGCAGAGTAGAGTAGAATAGAATCTTTTTTGAGATTGGAGTGGAATAGAATAGAATAGAATAGAATAGAATAGAATAGAATAGGACAGGAAGGGACCTTGGAAGTCTTCTAGTCCAGGCCCCTGCTCAAGCAGGAGAACCTTCACCATTTTAGAAAAGGGACTGTCTCAACTCTTCTTAAATAGAAGTATAACAGGAATATAAAAATCTGGCCCTGATTGCTGACTAGATCAACATCCAATGTTTTGCGGCTTATGAACAAGTTACTTGCTTACAAAGATAATGTATAGATTATTGTATTTCAAATGTGATTGCAAGTAGTCCTTGACTTACAACTGATAGCAGAACTCAGTCACTATGTGATATGGTTATTCAGTGAGTCATCCATGATCATTAAATGCCTCCTCCAATTGACTTTGCTAAATATTCTGCAATCATCATAAATGTGCTCCAGTTGCCAGGTACCCAAATTAGGAATCACGTGACAAGAGGTTAGTGCAACAATAGATCGTAAAGAACTTTTTCTGGGCCATCGCAACTTTGAACTATCGTTAAACAAATAGTCATAAATTGAGCACTACCTGTATCATCATCTTCTTTTAACGACCCCATAATCCCTTGCGGGGTGGCATCTGGCCAACTGAATGGAGCTAGCAGAATGTTTTAATGGCCGGATGCCCTTCCTGTCACCAATGCAGAGTTTTGTTCAGCAGATATAATCTCAACGTGCCCAGAGAGAGAAACATCTGCCTCTACCTAGGATTGAACTCACAGCCTCCTGATTGTGAGGTGAGAACTCCAGCTCTAGGCCACCGCACCTCTCTTGAGGACTACCTCTATCCTCTTTAAAAATTGTTGATATAAAACTCTAAACACACATATAACATGCGTAAGATATATTGATTGCTTCCCTCCCCATCTGTTCTGTTCTGTTTAATTACAGAGAAAAGTATTTTTTTTCCTTCCCTTCAATATAGTGAAGTGGTGGGATTCAAATAATTTAACAACCGGTTCTCTGCTCTAATGACCAGCTAGGAAGGTGGTGCTTGGTAGTCATGTGACTCAGTGGGTGTGGCCAACTCAATGTCACTCATATCGATGGACACTTTGCCTTATCTGTTACAATGTAATAAGTGTTAATTGGAGAAGCAGTTTCTGTAAGCAGGGCGATAAAGATTAGGCTAAAAACAACACCAGAATGTTTCCTTCCTGCCTTCCTTACAGGATTAGCCCTGTAAAGTGTGGAAAAAACAAAATAAGATTTCTTCCAACAACCAGTTTTCCAAACTGCTTAGAAAGTTAACAACCGGTTCTCCCGAAT